>NW_022681433.1:13455000-14121666 GCF_009764315.1 Trachypithecus francoisi | reverse complement strand
TGCTTATCCACTGCTCAGTGAAATCAAAGAGGACACAAACAAATGGAAGAACATACCATGCTCATGGATAGGAAGAATCAATATCGTGAAAATGGCCATACTGCCCAAGGTGATTATAGATTCAATGCCATCCCCATCAAGCTACCAATGACTTTCTTCACAGAATTGGAAAAAAACGGCTTTAAAGTTCATATGGAACCAAAAAAGAGCCCGCATTGCCAAGACAATCCTAAGTCAAAAGGACAAAGCTGGAGGCGTCACGCTACCTGACCTCAAACTATACTACAAGGCTACAGTAACCAAAACAGCATGGTACTGGTACCACAACAGAGATATAGACCAATGGAACAGAACAGAGTCCTCAGAAATAATACCACACATCTACAGCCATCTGATCTTTGACAAACCTGAGAGAAACAAGAAATGGGGAAGGATTCCCTATTTAATAATGGTGCTGGGAAAATTGGCTAGCCATAAGTAGAAAGCTGAAACTGGATCCTTTCCTTACCCCTTATACGAAAATTAATTCAAGATGGATTAGAGACTTAAATGTTAGACCTAATACCATAAAACCCTAGAAGAAAATCTAGGTAGTACCATTCAGGACATAGGCATGGGCAAGGACTTCATGTCTAAAACACCAAAAGCAATGGCAGCAAAAGCAAAAATTGACAATGGGATCTAATTAAACTAAAGAGCTTTTGCACAGCCAAAGAAACTACCATCAGAGTGAACAGGCAACCTACAGAATGGGAAAAATTTTTGCAACCTACTCATCTGACAAAGGGCTAATATCCAGAATCTACCAAGAACTCCAACAAATATACAAGAAAAAAGCAAACAACCCCATCAAAAAGTGGGGAAAGGATATGAACAGACATTTCTCAAAAGAAGACATCCATACAGCCAACAGACACATGAAAAATGCTCATCATCACTCGCCATCAGAGAAATGCAAATCAAAACCACAATGAGATACCATCTCACACCAGTTAGAATGGCAATCATTAAGAAGTCAGGAAACAACAGGTGTTGGAGAGGATGTGAGAAATAGGAACACTTTTACACTGTTGGTGGGATTGTAAACTAGTTCAACCATTATGGAAAACAGTATGGCGATTCCTCAAGGATCTAGAACTAGATGTACCATATGACCCAGCCATCCCACTACTGGGTATATACCCAAAGGATTATAAATTACTCTACTACAAAGACACATGCACACGTTTGTTTATTGCGGCACTATTCACAATAGCAAAGACTTGGAATCAACCCAAATGTCCATCAGTGACAGACTGGATTAAGAAAATGTGGCACATATACACCATGGAATACTATGCAGCCATCAAAAAGGATGAGTTTGCGTCCTTTGTAGGGACATGGATGCAGCTGGAAACCATCATTCTTAGCAAACTATCACAAGAAGAGAAAACCAAACACGCATGTTCTCACTCATAGGTGGGAACTGAACAATGAGATCACTTGGACTCGGGAAGGGGAACATCACACACTGGGGCCTATCATGGGGAGGGGGGAGGAGGGAGGGATTGCATTGGGGAGTTATACATGATATAAACGTCATGCACATGTACCCTAGAACTTAAAGTATAATAAAAAAAAAAAAAAAAGTAAAAAAAAAAAAAAAAAAGAAGTATTCCTACCTATTGTTGCAGAGTCTGTGAGTAAAGCATTAATGGCTCGTTAAGCACAATTACCTATGTCTTGCCCTACTATTAATTCTTTAGGGTGCTCCCATTTTCTAGTGTTATAAATAATCATGCAGTGAACAAATTATGTCATGTTAAGATGTTTGTAAGAACTGAATTGTAAGTGATTATAAATCTGATTCTTAGTTCCAAAAACTGGAAAGTTGACAGCATTTCAAAAGAATAAGTCACAAATGAGTCAAAAGTTCATGGGTGTCAGTATAGATTCAAACACTGCTTTGCTGTGTGATCTTGAATGTATCATCTATAAAAATAACTTCATCTATATTGGTTTTCCAGTCTGCCAAGGGAAAATCATGCCCATAGTTGACAAAAGGCTCCCAAGGTTATGCAATAAAAAGCCCTGAAATGTGCATTACAATCAAAGATGTCTGGAAAGATGTTGGATGATGGGAGGAAACAGTGCCAAATCTGGAGTCTGGGTCTGAATCCCGGCTTTGCCTCTTACTTGCTGTGTGATCTTCAGCAAGTCACTAGACTCTCTGAGCTTCTTTCGTCAAATTGTGGCAATGTATCCCCTGCCTACTTTGGAGTTACGTGGAGGATATGGTGTAGTTGGAGAGTCTCATAAACTCCAAAGCACTTTTGGAATGGGAAGAGTTATTCGTGTATATGAAAAGATACCTATATGGATATCTTTAAAAATTATTCTGAAATTTTCCAAATATTCTGATACTCAGCACTCAAAATGAATAAATCTGAGTTTTTCCCGCTTTGTTACCCTCCCAGTCCACTCCTGGCTCCCACTCAGAGCCATGTGCAAGTCATATACATGCTCTTTCTGTGCCTGCTGTGAAACTTTTACCACAGAAGTAACGTGCATCTGTGAATAATATATAGTATTGTCTTTAGAGTCTTTAAATATTAGATAAACATATCAAAGGTCTCTGTATTCTCCTGTAACTCATTCAACGTTTATAAGACTCATCCATGGTCATATACGCAGCTCTTACTCATTCATTTTTATTGCTTCCCAAACTCCATCGCGTGCATCCTCTTCTATGCTCATGGGCATCTCGCTTTGTTTCCAACGTGGAATTAATGCAGACTAAGCTGTGAGGAGCATATCTGCACATACATCAGAATATATTTTGTGCACGTGTCTAAATGTTTCTCTAGGGCTAGAAGTGGAATTGTTGGGTCATATACACATCTCTACCACTATCAGAGATAGCAGAATGCTAATCCCTCGAATTAGTGCTAACAATTTGCACTGCTCTCTCCATCAGTGTATAAGAGTTCCCAGTTCTCCACAGACTCACCAGCCCTTGGTGTTCGTGACTTTTTAATTTTAATAGTATCTAAATGAACATGACTGAATATTCATGGGTCTATGAATAAATATTAGAATTTGATTCAGTTTAGCAAGTGGCAGTAATTCTGTTTGTGTCAACATCGACCCGTGTTAACCAAAGTAAATACCTAGCATAAAGCAATGGAAAGTACCCAGCACCTTGAGTTCTGAGGCTGAGTGAAACCCCAGCACTGTCTTTCCTAGCTGTGGCTGCTGTGGGCTTCCAGCATCTGTTTCTGTCCTGGAGAGACTGAATGTTCAGAAGTCTCAGGAGGAATAAGTGAAATGCTGTATGTGGCCACTAAGTCAGAATCACCAAACCCAGCGCCAAGAATCTGCATTTCCAACACACTCTGTGGCAAATCTTTTGTATCTAGATTGGGATATACATATCTCGATCATGATTCATCCAACAAGGTAGAGAAGCTCAGCGCTGGGCATATTGTCAGTCAAGAGTAATGCAAAAAGTTGGTTAAGTGGGTCTACGTGACAAAATAGAAATGGAGAAAGGAATTCTAAAGAAATATGGAAAATCAGGTGAAATATCTCTGACTTTTAAAAACGTAACATCGACTTCTGGCATGAGTGCCTTCTTGGGGTACGTTTTGTATCATCTCCTTACTGACTGCTGCAAATAATCTTCACACAGGCACAATCAAAGCCCTTCACTCCAAGGGCACTGTCCCTCCCGGACTCCCTCAAATGTCTTTGCTTCTGGGATTTTGAGCACTTTGATTTCTGGAAGGAATGCCCTAAGAACAGACGAAAAGATTGCCAGTTCTGGAGTACCTACCATGTACAGGCCCTGAGTGACTTTCATGTACTTTCGTATTTACACCTCACAGCAATTCCACGAGATAGGTCATTCCCCCATTTTTATTGTTATTTATTATTATTTTTGCTAATTAGCAGGAAATGTCAAAGCCAGGGCTTAGCCCAGGCCAATCAGGGAAACTTGAGCTCATCCTGTCTCTCCAGAGCCTGGCAGTATCAGGACCACAGTGAGAGCTGGACCCAGAAAGAACAGACTACAGCAATTCAGGAGAGCTGTTTTTCATAGAGCAAGGAAGGCATGGAAGAAAAAATACCTTCTTGGCTTCTGTCACCCAAGAAGAGAGACTGAAAGGAATAGGGAATGCAGCAGTTGCTTCTACCTCTGTGCTCACCCCTCAAGAAAAGGCATCATTCTAGCTGGATGTCTCTGAAATCTGCCCGTATCTTCATGCTAACCTGCTTCATTTTTCCCTCTGGCTTTTAACGAAGGAGTTTTGAATTCTTTTAAGATGCTCAGGGAACCCACTGTTCAAGGATAGCAGCAATGAGAAGGAGTGGGGATGGGACCAGGGTCTAGTCTTCGGAATGTCCAGCCGCCTCCGGAGAAGGCCCACCAGTCTGGCATAAACCAGCAGAGCCCAGGAACGTGAGGGCTCAGCTTGATGGAGTGGTAACTCGGAAACAGCTTAAATGACCATTAAGAGCAGATTTCCTGAACAGATTGGAGTTAGTTGTACAGTGGAATACTGTGCTGCTTTAAAAATTGCTTGACAGAGTTACTGTAGAGAATGTTCATGATTGATACTGAAAAATTCAGGTGATATAATACTAATTTTGTGTTTTAAAAAAGTTTTTATATACATGTGTTATGTGTATGTATGTGTGCATATAAGCTTTTAAAATACACATCTATAAACGTAAACTTTATAACACAAATCCAGGACTTGAAAGACACATACTAAAATTAACAGGTAATTTTATACAAATTTTGGACTTACTTTAATATCCTCTGTGTGCATGCATGTCTAAGTGTGTGTATACTATATATACACATAGACATATACATATGCACTCTGGACTTCAGTGTGAAACATAAAACTTTTAGGAAAAAGAACAGGAGAAAAATCTTCAGGATCTAGGACAAAGCAAAGAATTCTTAGGATGGGTGTCAAAAGCATGAACCAGAAGAAAAAAATGTAATACATTAGATCTCATCAAAATTAAAAACTTTTGCTTTGGAAAATACCCTAAGAGGATGAAAATATGAGCCACAGACTGATAGAAGATACTCGCAAAGCATGTATCTGACAAAGGACTAATATACATAAAGAACTCTTAAAACTCAGCAGTAAAAAAAAAAAATCCAGTTAGAATGTAGGTAAGAGATATGAGCAGCCATCTCACTGGAGAAGACGTACAGATGGAAAATAAGATATACAGATGTTCAACATCATTAGCCATTTGGGAAATGCAAATTACAACAACAATGTGATGTCACTGTAGACATCTATCAGAATGACTAAAATAGAAAATAGCGACATCACCAAATGCAGGTGAGAATGTGGGAAAACGAAGCCCCAACTCTGTTACCGGTGAGAATGTGAAATGGCACAGCCACTCTGGAAAGCAGTTTGGCAGTTTCATATAAAACTAAACATTCCGTTACCATGCAATCCAGTGATCATATTCCCAGGCATTTATCCCAGAGCAATGAAGACTTATGTTTACACAAAAAATCCTGTACACCAATGCTCACGGAGGCTTCATTTGTAATAATCCCAAACTGGAAATAATCCAGAAGGCCTTCCGTGGGCACATGATTAAACAACTGTGGCACATCCACACCGCAGATGGCTACTCAGCAGTAATCAGGAACAAACCACAGTTGACCCTGCAGCAACACAGCTTTGACCTGCACAGGTCCACTTATATGTGGATTTTCTTCCACCTCTGCCATCCTTGAGACTACAATACCAACCCTCTTCTAGTAAATGGTAAATCTCTTTTTTGTAACTTGTGACTTCCTTCATATTTTCTTTTCTCTAGCTTACTTTATTGTAAGAATACAGTATATAATACACACAACATAAAATATATATTTTATATATTTATACATTTTATACATTAAATTGCATTATATTTATATTACATGATAATGATTTATGTTATCAATAAGGCTTCTGGTCAACAGTAGGCTAGTAGAGGTAAAGGTTTTAGAGAGTCAAAAATTATATCTGGATTTTCAACCATGTTGGGGTTGGCATCCCCCACCCCTGCATGGTTCAAGGGTCAGCTCTACTGATAAACACAACCACCTTGATGAATCTTCAGTGATTTTTGTTGAGTGCAAGAAGCCAATCCCAAAGGTTACATAGTGCATGACTGCATTTACAAGTCCTTCTTAAAATGACAAAATTATAGAAATGGAGAATAGTGGGGGTTATGGATGAGAGTAGGGTGGGATAGCTGGTGGGAAGGTGAGTGTGGTTTTAGAAGGGAAGTGTGACGGACTCTTGTGGTAAGGGAATTGTTTTGTAACTGGATTGTGGTGGCAGATACCTAAAACTACATATAATAAAATTGCATGGAACTAAACATGCGTGCACGCACACACACACACACACACAAATGAGTTTAGGTAAAAAGAGGGAAATTAAACAAAATCAGCAGATTTTATCAATGTCTGTATCTTGATTGTGATATTGTATTATAATTTTCCAAGATGTTGCTACTGGGGGGAACTGAATGTAGAGTGTAGAAGATTGAGCTGTATTATTTCTCAGAATTTCATGTGAGTGATATAATTGAAGTAAAAAATTAATTTAAAGTTATAATTTTTAGATTTGTATAAATTATATAATACATAATTATAACATATATAATACATAGTGTATGTTATAGCTTGGTATTTATAAGAAATAAATTAATTAGTAATACTGTAATAAAGTAATCACTGAAGGACTTAACCAGTTTGAAATTTCGGACTCTTAATTAATAACTTTCTCCCCTTTTCCGTGAAACTCCATGAAAGCATTGTTTATATTTATTGCACCCAATTCCTCTTCTTCCATTCTCTCTTCAATTCACATTAATTAGGATTCATCTCCACAATCTTACCAAAAGGTATCAACATCACCAGTATTAACTGCAGCTCCAGTTCTCAGCCTCTGCTCCCTCACCTACCAGCATCCTCTGTCATGGCTGGCAGCGTCCCTCTTGCCGTGTTTTCTGTGTGTGGCCTCTTGGTTCCCGCTCTCTGCCTCACCTCTCACAGCAGAATTCCTGCTCAGTGGCTTCTCCTCTGCCCCAGTCTGCCTGCACATGCTCTCGTGGCTTTAACACCATCTGTGTGTCTGCTACTCCCACTCTTACATTTCTAGCTCATGCCTTTCTCCCGAACTGTGGATTCATTCATCTAGCTGCACACTTGACATCTACATCTCCATTTAGATATCTGCTAGACACTTCAAAATTTAGCATCCCTCCAGTGGCTGCCACTGTATTCACACAGGTCCCTTCTCTCTGTGTGTGTCTCTGTGTACCAATTGTCCCCTTATTACAAGAACCCCAGTCATATTGGCTTTAGGGCCCATACTCATCCCATATGACCTCATGTTGATAACGTCTGCAGAGACCCTATATTCAAATATGGTCATATTCACAGGGTCTGGGTGAACATGAATTTCAGGGGACACTGTTAACTCCGTATACATACTCTATTAATTATATAAGTGATTTGTTTTGTTATTGTTTGACTCCTGGTTCTAGAATGTAATTTTCTTAGAGGCAGGACTCTTTTTTTTTTTTTGGTCCTGGTCATATCCCAAGTTCCTGGTGCTTTGTCTAGCAAAGAGCAGAATCTCAATAAATTAAAGAGTGTGTTTACTTATATAATGCATGACGCCCTTTTGGGGGTAGTACATGTGGACGTGTCAACTTCTTTGACCATGTTTTTGAACAGATAGACAAATACAAAATACCAAGTGATCAGTTAAAACAGAGACCTTTTTTAGCCATTTGGAATAAACATCGTGCTATATTCTTGCTATATTTAAGTGAAAATTTTGCTGCTGTTTGATCGTATTTCTAGAGATAAAGAACTGCATGAGTCTAAATCAGAGCAATCATGTACTTGCTAACAAAGCACTTTCAGTGACTGCTGCTTCATTCCTTGTTTTCTGGTGGACTGCTGAGTCATCCTTGCTTTCTGGTGGACTGCTGAGTCACTGGAGCCAAATCATCCTCTGAGAATCTAAGACTCGCTGTGCCCAAGGCTTGCTGCTGCTCGTTGGTGCAGCTGAGTTTGATCATTATCTGCTGTGGGCTGCAAATGGGCAGTGGCCTCAAATGCACTCTGACGATCAGGAAAAAATTAACTCTGTGTCTTGTCTCTAAAAGTTAGATATTCAGTTTTAACAGGCGTGTGACATGCGCACGTGTATGTGTGTGATGCGTTCGATTGTATGTGTATGCGGTAAGGAGTGTATATCACAGGGTGGAGAATAGGGTGGGGTGAGTGAGACTTTCACAACTGGGGCACCAAAAGTCTCAGTAATCGAGATAAATATATTCTAATGTCCTGTTTTTAAAAGTTAAAAATTACATTAAAATTCACAACAAATGATCAAATGTTTAAATAAAAATGGGCTGCTGTTTATTTTATGACACTGTATTATAGTCATCAGGAACAGCCAGTGGGTCCTGGTCCGTGTGGCTGGGCTCCTGTCCCCTCATCAGGGGGTTTCTGAGGGCTGACAGTGGTGTATGGAGCAGAATGAGCCCTGTGGGTGTTATATGTAGTCATATGTTTTTATTGTACAGCTTTTATTTACTTTTTCTACTTGGTTCAAAATATGGGAGGATATTCTGACGAATGTCTGTAGGAATGCATGTTTTTTTTCCTTTTGCCTTATATTCCGTCGTGGCTCAGCACACCAGTGTGCATATGTGTTCACGTGTGTGCATGTATGTGTTGGATGTTCACTTGTCCATTCTAGGGGTTGGCTCTGGAACATCTATGAATGGTTAGGTGGTTGCTGGTCAGATTCAGTTAAGATGAACCCTACAGTTTGACTTCATTTCAGTCCCACTAGCAGGGCAGGGCTATTCTGGCTGACTCCAAGGTGGTCCAGGGCACTCCTGAGTGAGCCCATGTGGGGATGTGCAGCCGGAGCGCTCTCATTCATCCTAAGTGACATTGCAACCTATGCGTGAGACACTTTTTGGAGTTCACAGTGCATGCAGTCATACATGTTAGAAAAAGCCTTTCAGACTAACCTCCATAATGTCTTCCTAGACTCCAGAAATCCGGAGCCCCGATGCCCTAACAGGGTGCAGAGCCCTTTGCTTGACCTTGCTTGCCCACAGCTCAAGCGCCCTTTCACTAAACGTGGCTGAAAACTCTGGTACACACCCTTTATTAACTGGCTTGAAAGTGGCTCAGAAGAGTAGGAACAAGTCCCTAGTGTTCCTGTTGTTCCCGAGAGAATAGAAGATCCAGAAAGAATTGTTGTGCAGTGTTTCCCCTTTTCCACACCATAAAACCTACGCAAACCTGCTTATGGACAGTTAGGCTAGATGACTAGGAAATAAAACAAACAATGTGCAGTCAGTGCTCTGTAACCCCACACCAGGAGCGGCCCTGGGCCCGCAACAGGCTGGAGGGCTCCCTTCTCCCTTTGCCTTTCCAGGCTCCAGTCAGTACCATTTGCTCCTGGCGCAACTTTTGCGGTCTGCTCATGTTGTTTGTGTCATCATTTCTGTCCTGAAGTCAGCAGCAGTGTGCGTTGGGCTTAGATTTTTGACAGCGATTTTGGCAAATGTGCACTACAGTGGGAAGACATGTAGGTACCTTACCTAAATCTTAGTGATTTCAATGATTATAAATGTCTGTGGCACTCAGAGATTACTTCTTTTTAAAGATTGGTTATTGACGGGGTTTTTGGGGAAAAGCCTTTCTAGTTTCAGTCTATCATGTGATATGATTTGAGGGATTCCAGTCCTTCATCTAGAGATGATGTATATGTGAAGTAAATCCACAGCACTTTTGCACTAGGGTGGGAGCCCACAAAGAGAAAATGACGGAAGATCCTTAATATTCTATAAAATCCTTCTTATAGAATATTAAAAAGAGTGTGCTTTCAAGGAAAAAAAATGGTGGGTAAATTCTGACACCATGAATAATTATATTTTAGCCATATAAAGTAATTTCCAGTAGGAAATAATTTCTGTCCACGCTAAGTAAAAGTATTTTAAAATTAGGTGCCTCTACTACTAGTAATAAATGAAAAAAATGAAATAATTGTGTAGTTTTTTTCTGCTTAAGCACTGAAATTATGGGAAAGGGCTTATTTAAGGTAGAAATGTATTGTTTTGAAATATTTTAAAACTTTCTTAGAAATTCAACTCTAAGAATAGGTATTTCTCTAGACCCAAGAAAATGTTGAAAAGCTGGAATCTCAGTGGCTTGCTGTGGCCCTTAAAGTGGAAACAGTCTCACAGCACGAGTTATGGAACTGTGGGCACTCCCTCCTCCCTGCTGTCTGGTGTCGTCACTCACCAGCAATCCCTCACTCTCTCCACTGAAATGGCCTTGACCAGTTTTCAGGTTTTTGTGTCTGAACGTTCTGTCCTGCCCCTGGGCCTTTGCATATTCTGTTCTCACCCCAGGGCCATCCTTCCCTCCATTCTTCACAGATCGTGGCTACAGCAACCCATCTTTAGGGAAGCTTGTCCTAACCTTCTAAACTAGATGAACCCATGCCTCCGTCTCACCACACGTAACACCCTCATCATGTCTGTCCATTAGCTCTTCTCAGAGCTGCATTTTTTGTAGTGATATTTAAGATCATTCGACAGTAACTCTTGACCTCTATGTAGCTCGTCGTTGCTTAAGAGCTAGGACTTAATTAAGCCCAGTTTTGCTTATCATGATACATGTTGTCTTTCCTGACACCTTAATATAAATTTTGGGAGGAAGCGAAAACAATGTGTGAGGCCAGTCCTTCTCTAATGGCTAATTTAAATATGAGGTAAAGAAATTGCTTTTGAAACACTTGCTGTGTTTTCAAATAAGGGTTGTATGTGTTGATGCAGTAGACGATGTGATAGAGAAATCTTCTGTATTTATTTGGGTATCATTACAGTTTTTGCTGTTAATGCAACATTAACACATCCGCTGTGTTCTGAGTGGAAGGGAAATGTTCGGGATGCAGCTCTTGTTGCTCTGAAGGTTTTTTTTTTTTTCCCTACTGTGGATGGTGGGGAATAATTAAATGCCATGAAAATTGAATTTCCATAAAATTGATGCAGTGAGGAAGCTTCTCTTTCACCAGAACACTCCAAATGAGAAAATTATAGAAATGGAGGATAGATGAGTAGTTCAAGAGGTTATGGATGAGGCTGGGTGGGATGGCTGGAGGAAGGTGAGTGTGGTTTTAGAAGGGAAGTATGAGAGATCCTTGTGGTAAGGGAATTGTTTTGTAACTTGATTGTAGTGGTAACTCATGTCAGGGTGCAGCTACTGGTGAAAACAGAACTATGCTTCCACTTTGGAAAGGATGGCCTGACCACTCATTCTAAGTGGAATGAGGACACAGGACATTAAGTTTCTTGCAATATCTATTTCTCTAGGACTAAGATTTCACATGTATAATATTTACTTCTGGATTGGAAACACAAGTTGCGGGAGCTTTGAAACACAGTTTTACTGATCCGTAGACTTGAGGAGGAAAAACGGGGCAACATGGAGAACTGACAGAAGGCTGGAGTAGAATTCCAGATATGAACCCTCTGACAGAAAGAACCCTTCAACACACCTTCTTGAATGGGCCAGCTCTTAGTCACTAGAACGTGGTGCTCTTGTTCCAGCTGCTCTAGACAGAATGAGCCATGAGGCTTCTTGCTTCTGTGGATGAACGTCAGCCCCAGACCCATTATCTGTCTCTGCCTTTCTGAATCCTGCAGTAATTCTCAGCAATAGATGTTCAGCTTTAACTTCATACAGTTTTGTTTCTAGGTTTAGAACATATTTAAATGGATAGATTTTTATTTGCCCTGGGAAGTCAGACTAGTAGCTGTTTGCATTGGTAGTTTTTATGTGTATTTACATTTAGACTTTCAAAATTAACGCAGTTGTATATAGACATCTTTCTAGACTTTAGCTTCCTTAAAAAGTTGTTTGAGAATTTTGCATTTAAATACTTGCCAGGTCAGTAGCCTACCATTGTTAATCATACAATTTAATCTGTTCTTGAAATAAAGATTTATTGTCTTGAAAAAAAATTAGTTTTAAAATAAAATCCAGCTCAACTGATCATTTTTTAAAGTAAATGGATTTCAGTTGCTTTTCAGTATGCTCCTACTAGTTCAGTTTGTTCAATAATGTAGTATCTGTGGCTGTATGATAGGAAGAACAGAAGTATCTACCAAGCCATGTGTTTTACTTAGTGTCACAAATAAGTTCTTGTGTTCTTAAGGTATAATTCTTGAGTATTCTCTAGAACTGATTATTAGGCTTTTAAAAAATGAAGGATTTCTGGCGGGGCACGGTGGCTCATGCCTGTAATCCCAGCACTTTGGGAGGCCAAGGCAGGAGGATCACGAGGTTGGGAGATTGAGACCATACTTGTTAATACATTGAAACCCTGTCTCTACTAAAAAATACAAAAAACTAGCAGGGTGAGGTGGCGGGCACCTGTAGTCCCAGCTACTCAGGAGGCTGAGGCAGGACAGTGGCGTGAACCCAGGAGGCGGAGCTTGCAGTGAGCTGAGATCGCGCCACTGCACTCCAGCCTGGGTGACAGAGCGAGACTCCGTCTCAAAAAACAAACAAACAAAAAAAGATTTCTAATAATGTAACCACTTTTTTCTTTTTTTAAAAATAAATTACTTTCTAAATCATTCTAGCTTAGTGGTTTATGTAAGTTGAATTGTCATGTAATCACTTCCAGTGTTGAAAACTAAGAACATCTTGATGGCTTCTAAATGTGACCATTAGAAGATAATCATATTTTTAAAATTGTAAAATCATATTTTTACAATTTTAAAAATATTTAACCAAAAAAGTTAAAATCAAAATATATTTCATGAAAAAGTCACAGCAAGGGACTTCATAAAGTAATACAAGTTGAGCATCCCACATTTGAAAATCTGAAACCCAGAATGCTCCAAAATTCAAAACTCTTTGAGCATCAACATGATGCTCAAAGCAAAATGCTCAGTGAAGCATTTGGGGTTTTTCAGATTTGGGATGCTCAGTCAGTAAGTATAATGCAAATATTCCCAAATCCTCCAAAATCTGAAACACTTCTGTTCCCAAACATTTCAAATAAAGGATACGCAGATATTGTATGTATTATTCATGTATGCATAATACTGAAATACACAGAAAGGAGTACATGACAGACAAGAGGAAAGCAAAACCAATGCTTTTGTGTGCTTTTAACTAAAGTACAAAAGGAACAATGTATAATTTTGTTGAACTGACATCATTTTAAATTATATCCGCTGACATTTCATGTATCTTTTTTGACACATTTATTTAATGTTTATATTAATTTTGAAACAAGCCACAATAACTAACTAAATCTCAGAAAATATAAAGGAGGATATATTCTGAACATTAGCTGAATGTTTTCTATGTTACTCAGATGCCTTCCCTTGACGTTAGGTTATTAAACAAGAAAGTGCTGACTTTTCAAACACATTAGCCTTTGAGTATGATTTGTGCTTGTTATGAATGTTGATGATGTTTCAGATGTCAGCTGAGCTCCACCTGCTTTGAAAAGCACCTTGTTCCATAGCCCCTTAATAAATAATGTTAGATGATGACTCTACTTACAAAATGCTTTGGATTTTACAACCTGGCAGTCAGTGTTCTTTTGTGAATTATCTCTTCATATTGGCACAAGGAAGAGAACTGCCATTGATTTCGTCTTAGAGTTGAAGAGATAAATAACTAACAACTGCAGTGTCAGAGCAAAGGTCGGCATTCACAATTCAGAAATCTCTCTCCATGGCTTTGCTTTCTTAATTTTACCAAGTGTCTGCTAATTTCCAGAACAAACAAAGAGGCCCTCATTTTTGGGCAGGAAGATGGGATAGGTGTTCAAATGTGACATTACTGACAACTGGAATATTTTATTTCTAGCCTTGTGAACAAATTTGCCCCTTCTTTATTCCACCCAAAGCCCTTAGTACCAGTATTCCAGGATCACTATATACGTTCAAAGGAGGAGAAATTTAAGCCTGACCTCAGGGGGAGAATGCAACTGTTTTGCAGACACCACCACACTTATTTGTCTTCTTTCACTTTATGAATCCATGTGTGTGTGTGTGTGAGAAGAATATGTTATAATGCCAGTATCATTTCTACGTCATGTACAAGTCAACCCTGCCCTGATAGTCACAGCTGGATCAGATGTTTGGAGCGACCACCAATGAGATGACTTTCCTTTTTAGGTTATGACCTGCCCAAAATCTTCTGATAGGATGGCTGCTTCCGTCTTGATTTCTGTGTCCCAGGCTTGCTGGGGTATAAAAGCAAATGAAATCAAAATTAGGCCTTACTAATTTTCATAAACTGCATAAATGTTGAAGAGACTGAAATGTAATGCTTGTCATTTTATAAAAGTGAGATTTAATAATAAAGCAAAATATGAGCTGAAAGATGGAGCTCTCTATAGGTTCTCTAGTGAAATATGCTTCTATTTTATAGAATTTAAAAAAAGCACATTGGTAGTATGATTTATGTGTGGGTAAGACAGCTTCTCAGAATTTAAAAGGAAAATAAAAATAGTTGTTTGGAAGAGAAAATGGTTCTGAGTGTGTGATTCATTCTTTTTTGTATTGGAATTTAAGAGGTGGTGCTTGCAGCAGTGAGCTTTTACGAGAAGAATAAGTCTGGCTTTTAATTTACGTGTGTGTCAGAGACATTAATCAAGTATTTGCATTATATACAGGAGACTCTTCTGGGGCTGGGTAAACGTTTCAGACGGATAGATAGAGATATGATATATGTGTATATATTTTATACATACAAATATAATGCCATACTTCATTCTCAGTTTAGAGGTACTCCTCTTCTTATCTGTCACTTTGCTGTGCAAATATTTAGTGTTTTCTTATCCTGCTGAACTTTGATGAGCGCTTAGGGATTTTTCCAGCCGGTTCTCCTGTGTGAAGCTTCAGGGTTGCTGTCCTGCCGCACAAGGGCCGTGCAGCCACACCTACAGGAGGTAAAGGTGATGGCAAGCGAGTTGCAGACAGGCCTAGGACAATAATTGACATTTTGCAGCTGCCTTTCCTATTGCCTCACCTAGCTAAGTCCCCCAAACCTGTCAACTCTGTTTCTCTTGAGGGACCCCAGGACCTGTCATTGCCTGACAGTCAGCAAATGATCACTTGCTAATGTTGGTACATTAGGAAAGGTTCAAAGAAGAATCACAGTAGTGGTTGATGAGAGCATGGAGAAAGAAGTGAAGGCCTGAGAAAAATTGCCTGCAGACATAAGAACCATGGTGGAGGGACAGAGAACCTTGGGAAGGAAGATACTTAAGTGTGAGAGGATAAACTGATTTAGAAAAGGTGGAGGAAAACATACAAGAATGCAATGCATCTGATAAAGGAAGAACTTAGGATAAGGGCAAAGGGAGCTTTGCTTAGTGAGAGGAAGTGGCCACTATTACTGTTACTATTTTTGTTCTTATTGTTATTGTTCTATTACCCCATGAATATTAACTTTACCCTCATGAGAACTAGCAACCTGAAATGAAATTGTGTGAGCAGTTACAAATTAGAGCTTAACTCCTATTCAGAGGTTCATCAACATTATGCTCCTAGTAACAGGCCACTTTTTATTAGCACTTCTGATAAAAAGGCCACGTCTGCTTCTAAGAGAGCTGTGGGGTGAAGGAAAGCCTGGGGATGAATATTTTAATCACATGACATGATTTATATAAAAATGCTGAGTGAACCGTAAAACTGAATACAGATGTTTGTAATTTAAGCCGGTTCCCAACTGAGCCAGACCATCTGGGTTTCCTTGCTGCCCTCCATCCAAAGTTCTCCCAAATGGGGCAGGGCATTTGCTGTCAAGTGCACATGTGCCTGAATGAGGCTCACACCTGGTGTTAGGGCCAACAGCCAGCTTGGAGAAATGCTACCAACCCCAAATTTTCTTCCAGCCCTGAACAGTGACAGATACTCTATTTCCCATTAAGTGTGTGTCTCTTGTTGTGGTTGTTATTCAGTAATGTTGTTCTTCGAAACAGCTTTCTATGTTTAGACACCATTGATAAAACATCTTTCAAAAATGTGGCAGCCATCCCAGGCTAGAATGACGAGGGAGTATGGCTGACTATGTCATGAGTCCTTGCATCAGGGAATAAGGTGTTTACTGACTGGTGGCCTGACTTTTAGAAATTTGCTGGACCTTTTCCAATTTTCTTTTATCTGTGTTAACTGCAGATCATTGTGCATATTCTTACAAAGATAACTTGGAAACACAGGATCTCATTTAGCAGGAAGACTTGGTGAGTGTGTGTGTGTGTGTGTTGGGGGTGGGGGTGAATTCAATTTTCTGGTTAATGTAGGGCTAAAAAGAACCATTTTTGTTCAGGTTCTAGTGAGGTTCCATTCTTCAGTGTTTCATGGTCCTCCATTGCTTGATAAATATAGAATGTTGAGTACAATTGAATCCCAATTAGTGAATAAGAATCTAGCAGGACCTGAGTACCAGTGGACTTTGTAGGCTGTTACACAGAAAGCACAGGTGATCAGGCCAAAATAGGATCTGTCCTGGAACTTACTTTCCTGAGCCAGCAGTAATAAGACCTCACAGATGAGATGGGTCAGACGGGGACTTGTTCTGATTTATGAGAAAGATAAAGTAGACCTAATATCAGTAGTGGTGGAGGTGAGATCTCCAAGTAGATGAAGCCAAATGGAGGAAAATATAAGGCATGTAAGTTACGTCAGTTAGGGTCAAGTTTGTGTGCATGTGACACAAAATTCAAAACAATTATGGTTTGAACAAGGTAGAATTTCTTTTTCTCTTGTGTAAAATAAATCTGGAGATAAGTAGTCCAGGGCTTATGTGGCATGGTGTTAGGGCCCCAAGCTCCTTCTATTGCATTTCTCTGCCAACTATAGTTCAATGCTTCTACCTCATGGTCCAAAATGGCTGCTTGAAATCCAGTCATTAAGTCAGCATTCCAGTTAGTAGGAAGGAAAAGTAGCCAAAGAAGAGCTAGTTCCTTTTTCAAATAGCAGTTTCCAAAGGATGCACACCATAGTTCTGCTTACATCTTCTGAGTCAGAACTTAGCCATGTAGTCCCACCTAGCTGCAAGGAAAACTGGGAAAGGTCCTGTTTCTTCCAGGTGGCCACATGCCCCACTAAAGTAATTGGGTTGTATTAAGATGAAAGGAGAGAATACACACAGGGAAACATCGAGCAGTCTCTGCCGTGAAGCTTGGAGAGAAACGGTGATTGTGGTATCATGGAAACAACAACTATTTGTAGGAGTCTATGTCTGGAATCTCATGATGGCTTTGCTACTGACTCCTCATGTGATGTTGGACAGGTCTCTCCAGTTTACTGGGCCTCAGGCCCATCATTTTTAAAGCATGGATGCAGAACTTGACAATGTCCAAGATAACTTCCCCCTCAAACATGCTGGCTTCTATCCTTCTGAAAGTGGGTTGTCAAAACAAGGCTAAAGTGATTCATGATTTTAGTTATTTGGGATTTAGGTACATCAAGGACTGACTCTTGTTCAAGTGAGTACAGTTTGACCTCTGAGGACAAAACTTACCCAGCAAATTGAAGCATTTAATAAACCAAATAAAATGGTGTAATGAATTAAAGAATTAGTCAGACCTGATATTTCATGGAGAGTTAAATGTTGGCAATATCCAGTTCAGTGTCTTCTTCAATTTAGGACTCTTGACTCTGGCTGAAATTAGCATTATAATTTATTATAATAAAATTCAGTTGCACACTCAAGCTTGAAACCCTTCAAGAAGATAAAGTTACAAAGAGAGACCCAGAAATGGGGATTGTTTATCTCAATTAAAAATTGAGTATCTACCAAAGGCCAGGAACTAGATTAGGGACAAAGAGACATTACCAGGCTACTGTGGAATCACACACAAGTACTTAAAACCACGTGAAGGTATGATCATGCAGTGACTAAAATATATACAAAGTAGAGAAGGAAAATTTAAAAACTTTAAAACAAAGAGTCCTGCATTTTTACTTTATATTGGCCCTGCGAATTATGTAGTAGTCCTAGGTAAGAGCAAATTAATCATCAAGTTACTTTCTAAAAATAGATTTTTCCTCTTAGTTCATTCATTCTTCCATCCGATGTATATCTCGTCTACCTAGTACGTGCCAGGCACCTTTATATAGGCACCTGATTCTTCTATCTGGGACTTGTTTGTGCTGGGTGTAAAACAATTGCATCTGTTTATTTTTTATTGTAAATTTTTATTTAATAACTTATTTTTCTTATTGATATCTGGTATGTTAAAATAAATATGTCTGTAGACTCAATATTTCCTTTTCTGAGTCATCTGTTCCACTCTAATGATTTGTTTATGTTTGCAATGAGAAATGGAGGAAGGATGCTGTTTTTTGGCAGTTTCAAGTCCCAGGATATGTAAGTCATGAAGCCAAAAGTGCTTGTCTGCCTGAATTCTCCAATCACTTGTTTTGATTTTGTAGTCCTTTGTTTTCTCTGTAGGTCTAAATGTTAATGAGTTTAAGGAAATAAACTACAATTCAGAAGTTTATATGACACTAAATATTTTAGCATTGGTTTATCTTCACATTTTAATGTATGCGTTTCCTTATAAAGTTTGAGTTGTTTGGTGTGTCGCCCATCTGTAATTGTCATATGTCAGTGGAAGGGTGTTTACTAATCCAAGATATTAGGACCTTTAGTACAGTGTTAAACATTTTTCATTTCCTTAGGAAAAAATTATAGTTCAGGATGAATGATTAGAATGGAAATAGCATATTGATTCTCTCCTGGAGGAGACTAAGATGATGAATTCTTTGAACCCTTCTGAGAAGCTTATCAGTGGGTTGGTACTGCAGTCAAAGAAATTATATTGCTCTTCTCACTTTTATTTTGTACCTTAAATAAACTTGCATTTAAAAAAACCTCCCCTTATCTATTTCCTGAAATTAAAATCGCAAAAACACATCTTTGATATGAATTAACCTTCTGGGCTTAAACTTAGACTTAACATAGACTTACATTCAAATTTTAATTGAGATTTTAAAATCTCTCCTCCCTATATGAATATTTAGATGTTTAGGTGGCATTTTCTGTTCTATTCTATTCAGGAAATAAGGATTGCTACACCCTGCAGAAGGTATATTGTGACATTGTACTTGCAAAGGCAGTCTGATTTCATTTGATTTTATATTAATTATAAAAAAATCACACCTATAAGTTAACAGTTGTTCCTTCCTATTTCCTCCTTAAATCGGCCTTTCTTTCATGGAAAATGTGCTTCATTTATCCCGGATGGTTCCCTGCTACCTAGAAACACAATGATATGCCTACATCATTTATTTTGCGTAATGTGGCATATTGCATGTTTGGGTGCACTCTTCATGTGTTCTCTTTACCTCTGAGATGATCAAGAAACCAATTTCCTGACCACAAAAGAAGGAGGGTCCCCTGGCCGTTTGAGCATTTCTATTTACTGTTTTACCCTTGAGAAATCCTTCACACTGTTTAAGCCTCAACATTTAAAAAACCAGTGAGCCATCAGAACCAGAACAGTAGCTTGCATGCTCTATTCATTAGTGTTTGTCATGGTTGTCCATATTGAATTATGGAATTTGAAAATATATTATGCCACAGAAATAGGGTCGGGTTTGGACTGTGAGAACAAGTGATATAGAAATAAAAGATTAGCCAAACTACATTCTGTTTTGCAGTCTAAAATTACCCTCAATTTGCCTAATAAATATGTTTTTCTCCATTGATTAGGAGCTTTATGTTTAATTCTGCTTATAGTACTGATTGCGGTTTTCTTAAAACACCAACATAGTCCATATCATGTGGACAAGAATTTCCGCTCTGTGTAGTATTGTAACACTTGGGTGGAATAAATGGAAGGATTTGTTCCTTTATCCCAGCAGGGCAAATGGTGATTATTTATGGCCAGTATTTCATGAAAAATTAAATTCCTTGAGATTTACATTTTATAAAGATGAACTATTTGCAGAGTAAATGTAAAATGCCTGTGCCTGGCCAACGTCTTTCCAGTCTAGAAATTGAAGTGGTTCACTGTTCCTTCGCTGACAACCATTCAGCCTCTTCATGCCTCAATTATATTTTCAGCCAATAAGATGTTCATAAATCAAATGGATAGTTTGAATCTAAGGCAGATATTTAAGTCTTATACATAATCAGAATCTGAGAATCTTATTTTTGAGGCTCTTGACATATTGTTTAATTCTGCTTTTAGAAAATTTGCATTTTTTATTACAAGCTGAAAGTAATTTAAAACAGAAAAATTCACCCTGAAATCCAGTATTATTTGCACATCATAAAGTCTAAATTTATTCTTTAAATAATGAAAGATAAAAGAATATGCCTCTTTTGTAATGCAAAGACTAATGGACAATAAAATATAAATATTTATGGGTGATTATAAAGGAATGGGATTTCATTCTATTTACTCCCAGGGGAAGGAGATTTGCTGTCCGTCCCTTTGTAATCACAGTCATTTCCATCTGAAGCGTTCATATGCAGTAACACAGAAAAAAATAACAATGCTCCATTGCAATAGCCATTAGACAACATGTGTTCTCCACTTACATGTGGGCTAAAAAAACTGCTTTAGGGTGGTAACAAAGAAAGCAGCCTGTGTATATATCTGTCATTACCGCTTTGTGCTGACCATCAGTAACTTTGGGAAGCATTGTGGCATTTGAGGGCTACAGTATTTCCAGTTTTTTGTTAGATTGCTAGACAAATTGATCTCACTAATGATTGCTTTTGAGCAAGACAATAGGGTGTTGCTAACAGAAACAGACCTTTGGCCTTATGTGGACGTGGCCAACAAATGCTGCCTGGAAATGTAGGCTTTGTTATTTAGGGTCTCAACAATAGATTTTCTTTCTTTTTTTTTTTTTCCTGGAAACTCTCAACAGAGGTTTGCTTAATCCTGTTGTGGCTGTTGAGCATTTATTTAAATATCACACATATTTTAAATTTATAATTTATTTAAACATTAAAGTACAACTGTAATAGAGACAGGTTGGCCTTAGAGTGAGCTCAATAGCCATATGTATTTATGTGTTCTCTTTATGTATTTAGTGGGTTTGAAATTTACAGTCCCAACTCGGTCATAAGGAGGATTTTGTTTTTCATTTTTTCTATAGATAAATTCAACTTGGTCATTAAGTCACACCATTTCTGTGGATAAGAGAGAACATGATTTTGCCACTTCAAGGTAGCTCAATTTCTGCAGGGTTGACAATGTTGTCTTTTGAGTAAATATTCAATGAGTTCTTTTTTTTGTTTCATTTTATTTCTATGCAGATTTCAAACTCCCTGACTGTACTGCTGTTTTTTCTCAGGTTTCCTCTTCCTTGTTCCCCATTGGCTCTTGGTTAGGAGAGAGACTTATGGAGCAGCGTGGTGGAGGGCAAGAGGACCTGATTCATGTTCTGTCCTCAAGACCTCACAGCACTGAGAGATCTCATCCAGCTTCATGTTTGGTTATCAGTCTATTGTCCCAGCACTCACTGCTGTGGTGTCCATCTTCTGTTCTCTTGGAGCAGGAGGTAGCTGGTGCTGCTCACAGAGCCTGCCCAGGGTCTTAGTCCACTTGGGCTCCTTTAACCTTAGACTGGGTAATTTGTAAACAAAAATTTATTTCTCACAGTTCTAAAGGCTGGAAAGTCCAAGATCAAAGGCTCACTCTCTGCTTCACAACACCTCTCGCCATATCTTCAGATAGTGGAAGGGGCAAACAATCTCCCTCAGGCCTCTTTTATAAGCTAATTCCTTTCATGAGGGCTCCACCCTCATGAAAATCACTTCCGTACAGGCCACTGCTCTTAATACTATCACACTGGGAATTAGGTTTCAACATATCAATTTGGGGGCACACCAAAATTCAGACCATGATAGCAGCTCTTCATGAGGCTTGGCCATCTCCACATGTCTACCATCATTGGCACATAGCCTCCCTGCAACCTTCCTCCCTCCTCTCTGTGGACAGTCATCCCTGAGCTTCTGCTATGGAGTCCCCGGCAGGCATGGTGGCTCTTTACTCTCAACTATCTCTATTGCCATGGAGAGATTGTAGGGAGATTTTGAGGTTTCTTCCATGCCAGTATACCTGGATGGGGAGGGATGGGTCATCTCGTCCATCT
Source organism: Trachypithecus francoisi (assembly GCF_009764315.1). Taxonomy (NCBI): domain Eukaryota; kingdom Metazoa; phylum Chordata; class Mammalia; order Primates; family Cercopithecidae; genus Trachypithecus; species Trachypithecus francoisi. The sequence goes on along the minus strand of NW_022681433.1, from coordinate 14,099,460 downwards.
CTCTTTCTAGACTTGCTCAGCCATCATTTTCACTCTCTTGATGGCCACCCATGTTGGGGCAGAGAACAGGTTGCAGGAGGACATCAGAAGTTCACTTTTAGCCTAAGATCTTACATTTGGGATATCTAAGTCATACTTTTTAAGTCATACTTGAAGCTATGAGACTAGATAAGATCACAAAGGAAGTGTATATAGATGAAAACTAAGGAGATAAAATGAGTTCACTAAAAAAAACTGAAAAGCTACTGGACATAATAATAATAATAATAATTTAAAGAAAATTATCATAGGCCATAAGGCTTGATGGGATATTCAAGTTTTACTCATTTGTGAAAGTTGTAGGGAATAGACCCAAATGGGCAGGCATTTCTCCTTGTCCCCAGACTTCCCTAATTGATCTCAGAACCCTTTTCACCAAGGCCTGGTATCCTTCACTAGTCTACACAACGCTTTCTCAGTAGATTCAAACTGGAACATGTAATGAAACTTATTTTCCAAACAGATATAAATTTTAAGGTGAGCAAAGTAGCCATTGGTTCAAAAAAACAGGTAATCCTACTTCCTTCCTGGAAACTTCTTTAAAACACTCAGCCATGACCCACAGACTGGAATAGGTCTTCTCCAGTCAAGGACTGGATAAGTTTATCCCTTGGTACAGGACTGCCCATAGCATCGTGGAGAAGCTCCATTGTGTGCTCAGATGAGGACCCTGAGCTCCACCTTCTATGAAGAAATCTAGAGTCAAGGAAACCCGCCACTGTCATCTCCCAGGATCCCTCAGATTCCCCTGTGCACTCTTGCATGCTTTCTTTTCCAGGAAGAAAGAAGTTAGAACATTTTGAATGTGATGACCATGGCTTTTTTAGGATCCAAGGGTCTTGGCAACACATAAAATGTCAAGTCCTAGAGCGGTGGTTGGCTGCGGTCCTTCATGAGAGCTCTTTCTACTCCCTTGATTTGCTTAGATGGGCTCATATTTGTAGAATTTACAGTGAACTACTGGGCATTTGGCATATAGGTCTGGTCACATTGAATGCGAAACAACATAAATACTATAAAATTTAAAGCTTAAAATTGTTTAATTTGACCAAAGCATTTGTATTAATGAAACTCAAATTTGTTGAATTTTGTTACTTTGTCAATTTTTGTTTGGCCATACCCTACTTTCCCAAATGACCACATTGCTTTTTTTTTTCTCCCCAGATTTAAAGTGAATTGTAATGAATTTTTTAAAACATTTTGGAATAACCTTTGAAAATCCTAGGAGATATTCAATGAATTGTAAAACCAGAGTTAGGAATTATGTTCTAAAGCAGAGTTTTTAAACCTTAGCCCTACTGGAGCTTTGGGCAAGATAATTCTTCACTGTTGGGGACTGTCCTGTTAACTGTAAGATGATTAGCAACATCCCTGGCCGGTACCCTCAGTAGCACTTCAGCCCAGTTGTGACAGTCAAAAATATCTCCAGATACTGCCAGATGTCCCTTGGGGGAGCAAAATCACTCCCAGTTAAGAATCATGACCAAAAGGACAGAATTTTTGTAAAAAAAAAAAAAAAAAAAACTTTTTTCCTTGATAGAAGCGTATTTAAGACATTCTAATTTATATGTGTAGATTTTAAGTCTCTCCAAAACCTTATCATTTTTCCTGTCTTTTGTAGGAGTATTGTGGACTTGAGGGTGTAATTGACCAAATCACATTCGACATGAAACATGGGAAAATCTGGTAGTGTTTTAGAAGAAGATTTAGTAAGACTAGGTAAATTAAAGTGGAGCACCAGAATTTAAATACATTAGGGCTCAGCTACAGAAGTGGATTTTAAGAGAGATGTAGTACAGCCACATGTGAACTCTCCAAGTAGAAACTGCCTTGGCTTCCTACCTACCACTGTTTAGTTACAGAAAACTGTGCTGTTGATTGAGAATCTTTACCCAGACATTCAGAAATTTCTGTAGAGCACTTTATTTGTGTCTATTGCTTTAATGTAACATAGGCCAAAGCTCAAAACATAAAATAATAGATGGATATTGATGACCGATTCATGAAGAGACAGTCAAATCAGTTTTCTTCCACTGGAAGGAATGGTTAACACGCAAGAGGTTGGGAAGAAAAGAAAACACATCTCTGATTATCATCCAGAAAATATCTCTGCATTAACCATATGCAGAGGACAGTTTAACCTGAGTTAATATGGTATGATCCAAAGTAAATGTATGGAAATGGAAAGAAATGAACACACTTAAATACAAAGGGAGTTAAGATTTTAGTAGATCAATTTCTTGCCTACATTTTTGCAAAAGAGGTTTCAAGGGCAATGCCATTGGAAATACATAATAGCAACAGTGGTAATATGGAGAGATTTCTCCCTAAAGAAAGGGATGGATGACTGAGGAGGTGTTTATACCTCATATTCTCAGCCAACTAAATGTTAGACAATGATGCCATGTGTCCTTAACAAAGAATTTTCTAGGGAAAAAGCACAGGAAGTAAATATATTTTTTAAGTAAATTAAAAACAAACTTTGAAAATTTGGTGATTTTTATTCTTATTCAGCAAATCTGAAAATACATTTGTTGTGCAACATTATTCTAGTAGGTACACTGTTGCCTAAAATTATGCTTATACTTTGTACTAGCTCATACATGTTTTCAGATTTTCTGGTTTATCTCACTTGGTCTATAAAAACAGTTGAGCTCTTTCATTTTAAAATATCTGAAGGAATTTTTTCCTTAGAGGAGAAATTTTAAGGATAGGTTATAAATAAACTCTTTAAGAACTAGTAACAGTTGTTGTGTTCTTAGGCACCAATTCTGTGTACGCATTTGAGGTGGACAAAACTTACCCAGAAATCAGAACATAAACTGTGTTAAGTGAAGGGAAAGCTTTCTCACTGCTAAATTTGGTTAACTACTTTGTCTTTGGCTGGTTTTCAAATGAAGATGTTCTTTAAGAAAAGAAAAGTGATTTTTAATGACTTTGAATATTTCCCTGCAAAACCCTCTTCTAAGGGGTTGAATAATTTATGCATCTTTAATATTAGAGAGGGAAGTTATTCCTTGAAGGCCAGCTGTTCATAAGCACTTTGTCATGGTTGATTGATCTCTCCACTCAGAACAACAGGCCTGCATGAAACATGCAATTCAGTGGGTCACTTCACCCTAATACGTCCAAAGCACATAAATGGGTCATGAACACAGACATATACACAATATTAATTTTAATTGCCAAACACAAGTATCATAAAGATATAAGCAACCCTAAGATAAAGAAAAGCAGAATGTAGGGCAAAGAAGCAAATTAAAAGCAAATTAATAAGTTGCAAATCTTACATAGGCAAATCTTAATACGTTAAGGTCACTCAATTTGGAAAAGTACATACACTTTTTCTTGGGAGAATTAGACATTTATGGGCATAGGTGGACGTCTGTCTGTACCGTCAGATAAATCTATAGCATGTGACACAGTGCTTCATTAATTTTCTATTTTCTTCAAGTTAAGGTTTATCCAAACTTATTGTTTTGCTCCAGGTCACAGGTCACTGGCTAGCCTATGAACTAAGTTCTCTTGAGTCCAGTGGCCACCTCTGGTTCAGTCATTTCTGAACAGGGAGTCAGAGTTGGTTGCATGCTTATGGGATTTGGCTCTTGCAAGTGGGACAGCACCTGTGAGAGGGTTGTCCAGGGTAGCCTCTGGCCTCATCAGTACACTCGTGCCCTGTCTTCTGAAGCAAGTATCATTTTCCACAAATTTTATTCTCTTCAACATAGAAATATTCATAACAGGATTTTAAAGCCTAACTGAAAAACAACTGTATGTCCATTTGATTCTCAGTTATTTCAGAATATCCTGAAAAAAAAATTCTCTTGCCTGTGGTTGAACTCTTTCTATAGCATAGAGTTGGAAGTTGTTAAAATCTTCCAGAAGAAACAATATGGCAATTCTTTCCCTTTTCACCATTTCAAAAGCCTTGGCAACCGAATATCAGGGAGAGAGCTGGTAATGGGTGATGCTGTGAAACCATAGCCATATTCTCTCGATGGTCCTGGGGGTCACAGTGCTACGCTGGAACATCTGTTCCTTAGTACCTACTGTGTACCCCTGTCAGCCACTGGTAGCAGCAGGTGTCCTGCCAATGTGCCTGTCATCTCCATAGGTGACAAGAGCAAATGATCTTCCTCAGGGACCCACAGAACTGAGAACCTGGCCACAGTGACATGAGGGCTGACGTGGGGGCAGCTGCTGCTTGCGTCACCACCCACCAAGGTTCCTGGGGACCCCAACACTGCCCATTGTCACACTGGACACCAGTCTGGGTGCAAATAGATTGCAACTGCGGAAAGCTGGTTTCCTGATGCCAGTGCTGTGAAGCTGTAGTAGGCGAAGCATTGCCATTTTTAATCACCAGAGAAATGGTTCTGGGGCAGAAGCTCTTCACTTTGCTTGCCTCAGGGTTAGGATTTAGTGATTTTGAAGAGATTTGTTTAATATGTATGATTAATGGATCAAAACAAATGCTTACTCGGTTACCAGGGCTTTTTACTGTAATAATAAATTCATATGAGTGATTTTAATAGGTTTTCTAATAAAGGATTTGAAAAGGCATTTTGAAATTTCTGTTATATGTGGAGCTTTTTCAGAAATCATTATAATTTACACACTACTCTGTGTGTGTATGTTTACTGGAGTGTTTGATCAGGACATTTTTGATAAACATTATTTTCTTGCTGATAATAGAAAATAACTAACAGATATTCTTCTGGTATGATTAAATATTCCTAAGAAAGTGCTCTCACATTGTATATGTTTTTATTATACTGTAATTAGTTGAGAAGGATGATAGGATTTGCTCCATTTTTCTCAGCCTCCTTTTGCCCCTGCTTAAGTTAGTTAAATATGTGTACCTCTTTCTCACTTGGATGCCCCTCCCTGGTGGCTACTGTTAGAGATATTCTTCCTAGTCCAATATCTCTGAAGAAGAAGGTTCAGATGTCTACAGCTTGGAGTGGACTGAGCCTGAGGCTAAGTTCTAAGACAAAAACCTTGGAGTCATCCTTGATTCTCTCTCTTTCTCACACCCAGCATCCAATCCATGAGGACATGTTGACACTAACTATATTCAAAATATAGCAAAAGCTTGGCTGTTCAGCCCCAGCTCTGCTTAGGCTTCTTTATTTTCATCTATACAGTCTCCACTGATGACTGGTGCTTGCAAGGGACTGTCTGTAAAATATGCTTAATGTCTGTCTAAGGCATTCATAACTGCATGTGTAACATGTATGTAGTTTAGTAAAACTGTGTTGCATTACTCATCCTTAAGTCCTTCAGACCATCCCTGGCAGAATCAGTCATTTCCTCCTCTGTGTCACCTTTATACCTTGTACAATACATCCCTGTTAACATTCCCTGAGAAACTACTATGTACTGGGTTCTTAGCTAGATTCTTAGGAGACATCAGAGAGAAAAGAGGAAAAAAAAGGTTTGCCTCTGTCAAGTTTACATTCTAGCAGAAGATGACAAATAGTAATAAATATAATAACTGAGTACATGCTAGTGGGTGATAAGTATGAAGGAAAAACTCTGAGAGTATGAGTTCAGGAATACCACAATAAGTTGGAAACTTAAATTGGGTGAGAAGGTTGAATTAAGTGCAGATTGGAAAAGGTGAAGGAATTAAATAACAGATACCTGGGAACAACCACTGTGGAGGGCCCTAAGGTAGGAACAGGCTTAGTGAGTTCCAAGAGTAGCATCGAGGCCAGTGCAGCTGAAGGGGAGAGAGCTGGGGAGAGCAGCAGGAGTTGAGTTGGCAGATGACGAGGAGGAACAATCTAGGATCTGGGAGCCACAGAAGGCACTTTGGCCTTACTCTGCGTGAAATGGGAAGCCAGTGGAAAAGTTCTGAGCAGAGTATGACAGAAGCAGCATTATGTCTTAATCATATCCATCTCGCTGCTGTGTTCGATAGGTTTATTGCAATAATACAGGCAAGATGTGAGGATGAATTGTACCAGGGAAGGTGCAGAGGAGGTGGTAAGGAGCAGCCAAGTTCTGGCTACAGTTTGGAGTAAGTGCCAACAGGATGTCCTGATGGTTGGATGTTGGGGTGTGAGAGAGAGAGAGTCAAGGAAGTCAAGGATGATGACCAGGGTCTTGATCTGAACAACTGGAAGGATGGAGTTGTCATCAATGGAGATGAGGAAAACAGCAGGGGGAACAGGTTAGGAGATGCATTTGCGGGTAGGGTCAGAAATCAGAAGTTCTGTTTCAGACTTAGCTAATTGGAATTATCTATTAGACTTCCAAATGGAAATATCAAGTAAGGAATCTGGAGTTCAGAGGAGAAAGTTGGAGCTAGAGATATAAAATTGAGAGCTGTGAGCAAATAGATGGAATTTAACACCGTAAGACTGGAAAGATCAACAAGAGAATGTGTATAGGAGAAGAGGATGTTCAAGGGATGAATCTTGGGGACACTCTAGTGTTAAGAGGTGAGGAGAAAGAGGAAGAAAAAGCAGAAGACTCCAGGAAGGAACAAACACTGAAGTTGGAGGGAAACTAGAAGAGTATCGTGTCCTGGAAGCTAAATGAAAAAAAAAATTGTTTAAAAAGTGATCAGTTGGATCAAATCAGGTTGCTAGATTGGCCTTAAAAATAATGTTATGCATCCTTACTTTATTCATATTATCTTACTCCTAATTTTACTACAAAAAGAATTTTCCAGGTCTGTATAGAGGAAGATAGTGTCTTTTACTACTCTTTCTTCCCCAATAGTTTGTTATAAAAATATGTAAACATAAAAAGTAAAAATAACTGTACAGTTTTTGCCTATTTACTTACCATCTAGATTCAACAATGAACATTGTTCCTTATTTGCTTTATAAGCCATCAAGCCATGTTATGTTTTGCACATTTTAAAGTAAGTTGCAGGCTTTACCCCTAAATACTTCAGCATGTGTTATGCATATCATTATCTACAATTCAATATTTGTTTGCTAGTTTTTTTAGGTAAAATTTACTGGTGGCTAAATGTAAAAATTTCAAGTATGCCATTCAGCTACCTTTGACAAATGCATGTAACGTATAACCCAACTCCATTAATATATAAAAATTACTGTTCCCCACCTGCCCAGATGCCTCCCTTGTTTCCTCACCTTCCAAAGGCAGTCACTGTTCCACTGTTCTGATTTTTTTCACCAGAAATTAGTATAGCTTGTTATTGAACATCATGCTCCTAGAAATCTAAAAGGCCATGCTTATATTAGAGCTGTGTGCATTCCCAGGGCTATATTCATGTTCATGGAAGACCTGAGAAAGCCTCAGGTTCTCACTTCTGACCAAACTTGAAGCACTGGAAAGCAGGACGTGAAGGCTAGTGTGGACTTGTAGATTTCTTGGCTGAGTGTTGAAGACATGCACTAACTACACACAGAGCCACTCGGCAGATTGGGAGATCTATTAGTTCCAGATATTTAAGGCAATCTCTGTCCAATCATTAGCTGCCCTGTAAGCTAATTGGGCACAGATGCTAGTGGCACACATGACAAAAAATACAGATTTTACAAAGTTAGTTTAGAAAAGTCACTGAACAAACAGCAACAACAAACCTTGGGGAATGAGAAAAATCTGATTTTCAAAATGCCAAATTATATCGTTTACAATGTCTAGTATTTTAACAAAAAATTGATGAGACATGCAAAAAATAAAGAAAGTGTGGCCAAAACAATCATGGTGGCGGTAGGGAGACAGTCAATAGAAACTTCCTTGAGCAAGTGCATACTAGTTGGACATGCAAAACAATGGCTTTAAAGCAGATGTTTTAAATAGGTTCAAATAACTAAAAGAAACCCTGTGTGAGAAATAAAGTATCAGAACAATGCCTCACTAAATATAAAATATCAAAAAAGATATAAAAGTTATTTTTTTAAAAAAGGAATAGAATGGAAATTATAGAGTTGAAAAATACAATGACTGAAATAAGAAATTTACCAGAGGAGCTCAGCAGCAGATTTGAGCAATCAGTAGAATCACCTAAATTGAAGATAGATCAATTGAGATTATCCAGTTGAACAAACACAAAGAAGAATGAAAAAAGATGAACAGAGCATCAGAGGTCTGTGGGACACCATCAAGCATACCAATGTATGCATAATGGGCATCCCACAAGGAAAGGAGAAAAAGAAAGAAACAGAAAGAATGCTTGAAGAAATAAGGGTGAAAACTTCCCAATTTTGCTAAAAAGCATTAATCTACACATTGTTGAAGAAGCTCAGCGAACTCCACATAGGATAAACTCAAAGAGAACCATCTTAGACACATCATAATTAAACCATGGAGATCCGAATACAAGGAGAGAATATTGAAAAGAGAAGCAATTCATCACAAGTGCAAGAGGTCCTCCGTAATGTTAACAGCTGATTTATCCCACGAAAAATCATGAAGGCCAGAAGGCAGTGGGATGACATATTCATATTCAGAGTGCTCAAATAAAAATGTATTAATCAAGAATTCTATATCCAGCAAAGCCATCCTTTAATAATGAAGGAGAAATTAAGTATTTTCACATTAACAAAAAGTAAATCTGTCACTATCAGATATTTCCTACAAGAAATATTAGAAAGAATCCTTTAAAAAATGACAAGGAATTAATATGTCTAAGTACAAGACATCTAACACAAAGCAGTTTGTGTTGAATAAAAAGGACATTATAGAAGTTGAATAAAAAGGATGTCATAGAAGGCTAAGGCTAGGCATGGTGGCTCATACCTGTAATCCCAGCACTTTGGGAGGCTGAGGTGGGAGGATTACTTGAGCATAGGAGTTTGAGACCAGCCAGGGAAACATAAAAAGACCTCATCTCTGCTAAAAGTTAAAAAAAATTAGCTCAGGCATGGCGGCACATGCATGTAGCCCTTGCTACTTAGGAGGCTGAGATGGGAAGATTGCCTGAGCCAGGGAGATAAAGGCTGCATGTGAGCTATTATCTTACCACTGCACTCCAGCCTGGGCAACTGAGTGAGACCCTGTTTCCCAAAGAATTTTTTAATTGTTAAAGATAGGATTATTTATGTTTGCCATTTTGTTATTCTATCAATAATCATTAAATGTAAATGAATTAAACAGTCCAATTAAAAAGGAATTAAACACTGAATTGAAAATGACCCAACTATATACTATCTATAAGATACACTTTAGATCCAATGTATACATAAATAAGTAAAAGTAAAGAATGGAAAAAATAATTCAAAAAACATGGGAAAAATGCAAACAGTATCCAAAAGATAATTAATGTGGTCATATTAATGTCAGACAAAATAGATTTTAAGGCAACAATTATCATTAGAGATGAAGAAGGATAAAATAATAAAAGGCCATTCTTTCAAGGATATATGACAATTATGAACATTAATCCACTTAACAACTAAGCTCCAAAATATATACAGCAAAAATTGACGTAATTGAAGGAGGAAATACAATCCAACAATAAGAACTGAAGATTTTACTCCACTTTCAATAATAAAGCACCTAGAACAAAGACAAACAAGGAGGTGGAAAACTTTAACAACACTATAAATCAACTAGACTTAATAGACATCTATAGAACATTCCACTAAACAGCGACAGAACACATATTATTCTCAAGTGCACATGGAATATTCTCCAGGGCAGACGAAAATGTTAGATTATAAAGTCAGCCTCAATGAAATTAAAGGGATTAAAATTTTGCAAAGTATACTAGTCAATGACTGGAATAAAACTAAGAATCAATAAGTGAAAGAAATTTGGGAAATTTACAAATATATGGAAATTTAACACATTTCTAAATAACCATTGGGTCAAAGAAAAAATCACAAGGGAAAAATTAGAAAATATTTTGAGATGAATTAAAAATGAAAACACAACATACTAAAGCTTATGTGATACAGCTAAATTCGTGCTTAGAGGGATATACCTGTGAATGCAGATATACCTGTGAATGCAAATATAAAATATAAAAAAAATCAAATCAATAACTTTTCACACTTAGAAATCAGAAAAAAAAAGTGCAAACAAAATCCAAAGCAAGTAGGAGGGAAACAAGATCAGAGAGAAAATAAATGAAATAGAGAATAGACAAACATTATAGAAAATAAAACCAAAAATTAGTTCTTAGCAAAGATCAAAATAGACAAACTATTAGCTTGACAGACCAAGAGAAATTAAAGACTCAAATGACTAAAATCAGGTGTGAAAGAGGGACATTACTACTGACCTTAGAGATACAGGAAGAGTTATAAAGGAATACTTTGATCAATTGTATACAAAGAAATTAGATAAGTAAAATGGATAAATTACTAGAAAGAAAACTGCTTTGAGCGTTAAATGAGATGTTTATAAAGCTATCATTTTAGGTTCTGCCCCATAGTTTGTCTTTTATTTCATTTCTGTACATGTATGGCACATGGCAAAATACTTTGCATTCCAGAATGACTCCTTATTTGTCATTCTCTTATCACTTGATTTTTTCTTATTTCCTACCACACGAGGTCAAAATTATTTCTGATTAACAGATACTCCCCAGGATAATTTCATCCAAGCCTTCTTACCCAACCTGATGTCCTCATTGCCTCAGAACACACCCAATACAGAGGTCCAGACAGCTTCCTTACTGTCCCATAAACACTCTGTGTTGATTTCTGGTCCCCTGTCTTCATTCATAATGTGTCCCTTACCCAAACCTCTCCCATCTGTTCCCAAAGTACATTTGTCTTGTTTCAGCAATGAAACAACATGGAAAAGTCTTGACGGCAGAGATCACTTCCACATTTCCCCATGGAACTACTGGGACCTTGACTCCTAGCCTGACTGCCCATCACCTGGAGAATTTTCAAAAATTATGAATTATTGATTTTTACCTCCCAGGAATACAGATCTGGTAGGGCTGTTAGGGATCAGGAATCTGTAATTTTATCAAACGTCTTGATAACCCAGGTGTATCTTCTGTAGGACTGAACTTAATGTCGCGGCAAAAAGAAGAAATGGAATAAACACTAAGAAGGTGGTCAGCTCTTCAGACATGGGAACCGAGGTTCATAGAAATGAAGTAATTCTGAGGCAAATGAGTGGGAAATGATAAATCGGTCCCTGGGTGAAATGATTTAAATATAAGTTATACTACTTGGGAAGATACACATCTTGGAGCTCGTTTGGCGTGGCATGGCCAGGCATGTTATATGGCCATGGCATGTTATATGAATGAGTCCGAAATGGCCTCTGCATATCAATCCCTGAATTGTTTGTTTCTTACATAGCTGACTGAGATCCATTAGCTCAAAAGCCTGCAAGCACCATACTCAAATGTTTTCACATCCGAATCATTTTAAACATAGTTTAAGCAGAGTTTTAGCCATTTTGAGCCTACCAATTTGCATATACCCAAAACTCTATCCAACATCCATAATCATACATAAGGTAAGTAAGCCCCAGGCCTAAAAGACCCTCAGGCCACTGCTGTGCTTCAGGGATCTCTGACCAGCGACTCCTTGCTCTGCTGGTGAGTAACACTGACATCACATGGAAACATACATACATAAGCTTCCCCTCCCAGTCCCTTCTTTCCCAGGTGTTCCCTTGCCTACCTCCCCTTCTGAGTAGCCACCTCTCTACAGTGGCCTCTGGTCAGTCACATGAAGTGAGGGACTCCACCTGCACGCAAACCTGTCAGAGCCTTATCCAGTACAGCCTTGTGTGTGTTGCTGCCATTTTGTGGTCGTAACTTTTTTCCTTGATCAATCCCTAAATTCTTCAGACTCCCTACACAGGTACCATAGGGATAGATGAACAACACGTAGAGTCTGAAAGTCAGAAACGATGAGAATGGGGAGCACCAGTGGCTGGGATAAGAAATAGATCAGCAGTGACCCTGGGGAAGCACCTCTGTGTCCAGTAGGGCAGAGCTCAGGAATTGGGGTTCCTCAAATCGCCAGAGTCCCTCACAGAAGCCTAAGTTACTTGTCTGTTGTCTGTTCTGTAAAATATATGTTGATCTCATCCCTAGAAGGTGTGGCACACAGGAAGAGAGGGAAGAGAATATTCAGGACTTTCACAAACATTAGGTTCAGGAATTCATACTTGTGAACTTTTAGAAAATACCTTCAGGGGATAGAAAACAAAAATTAATTTCTTTTGTTGTGGACATCTTTTTTGTTCCTAAGGAAGAGGCAGTTATAATGTTTAACATTTATTTTACATCATGGAGTGATATGCTTCCGAGCGTTCTCATAACAGCTCTTTGTGTTATCCTCGCAGTATTAGGACTGTAAAGCTACCTTTGCTTTAGTTAAGCTGTTAAAACTGGTAATATCCACCTAATATAAAAATAATGTTCTGTAGCTCAGGCAAAGGGACGTTAAAAAAAAGAAATGAACCAGAAAAAAAACTTTCACCTCTAATTATGCAACTTGCCAATGTACTTGACTAATCTCTTGCTCTTTTATACTGTTCCGCCATGTTTTTTGTTTGTTTTACTTTATTTACTTAAAATATAATTTATTGCCCATTGAATTAAACTAGGAAGCTCCATCTCACAGCTGAGGTGGACTTTAAGAAGTTCCTCTTATGGCCTCAAAGTTTCTTCCATGATAAACCTTTGGAAGGTCCACCTGTTTTGTTTTTCTCCATTGTTATGGACGAATATGTGTCTCTCCACCCCCAGATGTATACATTGAAGCATTAGCCCCCAATGGATAATATTCGGAGGTGGGGCGTTTGGGAAATAATTAGGTTTAAATTAGGAGGTCATGAGGGTAGAGCTCCCACAGTGAGATTAGTGTCCTTAGGAGAAGGAGTGATAATAGAGTGAGTGCTCTTCCCTTCATACACATGAGGACATAGTGAAAAGGTGGCTAGGCTGTCTGCCAGCAAGAGGACCCTCCCTATAATTCAAATCTGCCAGCACCTTGATCTTGGACTTCCCAGCCTCCAGAACTGTGAGAAATAAATGTCTGTTGTTTAAACTACCCAGTCTGTGGTATTTTGTACCCATGTACTCTAGTAAAAATAAAAATAATATAGCTAATACCTAACACTTACATGGCACTTGGAATACTAACAGCTTTTCATATATTAACTCAATCCTTGAGTTAAGCACTGTTTTAACCCATGATTGAGACGGGAAACTGAGGCAAAGAAAACTTGGGACACCTGCCCATATTTATAAAGCTGACAAGTGGTGGAGCTGGGATGCACACCCAGGTCGCCTGGTTCTAGAACTGGTGGCCCACATGCTCAGCCACCTCTGCTAAGCCCCATGCTGTGGAGGTAGTTGGGAACCTTGCATGCCTCCAGATTGGTTTGGCCTTGTGTCGCCTTGGCAGGGGTGCCCAGGGAAGCTCAGGAGCCTGTGGTGGTAGGCACAGGTGAATGCAGGGAGCAACACTGTGTTAGTTAGGTGTGGTGTACTGACTGAACTGCATAGAGAGAAGACGTACACAGCATTTTTCCTAATTATGGGATTGTAATTCTCAAGCTAGAGCATTGCCTATATGTAACTTAGTCTCTTTCAGTACTTTCCAGGTGGGATGATGGTATTCTGGTCCTCTGGTATTCTGGTCCTCTGTCAACAGAGGGTTGCTTCCAGGTCTACTAGACGGTGAACCTCGGCCACCAGTTGGCCTGACATTCACTGGGACCTACATTACCATAGTAGGGAACTTGGACAACTGTGTGTTTTTCCCTTTCAACCCGAGTATCTGATTTACCTTGAGAAGATGCCCACATCGGCATGCTCATTATAAGAGAGTCTTTTTGGGAATCCTGTGCAGAGAAGCGAGTGGCGTTCCCTTACAGCTGCCGCACAGCCGTATAGGGGAAGCCCAGGAGGTTTGGCAATGGCATTGTCAGATATACCTCTCAGTCTCATTCTCCAGAGTCTCATAACGTTTCAGTTTGCCCAGATTGTATTCATTTTTAGCCATGCCGCCCTTGGAGATTCAGAAATCAAGTTTGAGTTTGAGGCTGTCTTTTTCGACCATTGCAAGGAATGGAAATGGGAAAATGTCAGAATTTCAGTCTCTTAGTGATTTCAACATTCGATCACTGGCACTAGAATTTCTGAGATACCATTTTTTTTTTCATTTTTACATAATTGGTTCGCAGGAAAACTGATACAGGAGGAGAATTACAGCTATAAAAACAGCAATGAGAAGCAGTTGTGCAGTCAGACAGGCAATCATGAAAGCAGACGCCAGAGCTTGTCTCCCTGGGCTCTACATAACTGGGATTCTGACATCCTGGCAACTGGGTGTGTGCCTTGTGTGCTCTGTGTTCTTGGAGTGTCTTTTGCTGTGTTTGTGAAGGAGAGCCACCGAAGTGCAAAGATGGGCTGGGGAACGTGGGGGACTGGGCTCCTGTGTCCAGGAGACCATCTGGGGCCAGATCAAGCCAGCCCTGAATCCCCCCGGCCTCCTGCCAGACGCGGACTCCTGGAGATCTTGGGTGTGAAGCAAACTGGCAGCTCGCTGTCCCTGGCTCATGACAGCCTTCGTCATCGACCTAAGGAGAAAAATAAACAACTCAAGGCATTTCCCTGAGTGTCCCTCCCACTGTTTCGGATGGCTAAGACTCGCCGTCCCTGGCTCATGACAGCCTTCGTCATTGACCTAAGGAGAAAAATAAACAACTCAAGGCATTTCCCTGAGTGTCCCTCCCACTGTTTCGGATGGCTAAGACTCGCCGTCCCTGGCTCATGACAGCCTTCGTCATCGACCTAAGGAGAAAAATAAACAACTCAAGGCATTTCCCTGAGTGTCCCTCCCACTGTTTTGGATGGCTAAGATTATATAGTAGTTGGTCATAACTGTGAAATTACACAATCATCCATTTCTCTACCTTCTTCTTTACCACAGTAAAGTCTCCATGTGCTGTGTAAAATCAGACTTTGTACAGCACCTGTAAAAAGATATTTGTCAGAGATGTGGTGACTATAATGCAGTGAGTTATTTCCCAAGTGGGAAATAAACCTTGGAAAAGAAGAACAGTATAGAAGTCTGTAAGGATGTCATACATCTCAAAATTTACTTTGTGCTGAAATATTTTATTACAGCATTGATGGTACATGGGCAAAATGTATTGAGTGGTAAATCATTCAAATTAAGTAATTCCAGTGTGTGTGTATGGTGTTAAACTTCATCCAGGTCTTAAATATTTTGGTTAGATTTTCTGAGACTTTTTTTGATGAGAATTTAGTGAGGACATGTTTTGGAAAAGGTCTGGTTACTAAGTATACAGAATACTAACTATGTGACTCTGTTCAAAGCATGAAACGTCTTTGTTTACCAAATGTTCTCAATCATGTGTGGAAGCTAAAGAAAAGTTGATCTCCTAGAAGTGAAAAGCAGAACAGAAGATACTAGAGGCTGAGAAGAGTCGGTGAAAGAGGATAGGGAGAGATTTATTAAAGGACACAAATTATAGCTAGAGAGGAGGAGTAAGTTCTAATGTTCTATAGCACTGAACGATTAATACAGTTAATAACATACAGTTTCAAATAGCTAGGAGGAGGATAGTAAATGTTCCCAACACAAAGAAATGATAAATGCTTGAGATGATATATATGCTAATTACCCTAAGATGATTACTATATATGTATTGAAACACCACTATGTACCCCATAAATATGTATCAATTAAAAATATTTCCTAAAGTTAAAAAAAATTTAACGATTCGCCCAAAAAAAGAAATATGTTTGTTAAAAATGCTGTCTAGGCTACTCTTCTCATAATCCACTTGAAATTTCAGTAATTTATTTTTAAACCCAAACCTGTGTATTATCTCTTCCAAGGCCACGATCAGGTTGCCTACATTATACCTGGGAACAGCACTCTGTGGTTTAAGTTTGTTAATTTAGGTCCAGAGTAGATGAAAAGCAGGGATGGTAAATTATAATATAAGAGAATAACAGTTGGATGCTTGGGGGGTGGGTGGGGGGTTGAAGGGGAGGACTCACAGAATGCATTTTGTATTTTCATCCAAGATTAACTCTGGGGAGACTGAGTCAATATCATCCATTTACATTTTAGGTCAATAAGCAAAATGTTGAAAGACAATCATTTCCATCCTCTAACTGCAGAAATGCTATTAATATATCCCTTGATGTTCTCTCTGTGGTCACTACACAGTACAGGAGCTGGTGGGAGAGTGACCTCCCACTTTCTGACTACACTTCTCTTTTTCTTATACAGCGAGATTGGAGTGCTGAACCAGTGAGGGAGGACTCGAAAGGGGGAAAGTAGTAGTAAATGTAGAGCACACCATTCAGCTCAGTGACTCTTAGGAGCTACAGTAGCCAGTACATCACAGTCCTTCCAGCTCATGTTGAAAGATGCAGAGAGTGTCAAGCACCAAAAGAAAGGAAAGCCAGAGGCCCCGTGGAGACCAAGGGAAGGGCGCCCCGCGCAGCCTGGGCCAGTCAGGAAGTCATCCTGGTGAAGCTGAGACCAGGGTTGTTGTTAGAAGAGTGTTTCCTGAAGGGAAACAATCTCAGCAGTAACACAGAAGCAAAAACCAGTGTGATGTGTGCAAGAGACAAAAAGAAATTGGTATTTCTGGGAGCAGTAAATGATGGGGGAAAACTGGAGAATGAGGCTATATTCAGCCTCATGAATTTCTGGGCTTCGTCACAGAAAGCCTGTGTGCCGGCTGTGGAGCCTGAAGCAGGGGCTTTGAAGGAGGACTGATGCAATCAAGTTTATGTTTTAAAGAGATCACCCTGGCAACAGTGGGGAGGATGGATTTGAGAGGTGCAAGCCCAGAATCACAGAGGCTGTCAGAAAAATCAAATCACAATGACACAGGACTAAATTACTGCAGATTTTTTTTTGTTTTTGAGACGGAGTCTCACTCTGTCGCCTAGGCTGGAGTGCGGTGGCGCGATCTCAGCTCACTGCAACCTCACTCTGCTGGGTTCAAGCAATTTTCCTACCTCAGCTTCCTGAGTAGCTGGGATTACAGTCACCTGCCACCATGCCCAGCTAATTTTTGCATTTTTAGTAGAGACGGGGTTTCACCGCGTTGGCCAGTCTGATCTCGAACTCCTGAGCTCAGGTGATCCGCCTGCAACTACTACAGGTCCAGAAAAATGTGCAGACCTATATTTTATTAGTTTCTTTCATCTCAGATTTTAAAAAATATTACTATTTTTTCCTCAATTGTTTTACTGTGGTAAAATGCACAAAACATCAATTTACTATCTTAACCATTTTTAAGTGTTCAGTTCAGTAGCATTAAGTACATTCATAATGTTGTGCAGCCATCACCATCATCCATCTCCAGAGCTATTTCCATCTTGCAGAACTGAAACCTTTTACGCATGAAACAGTAACTCTCCACTGCCGCCTCCTCCACTCCCTGGCAACTGCCGTGCTACTTTGTCTTCATGATTTTCACTACTGATAGAGTGGAACATACAGTATTTGTTTATTGTGTGTCTGGCTTATTTCATTTAGCATGATGTCTCTTCAGTTTTATCCATCCTATAGCATATGCCAGAATTTCTTTCCATTTTAAGATTGAATAATAATCCATCACATGTTTATACCACACTTTGCATATCCATTCATCTGTGGACACTTGAGTTGCTTCCACATCTTGGCTGTTTCGAATAAGGCTGCTATTAACATGAGTCTACAAATATCTGCTTCAGTTCCTGCTTGTATTAATAGTTCTTTGGGGTGTATAGCAAGAAGTGGGATTACTGGACTATATGGTAGTTCTATTTTTAATTTTTTGAGCAATCACCATACTATTTTCTACAGTGAGTGTACTTTTTTTTATTATACTTTAATTTCTGGGTACATGTGCAGCATATGCAGGTTTGTTACATAGGTATACGTGTACCATGATGGTTTGCTGTACCCATCAACTCGTCATCTAGGTTTTAAGCCCCCATTCATTAGGTATTTGTCCTAATGCGCTCCCTCCCCTTGTCCCCCATCCCCCGGAAAGGCCCTGGTGTGTGATGTTCCCCTCCCTGTGTCCATGTGTTCTCATTATTCAGCTCCCACTTATGAGTGAGAACATGCGGTGTTTGGTTTTCTGTTCCTGTGATAGTTTTCTGAGAATCATGATTTCCAGCTTCATCCATGTCCCTGCAAAGTACATAAACTCATCTTTTTATGGCTGCATAGTATTCCATAGTGTATATGTGCCACATTTTCTTTATCTAGTCAATCACTGATGGACATTGGGTTGGTTCCAAGCCCTTGCTATTGTGAATAGTGCAGCAATAAACATATGTGTGCATGCATCTTTATAGTAGAATGATTTATAATCCTTTGGGTATATACCCAGTAATGGGATCGCTGGGTCAGATGGTATTTCTGATTCTAGATCCTTGAGGAATCACCACACTGTCTTCCACAATGGTTACACTAATTCACACTTCCACCAACAGTGTAAAAGCATTCTTATTTCTCCACATCCTCTCCAGCATCTATTGTTTCCTGACATTTTAATGATTGCCATTCTAACTGGCATGAGATGGTATCTCATTGTGGTTTTGATTTACATTTCTCTAATGACCAGTGATGGTGAGTGCTTTTTCATGTTTGTTGGCTGCATAAATGTCTTCTTTTTAGAAGTATTTCTTCATATCCTTTGCCCTTTTTTGATGGGGTTGTTTTTTTCTTGTAAATTTGTTTATGTTTCTTGTAGATTCTGGATATTAGCTCTTTGTCAGATAAATAGATTGCAAAAATTTTCTCCCATGCAAACATTTTCTTCCATTCCGTAGGTTGCCTGCTCATTTGAATGATAATTCTTTTGCTGTGCAGAAGCTCTATAGTTTAATTAGATACCATTCATCAATTTTGGCTTTTGTTGCCTTTGCTTTTGGTGTTTTAGTCATGAAGTCTTTGCCCATGCCTGTGTCCTGAATGGTATTGCCTAGGTTTTCTTCTAGGTTCTCTTATGGTTTAAGGTCTTAGGTTTAAGTCTATAATCCATCTTGAGTTAATTTTTGTATAAGGTGTAAGGAAGGGGTCCAGTTTCAGTTTTCTACATATGGCTAGCCAGTTTTCCCAACACTGTTTATTAAATAGGGAATCCTTTCCCCATTGCTTGTTTTTGTCAGATTTGTCAAAGACCAGATAGTTGTAGATGTGTGGCACTATTTCTGAGGCCTCTGTTCTGTTCCATTGGTCTATATGTCTGTTTTGGTACCAGTACCATGCCGTTTTGGTTACTGTAGCCTTGTAGTATAGTTTGAAGTCAGTAGTGTGATGCATCCAGCTTTGTTATTTTTGCTTAGGATTGTCTTAGCTATATGGGCTCTTTTTTGGTTCCATATGAAATTTAAAGTAGTTTTTTCTAATTCGGTGAAGAAAGTCAGTGGTAGCTTGGTGGGGATAGCATTGAATCTATAAATTACTTTGGGCAGTATGGCCATTTTCACGATATTGATTCTTCCTATCCATGAGCATGGAATGTTTTTCCATTTGTTTGTGTCCTCTCTTACTTCATTGAGCAGTGGTTGATAGTTCTCCTTGAAGAGGTCCTTCACGTCCCTTGTAAGTTGTCTTCCTGGATGTTTTATTCTCTTTGTAGCAATTGTGAATGGGAGTTCACTCATGATTTGGCTCTCTGTTTGGTGTATAGGAATGCTTGTGATTTTTCCACTTTGATTATGTATCCTGAGACTTTGGTGAAGTTGTTTCTCAACTTAAGGAGATTTGGGGCTGAGATGATGGGGTTTTCTAAATATATCATCATGTCATCTGCAGAGACAATTTGACTTCCTCTCTTCCTGTTCGAATATCCTTTATTTCTTTATCTTGCATGATTGCCCTGGCTAGGGCAATATATGCAAATTTCATATGAAACCAAAAGAGTCATATAGCCAAGACAATCCTAAGCAAAAAGAATAAAGCTGGAGATGTCATAGTACCTGACTTGAAACTATACTACAAGGCTATAGTAACCTTCCAATACTATGTTGAATAGGAGTGGTGAGAGAGGGGATCCTTGTCTTGTGCTGGTTTTCAAAGGGAATGCTTCCAGCTTTTGCCCATTCAGTGTAATACTAGCTGTGTGTTTGTCATAAATAGCTTGTATTATTTTGAGATACATTCCATCAATACCTACTTTATTGAGAGTTTTTAGCATGAAAGGGTGTTGAATTTTATTGAAGGCCTTTTCTGCATTTATTGAGATAATCGTGGTTTTTTCGTTGGTTCTGTTTACGTAATGGATTAGGTTTATTGACTTGCATATGTTGAACCAGCCTTGCATCCCAGGGATAAAGCCGAGTGGATCATGGTGGATAAGCTTTTTGATGTTCTGCTGGGTTCAGTTTGCCAGTATTTTATTGAGGATTTTCTCATCAATGTTCATCAGGGATATTGGCCTGAAATTTTCTTTTTTTGTTGTGTCTCTGACAGGTTTTGGTATCAGGATGGTGCCAGCCTCATAAAATGAGTTAAGGAGGAGTCCTTTTTTTTTTTTTTTTTTTCCTGTTGTTTGGAGTAGTTTCAGAAGGAATGGTACCAGCTCCTCTTTGTACCTCTGTTAGAACTCAGCTATGAATCCATCCGGTCCTGGGCCTTTTGTTGTTGGTAGGCTATTAATTATTGCCTCAATTTCAGAACTTGTTATTGGTCTATTCAGGGATTCGACTTCTTCCTTGTTTAGTCTTGGGAGGATGTTTGTGCCCAAGAATTTATCCATATCTTCTAGATTTTCAAGTTTATTTGCATAGAGGTGAGGATTCTCGGGTGGTAGTTTGTATTTCTGTGGGATCAGTGGTGATATCTGCTTTTTCATTTTTTGTTGTGTCTATTTGATTCTTCTCTGTTTTCTTCATTAGTCTGGATAGCGCTCTATTTTGTTAATCTTTTCAAAAAACCAGCTCCTGGCTTCATTGATTTAAGGTATTTTCGTGTGTCTATCTCCTTCAGTTCTGTTCTGATCTTAGTTATTTCTTATCTTCTGCTAGCTTTTGAATTTGTTTGCTCTTGCTTCTCTAGTTCTCTAATTGTGATGTTAGGGTGTTGATTTTAGATCTTTCCCGCTTTCTCCTTTGGGCATTTAGTGCTATAAATTTCCCTCTAAACATTCTTTCAGTTGTGTCCCAGAGATTCTGGTACATTGTGTTTTTGTTCTCATTAGTTTTAAAGAACTTATTTATTTCTGCCTTAATTTCGCTATTTACCCAGTAGTCATTCAGGAGCAGGTTGTTCAATTTTTATGTAGTTGTGTGGTTTTGAGTGAGTTTCTTTTTTCTTTTCTTTTCTTTCTTCCTTTCCTTTTCTTTTCTCCTTCCTTCCTTCCTTCGTTCCTTCCTTCCTTTTCCCTTCCTTCTTTTCTTTCGGTCCTTTGTTCATTTTGCTCTTGTTGCCCAGGCTGCAGTGCAATGGCACAATCTCAGCTCACCGTACCCTCCACTTCCCGGGTTCAAGCGATTTTCCTGCCTTAGCCTCCTGAGTAGTGGGGATTATAGGCATACACCACCATGCCCAGTTAATTTTGTATTTTTAGTAGAGACAGGGAGTCTCCATGTTGGTCAGGCTGGTCTCGAACACCTGACCTCAGGTGATCTGCATGCCACAACCTCCCAAAGTGGTGGGATTACAGGCGTGAGCCACCGCACATGGACTTGAGTCAGTTTCTTAATCCCGAGTTCTAATTTGAAGGCACTGTGGTCTGAGAGACTGTTAGGATTTACGTTCTTTTCCATTTTCTGAGGAGTGTTTTACTTCCAATTATGTGGTCAATTTTAGAATAAATGTGATGTGGTGCTGAGAAGAATGTATATTCTGTTGATTTTGGGTGGAGAGTTCTGTGGATGTCTATTAGGTCTGCTTGGTCCAGAGCTGAGTTCAAGTCCTGAATATCCTTGTTAATTTTCTGTCTCATTGATCCCTCTAATATTGACAGTGGGGTGTCAAAGTCTCCCACTATTATTGTGTGGGAGTCTAAGTCTCTTTGTAGGTCACTAAGAACTTGCTTTGTGAATCTCGGTGCTCCTGTATTGAGTGCATATATGTTTAGAATAGTTAGCTCTTTTTGTTGCATCGATCCTGTTACTATTATGTAATGCCCTTCTTTGCCTTTTTTTGATCTTTGTTGGTTTAAAGTCTGTTTTATCATAGACTAGGTTTGCAACCCCTGTTTTTTTTTTTTTTTCCTTTCCATTTGCTTGGTAAAAATTCCTCCATCTTTTTGCTTTGAGCCTATGTGTGTCTTTGTACACGAGATGGGTCTCCTGAATACAGCACACCAGTGAGTCTTGACTCTATCCAATTTGTCAGTCTGTGTCTTTTAATTGGGGCATTTAGCCCATTTATGTTTATAGTTAACATGGGAATTTGATCTTGTCATTTTGATGCTAGCTGGTTATTCTGCCAGTTAATTGAAGCAGTTTCTTCATGGTGTCAGTAGTCTTTACAATTTGGTATGATTTTGCTTTGGCTGGTACTAGTTGTTCCTTTCCATGGTTAGTGCTTCCTTCAGGAGCTCTTGTAAGGCAGGCCTGGTGGTGATAAAATCCCTCAGCATTGGCTTGTCTGTAAAGGATTTTATTTCTCCTTCACTTTTGAAGCTTAGTTTGGCTGGATATGAAATTCTGGGTTGAAAATTCTTTTCTTTAGGAATGTTGAATATTGGCCCCCTCTCTCTTCCGGCTTGTATGGTTTCTGCAGAGAGAGCTGCTGTTAGTCTGATGGGCGTCCCTTTGTAGGTAACCTGACCTTTGTCTCCGGCTGCCCTTAACATTCTTTCTTTCATTTCAACCTTGGTGAATCTGATGATTATGTGTCTTGGAGATGCTCTTCTCAAGGAGTATCTTTGTGGTGGTCTCTGTATTTCCTGAATTTGAATGTTGGCCTGTCTTACTACACTGAGGAAGTTCTCCTGGATAATATCGTAAAGAGTGTTTTCCAACTTGGTTCCATTCTCCCCATCACTTTCAAGTACACCAATCAAACATTGGTTTGGTCTTTTCACATAGTCCCATATTTCTTGGTGGCTTTGTTCATTCCTTTTCGTTCTTTTTTCTCTAATCTTGTCTTCATGCTGTTCTTCATTAAGTTGGTCTTCAATCTCTGATATTCTTTTTCCCGCTTGATCGATTCAGCTATTGAAATTTGTGTATGTTTCATAAAGTTCATGTGCTGTGTTTTTCAGCTCTATCAGGTTATTTATGTTCTTCTCTAAACTGGTTATTCTAATTAGCAGTTCCTCTCACCCTTTTTTAAGGTTCTTAGCTTCCTTGCCTTGGATTACAGTATGCTCCTTTAGCTCATAGGACATTGGTATTACCCACCTTCTGAAGTCTCCTTCTGTCAATTTGTCAAACTTGTTCTCCATCCAGTATTGTTCCCTTGCTAGCGAGGAGTTGTTTTCTTTAGGAGGAGAAGAAGCGTTGCTGGTTTTTGGAATTTTCAGCCTTTTTGCGCTGGATTTTCCTCATCTTCGTGGATTTATCTACCTTTGGTCTTTGATGTTGGTGACCTTCTGATGGGGTTTTTGTGTGGATGTCCTTTTTGTTATGCTATTCCTTTCTGTTTGTTAGTTTTTCTTCTAACAGGCCCCTTTGCTGCAGGTTTGCTAGAGTTTGCTGGAGGTCTACTCTAGACCCTGCTTGCCTGGGTATCACCAGCGGAGGCTGCAAAACAGCAGAAATTGCTGCCTGTTCCTTCCTCTGAAAGCTGTGTCCCAGAGGGGCACCCGCCAGATGCCAGCCAGAGCTCTCCTTTATGAGGTGTCTGTCGACCCCTGCTGGGCGGTGTCTCCCAGTACAGGAGGCACTGGGGTCAGGGACCCCCTGAGGAAGCAGTCTGTCCCTTAGCAGAGCTCAAACACTGTGCTGGGAAATCCGCTGCTCTCTTCGGAGTGGCAGGCAGAAACAACGTTTAAGTCTGCTGAAGCTGCGCCCACTGCTGCCCCTTTCCCCAGGTGCTCTGTCTCAGGGAGATGGGAATTCTATTGATAAGCCCCTGACCGTGGCTGCTGCCTTTCTTTCAGAGATGCCCTGCCCAGAGGGGAGGAATCTAGAGAGGCAGTCTGGCTACAGCGGCTTTGCAGCACTGAGGTGGGCTCCGCCCAGTGCGAACTTCCCAGCAGCTTTGTTTACACGGTGAGGGGAAAAGCACCTACTCAAGCCCCAGTAATGCTGTATACCCCTTCCTCCACCAAGCTCCAGCGTCCCACGTTGACTTCAGAGTGCTGTGCTGGCAGTGAGAATTTCAAGTCAGTGGATCTCAGTTTGCTGGGCTCTGTGGGGGTGGGTTCCACTGAGCAAGACCACTTGGCTTCCTGGCTTCAGCCCCCTTTCCAGGGGAGTGAATGGTTTTGTCTCGCTGATGTTCCAGTTACCACTAGGGTACGGAAAAAAAGAAAAACGAAAACAAAAAACTCCTGCAGCTAGCTCAGTATCTACCCAAACGGCCGCAGAATTTTGTGCTTCAAACCCAGGGCCCTGGTGGTGGAGGCACCCAAGGGACTCTCCTGATCTGTGGGTTGCGAAGACCATGGGAAAAGTGTAGTATCTGGGCTGGAATGCACCGTTCCTCGCGGTACAGTCCCTCCTGGCTTCTCTTTGCTATGGGAGGTAGTTCGTAGACCTGCTAGTGCTTCCCAGGTGAGGCAGCGCCCCACTCTTCTTCATCTTGCCCCCCACCATGGGCTGCACCCAGTGTCTAACCAGTCCCAGCGAGATGAGCCACGTACCTCAGTTGGAAATGCGCAAATCACCTGCCTCCTGTGTTGATGTTGCTAGGAGTTACAGACTGAAGCTGTTACTTTTTTTTTTTTTCTTTTCACACGGGGTCTCACTCGGTTGCCCAGGCTGGAGTGCGGTGACATGATCTCGGCTCATTGCAACCTCTGCCTCCCAGGTTCAAGTGATTCTCCTGCCTCAGCCTCCAAAGTAGCTAGAACTACAGGTGCCTGCTACCATGCCCGGCTACTTTTTGTATTTTTAGTAGAGACAGGGTTTTGCCGTGTTGGCCAGGCTGGTCTCAAACTCCTGACCTTGTGATCTGCCCGCCTTGGCCTCCCAAAGTGTTGGGATTACAGGCATGAACCACCATGCCCGACCATGACTGGAGCTGCTTCTGATTCGGCCATCTTGCCAGCCACCCTACCCTTTCTTTGTGTAATTCTTATATGAGCTAAATGATAGGCAGTTTTCCCCCACAGTCAAGGGCTTGTTTGATATTCTCCTAACAGTACCTTTTGAAGAGGTTATGTTCTTAATTTTAATCAAGTTTAATTCAAAATATTTTTCTTTTATAGACTCTGTTTTTGGTATTATCTAAAAAAATATTTGCAGCCAGGCGCGGTGGCTCACATCTGTCATCCTAGCACTTTGGGAGGCCCAGGCAGATGGATTGCCTGAGTTCAGAAATTCAAGATCAGCCTGGGCAACATGGTGAAACCCAGTCTCTATTAAAATACAAAAAAAAAGTTAGCTGGGCATGGTGGCGTGAGCTGGTGAATTGGGAGGCTGAGGCAGAAGAATCTCTTGAACCAGGGAGGTGGAAGTTGCAGTGAGCCAAGATCATGCCATTGCACTGCAGCCTGGGTGACAGAGCAAGACTCCATCTGAAAAACAGACAAACAGACAAACTTGTATAACCCAAAGTCACAAAAATGTTTCCTTTCTTTTCTTCTAAAAGATACAAATTTGTAGGTTTTACATTTAAGCCTATGATCCACTTGAGTTAGTTTTTGTATATAGTGTGAGGTGTGGCTTGATTTTTTCTTTCTTTTCTTGCTTAAGGATTTGCAACTAGTTTCTGTTTTTTTTTAATAAAGACACTAGTATTTAAAAGAACAAATATTTAACTATACAAACTGCGAAAATGGAGGCTATGCCTGCCTCCTGTTCCCAGAAGTGGGTGGGCAGGGGAAAGGTAAGGGTTTTGAGCGCAACGAGGTCTGTTCAGTGTGGGCTCCGCAGGCTGAGGAGGGGCGGGGCTGGGGCTGGCAGAGTGGTCGGGTGAAGCAGTGGGAAGTGCCCTGGTGGGGTCAGTGGCTCCTGCGGGGGTAAAACAAGGATCAATAGGATGAGGCAGTCTGGAGGCTTGGGAGAATGTGGCAGGGCCCTGCCTCTAAGCGGGGCTGCAGGCTGGGTGTGCATAGAGGTGCATGGTCCTCCCGGGGCGGCTCCTTGGAGTGTAGGAAGGCCCAAGACACTGAGACATTGCTGCTCCTGCTCCTAGAGCTCCGGCGGTGGCTCTTCAGCTGGGCTGTGGCCGGCGTCCTTCCTGCAGTAGGGCAGGCGGCGGGCTGAGGAAAGGCTGCTTCTCCTCGAAGACACTGCTGCTGGAGAGTGCAGGCTTCTGAGCGGCCCAGGCCGGGGCACAAAGGCGGGGACCTCTCCATGTCTCCTGATGGGCTTGAAGGCAGATAGCCTGGGTGATGGGCTCTGCTTGCTACGCTTGGTGTGTGGGACCTCAAACCAGAGTGGCTCGTCGAATTTCCTTCTTCCCTTGCTGCACTGGCTGAGGGCCTTCAGCACGGTCTCCCTGGCACAGGGATCTGGGGCCTCGAGGGGGAGGTGACGCTTGTACAGGCGCCCCTCTGTGCTCCCGCGGGGCAATTTTCATGGTCACCAGGCTGCGGACGGGCACGGGGAGCCGGGCCTTCCAAAGCCACTGCTACATGTAGGCCAGGTGAGCCTCGGAAAAGTCTGGCCCAGTGATGCTCAGGAGCGGTGGCCTGTTGGGAAAGTGCCTCCAGTCCTCTGGGACCATCTCCCTCTGGATGCGGGCATAGTCCCAGCCAGGAGGAGCCGTGGGGAGGGGCCTGGTGCAGACCCAGCGCTTCCCATTGACATAGACGACTTTGGAGCCGTCCTTGACCTGGGAGCGGAGGACGGGCCTGGACCGCAAGATTTACAATTCCTTTTAGCAGATCTTGTGTGCTGACTTGGTAGTGGCAAATTCTCTCAATCTTTGTTGGTCTGAAAAAGACTGTATCTTTCTTTCATTTATGAATCTTAGTTTCATTGGATACAAGACTCTTGGCAGACGATTGTTTTGTTTAAGGAAGCTAAAGGTAGAACCCCAATTCCTTCTGGCTTGTACGGTTTCTGCTGAGAAATCTGCTGTTAATCTGATAGGCATTCCTTTATAAGTTACTTGATACTTTTTCCTCACAGCTTTTAAGATTCTTTCCTGTCTTCACTTTAGATAACCTGATGACTAGGTGCATAGGTAATGATCTTTTTGCAATAAATTTCCTGGGTGGTGTTTGAGCTTCTTGTATTTGGCTATCTAGATCTCTAGCAAGGCCAGGGAAGTTTTCCTTGATTATGCCCTCTAATATGTTTTCAAAACTTTCAGATTTCTTTTCTTTCTCAGAATCAACAATTATTCTTAGATTTGGTCATTTAACATAATCTGAAACTTTTTGGAGGCTTTGTTCTTTTTTTAAATTCTTTTTTCTTTGTCTTTGTTGGATTGGGTTAATTCAAAAGCCTTGTGTTCAAGCTCTGAATTCCTTTCTTCTGCTTGTTTGAGTCTGTTGTTGACACTTTCCAGTGTATTTTGTGTTTCTTTAAGTGTGTCCTTCATTTTCGGAAGTTATTTGTTTTATTTGTTTATGCTATCTATTTCTCTGGAGATTTTTTCATCCATGTCCTGTAACATTTTTTTTTTTTTCAAGTTGGTATTCACCTTTCTCTGGTGCCTCCATGTGAAGCGTCATACTCAAACTTCTGAATTATTTTTCTGGCAATTCAGAGGTTTCTTCTTGGTTTGGCTCCATGGTTGGTGAGCTAGTGTGATCTTCTGGGGGTGTCAACAAATCTTGTTTTGTCATATTACCAGAACTGTTTTTCTGGTTCCTTCTCATTTGAATAACCTATGTCAGAGGGAAGATCTAGGGCACAAGGGCTATTGTTGAGATTCTTTTGTTCCCCGGGGTGCTCTCTTGGTGTGGTGTTCTCCCTTCCCTAGGGATGGGACTTCCTGAGAGCCGAACTGTTATATTGTTATATTTGTTCTGCGTGTAGCCACCCAGCTGAGCTACCAGGCTCCAGGCCAGTACTGGGGAGTGTCTGCAAAGAGTCCTATGATGTGGTCTGTCTTCAGGTCTCTCAGCCATGATTACCAGCACCTTGCTTCAGTGGAGGTAACAGGGGAGTGAAATGGACTCTGAGAGGGTCCTTGGTTGTAGTTTTGTTTAGTACACTGGCTTAGTGTTGGTTGGCCTCCAGCCAGGAGGCGGCACTTTCAAGAGGGCCTCAGCTGCAGTAGTGTAGGAAGGATACAAGCTTGCCCTAATGCCATCTGAATGATAAGTATTTGGTCTCTTAGGCGGTGGGCAGGGCCCTGGAACTCCCAAGAGATTGTGTTACTTGTCTTCAGCTACCAGAGTGGGTTGAGAAAGACAGTCAGGTAGGGACAGATTTAGGCGTGTCTGAGGGCAGACTGTCCTTGCTGGGTGGGCTTCCTGGGGCTGCTATGGTGGATGGGGGTGTAGTTCTCAGGCCAATGGAGTTATGATTCCAGGGACATTATGGCTGCCTCAGCTAGGTCACACAGGTTGCCAGGGGATCAGGGGAAGGCTGGCAGTGAGAGGCCTTACCCAATTCCCATACAGCCAGCAAGGCCAGCCTCACTCCCACCAGGTCCCTCCAACAGCACGAGAGGGACATGCCCCAGGCTACAAACCTCCCTGCTGAGAAAGCAAGCAGGACTTTCAGATTTCACGCCTCCCCACCTGCAGTGGCTTATCTGTACTCCCAGATCACCTCCTCTCCAGAGTCTGTCCAGGAAACTGTACAAATTGTTTCAAAGTTCAGCTGGAAGTTTCCTTCTCCCTGTGATCTTTCCCCAGTTCCACTGGCACCCCTCCCCCAAGAACCCCTGAGAGACAAAGGCAGAAATGACTTCCCTGGGGTTCGAGAGTGCCCACAGGACTCTTCCACTGCTTCCCCTGCCCCTATATTTTGCTCAGCTCTCTAAATTTGTCTTAGCTCCCGATAAGGTCAAATCCTTCTCCATGATCTGGTTCTTCAGGTTCCCCAGTGAGGATGTGTGTTTGGGGTCAGTCGCTCCCCTTTCACACTTCGGACACTCATAGTTTTTCAGCTGTGGCACGGAGCCCACAGCAACAAGCCACCTCTTTCAAAGGGTCTGTGGATTCTCTCAGCTTTCCTGGTATGTTCTTCAGTAGTTCTTGGAGCAAAAGTTCCCAGTGTGTCTCCACAAGCTGCTCTGTCCATCTGCGTGGGAGCCACAAGTTAGTCCTGCCTCCCGTCTGCCATTTTCCCTCACTTTCTGATTTCTGTTCTTTTTACTCTTCTTCTGCTTATACTGGGTTTAATTAGTTGATGTCATTGGTTGGAGGTCTTTCTTTCATTGTGTATGTGTTTAGTACAATAAGTTCCTCTGTATATGTTGCTTTAGTTATAGTCCACACATTTTGACACATTGGGTTTTCATCTTCATTGAGTTCAGAATATTTTCAGATTTCCCTTTTGGATTTCTTCTTTGGTCTATGATTATTTGGAAGTGTATTGTTTAGTTTGCAAATATTTGGGGACCTCTCAGGGATCTTTCTATTACTGTTCTCTAATCTGTAATTCTAATTTGCTTCGAGAACATACTTTGGATGATTAAAAAAAACAAAACAAAACCCTATTCCTCTCCTCACAACACCTCTGACACCACACATGTGGGGTTTCCATACCAAGCAATTCTCCACTTCTCTGTGGACACCACCCGAGTGTCCTACAATTTGATTCAAGTGTAACACTCATTACCCAGAGTTAGCACAGGCCACACAGGTTAAGGGCTCAATCTCACAAGACTGACCCTCACTTTAGGTGCCAACTAAAAGTAGTAGGTGTGTATGTGACCCACACTTCTGTCTGACCTGGCTACAAATTGGAGGTTCTCACAATCTTCTCCTTAAGTTGAATAATTTATTATAATAGCTCACAGAACTCAGGGAAACATCTTACTTATTTACCAGTTTATTATAAAGGATATGATGAAGGATACAGATGAAGAGTTGGATGAGGAGGTACATAGAATCAGGTCCAGAGGGGTCCCGAGTGCAGGAGCTTGTGTCCCACAGAGGAGGGCGTTCCACCGTGTTGATACCTGGATGCATTCACCAACCTAGAAGCCCTCTGAATCCTATACTTCAGGAATTTTGATAAGGCTTCATCACACAGGCATGACTGACTGTTAACTCAGTCTCCAGCCACGGAGGAAGGGGAGAGAGGGAGCTGAAAGTTCGAAGCTTCTCATCATGACTTAGTCTTTCGGGTGACCAGCCCCTATCCTGAAACTATCCGGGAGCCACCAAGAGAGTCTATCATTAGAGCAAATGATGCTTCTGTTACCCAGGAAATTCCAAGAGATTTAGGAGCTCTGTGTCAGGAACTGGGATCAAAAACAAATGTTAGAACAAAAGATTCTTCTAGCATCCGTATCACTCAGGAAATTACCAGGGTTTTAGGAGCTCTGTGTCAGAAATTGGGGTCAAAAACCAAATATATATATATATTTCTTGTTATGTCACGGATGACTTGGATCCTTTTAAATTTATTGAGCCTTGTTTTAAGACTCACAACAAGGTCTACCTTGGTAAACATTTCATACATACTTAAAAACAGCAGCTACTCTGCTGTTTCTGTGTGGAGTGTTCCACAAATGTCATAGGTCAGGTTGGTTGAAGCATTGTCAGGTATTCTATACCCTCACTGATTTTCTCTCTACATGTTCTTTCAGTAGCTGAGAGAGGGCTTGAAATCTCAGACTGTAATTGCAGACTTGTCTGTTTCTGTTGTCAACTTTATCAGCCTTTCCTCCATGTGTTCTGAAGCTCTATAAGGTATATAAAATTTTAGTTTATCATTTTGATGAATTGGCCACTTTATCATTATGAAATTAACTTCTTTATTCCTAGGAATACTTTTTTCCTTGAAATCTGCTTTCTTCATTGTTAATAGAGCCACATCAGCTTTCTGTTAGTTTCAGCATGGTATAATCTTTCCATACTAACCTTTCATCTATTTGTCTATTTATTTTTAAGTAGGCTTCTTATAGACCACATGTAATTAGATCTTACATTTCTATCCAGTCTGAAATCTCTGCCTTTCATATATATTTTATGTTATTACTGATTTAATTGAGATTAAATCTATCATCTTTGTTTCTTTAGAAATTCTTAAATTTTTAATCCAGTTTACCATCCATTTCCATTATTGTTTGTGCCCTTTTTGTTTCTTTAGAAATTCTTTCTTACCTGTTTTTTTTGCCAATGTATTTTCTATAAGGTTTCTAGTTTCACTTTTCATATTATAGTTCTTATTTCTCCTGCAACTGATCAACTGATTTTTATGGATAGGGTGAGATAGATGTCTCATTTTATTTTCTTTTTAGAGATAGAGTCTCACTGTGTTGCCTGGACCGGAGTGCGGTGGCTATTCATAGGCACCATCATAGCACACTAGAGCCTTGAATTCCTAGCTCAAACAATCCTCCTGCCTCAGCCTTCCAAGCAGTGGGACTACTGGCAGATGGCACCATGCCCAGCTTCATTTTGTTTGATTTTTTGCAGAAATAACTGGCGGTCCAGGAACTATTTATTTAAATTTGTCTTTGCACATGTCCGTGGTTAACTGCTGCGTCATTGATTTTACTTGTGTGTAGGCTTGTCTCTGAGCTCTCTATTCTATTGTAGTCTGTTTACCACTGTACTAGTAATGTACCATTTTAATTTTTATCATTTTAGCACAGATTTTGAGATCTGGCAGGGAGATTTCTTCCATTCTTTTTTCTTTATTATTATTCTGTTTTGGGACCTTGGTTCTTATGTATGAATTTTAGGATTTATTTGTGCAGTTGTTAGGATTTATACTAAAATTATTATTTGAGTTAATAGAATTTTGGGAGAACTGATATTTATAATCTTTTCTTTTTCGTGGGAATATGCTATATCTTTGTGATGGCGATGGTGGCTTATCTGGAGCAGACGCTGCCATGGTGCCAACTGCAGTGGGAGAGGCGTAGCTGGGGCTGCGTGCTCCACAGAGCCAGCAGGAGCCAGGAACGGGCGAGAACCCCACCCCTTCTACGTTGGAGGGGTGGGAGCCCCACCTTCCTGGGTGCAGCTGCAGCTGCCCAGCTGTGGCTGTGGACCCAGGCATCTCTGTATTCTCAGGCCCAGGAAGACCCCCTTTCCTGCAGGCTCAGAAGGGCCTGCTGTCAGTGCCTTTCCTCTCCCCTCTCCTGATATCTGCTCCGATTGTGGAGCAAAGTTGTGGCCAATCCCCAGTGCTGTCACAACCCAACTAGGTGCGCGCATGCTCAGGACAACGCCAACATGCCAGCTCCAAGCTGCCTTGCCCCCCTCTGGACTTTGGGCACCAACAAACATGGGACGGAGGCCGAGTTAGGACTGAGGGTGGCTCAGTGTGGGCCTACAGATACCCCATGGCACAAACAGTCTGGACTGGACACTGTGGGCACCATGAATGGCAGGTTAATGGCCGCAGGAGGCAGACAGGCTCCTGGGCAGAAAGGAGTGGGTCCCAAGTGAAACCCTACCTCCAGGTCAGGGATGGCCCAAGGCCTGGGGGTCCAGGCTGCCCGTTCTGTGGACTGAAGTGAGAACTTATGATGCTTTCTTTGGGCCTGCCCACGGCCACTCATGGACAGATCGGGATGCAGTTTCTCCCCTCCGAAGCCCATAAAAACCCTGGACTCAACCAGACAGGGGCAGATGACAGGATTACCTGCCTGTGGAGTGGAGCTACCCACTATGGGCCTCCTCTTTGCTGAGAGCTGAACAGATGATGGATGCCCTGCCTGCAGAGAGCTACCTGCTGTGGGTCTCCCCTCTGCTGAGAGCTGAATAGACTTTAGGACAACCTGTCTGTGGAGAGGAGCTACTCACTGCAGGTCTCCCCTCTGCTAAGAGCTGAACAGATGCTGGGATAGCCTGTCGGCAGAGAGTAGCTACGTGCCACGGGTCTCCTCTGAGATGTTCTGTCCCTCAGAAAAGCACCTCTTTGCCTTGCTCACCCTCCACTTCTCCATGAACCTCATTCTTCCTGGACATGGGACAAGAACTTGGGACCCATTGAATGGTGGGGCTGAAAGAACTGTAACACAAACAAGGCTGAAACGTGCCCCTTGCTCACCATGTTGCAGGTGATGAGAAGGAGAGAGGATCTGTGGTCCTCCTGGGAGTACAGACCTAGGAGCTCCCTGAGCCAGGGCTGTGACACCCTCTTTGGAGTTCTGTAGTTCCTGTTGTCCTCAAGCTTCCAGGAGCCACCACTTTCCTTGTGCCAGCCATGGAAGCTGTTTGTGGTATTTCTGGTCCAGCCACAGCCTTTCAGGGAGCCAGCACCTGTACTGGCACCTGGAGCTGCCTGCCCAGCTGCAGCCACCATGCCTGGCTGTGCACAGTGGCTGGACCCCACACTCGCTCGCTCACACATTCCTTGCTGCTCCGTACCTGGTTGCCCTTGGCAGGCATGGGATCCAGGCTGGTAGCACAAACTAAGTGCAGCCTGCCAGGTTGAGTAGGTAGAATGAGCACAGAGGGCCCAGTCAAAACTCAGGCAAAGGTGCCACTGACCATAAAGTTTTCTGGCCAGAATAGCGACACCCCAAGGATCCTGTGATATTTTCATATAATCAAGTGCTCTTATAGTACCTTGGCAATATATTGTAATTTACTTCAAAAAGGCCCTTCACGTCTTCTGTAAGATACAGTCCTGGGTGCTTTACAGTTTTCCAGCTATTATCCCTTCAAATATTTCTCTTACTCTTCATTTATTTCCCATGTTGCTTAGCTACTCTTTTTTTTTTTTTAACATTTTTTTGACTGTTCTTCATTGCATAGTCCAGTCTAGAGTTAATCCCATCCAGACTTTTATTTATTTAAATGGCCAAATCTTTTATTTCCAGAAATTCTAATTGTATCTCTCCTGTATCTGTATGTTGTTTTATAGCTGTTTTGTTCCATAATTTGGGGATATTTTTAAATTATTGTACCTTAATTTATTTTTCTAAGTATCCTAAATATTCTTATTTTAAAATCTTTGTCAGTCTGATCCATAAAAGTAATTATTTTGTAATAAATTCATGTAGTGCTTTTTGCTGTCTTTCTTAGCACTGTGTGCCTTAATTAGTTTTGTAGCTTTTGTTCACAGGCTCATTTTCTTGTTGCTACTGTTTCTCTTTTTCCCACAGTGTTTGCCCTCCCTGTTTAGTGGTTATGTCCAGCAAGTTCTGGAGCCTCCAATCCAGAACAAGCTCTTCACAGGCAACTTGAGCTCCTGTCCCATGATGATATTATCACTGATCCAGTCACTGTACCAGGGTTGAATGGGAGTTGAGGGGCTGCGGTGGTTCCTGGTCACCAGGCTGTGTCTGCCTCCTCCACCTTGCCTAGGGCTGTGGCCTCCCGGAAGCTGGGGTCCGGGCATCAGTGAGCAGCAGGCTTTTGCTCAGCTTTCTTCACAAGACTGGCTCCTTCTGTGCCTGCCCTGGGCAGCAGAGCACACCCAGTTCCTGCCTCCTGTAGGAGCCTGTCTGCAGCCTGGGAGCCTGGTGAGTTGAAGGCTCAAGCCCTTCCCTGTCTTTGTGTTCTGTTCCAATTCGGATTCACAACTCTTTCTTCATTTGCAAGAGGACCGTGGTTTCTTCTATTTATATTTTAATCCGTTACTGGCATATGTCAGAGCAGAGGATATACATCCTAGTGTGATCATATTTTGCCATCTCAACTCATCAAATCTGATTTTAAAAAAATAATTTTCAAAGTTACACAGTGTTATAAGATTTTCCTGTCACAACAGGGCAATTGTGTACATTTCAGCCCCCTGCTCCTGTCTCTCTTTACACAGTCATAAAATTGAGGGTGACATTCTTTCAGTAAATCATATCATGATCCACCAGCTGAAAGATTAATTCAGGAAAGATGATTAGAAAGAGACATCTGAATAGTTTATCTGAGCCATAAGGCATGGACATCAGTGACAGGATTTAAATAGCTGAAATGAATTCTCTTTAGTTTCCTTGTCTTAACAAATTAGCATCAAAATGTTTTTACCAGTTTAGGTAAGGTGGTGTCAGAAAATCTGACGGTTTTGCTGATCATAAATTATCGCTGTACTCATGTGCTGACC
The DNA here is from genome assembly GCF_009764315.1 of Trachypithecus francoisi. Classification (NCBI taxonomy): domain Eukaryota; kingdom Metazoa; phylum Chordata; class Mammalia; order Primates; family Cercopithecidae; genus Trachypithecus; species Trachypithecus francoisi. Next base: position 14,064,323 of record NW_022681433.1, on the reverse strand, counting down.
AAAAGAACATTTTCTGTTGATAGAATATTTACTGTGTGTTTTGGAACAAGAATGATAATACAGTATTAGTATTGTCCTGGGATGTACCATACTCTGTGTAATTTTTTTCAACAACTTGTCAACAGTCTAAGTAGTTAAGCTTCTCTTTAGTAAACTGTGTTCATTACTTCAAGTTTATAAAATAACAATGATAATCAACCTGGAATGGATATGTCCTTTAGAATTAGGGTATCTCCAAAATGCCATATTAAATTTTGGTTAGTGCTGGCTGTACTTTCTAGTGTTCTGCTGAGTTAATATTAGCCTGCATCTCATCATCATCATTCCTTCCAACCTTAAACCATGCCAGGGAAACAGCCTCCCCCAGATTAAGAAGATATCATTACAGATTCTTCATGGGGCTGTCAGATTTACATTAATATTAGGTTAAGTTAAAAGATACATGTTTAAAAAATGAAAATGGAATAAAGTTACTTAGAAATAGTTCACTGTAGGTTTCACCAAATAATATTTGACATGTATAGTGAAATGTAACTGCTAAACTTAAGTGGCTTTTCATATTCTCGTTTATACTATCAAGAGAAGGGGACGACAGCATTTGACTTAAAATATTGAAATATGAAAGCTTTTCAGATGAAGAATTCCGGGAGCTAGGCACCTTCCCTCTGTCAGAGGCCGTCATCACTCGATATTTCAAGGAAACTTCATGTGCACTCCCAGAACAGGACCTATGTTTATTGTTTTGATATTTTTGATTTTTAAATGTTAGATAAATATTAATTTTTTTCTCCAAAGCTTTCAAGACTATAAAATTCAGTAGGGCTCATCAGAATTCCAAAATGTGGAAGTACATTCTTTAAAACTTGAATTCCTTTTATTTATACTTGAAGTCTCTTTAATATTAAAATTTTTACTGAGGAGAAGGAATCTATGTCTTTGAATAGCCAAATGAAAAATTTTTGAATAAATAGAAATAATCAATAACCATACAGATAAGCTTTGTTACTTTTAAAGCTTTACTTAAAAGCCAAAATTAAGCCGTTGTGAAGATGTTATTTGATCTCAGAATCCTTTCAAGAAGAGTAATTACAGGTTTCAGAACAATAGCAGGATTCTCAAGTCTTCTCTTTCTTACATGTGTCCTGGACTTGAATCTGCGTAGGTGCTGGGTGCGGTGGGTCACGCCTGTAATCCTAGCACTTTGGGAGGCTGAGGCAGGTAGATCACTTGAGATCAGGAGTCTGAGACCAGCCTGCCCAGCATGGTGAAACCCTGTCTTTACTAAAAATACAAAAAATTACCTGGGTGTGGTAGTGTGTGCCTGTAATCCCAGCTACCCCGGAGGCTGGGGTAGGAGAATCACTTGAACCTGGGAGGCAGAGGCTGCAGTGAGCTGAGATCGGGCCACTGCACTCCAGCCTGGGCAACAGAGCAAGACTCCGTCTCAAAAAAAAAAAAAAAAAAGAAAGAAACTGCATAGAGGCAGCTTCATCCTAAAAAGGAAAATCCATGGAATTATGTCATGACAAATTGAGAGAGGTTTGCCCCTGGTTGGGGGTTTCAGCTATTGATTAAATACCTCCTTGCCACTATGACTGTGTCTGTAGCACCAGGGCAAGTAACCCAGGGGGCTTGCTGTCGGAAGCTGCACCAAGTGACCTGAGCCCTTTGTCCTCTCTTCCTGCCAGAGAAGAAGCCAAGAATTAAATCAAGGCAGTCTCTTGAAGTTGCTTCTAAGAAAGCCTCCATACCATCATACCGAGGAGAATCTCAGGGTTCTACCTGGGTTGGCATTCTTTCCTTTTGTGGAAAACAAAGGAAGATAAAATTATAGACAGGAATGCTCTCTCTCTAACCTGTGAGAGGGAAGTTACTTTATCCTTGGAATGAAACTGTGTCAGGCTTTGCGGTTGCACACTCCACCAAACAAGAGAGTCATGTGCTACTCCTAGAAGTTACATACTGTTTCTATTATGCAATCTAGGGCCTCTCAAACTTGCAGTGAAAAGAAAACACCTGTCCTAGAGAATATTAAGGTGTGGATGGCTGAAAGTCCCATGTTTTGTTAAAGTCTTATATGTCTTCCAAACAATTATGTAACTTTTGTATTCTATTCCAAAGGGTATCCAGTTTTATATTAATAGAATTGTAGTGTTTTTTCTTATATTTGTGAATTATTACAGCCTTTTTGGAAAGCAGTTTGGCAGTATCTGTTATATATGTATGCTTTCACCCCACAATCTTATGCCTAAGAATCTGTCTCATAGAAATAAAAGCATCAATACCTGAAGATTCATGCATAATAATATTTATGACCACATGTCATGGCAAAAATTGGAATGAAATGAATGGCATTTAGGAGGGGAGTGGTTAAATACATGATAAATTGTGGAGCCACCATGTCATGGAATATTGTACAGACATTAAAGAGAATGAATTGGAAATCTGCCAGATGACTTGAAGGGATTCCCATGAGTAAAGTAAAATGCAAGAAAGTGTAAAGAGCCCACCTCTTTTTTTAGATATGGGATCTCACTCTGTTGCCCAGACTGAAGTACAGTGACGTGATCATAACTCACTGCAGCCTCAGCCTCCTGGGATTAAGCGATCCTCCCATCTCAGCCTCCTAAGTAGCTAGAACGTCAGAAGTGTGCCACCACGCCTGGCTATTTTTGTTTGTTTGTTTAATTTTTAGTAGAGCCTCACTATGTTGCCCAGGCTGGTCCCAAACCCTTGGGCTCAAGCAATCCTCCTGCCTCAGCCTCCCAAATCATTGGGATTGTAGGCATGAGACACTAGGCCAGCCCTGTACGTGTACATATATGATTTGTAACTAGTATTAGCATGAGGAACTAAGTAACTCCCCAGGTTATCTGAATTGGAAGTGGTGCAGGGAGAGTAGAGGATGAAGGAAGCAAAAATGAAGAGAAAGGAGAAGGGGGAAAGAAAACATCCCTTTTATATCGTTACGTAAAATTAAGTATGTGTGATATATATAATACAAATTTTAGATGAACAAATTTTCTCTCTTCTTGTAAAATTGAAAAAATGCACAGGTTTGTGCTTTTCGTTCTTCTTGTCCCATAACAACATAGCTCTGGGAACAGCTCTACATTGGCTTGAGAAACGTGGGCAAGATAACATCCTTAGGGCAAAGACCCTCCAAAGATAAGCCACTGCAGCGCCTCCTGCTGCTGGAATGCCCGCATCCCCGAAGGTCCTGTTGATTCTGCCATGAAGTTAACACAGAGGGGCTTCTTCACTGAGGCAGACTGTGATCACATGAAAAGTCCTCTAGACTTGGGTGCCTTGATTCTGGGGTTGATTTCTGCTGGCTCCCCTGTCTTTCATGCATCACCTGATTTGACCTCTAGTTTTCGGCAGTAATTCTTGGTTGTTTCTGTGTTCCACCTTTGGTCACTGACTTTAATTTTGTCTTGACCTGTAGCTTTCATGTAATTTCTGCATCTGAACCATTAGCTTCATTGTAAAGTACTTTGTCCTCAACATTTTCACTCATTTTCTTGGCCTTTACTTGGAACAGCCTGTCTTCTTGATCCACTTTATCATGGTTCAGGGTCAAGGACACTTTTAGTATGTACTGTATTAAATGTAGATTCCTTTCCCATTGACTTTTTTCATGGAGCAGTCCAAAATAGCTGTATTATTAACGACAGAGATTCACATGGATCTCTAATGTGTTTCATGTTGCTTTAAAATTATGAATCCTGTAGTTAAATTTGGATGTTTGGGTTGGACTCTGTTTCAGTTTACCATTTTACTTTCTTTGTCTTTAAAAGTCAACTCACAATCTCAGTTTCAGGAGGAAATCTTAAAGGTATAAAATCCAACTATACCTCAGATACAGGAATCTTTTCTGAAACACGTCCACAAAGTGCTTGGCCAAAATTTCTGAACACTTTCCTGTTATTATAGGAAACTCTCTATCCTCAGAGGTGAACCATTTTCATCTGAGTACATTTCTTCCTTATTTACATTAAACTTATATCTGGCCAGTGATGTGCTCATACTTTTACTGGCTGCCAGATAAAACTTATATTTTTTTCTGAATGAAGATGACATCATCAAGAGCCTCTAAAAAGTTTTAAACACAACGTATTGCATTCGACTCTTAAAAATTACCAGGCTTTCCAAGAACAAGGACCAAATAACCAAAAACTAAGAGAGAAGAAACTGATAAGATTACCTTGTGAGACTGCTGGGAGCTCTAGGTTGCTGCTTTCTTCTTTATCTTGGTGTTCTGTGCTGCAAGTCAGCACAGGATCCAAGGAGAAAATTCATCAGGGAAGGCCTGGCTTACATCTTTATATGTTTTGCTTCATGCTGTCATTAACATGTACAAATCCTGGCTGCTTTTTTTGCTCTCTAATATTTTCAGGTAGCCTTGTGATTTTTACTGTTTTCAGTGAGAGGGTTGGTCTGATACGAGCAACCTCCCCATAGTCAGAAGCAGACTGAACATGTGATAATGAGAAATGCCAATTAAGCATTATTAATTTATTTTCATAAACTTTGAAATCAGGTAACTTTGGAAGAATTAAGGCTTCAACTTCATGATTTCAGAACTAGAGTACAGGCCTTTATTTTCATTTCTGGAGACTGATTTCAGTATTGGAAAGTGAGATGCATTATTCATGCCAGATAACCTTACCAGTGAGTTCCTATATTTGTGTTCCATTTGTGAATATGCAGAAGAATATTTAGGTGGGTTGCAGCATCACACAAGAATGACAAGTCTTTGGTCCTTTTTTCACCATTGGATTTTGCTTGTATTATGAGAAAAAAATGATTTCTTTCAGTACTTCAGAAAATATCTTTTATACCATAATCTGATTTTGTATAGCATAGCCAAATACCATGTTGTACATCTGATCCATCCAGCCAAGATTGAATTGCTGTGATTCAAGCCACAAGTGGTTTAGGCCATCTCACTCATCATTTTATTATGACTGTTTTTAAGGTTTTAGTACAAAGAATTTCCTGGTGAATGATTCAATGAACTGACATAAATAATTTCTATAAAATGTTCTTATTGATTGTTATCATATAAACATGTTATATTTTATAGCATGTATGAAATTACCATCCCCAGGAGGACAATTTTAGATATTATTATTATATTAAGCTTCTTTTAAAAAGTTTTCTAAAACTTTTTCCAACACACAAAACTAAATATTTTCCTGCTGCTGTCTGTTTCGTCAGCACCATGTCCACCATTTCTTCAGTCACATCACATTTCTTATCACATCACAGGTAGATATAGCTTACAATGCTCTCATCAGCTGCAATAGAAAATGTCACAAACAATTTATCTTTTCATGCAACTTGTCCTGCAAATTTTGAACTAATTCTTCAATACGCTGAACAGCAGTGTTTCAGGCTACACTTATATTTACAAAAGATTATTTCCATGTGTTCAGGATATATGATTACAGCTACATTCAATAAACACTTTTATAAACTTATCACCCCTCAAAGGCTTCATGTTCAGCAGTTCACTTAACTCATTATTTCACAGTTGCAACAGCTATTTATTCACATTCAGAAACAAATCCTATTGAAGTTGTAGTTCTTTTTTCTCATGTTATTAAGTTTTCATCATAAATCTTGCCCTGTGCCAGCGTTTATTGTGGTTCATTTCAAAATGTCATATTCCTTCAGTACAGATATGCTTATTTGCATATTAAACACCTAACATATTTTTACATGGAAGTGAAGAAAATTATTTTCTCACATTTTTATGGCACATTTAGTATTTTGGATCTTGATTTTGTTGCTTTAATATGAGGATATTAGAATTTTTTTACTTATATTCAAATAAAAGAGAAAGAAAAGCACAGTTTGACAACTAATGGTAATTTACATTTGGCCTAAGAGTTGTATAGACACTAGGGAGTAGTGGAGACTGTGGCAAAGGAGTACATGCCCTGTCTAAAGGTGCAAAGTCTCTACGCCACTGCAGCTAGGTACCATTTAGTGTTTCCAGATCTTCTGTTTTTATTAATAAAGGCCAGGAATTCACATTTTTGTAGGAAATTCCTCAAGTTTGAATGTTGTTAATTAATAACATGATTTCCAAAAATAATGTGTAGGCCAAACAGAATACACACACACACATATATTGTGCTGATTGGCTTGTGTCAGTTTCAAACCTCAGTTTTATGTAATCATAAACTCCAAGAATGTGAGAGCTGGAAGGAATTTTAGAGTATATGTAAAAGAAATAGCCACTAAGGGGAAAGACTAAGACCAGACTCCGGACTCCCGTCTCCCAGTTGAGGACACTAAAGGTTTCTAATCTGTTTTATAGAAAATATTTTTGATCTTCACAGTTGAAAATCAAAGCAGAAAGAGTTCAAAGAATGATGGTTAGTTTGCTATAAGTGGCTTATTTTTTTTTTACCTGAATTAACTGGGCAGTTCTGTCTACCTTTTGCTCATTTTTAGCTTAATAGATTTGACTGTGTGGAGAGAAGGGGGAGTTAGTACTGTCTGGGTTTTCTCACATTACCTATGATTCAGAATTAATTACTGTTTGCTTCCTGCTTTCGTTCAGGTAGGTAGAAAATTCTGTTTTCACAACATGGAACATTAGCTATTCCAGGAGAAATGTCTGTATTAAACGTTGTGGGAGTGAAAGCATTCCTCAAAAGATTTAAAGTGTTTGAATTTAAAATTCGGCTGTTGTTTTCAACTGAATTAGGAGGGATTTCACGGTGAATGTTCCTAAATGTTCAGAGTCTCCTGTCCAAAAAGAAAATGAAAGGATTGGGCCTGGACATTCACAAAAAGAACACCAAAATGACCTGAGGTCATGTCAAAGCTGAGTTAATAAATACCATGTGAAATTATTCAATCACGTGTTGGCCTTGCTATTGCCTTTTTAAAAATTAGGTTAATAAGATTTAACCTTTTTTTCCACTTCATTCTTCCCACTGTGATGTAGTTGGATGATTGCTTAGTGTTATTTATTGAGGGTTTTGGTTTTTGCATTTTTAAAGGAAAAATAAAAGTTTGGGGTCATGTAGAAACACCCTGAGCCTAGCGTAGTTGGAGACAGGTGACCAAAAAGTGGACTCTGCTTAGGCAATCTGTGAGAACAGACTTGTGATCTGACCCCACAGGCATCTTGGGATGAAGTAGGGAAGTGCACTCACTGTGAAATCCACCCAGAAGTAAAACAGTAAAAGTATAGTCGACATTCATGATTGATGTCGTTTTATATTTCTCTTTATATAGGTTTGGTAATCTGCAGCACGTAGCTGAATAGTTTTATTACCACTGGTAGTTAACAGCAACCTGCTGGAGATGCCAATGACAAGCTAAAATTCAGAACCTCGTGCTGGGAGAAATGTGATACTGTATTTTCAGTCACCCACAGACATTTTGTATTTGTGGTGATCCAATCTCAGCTTTTTAATTCTGTCTAAGAAGTTGCTATTTCCAGGGAAATATTTCTGCCATAATTTCGAAAAGGGAGAGGTAAATCTACCATATCACCTGGAGATTGACAGGAAAGGAAGGAAAACAAGTCTTTTGAATGCTTTTGGAAGAAAATAACCTGAGCCGTTTTAGTCATTGCCATTTCAGAAGGTTATTCTCATCTGAAAACGACATTTGAAAAGTTGAAATGAAATACTACCACTGCCGTATGTCAGGCAAAGGGAAGTAATAGGCAATTATTTTTGTAGGTGCTTCTCAAAAGAAGCTACGTAGGACTAGACCTACATTTGTAAGAAAAAAAGGGGAAAATCAGCAGTTATTCAGTGAATTTTAGTGTCAAGAGTCAGTCATGATTTTTGCCGTGCAGTACATAAATTGGCTTTTCTGGAGTGAAAATAGCTTCTAGTCCCTCTTCCATTATAATGATAATATGATATATGGTATATTAATATGGTATAATATAAAACAGTTAAAAAATGGAAATAATTACACATAATAATTGGTTTTGATTTTTCACTTCAAAGGTATCTATTGAGCACCTACTGTGTTCTATGCAGACCAGGTGTTGGGGCTTCAGTAGTGTACAGACAGGCATGCTCTGGGCCCTCTCTCACCATGCCTGAGGATTCCACCCAAGGCTCCTCCACACGTTATATTGGTAAATGCACATAGACTTGTGGATAATTTTATAAGAGATTATCTTACACAAGCAGTTCTGCAGCATAATATGACCTATCCAACAGGTCATTCTTTACTGTTGAATATAACCATGCACCACACTCTTAAATGACTACATAGTATTCAGTTGCATGTTTCCACCATTATTTAGGTAAGGCTATCTTCTAATTTAAAAATTATTTTAATGGAAAGCCTGAAAATGAGGTCAAGCTTGATTTGTAGCCAAATGGCTAACCAATTGTGCAAACACTTAGAAAAACACTCCTTTTTTTCCGATTTATACTGCCATTCCTGTCACCTGCTGAGATCTCCCTCTGTACCCTTCATTTCATGGATTCGTCTGTTTCCCACTGTGTAATGGTAGAGCATTTACCCTCTGGTAGCACACCCCTTAATGCTTCCCCTTCTATTCCCCACCCCCTGCTATTCTCACAGATTTATTCTTCAGCATGGCCTTTGGATATCAGTTTTTCAAGGTCACTTCCCCACAAAATAGGAGTTACCACTTTTTTTTTTATTAGTCCCTTATGTTTTCAGTTAAGTTTATATAGAAGTTTTTATTTATTTGTAAATAAATGGGAATTTTAATGTTCTTAAACTAATCAAGCTGTTAACTGGTCATTTAATTTAATGCCTGTTGTTTATGATATTTTCAGTGGATTATTTTTGGACTTACTCAGTATGTTAATATCATCTGCAAATAATGGTAATTTTTAAAATTTAACTTAATTAATTAATTAATTAAGTTTTTTGAGACGGAGTTTCACTCTCGTTGCCCAGGCTGGAGTGTGATCTCGGCTCACTGCAACCTCCACCTCCCGAGTTCAAGTGATTCTTCTGCCTCAGCCTTCCGAGTAGCTGGGATTATAGGCATGTGCTACCATGCCTGCCTGATTTTGCATTTTTAGTAGAGATGGGGTTTCTCCATGTTGGTTAAGGTAATCTCAATCTCCTGACCTCAGGTGATCTGCCCTCCTCGGCCTCCCAAAGTGCTGGGATTACAGGCCTGAGTCACCACGCCCAGGCAATAATGGTAATTTTTATCATTTCTAATATATAAACCTTTAAAAAGTTTTCGTTTTAACTGTACCTCTTAAACGATATTCAGAAATAGTGATGTTAAATGATTATCTCACTTGGGCTTTATTGGGAATGCTTCTAGTATTTGTTAATCTTAATGGTTCACTTGAAACTATTAAACATGTGGTCTGAAATGCGTGCTTTGTTCCTTTTAAGGAATTATCCCGATTCAGATTTTATTCAATCCTTTTTTTCTTTTTTTTTTTTTTTTTTTTTTTTTTTTTTTTTTTTTTTTGAGGCGGAGTCTTGCTCTGTGCCGGGACTGGAGTGCAGTGGCCGGATCTCAGCTCACTGCAAGCTCCGCCTCCCAGGTTTACGCCATTCTCCTGCCTCAGCCTCCCGAGTAGCGGGACTACAGGCGCCCGCCACCTCGCCCGGCTATTTTTGTATTTTTAGTAGAGACGGGGTTTCACCGTGTTACCAGGAGGGTCTCGATCTCCTGACCTCGTGATCCGCCGTCTCGGCCTCCCAAATGCTGGGATTACAGGTTTGAGCCACCGCGCCCGGCCTCAATCCTTTTTTTCAATCAGGAATAAATGTTGAATTTTGTCAAGGGTTTGTTTAAACCAATAATTGACAGACTTCTATGATTTTTCTCCTTGACTCATTGACACAGTGAATTATTTAAATAGATTTTCTAGGATTATTTTTCTCTGTACTGTTGAACTAGTTATTTGCATATTAATTCTTTATGATTCACTCATGACCATTTTGGCCTGGAGCTTATTATAAATCAATAACTGGCAACTTTCTCGATGATTTTGTTTTTTGTTTTTTAGCCTACTAAGGTGTTCCAATTAATATATACAACATTTTTCTACAAAATTATCTATTTCACTCAAGTCTTCTAGTCTATTAGTATATTGTTCTTAAAATTTTATCTGAATCTCTGTCTTCCCCTCCTATATCCAATTATATATTTGCGTTTTTTCTTCATTAGCTAAATGTATGGTATATTGAGCTTTTTTTTCCTCAGAGAAAACTTTACCCTATTAATCTACTCTTTTTCCTCTAATTTATTATTGTATTTTATCTTCAAATCTATCTTTTGGCTTGTCAGGGTCATTCAATGCCAGGGGCAATTCTTTGGATTCTTCATAGCCTCTTCTGTTGAGCACTTGCTTCACTTAGTTCATTTATTTTATATACAGAAGGTATATTTTACCAATATTATCTTGTATTCTATAGGTTCTATTACATAATTAGGGTGAGTTTTTTTTAAATCAAATTATTTTGGGGAGTATAAGGACACATAATTCTGACCCCAGTCAGTCAGCTTTCCACGAACTCCCTGAAAACTCAAGCCCTAGTACAACCTAGGCAAGAACCTAGAAAACTGGAATTAACTGTGTGGAACACTAATGTTTCCTGGGCAGAAGAGACTGAAATAGCTTGTGATGAAAGGCAACCATGCAGACTCTTCTATTTTACTTATTGTAATGGGCAAGCCCAAATGCAATTCAGTATTAGGATAGTTACAGTACATGGCCACCAACACTATGAGAAATGGAAACAGAAAGGTACTGCTGAGAAAGGAAAAGCTGTTAGTGCGGAATGTCTAGTGTCCAGCTGGTCTAGACCGTGGAAGTGTCTCCAGTGGGGGAAGAGAGAGAGAGAAAGGAAGTGAGATGCTCCTGCCTTCTTCCATGCAGGAACAGGTGCTGTTGTTACCATCCCGACTTTCTGGAAGGGAAATGCAGAACATTCAGACCTATGGATCTTTTTTTAATATTGATCACTAACAGATGTATCCCAATCTGAGTCCTGGAATGTGAGCAGTTCTATCAATTCTTGTTCTCTGTTGGAAAGAGCAGGAGACAGATAGGAAAATAAACACAGGGAAAAAAAACAACTTATTCCTAGTGGCCAACTGTTTTCATCTGTACCCATTAAATATTTGTTATTTTCTACAGTTGTGGTTTTGATGCCTTCCTTGATCCAAGAGTTGTTCAGAAGATGATTTTTAAAATTTCCAGCCGATCTGGCTTACTTCTCTTTTAGGTATTTATGTCTAGTTCTATAGAAATGTGATCACTGGAGGTGATTTAAAAGGGTTCTTTAACATTTTAGAATCTTTTGACTGTGGGCTCATGTTCATTTGTGGTGGCTTTCCAGGACACTCCTGTGTGCTCTGGGCTAGAGAAGTATCCTTTACAGATGATTTTAGTTTACTACCACTGCTCAGGGAGCTTTCCCAGATTCTGAGTCTGGTTTTTGGGGTCATTTCTCAGCCTGGATTTCCTGAGTCCCAACATCCTCCTTGTCTCAGGCTAAGAGGGCTCTAGTTTCTTCAGCTGATTGCACCACTCAGCCCACAAGCAGGTTTCAGGCTTCTCTGCTGCTTCTCCAGGCTGAGGGTGGAATTCTCCAGGACCTGCATGTCCTGATTTTTGCTGGGTAAGTCTCTCCAGCTCCCTGTGATCTGTGATCTGGACCCAGCCCCACAGACTATCAAGACTCCAGACACTAAGTGTGTATGTCTGTTGTCACTTTGGCTTCAGCTTCTACTCTGGGAATACTGCTGTGACATCGATTCTCCCTTGACTTTGTATACCTGGAGATTTCCCTTTCTTGGTTTCAGCACAACTTGATACTTGAAAATAATTTTGCTTAAAAGTAGGCAAATGACCTGAGTAGACATTTATCTAAAGAAGACATACAAACGGCCAACCACTATATGAAAATGTACTCACCTTCATTAATGATCATGGAAATGCAAATCAAAACCAGAATTAGATAGCACCTCACACCCATTAGGATGGCTACTATCAAAAAGACAGAAGATAAGTGCTCGTAAGAACGTAAAAAAAAAAAAAAAAGAAAAGAAAGAAAAGAAATATGTATACTGTTGGTTGGGATATGAATTAGTTCAGCCATTATGGAAAACAGTATGGAAGTTCCTCAAAAAATCAGAATTACCGTATGATCCAGCAGTCTCGTGACGGGGTATATATATATCCAGAGGAATTGAACTTCGTATGTTGAAGGGATATCTGCATTCCCATGTTCATCACAGGATTGTTCACAGCAGCCAAGACAGGAAGACAGCCTAATGTCTGTTGACAGATACGTGAATTTAAAAATGTAGCATACAATGGAATGTTGTTCAGCCTTTAAAAAGGAGATCCTGTCATTTGTGAGAACATGTGTTAGGGTTCTCTAGAGGGACAGAACTAATAGGATAGGTGTATGTATGAAAGGGAGTTTACTGAAGAGTATTGACTCACATGATCACAAGGTGAAGACTCACAGCAAGCTGAGGAGCAAGGAAGTCAGTCCGAGTCCCAAAACCTCAAAAGTAGGGAAGCTGACAGTGCAGCCTTCAGTCTGCGACCAAGGCCCAAGAGCCCCTGGCAAACCACTGATGTAAGTCCCACAGTCCAAAAGCTCAAGAACTTGGAGTGTGATGCTTGAGGGCAGGAAGCATCCAGCATAGGAGAAAGATGAAGGCTGGAAGACTCAGCAAGTCTGCTAATTCCACGTTCTTTTACCTGCTTTTTTCTAGCCCTGCTGCCAGCCAAGGGGATAGTGCCCACCCAGATTAAGGGTGGGTCTGCCTCTCCCAGTCCACTGACTCAAATGTTAATCTCCTTTGGCAGCATCCTCACAGACACACCCAGGAACAGTACTTCGCATCCTTCAATCAAGTTGACACTCAATATTAACCATCACAGTGGATGAATCTGGATGACACTCTGCTAGGTAAAATAAGCCAGACACACGTGACAAATGTTGTATGATTTCACTTACATGTGAAATCCATAAAAGTCAAACTCACAGAAGCAGAGAGTGGAATAGAGATTGTCAGGGGATGGGGGTTGGGGAAAATGGGGAGATCTTGGTCCCAGGATAGAAAGTTTCAGTTATGCAGGACGAGTAAGTTCTGGAGATCTAATGTACAGCATGGTGACTATAGTTGACAATGCCATATTCTACACTTTTAACTTGCTGAGAGTCATCCCTAAGTGTTCTCACCACAGACGTACAGAAAAGGTAGCTCTGTGAGGTGGTGGATGTATTAATTCACTTATTACATCATTTCCTAATGTATACATATATTAAAACCTCACATCACACAGGAAATATATACAGTTTTTATTTGTCAGTGAAGCTGGGGGAAAAAAGAATACATACTCTCTAAAGCCAAACGGAATTTACTTTGTTCTATTTTATTTAGAATTTGTACATTTGAGAAGCAAAGGGACAGAGGTGAGGAGAGGGTCCCTGTGCTCCAATTCCGTTTGCACTGTTGACTGGGAATCTGGGTTGACAGTGATAACGATGCCATGGCTAATGGTTCAGTTCTGGGCCTCAGTTTGTATATAATTATAGGACCTATGCACAATATGTCTTCTTCTATTAATTCCCTTCAATGAAATTCAGCAAATATTTATTGGGAATGTATTACAGGGCAGTTATTGTGTTGGGTGCCATGAGAGTTATGGTCTTGATTGCCAAGGCTTCTTGATCTAGTGGGACGGGCAGATGGACAGAACTGTGACATACAGGAACATGCATACACACACGTGTGGGGAAGGGCATATCTGACAATCGGAAGTGAGGGAGATACAATAGCTGCTTTTTCTATTTTATGCTACCCATTTATGTTGCTCTCATTTTATCCTTACTGTCTCCTGTTCTTTCCCTACTCCCCTGGCCCAGCAGAGCAGACAGAATATGCACTTTCTCTTGTGCTGGAGGTAATCCAGGAGGGAGGCCACTTGTTAGATTCTAGCGGTAGAAACCAGAGTGGACAGATGAGTCCAAGAAGTTCTCGAGTTTTGGGGGCCTCACAGAATCCTTTGAAAATCTGAAAACAACAACAACAGCCACCCAGACACTGATAAGCCCCATTCTCGGAAAAATACTTCTTTGTGCATGTGGCTGCTGATTTCCTGAAGCCCCTCTGCAGACCTCCTAGGGTGAGGAACTGCTGAAGTCAGTGTAAGAGAAAACCTGTTCAGGTTTTGATTGCAAGTCCTTCTGGAAGGAGAAATAATTTCATTTCAACCACACAATAAATAGACACACAGATGCCACGAGAATCAGTTAACATGGCCACTGTCTCATCAGGATATAATTTACCCATCCTAGCACTGTTTAAATATGGTTACCAGCATTAATACTAACAAATTATGGAGATGTTATGAACTCAGTCCCCACGTGAATAGAGTATGGCAACAACTGTGGTCTAATCAGCCATCTCTCCCAACTGTTTAAGAATTCGAGCATATAAAACCCCAGCTACCAGATGTGATGCTGTAGAAGCCATCTGCAAGTTTAATGCTGTTATAATGATGATGGAAAGACTCAGTGTGAAATCGAATATCTGATCCTTGTTCACAAAAGTCGAGTATGTTGACTCTCACTTTTGCTATTTCAGTTGCCTTCACCCTGTACGAATCACAGTTGCAATACTAACACATTACTTTTGTCAGTGTAAGATAAAAGATAAAGTATTACTTTTTCTTTAATTGGATTCTCAATGCACTATACAAATTTCAGTGTGTTATCATCTGTGGGTAATTTGGTTCTGGGTAATCTCGTATGATTAAAATTTCCAAACAGTGGAATCCTGATTGTGGGATAAATATTCTTAGCAAACAAATGCAGTTTTTACGTTTCTTATGATTTTATTTATGAAGAGTATTTTTAATGAACTGCATTTGATTTTTTATCTCAAATCTGTCCGTTTACTTTTGACTTGCTTTTATTTTTGTTAAAAGTCGGTAAGTGTAACAGTTTTATGAAAACCTTATAAAATTCAACCTTATAAAAAAGAAAAATTATAATTCTTTTAAATGACAAAAGATGCCTCCCTTCTCCTTTCTCTGCCCTCATCAGCTTCTTTAATGACATTGCATATTGGTTTTTATGTTATTAATTATTGACAAAGAAGAGAGGAAAAAGTAAAAACATATTTTACATTTAATATGTATCAAATGCAGGCTGCCCTAATGTGAAATTATGAAAAGGGGAAGACCCGTCAGCATAGTTGAAAGAGCCCCAGCCCTGGGTTGCAGGGCTTAGAGGTTATTTCTAGCTCTGAGCCTAGTTTTCTGTGCAGCCTTGAGCAAACCACTTACCTCTGTCCGTTTCTCTTTTCTTGTCTTTAAAATTGACAGAACAATTTCATGGAGACTTTAAGGGAAAATCAAATGCGTATCACAATATAGCACCCCTCCATAGACAAACATCTTAGTCTTTCCCTTTGTCAGTAATTCTATTGTTTATAAGGAGGTATTCATGTATTTACTTGCGTAGTACCTTTTTGCTTTGTTGGGACAGGGTCTCACATGCCCAGCATGAAGCACAACGCCAGCACACTGTACTGACTCTCTCATCCTTCTCAAGTCACATCTCCTGGGAAGCTGTTTCAGAGCTGCTGCCCTCTGCCTTGGTGGAATTGACATTTCAGTATCTCTTCAAACCGCCACCTACCCAGAACAAATGTCTCAAAAATCACGTGCTACATTTGATTGCATTTGTTCTGTTTAAGTCTTTTTGTTCTTGCAAGTTCATCAAGCCTTTCTTGGACAAGAACCCTGTCTTAGTTATCTCTGTGTACCAAGCATCTAGGATAGGGCACTGTCTATAGTAGATGCCTGATTTTTAAGTGAATGAAAAACTTTACGATTGTGAAGGTTGGGCTCGCACCCTAGGTGAATTGAGTTATACTTTGGCAGTCTGTCCAATTCACCTTAGAACCTTGTCCATTTCTGGGTGGGCAGGGGAGCTGTGGTTCTGAGAGGCATGCTGTAATTGGGGTTACCATGTGTGCTGCCTTGCCTGCCACACTCCCATTTCCTGCCCGCTCACCCTGGCAACCCATTCAGCTTAGCGTTAATCCCAGATATATGTTACTTTAATATTTAGAAAATGTTTAGAGAGTTTTAAAAGTAATTTCATAGGACTGTATTATCATTTTCTTTATGTATAACTAGATATCTTTTACATATCATTAAATTCACCAGTTTCAGAAGTACAATTCAGTGACTTTTTGTCAATTTACTGAGTGGTTCAACCATAACCATATCTAGTTTTAGAATATTTTCATCATGTCAATAAAAGCCCTCATGCCCATTTATGGTTGATCTCTGTTTCTGTCACCAGCTAGTAATCTACTATCCATCAGTTTGCCTTTTCTAGGAATTTCATCTAAGTGGAACCATGCAGTATGTGGTCTCTTTTGTCTGGCATCTTTCACTAATGCTTTTGAGGCTCATCTGTCTCGTAGCAGGTATCATTAGTTCATTCCTTCTTTATTGCTGAGTAGTATTCCAATTTATGGATATACTACCTTGTATCTATCCAGCTAATAGAACTATATTATAATTTAAGACCAATTATTTGGTAATAAATATTTCAAAAACACTGTATGCTTTCATTATTTTAATGTCCCCTGTCTCCTCTGAATTACCTGTTTGGATGGTATCAGCACCCTGGCTACAGCATAACTTGTCCACAGGTAATTTCCAGAGTAGAGAACCTTAGAAAACTAGGCTGGGATTTTTGTTCATATCAACATTTCTTGAACACCTTTGTGCTAGATCCTAAAGATGAAAAAATAAGTAAGACATCATCCCTGCCTTTGAAGAGCTTATAGTCTAATAATAACAGCTAACATTGTGTGATGTTCCCCTTCCCGAGTCCAAGTGATCTCATTGTTCAATTCCCACCTGTGAGTGAGAACATGCGGTGTTTGGTTTTCTGTTCTTGTGATAGTTTGCTGAGATTGATAATTTTCAGCTGCACCCATGTCCCTACAAAGGACACGATCTCATCCTTTTTTATGGCCGCATAGTATTCCATGGTATATATGTGCCACATTTTCTTAATCGAGTCTGTCACTGATGGACATTTGGGTTGATTCCAAGTCTTTGCTATTGTGAATAGTGCCGCAATAAACATACGTGTGCATGTGTCTTTATAGCAGCATGATTTATAATCCTTTGGGTATATACCCAGTAATGAGATGGCTGGGTCATATGGTATATCTAGTTCTAGATCCTTGAGGAATCGCCATACTGTTTTTCCACAGTGGTTGAACTAGTTTACAATGCCACCAACAGTGTAAAAGTGTTCCTATTT
The DNA here is from genome assembly GCF_009764315.1 of Trachypithecus francoisi. Taxonomy (NCBI): domain Eukaryota; kingdom Metazoa; phylum Chordata; class Mammalia; order Primates; family Cercopithecidae; genus Trachypithecus; species Trachypithecus francoisi. The sequence continues at coordinate 14,047,010 of NW_022681433.1, read as the reverse complement.
CTCCACATCCTCTCTAGCACCTGTTGTTTCCTGACTTTTTAATGATTGCCATTCTAACTGGTGTGAGATGGTATCTCATTGTGGTTTTGATTTGCATTTCTCTGATGGCGAGTGATGATGAGCATTTTTTCATGTGTCTGTTGGCTGTATGCATGTCTTCTTTTGAGAAATGTCTGTTCATATCCTTTCCCCACTTTTTGATGGAGTTGTTTGTTTTTTTCTTTAAATTTGTTTGAGTTCTTTGTAGGTTCTGGATATTAGCCCTTTGTCAGATGAGTAGATTGCAAAAGTTTTCTCCCATTCTGTAGGTTGCCTGTTCACTCTGATGGTAGTTTCTTTTGCTGTGCAGAAGCTCTTTAGTTTAATTAGATCCCATTTGTCAATTTTGGCTTTTGTTGCCATTGCTTTTGGTGTCTTAGACATGAAGTCCTTGCCTATGCCTATGTCCTGAATGGTATTACCTAGGTTTTCTTCTAGGGTTTTTATGGTATTAGGTCTAACATTTAAGTCTCTAATCCATCTTGAATTAATTTTCGTATAAGGGTAAGGAAAGGATCCAGTTTCAGCTTTCTACTTATGGCTAGCCAATTTTCCCAGCACCATTTATTAATAGGGCATCCTTTCCCCATTTCTTGTTTTTGTCAGGTTTGTCAAAGATCAGATGGCTGTAGATGTGTGGTATTATTTCTGAGGACTCTATTCTGTTCCATTGGTCTATATCTCTGTTGTGGTACCAGTACCATGCTGTTTTGTTTACTGTAGCCTTGTAGAATAGTTTGAAGTCAGGTAGCGTGATGCCTCCAGCTTTGTTCTTTTGACTTAGGATTGTCTTGGCAATGCAGGGTCTTTTTTGGTTCCATATGAACTTTAAAGCCGTTTTTTCCAATTCTGTGAAGAAAGTCATTGGTAGCTTGATGGGGATGGCATTGAATCTATAAATTACCTTGGGCAGTATGGTCATTTTCATGATATTGATTCTTCCTATCCATGAACATGGTATGTCCCTCCATTTTTTTATGTCCTCTTTTATTTCATTGAGCAGTGGTTTGTAGTTCTCCTTGAAGAGGTCCTTTGCGTACCTTGTAAGTTGGATTCCTGGTATTTTATTCTCTTTGAAGCAATTGTGAATGGAAGTTCATTCCTGATTTGGCTCTCTGTTTGTCTGTTACTGGTGTATAAGAATGCTTGTGATTTTTGCACATTGATTTTGTATCCTGAGACTTTGCTGAAGTTGCTTATCAGCTTAAGGAGATTTTGGGCTGAGACAATGGGGTTTTCTAAATATACAATCATGTCATCTGCAAACAGGGACAATTTGACTTCCTCTTTTCCTAACTGAATACCCTTGATTTCTTTCTCTTGTCTGATTGCCCTAGCCAGAACTTCCAACACTATGTTGAATAGGAGTGGTGAGAGAAGGCATCCCTGTCTTGTGCCAGTTTTCAAAGGGAATTTTTCCAGTTTTTGCCCATTCAGTATGATATTGGCTGTGGGTTTGTCATAAATAGCTCTTATTATTTTGAGATACGTTCCATCAATACCAAATTTATTGAGAGTTTTTAGCATGAAGGGCTGTTGAATTTTGTCACAGGCCTTTTCTGCATCTATTGAGATAATCATGTGGTTTTTGTCTTTGGTTCTGTTTATATGCTGGATTACATTTATTGATTTGCATATGTTGAACCAGCCTTGCATCCCAGGGATGAAGCCCACATGATCATGGTGGATAAGCTTTTTGATGTGCTGCTGGATTCGGCTTGCCAGTATTTTATTGAGGATTTTTGCATCAATGTTCATCAGGGATGTTGGTCTAAAATTTTCTTTTTTTGTTGTGTCTCTGCCAGGCTTTGGTATCAGGATGATGTTGGCCTCATAAAATGAGTTAGGGATGATTCCCTCTTTTTCTGTTGATTGGAATAGTTTCAGCTCCTCCTTGTACCTGTGGTAGAATTCAGCTGTGAATCCATGTGGTCCTGGACTTTTTTTTGTGCTTATTCATGAAGGTTCTTAATGGAGTCGCAGGGAAGACCACAGACCTACCAAGTTGAACCCAAACAGCACCTTGCTATGGCTTCTTTTCTCCCAAGATGTAGTTCATTAGGAACAAGTTTCTGAGTGTGTATAGCTGAGGGTGCTTGGGTTTTAAAGCAATGGAGTCAAGCAAAGGCAATAATGAGAGGTTTTTAGCCCTCTACAAGGAAAACTACAAGACACTGTCAAAAGAAATCATGGACGACACAAACAAATGGAAATACATCCCATGTTCATGTATGGATAGAATCCATATTTTGAAAACGACCATACTGCCAAAAGCAGTCTCAAAATTCAATGCAATTCTCATCAAAATAGCACCATCTTTCTTCACAGAACTAAAAAAAACAATTAGAAAATTCATATGGAACCAAAAAAGAGCCTGCATAGCCAACGCAAGGCTAAGCAAAAAGAACAAATCTGGAGGCATCACAATACCCAATTTCAAACTATACTGTAAGGATATAGTCACCAAAACACCATGGTACTTGTGTGAAAATACACACAAAAGATCAATTGGACAGAATAGAAAACCCAGAAATAAAGCCAAATGCGTACAGCCAGCTGATCTTCAACAAAGCAAACAAAAATATAAAGTAGGGAAAGGACACCTTATTCAACAAATGAGGCTGGAATAATTGGCAAGCCATGTGCAGGAGAATGAAACTGGCTTCTCTCACCTTATACAAAAATCAACTCAAGATCGATCAAAGACTTAAATCTAAGACCTGAAACCATAACAATTCCAGAAGATAACATCAGAAAAACCCTTCTAGATATTGGCTTAGGCAAATACTTCATGACCAAGAACCCAAAAGCAAATGCAACAAAAAGAAAGATAAATAGATGGGACTTAATTAAACTAAAAAGCTTCTGCTCAGCAAAAGAAGTAATCAGCAAAGTAAACAAACAACCCACAGAGTGGGAGAAAATCTTCACAAACTATGCATCTGACAAAGGACTAATAACCAGAATCTACAAGGGACTCAAACAAATCAGCAAGAAAAAAAAATCCCGGCCGGGCGCGGTGGCTCAAGCCTGTAATCCCAGCACTTTGGGAGGCTGAGACGGGCGGATCACGAGGTCAGGAGATCGAGACCATCCTGGCTAACATGGTGAAACCCCGTCTCTACTAAAAAAATACAAAAAAAACTAGCCGGGCGAGGTGGTGGGCGCCTGTAGTCCCAGCTACTCGGGAGGCTGAGGCAGGAGAATGGCGTAAACCCGGGAGGCGGAGCTTGCAGTGAGCTGAGATCCGGCCACTGCACTCCAGCCCGGGTGACAGAGCGAGACTCCGTCTCAAAAAAAAAAAAAAAAGGAAATCCCATCAAGAAGTAGGCAAAGGACATAGACAATTCTCAAAAGAAGATGTACAAATGGCTAGTAAACAAATGAAAAAATGCCCATCATCACTAATTATCAGGGAAATACAAATCAAAACTACAATGTGACACCACCGTACTCCTGTAAGAATGGCCATAATTAAAGAATCAAAAAATAATAGATGTTAACACGGATGTGTGAAAAGGGAACACTTGTATACTGCTGATGGGAGTGTACACTAGTACACCCATTATGGAAAACAGTGTGGAGACTCCTTAAAGAACTCAAAGCGGACCTACTATTTGATCCAGCAATCCCATTACTGGGTATCTGCCCAGAGGAAAAGAAGTCATTATATGAAAAAGACACTTGCACATGCATGTTTTATAGCAGCACAATTCACAATTGCAAAAATATGGAACCAGCCCAGATACTCACTTTATCAACAAGTGGGTAAAGAAAATGTGATATATATGCCATGGAATATACTTAACCATAAAAAGGAATGAAATAATGGCATTTGCAACAACCTGGATGGAACTGGAGACCATTTTCCTAAGTGAAGTAGCACAAGAATGGAAAACCAAACATCATATGTTCTCACTCATAAGTGGGAGCTAACCTATGAGGATACAAAGGTGTAAGAATAATATAATGGACTTTGGAGACTCAGGGAAGGGTGGGAGGGGGTCATAGATAAAAGACCGCACATTGCATGCAGTATACATTCCTTAGCTGATGGGTGCACCAAAATCTTGGAAATGACACTAAAGAACTTACCCATGTAACCAAACACCACCTGTGCCCCCAAAACTTATTGAAATACAAAAAAAAAAATCCATCTTATCAAAAGTATATAATACCCTGTAATTTTCTTTTTTTAATTTTTAAATGTATTTTATTTTATTTTATTTTAAGTTCCAGGATACATGCGCAGAATGTACAGGTTTGTTATATAGGTATACATGTGCCATGGTGGTTTGCTGTACCTATCAACTCATCACCTAGGTTTTAAACCCCACATGCATTAGTTGTTTGTCCTGATGCTCTCCATCCCCTTCCCCAGCAACAGGCACCAGTGTGTGTTGTTCCATGTGTTCTCATCGTTCATCTCCCACTTAAGAGTGAGAACATGCGGTGTTTGGTTTTCTGTTCCTGTGTTCATTTGCTGAGGATGATGACTTCCAGCTTCATGCATGTTCCTGTAAAGGACATGATGTCATTTTTGATGGCTTTTTATGTCTACATAGTATTCCATGGTTTATATGTACCACAGTTTCTTTATCCAGTCTTAGCATTGATGGGCATTTGAGTTGGCTCCATGTCTTCGTTATTGTGAATAGTGCTGCAGTAAACATCCGTGTGCGTGTATCTTTATAACAGAATGATTTATTTCTTTTTTTTTTTTTTTTTTTTTTTGAGATGGAGTCTCACTGTGTCATCCAGGCTGGAGTGCAGTGGTGCAATCTTGGCTCACTGCAACTTCCATCTCCCAAGTTCCAACAATTCTCCTGCGTCAGCCTCTCAAGTAGCTGAGACTGCAGGCACGTGCCACCATGCCTGGCTAATTTTTGCATTTTTTAGTAGAGACGGGGTTTCACCATATTGGCCAGGCTGGTCTTGAACTCCCGACCTCGTGATCCACCCGCCTCGGCCTCCTAAAGTGCTGGGATTACATGCGTGAGTCACCGCGCCCAGCCATAACAGAATGATTTCTGTTTCTTTGGGTATATACTCAGTAATGGGATTGCTGGGTCAAATATTATTTGTGGTTCTAGATCCTTGAGGAATTGCCATACTGTCTTCCACAATGGTTGAACTCATTTACGTTCCCACCAACAGTGTAAAAGTGTTCCTATTTCTCCACAGCCTCACCAGCATCTTTTGTTTCTTGACATGTTAATAATCGCCATTCTGACTGTCATGAGATGGTATCTCACTGTGGTTTTGATTTGCGTTTCTGTAATGATCGGTGATGTTGAGCTTTTTAAAATATGTTTGTTAGCTGCATAAATGTCTTTTTTTGAGAAGTGTCTGAACATGTCCTTTGCCCACTTTTTGATGGGGTTGTTTTTTTCTTGTAAATTTGTTTAAGTTCTTTGTAAATTCAGGATATTAGACCTTTGTCAGATGGGTAGTTGCCTGTTCACTCTGATGCTAGGATTTCCTATTTAATAAATGGTGCTGGGAAAACTGGCTAGCCTTATGCAGAAAACTGAAACTGGACCCCATTCTTATCTCTTATACAAAAATCAACTCAAGATGGATTAAAGATTTAAATGTAAAACCCCAAACCATAAAAACCTTAGAAGAAAACCTAGGCAATAGCATTCAGGACATGGGCATGAGCAAAGATTTTATGATGAAATAACCAAAAGCAATGGCAACAAAAGCTGAAATTGACAAATGAGATGTAATTAAAGAGCTTCTGCACAGCAAAAGATACCCTGTAATTTTCAAAGTGGTTAAAACAAGTGTAAATGAAGTCTGAATTCTTTCTTAAAAAAAATGAAATGGATAAGGAAAACCAGGTGGCATATAATACTCAAACCGTGAAAAAGGAGGCATGACATGTTCAAGTTGAAATATTTTGCTTCTGTTGTGATGTCATTGGCTCTTGCCATTCTGCTGTGACCAGGGTATGTTTCATTTGGTCATCAGGATCCCGAGGAGTTCACGTGTATGATTTGGAACAAGAACGTGAGTTTCAGTATCAGCATGCCCTCTTAATGCCCTCAGAACACTGCTATTGATTATGACCATTCAGAAAAGTATGATTCTTGCTTACTTGACAAATAAAGAACTGCCTCATTGTCTTAATTCATCTTTGGAAATAATGCAAGCATTTTGTCACTCTTGCATGGCTGAATTTGCATCTGAGATCATCTTGGAGCATCTCACAGGAGCTACACTCCGGAGGGAAATACTACACGTAGAGGCAGAGAAGGCATACCTGAGTATCACACAGTAAAAGTAGAATCCTCACTTTTTCCTCCACCCTCCACATTTCACAGGAGAGAGGGAATGATTTTGATTTTATGCTTTCAGAAATTTTGGCTTAAATATGACTTCTCATTTTGAAAAATAGTCATTAGTGTTGTCCCATCTAGTCTCAGGATAAACTGCTTTACAAATTTAACATTATGGTTTGGAAATTTTCTTAGTTAAGTACCAAGAATTTCTAATTTTTATTACCCATAAATTTCAATTTAACACCTACCTGCAAAAAACAATAATCTTCAGTGCTCAGAAGATGTGCAGTCTCCATAGAGCAGAGCAAACTTTCTATATTGACCAACGTTTTAAATACCAGAGCAGCGCTGATACTGCTGTTGGGAACAGGTATCACCCAGGGGTTTGTGGCTTATCAGACATTGTCACTGATTCTCTTGCTCCACATGAAATGCTCCCTCTTTTCATTGAGAGTTCAAAGTGTAGAAAAAGAATAAACTGACCGGATGGTAATTTATAATATAAAGTTGTGAATGCGGCTGTAGTGAAGATTGCTGAGTGAATACAAGAACAGGATCATTTAGCATACAATTAACAGCACAAGCTTTGCGCTTAAAAACTTGAAGTTCAAATCCAAACTCTGGGCCGGGCGCGGTGGCTCAAGCCTGTAATCCCAGCACTTTGGGAGGCCGAGACGGGCGGATCACGAGGTCAGGAGATCGAGACCATCCTGGCTAACACTGTGAAACCCTGTCTCTACTAAAAAAAATACAAAAAAAAATTAGCCGGGCGAGATGGCGGGCGCCTGTAGTCCCAGCTACTCGGGAGGCTGAGGCGAGAGAATGGCGTAACCCCGGGAGGCGGAGCTTGCAATGAGCTGAGATCCGGCCACTGCACTCCAGCCTGGGCGACAGAGCGAGACTCCGTCTCAAAAAAAAAAAAAAAAAAAAAAAAAAATCCAAACTCTGTACTTATGTAGGCAAGCCCCTTAATATCACTCAGCCTTGGTGTTCTCACCTGTGAAATTGGGATGATAATAATGATAATAATAATGCATACCATCTGGCATGGTCATGAGTTTTTTTGACCATTTTTAAAACTTACCATTTTGACTAGATTGGTGCAAAAGTAATTGCGGTTTTTCAAAAACCTCAATTACTTTTGCACCAACCTAATAAGCGTACAGTACAGTAGCATTAAGTACATTTACATTGTTGTGGAACCATCACCACCATCTATCTCAACGTTCTTATCATCCAAAACGGAAACTCTGTGCCATTAAACACTGACTCCCCATTTATCCCTCCCCCGAGCTTCTGGCAACCGCCATTCTACTTTCTCATCTCTGTGAACTGCCGTTCTCCTTTTCTCATCTCTATGAATTTGCCTACTCTAGGTACCTCCTATGAGTGGAATGATACAGTATTTGTTCTTGCCTGAGCATGGTATCTTTAAGGTTCATCCATGTTGTGGCATATGTCAGAATTTCCTTCCTTTTTGAGGCTGAATAATATTTCATTGCATGCAGATACCACATTTGGTTTATTTATTTATTTGCCAATGGACATTTGGGTTCTTTCCACCTTTTGGCTGTTGTAAATAAGGTTGCTATGAACATGAGTCTACAAATATCTATTTGACTCCCTGCTTTCAGTTCTTTGAGTATATACCTAGGACTGGAATTGCTGGATCACACAGTAATTCTGTTTAATTTTTGGAGGAACCACCATGCTGTTTGAGTTTATAGTGAGAAATTAGAACAAAACCCTTGGAATCTTTCTGAACTTTGCACTCAAGCTTGGCATAGAAATAAAACTGATTTGCCTTCCAGACGCCAGGTCCTCTTCTCCTGTCTAAACTAACTTTACAAGTAATAAATAGTATTTTTATAATTACTATATAAATACCATTATAATATAATAGTATTTTAATAATTACTATTAAGTAATCCCCTTTCTACAAATTAGTGGAGGGGTACTTCCAAGTCATGGCTCTTAGTTAGACCATGAAGTATTTGTTCCCATGGACTCATTATATTTTCTGGCCGAGTCATTAAACTAGGCCTCATTCACAAATAATGTAGCCAAATGATAATAAGATGTACCCATAACCCTTTTGGGCTCGTCTTGATAGTTTTTTCTGGAGTAGGACTAAATGTGTCCTGGCCACAGTGAGTGAGGGGTTGCTGCAGGGATTGCATGTTTAGAAAAGGTGGGAGGCAGAAGAGGACACATGATTTTAGGTGCTGCCAGAAAATTCCTTCCAACATCTAGAATTTCTAGCCCTCAAGCAGTGATATGGTTTGGCTGTGTCCCCACCCAAATCTCGTCTTGAATTTTGGCTCTTGTAATTCCCACGTGTTGTGGGAGGGACCAAGTGGGAAATAATTGAACCGTGGGGGTGGTTTACCTCACACTGTTCTCACGGTAGTGCATAAGTCTCACGAGATCTGATGGTTTTATAAGGGGTTTCCCCTTTTACTTGGCTCTCATTCTCTCTTGTCTGCCACCACGTAAGACCTGCCTTTCGCCTTCTGCCATGATTGTGAGACCTCCTCAGCCACATGGAACTGTGAGTCCATTAAGCTTCTTTTCCTTTATAAATTACCTTGTCTCTGGTATGTCTTTATCAGCTGCGTGAAAATGGACTAATAGAAGTAGGGAGAACATTCTTCCAGGGGGTAACCTAGAAAGAGAATTGGATGTTTATACTAAAGGTGTCCCTTTGGGACTTTCCTGTCATTTTACATTTTTGGCCTTTTTTTTCTTTTCAGGGCTTCATCCTGGGTTCTTTTCTCTTCTCTATAAATCACATCCCCAGCTGGTCATAGTGGCTCACGCCTGTAATCCTAGCACTTTAGGAGGCCAAGGCAGGCAGATCACTTGAGGTCAGGAGTTCGAAACCAGCCTGGCCAACATGGTGAAAACATGTCTCTACTAAAAATACAAAAATTAGCCAGATGTGGTGGCACGCACCTGTAATCCCAGCTGCTTGGGAAGCCGAGACAGGAGAATGTTTGAACCCAGGAGGCAGAGGTTGCAGTAAGCCAAGATCATGCCATTGCACTCCAGCTTGGGTGACAGAGCAAGACTCCATCTCAAAAAATTTGTTTTAAATATAAATAAATAAATAAATAAATATCACCTCCTCCTGTGGCTTTATATACCATCTCTGTTTGCTGCCCACTCTCAATTTTCCACCTCCAGTCCAACATCTTTTCTGAGCTCTTTTATTTATTCCTATATGTATTTGACAAATTTTATTGAGTCCTTGCTATGGGATACATCAGTGAATAAAATAGAATTCCTGAAGAGCTTACATTCTAACAGGAGGAGACTGTATTAGTCCATTTTCATACTGCTATGAAGAAATACCTAAGGCTGGATAATTTATAAAGAAAAAAAGGTTTCATGGACTCATAGTTCCACATGTCTGGAGAGGCCTCACAATCATGACGGAAGGCAAGGAAGAGCAAGTCACATCTTACGTGGATGGCAGCAGGCAAAGAGAGACAGCTTGTGCAAGGGAACTCCTCTTTTTTTTTTTTTTTTTTTTTTTGAGACGGAGTCTCACTGTGTCGCCCAGGCTGGAGTGCAGTGGCGCAATCTCAGCTCACTGCAAGCTCCGCCTCCCGGGTTTACGCCATTCTCCTGCCTCAGCCTCCCCAGTAGCTGGGACTACAGGCGCCCGCCACCGCGCCCGGCTAGTTTTTTGTATTTTTAGTAGAGACGGGGTTTCACCGTGTTAGCCAGGAGGGTCTCAATTTCCTGACCTCGTGATCCGCCCGTCTCGGCCTCCCAAAGTGCTGGGATTACAGGCTTGAGCCACCGCGCCCGGCCGGGAACTCCTCTTTTTAAAACCGTCAGATTTCGTGAGACTGATGCACTATCATGAGAACAGCACGGGAAAGACTTGCCTTCATGATGCAGTTACCTCCCGCTGTGTCCCTGTCACAACACATGGGAATTCAAGGTGAGATTTGGGAGGGGACACAGCCAAACCATATCAGAGACTAAGTAAATAAGTAAACATGATAAGCCTGAAGATGACATAGTGTATTAGAAGGTGAGATGGGTTCTGGAAAAGAAGTAACACAAGATAGGGAAGCTGGACCGTGATGAGGATGAGAGGGTTGGGTTGCAATTACGGCTAATTGTGAATCATTTTACATGTTATTCTATGTGTAGTATCTTCCTTCTTAGATACTTAGCTCCACTAGGGCTTACATTCTGTCCTGAGGCACAGAGGATGTTCTTTTTAATGAGGTGTATGATTGAGTGAGTAAAGGAGGCAATGAACAAACAAGCACACAGGAAGACAGAGGCAGAATGGCCTGGATCTGCACCCAGGCTGTGGGATAGAGTGGGAAAATGGATTTCAGAAATACTGTCTGCGGGAACAGGCAGAGGCATTTGACAATCAAATTGACTTGATGGACCTCAGTACCGTACAGCATTAAGTCGTACCAACACTGAGGTTTCTGACTTGGAAGATGTGTGCCACATGGCCGTGTTGCTGTTCTGGGAAAGCTAGATGCCAGAAACTCATAGCTTTCTCTGTGTTTCATATGCATCAGCAGCGGGATTTCCATTCTGAAAACATACCATTAACGAAGAATTTTTCCAATCCCATCTTGGTTTAAAAGTAAGCTCCTCTTCCATCTCCTAAACCTCCAATTCATTTAGCTTTCTCTGCACCCATGATTCTTTACTTGGGACAAGAAATACAGGAGCACTTCACAGAAATAGGAGAACACGGACAGCTCTGATTACATCCACCTCACCTCTTCCTGCAGTTTTTCATCTTTCTGTACTCTTGATCCAGAAATACACAACTGCCAGCCACGCTAGTAATCCAGCTTTACACAGACATGGACCTCTTGCTTTTTTGCTTTCTCATTCTTCCCTCATTCTGTAGTTTTAAAGTTATAATTTCCATGCCATTGTCTTTTAAAAACTTGTTTCTCTGAGTGGCTTACTTACATTAAATGCACCCTGTGAAATTTTCGTGAAAGGTGCCAAGTTCTGAATATCCCCTAGCTCATAAGCCAGTGATTTTTCCCAGGGGTGCACACATGCATCAGCAGTAAGTAGCTGCCTGGTGAACATTTTCTGACAGCAGCCCCTGTAATTGTACCCCACTGAGCTGGAGGCAAATGTAAGCAGAAGTGGCCAAGGGAGCTGCAGCTCTTGTGTTCTGAGCAGAGCAGAGCAGAGACGGAAGGCATGCTGAGGAAGGGGACTTGATAAGCCTTGGTCTTGGTTCTGAGATTAATCATGGGGCTTTCCCATTTAAGATAAGATGAAGTGAGGATTTCCTTCTCTGTTAGATGAGTTTCCACTGAGATTTCTTACAGCCTCCTCTGGTCCATCTGTCATTCTGTCATCCCAAAATTGACATTTTGACTATTTACACAGAAAACTAAAGAACTCACCCATATTAAATATTGGTTCTACATTTCCTTTGGCTCATTAGTGGCATTTTTCTATGGCAGTTTTATATTTGTCTGGAAAATAAAATCAAAGACTGAGTAACACTGTAAGAAACATACATAAGGACCAACTTTAAGATCCTGGGATTTACCCTTTGGAATTGGAGTGCACTTGAATCTTGCATTTTGAGTGGAAGGAGATAGGAGAGCACAGTTCCATGGTTTTCTGACTCGACTCACAACTCCTGTCTATGAGGCTGAGCTGTTGATCACAGCCTGGGGGGTTGAGGAGGGGGTGGCTGAAAGGTCATGGGAACTCTAGGAGCAGGGACATTGCTACCTGGGAGGTGAACCCAGAGGTAATGGGCCCAGCCACTGGAGAGTCAGCATTCAGGAATAGCCTTCAGTTTCTGGACATGCTGCGTTGAATTATTGAAAGCAGTCCAGCTTTGGAGTCAGACCTGAATTTGAAGTCTGATCCTGTATTTACTGCCTTTATTATCTGGCCTGGTTCAAATGTCTCAGCCTTGGTGTCTGCTTTTATAAAATGAGAAGATTACATAGATTAAATGAGTTCATCTATGTAGGTGCTTAGTAAAAGACTTTGACAGGCATCCGTACTCTCGTCAATGTTCCTGTTTGTCTGAGGCCCGGGTGGTATGATAGTGGCATCATCTTAGAAGGGCACTCGAATATTAGCACAATACCAAGATGATAAATCAGACATGTAAAGAACTTGTCAGGGATCCCAGCTGTGTTGTTGTGATACAAAGCTTATCCAAATGGCGGTTGGGGCCATGAACCAAGGGGACCTGGGGCCCAGTGTGGGCTGTCTGTGTCCCCATGCAGTGACCTGGAGAGAGGAATCTGGTGGCCACGGTGGGGTATCTCATCTTGGGCTGGCTTATTGGGGAAGCATAGTGGTCAGAACTGAGACACTGAAAGGGGCCAGATGCCAAGCCCTGTAAGATGAGGTCTGTGAGATGAAGCTCAGAGCCAGACGGGCCACAGAGTGGGGCATGGGCTGAGCCCAGAGTGGGCAAGGAGGGCAAAACACCATGGAGGGACAAGGGCAGGGCCTCCTTCCTATTATTACACTTTCATGTCCTAGATCTCTTCAGTGTCTGCACATGTAGCTGGCACTGAAGTCATTGTGAACAAAATAGACTCGTATTTCATTGGCTAAAAACAGAGGAGAAAATAATTGAAAGACTTAATTCTAACGTTTGAGAGAGTTTGCCACTTTGCAAAAACAAATAACATCTCTGACAAGTAGTTTCTAATTGCTGTGGTTTGCTCTTCATTGATCCTACACCAGCTTCCTCTGCTTTAAATGACCTTTCTTCATAACTCATTCAGGACCCTCCATGACTTGGAGTTCCTCCTCCAAATCAGGGCTCATTAGCATATCTCAACCATTAAAACCTTATCCAAGTAGGTATTCTCAGACCAACAATGACTTGTCGACAGTGGAATCAGGTCCTGTCACCTGCTTCTGGGTACTTCCTCCTGGAGGTTGCCTTCTTCCAACCTGACCTCCATTGTTGCAAAATAAAAGATGGACCTCGGTATTCTTTACTATATACATATACATATATTTACTGTCGCCATCTCCCTTCCTTTGTCTCATCAACCTACTGGACCAGGTTATCATTCTCTCCTTGCCTTTGGTCTTGCCCTGTTCAAATCCTTTTTCCCACTCTACAGCCCTGGTCATCTTTCCAAAATGTACACATGACCATGTCAGTCCTTTATTGAAAACCTGCAGTGGCTTTGTGTTGCCTTCAGAATGGAGTCCAAACTCCCTAAGGCCACCACATGGGGCATGGAAAGGCCATATGCTGTATGTGCAGAGGACTTTGGTGCCTCAGAGCAAGATGTCATCACCATCTTCTGCTACCTTCCCAGAATAGTTTCCTGTGGTTGTGATGCCTGAGCTGGGTTTTAGTAAATGAAACAGAGTTCACCTGGCAGGCATGGAATGAGAAAGGCATCCCAGGTAGAGCGAATAAAAAATCGTGGTATATTCACAGCATGATCAGCAGTCCAGTGTTGCTGGAACTTAACGTGAAGGAGAGAGTGACCTTCTTTGATCTTAAAAGGAGCTCGGACTTTATTTTATAAGAGATAGGGAATCATTGAAAGGTTGTCAATTGGGAATAATTTATATTTCAGAAAGAGGAGGTTGGCAGAAAGACTGAAGGAAGGAAGGTAACGTTCACTGAATACCTACTGACATGTCAGGGATTCTGTGGATGTTTTAGGTTCTTTCTTTTCGTTTTTACCAGTACCTATTTTGCAGATGAGAAGAAAACTTAGATTCAAAGAGATTCTGAAATTTTTCTGAGACCACCTAGCATATAGTAGTGGATTCAAGTGCTTTCCACCAGGCAGATAGCTCCAGGGGGCCAGCGTGGCCTCAAGGGTCCATGGGCCACTGGGCACTGCAGGTTAAGGGCTCACGGTCTTGTCCTTCTCCTGCAGGTGCTCTTTCCCTGAAGCCACCTCTACTCAGCACTGTGTAGGACCAACACTGGAAAGAATGTTTAGGAGTTTTCTATTGCTACCTATCTAATTAATTAGCACACACTTAGCTGCTAAAAACACCTATTGTGTAGCTTACATACAGAAGAGCTGAGTTCTCTGCTCAGGATCTCAAAGGCTAGAATCAAGGCACTGAATGGAATGAGTTCTCATCTCCAGGCTCTGGGGAAGAATCCACTTCTCATCTCATTCAGATCATTGGGAGGATTCATGTCCTTGTGGTTGTAGGACTGAGGTACCTTTTGCTTGCCCAGCAACTAGAGGCTGCCTGCCTTCCTTGTTCTGTGGTCCTCCACCTTCAAGCCAGCAACAGTGTGTTGAATTCTTCTTGTGCTTTGCATCTCCAGCAGGAAAAAGAAATGCTGTGCTTTTCAAGGGCTCATGTGGTTGTGTCATCTCCCATTGTTAAAGTCAACTGTGCCACAGAATGTAACCTAATCCCACGAGTCAAATTCATCATATCCACAGTCCTGGATTCTGCAGGCTGTGTCCACCAGGGGCCATGGGTATTGGGAGACATCCTAGCATACGACCTACAACACATGCCTTGATTACATGTATGTTCAGAATTTGCCATTATTTAAAATAAACATTTTCTTTTTTGGGGTAGCCCAGGATTTTGTTCCTATCTGCTGCCTAACTTTTACCAGAAGAAGATCTTAGCAGATGTTGCATTTCGTAAATATTTTAGGAAACAATTTATTTCTCTTCTGCTTAAGCCCGAGGGCTGCAGACTGACCCACTCTTTCCTTTCTGTGTATACAGCCTTAGTGTCTCACTGTTCAGGGTAGAAAGCAAGGAAGGTTCACCCCACTGACCTACCTGGGACCCAAAGCCACCACCACTTAGTCAAGGAGAAGCTTTCTCAGAATTCTGTGTCCTTCAGTCATGTGTTCAGATGAATAAAGAATCCAGACTAATAAAGGTCCTGCTATTGATTAAAATGTTTCAGCATATCAACCTTAGTTTATGAGTTCTAAGTTCTATGAATAATAGATACTTTTACTTATTTTCCACTTACAAATATTCTTCAATTGCATATAGTTTTTAAAAACAATAACAAAAACAGAAAGTGAAAAATAAACTTTTAGCCCACCACTGCTGAGGGTGGGGGCGGAGAGTAGAGAGAAGGCAGAATGTGTATAATAGTTCTGCCCATGGGCACCTGGTCGGGCGCCCTGCCCTTTGGAAAGACAGGGTGACTGAGGTGTTTGTTTGTGCCTGGGTGGCCCCCTCATGATCAACCAGCAGGAGATATGCCTTTGTTGGAGCACCTCAAGAAGAAAGCAACTGAAGAGGGGGAAGAGCGTGTAGAAGAATTCAAGTTCATGAGCGACCAAACAATATCAAAGAGCCATAAAATTCAGAGGCGAAGAGACGCACCTGTCTCTTCCCTGCTTAAGACTGTGTGGAAGCTGCTGGCATCGTCCATGGGGGAACCGCCCCCAGGAAAGGGATAAACTTAGGCCTTTGTTTATATCACCCCAAAATTTAGAGGCTTTAAAAAGATGGTAAAGTTTATTTATTAGCCCATTTATGATAATTTGCAAAAACAGTTTGAATACTATTTGCTCAAATGATTTTATGATAGATTTTAAGATGTCTGCGATTTTATTTTGCATGGATGATAGCTGGGACAGCAGACACTCATCAGAGCTTTACCAATAAAAATGAATAAAAATAAGTCTTGATATTTGACATTTTCTATTAAAGAAGGCTTTCGTGGAAAAGATCACCATAAACTTTCAGAGGCCAGGAGAGGGGAGCCTAACCTTTCTTTAGTGCACACCACATATCACATACTCTATACATAATTTTTCAGTCCTAACAGGGCTTGCTTTTCTTATGTTACAAATGAGAACACAGGTTGAGGCAAGTCAGTGACGGTCCCAGAGTTGCTGTGTACCCAGTGCTGTGGCAGCACCTACCATGGTGCCCAGTGACCATGGAACCCAGTGACCACACTCTACTTTCATCAAAGCCAACAGCCGGAACAAAGAATAGGAGAACTCACTTTGTTTTGATAGATGAGTCTAGTAATTTTAGCACTTTTAAAACTTTATTTCTCTAGATAGCCATAGGATGCTTTCAGTGAATGCGATCTTCTCCGCTAAACCGTGATGGTTGTTGCTTGAAAGGCAGCACCATCTCTTTTCCACTGGGCTCCCCAATAGAACACAACACATTGAAATCAGTTGCTATTTATGTTTTCAAGATATTTTTTCTTTGGACTTTAGTACAACTCCTAGAGATTAAGGTTTTGGACTGAGGCTGTCAGAATCAGACAATTACAGTACCATTCCCCAGTTTCTGATTGAGACTGAGCAGAAAATAAATATGGAAAGCAGAAGAGGCACTACCACTGAACAGTCATGAACGCACTTTTGCCTAGTGTTCCATTATTGGAACGCTAAGCTTGTGGGAATTATTTCTATCCTACTGCTCAAGGTCATTGCCAATGTCTGATTTTTCACACAAAAAAATTTACAGCCTCTGGCATAAATGGATTAAAACATGGTTGAATATGGAAAACACATATCTGTATAGTCCCCATATAGCTAAAGAATTACCACTCACCAACAAAATGAGTGAATGCTCTTAGCTAGAAAACTAACTCAGCAGGATTTTTTATGCTACGAGTCTCATTTTACACTGAAACAAGTAAGGACTGTATTTTGGATAAATGTTTCAGTCCTTTATTCAGCTAGAGCAGTGGTTCTTAATCTGGGCAGTGTTCCCCTTAGAAGACATTTGACAAAGTCTAGAGACATTTTTTAATTGTTACAACTTGGGTATGGAAAGAAAGGGAAATTGCTACTGGTATCTAGTGGGTAGAGGCCAGGGTTGCTGCTCAACCTCTTACAATACACAGGACAGCACCCCTGCCCCCGGTAAGGAATTATCTGGTCCAAGATGTGGATAGTGCTGCTGCTGAAAAACTCCAGGCTAAAGGGAAAGAGTCCTGCAGCTGTGCACTGAAAGAGAAAAAAAGGGAGATGATCATCCGCCTGGATCCTGAAAGAAGAGAGGGAGTTTTCTAGCTCCCAAGAGGGGAGAGAAACTAGCTTCAAGTTCAAGGAATAAATATTATTTTGACTTAAAAGTTGACATACCTCCTTAAGGCCAATATGTGGTCTATTTCCTAGGAGGCTGTTCAATTTCTTCTCCTTTAAAGATTTCATATTCCCCAGAAGCTAAGTCAAAGGATTCTTTTTAAGAGTGCAAGAAATCTCAACCAGATGGTACAATCTGACTCCTTCTTGCAGTCCCTGAGGTATTCATACGTATACAGGAAAGGGGTTTAGGGCTCAGGTGCAGTGATCCCCTTTTCAACATTTGACTTGGTTTCTCAGGATTTGAGAGTGATTTGCTTTCAAAAGTGGCTGACTAAAGTAGTGTTTGACATGTAATAATCCACAAGTCCCTGAGATGCCTCAAAATAACTAATCAGATCTCTGACACAAAAGTAGACTATTTTAGAACAAAAAAAATCCAAGCTACAGAAATAGAGCACCTAAACTTTCTTATTGCTCTATTAATAAAAGCTACTATATAAGCCCTTGATCATTTCTATAATTTTATACCATATTAATAACTTCAGCAGAATTTAAATTGGATTCACATCAGATGCTCTTATCTTTTAACAACTTCCACACTAAGCATATAATTAAAATGCTCCAGTTTAAATATTTTCCCCAAGGTATTAACTACTAAAAGATTCAGACAGTGATGAACTGAAGTTAGAGTGTTCATGGATGATAGCTCAAGCTTTTAAGTACTTCAGATAGGGAAAAGGGATTTATTACAACGGGTCTAACTGATATAAAAGAGGAATGGTGAAAAGTTGCTTTTAATTACTCAAAGTTCTCTTGATATATTAGCCTTTGGTCTTTTAAGTAACTAACCTCCATCAATATTTGACTAACTTCTCTCCTATGTGAATGGGACTGGGCAAATATTAAAGAGAATTTCCCAAATCAAAAGAAAGCTTTAAGCCATTTATGTGCCAGAAGTTCAGAAGTCCTCTGCTGGGTGATGCTGGCTTTGATCTTCTGTGATTACTTCTATAACTTTGAGAGCATCAGTGTTGGCACTCCTGGCCTTTGCTTTGTTTGTTAACCAGCTCTGTCTTTCTTAAAGTAGTTCTGTTATCCACAGGGAAACTGAATCATAGAGAAGGTGGCATTTAATTTGGCTGTGAAGAACTGCTAGACTTGCAGGTGGTTGCAGAATGCCACAGCTCTCTCAGATTTGGGCCTCCTTTCTCATTTACGTTTGTGTCCCTGGACTATGAGTCCCATTTAACCAGTTCATCTGCACCTATATTTCCCCTATTTCCTGAACAGAAATAAGAAAGATGACCCTTTTTGTCATATATTAAAATGAACTCCAGAGGAGATACAGAATCTTCTCTGGCGTGCCTGGGTGGTTGAGGGGATGGATAAAGAGCAGGAGAACTTTTTGTTCCCCCTACAATGATTAAATTGTGATTAGTGTCAAAAAAAAAAAAAAATAGGTTTGAAGGAATTATGCTAGCTCTGGGACACTGAGATGCTGAGGTCCTCAGTCAGTCAGACCCTGGGAAAACTACCTCCCAGAGCAGTAGAAGCTTGTGAAGGTGGGGAGGACTGTCAGTGTCAATACCTGCCACTTGCACAAATCACTCGCTTTAATTATTCATCTGGTGAAGTTAGGGATGACTTGAAGATATTTCCATAGGGCTTGCTATAGGGGCTTGCATGAGACAGGATCTCATAAAGTGTGGTGCCATCTGGGGTCTTGTGGGACAGATAGGAATCTTGAAGAAATGACAGCTGATGAAAGAGAGCTGCTTCTGCTGGTGCTGGTACTGATGGTGTCAGCTAACATGTATTATGTGCCAGGCATTTTATAAAGTGCTGTATATGCACTTTGTCATTTAATTCTCAGATAAGTCTAATGACAGAAGGTAAACAAAAAGCCATTTAAGAAAACATTCTTAAAAGAATGTTACTAGTATGTTTCAAAGCTGTAATGGGACTTGGGCAGAGCCTATGGTGTTTGACTGTACTGTATGGCACTCTTATTATTACTGTTAAATACTTTGCCTTCAAAGCCTATCCAGAAGAGCTCAAGGAAACTAGACCCTGTAGCAGGAATCCAGTAAGTTCCTGTGGACCTAGAGTTATCATCTTCTTCCCAGCCCTGACCTGTAGAAGTATGTCTTCCTCTTGATCAGGACATTAGGTATAGACAAGGATGTGGTCTCTGGTCTAGGGCTGGAATTCTTTATTGGGCTCCTGGAGTTCTGTGTTGAGAAAGACCCAAGGCCACCTTCTGGCTTAGTGAGAAGTTAATATTTTCTCTGGATGAATGGGGAGTCGTGAAATGCATCTCTGTTAGGCTGTTCTTGCATTGCCATAAATAAATACCTGAGACTAAAACAACAATAAAGAAAGGGGCTTTAAATGACT
The DNA here is from genome assembly GCF_009764315.1 of Trachypithecus francoisi. Taxonomy (NCBI): domain Eukaryota; kingdom Metazoa; phylum Chordata; class Mammalia; order Primates; family Cercopithecidae; genus Trachypithecus; species Trachypithecus francoisi. Next base: position 14,027,276 of record NW_022681433.1, on the reverse strand, counting down.
CACAGTTCTGCAGGCTTGACAGAAAGCATGACACTGATATCAGCTCAGCTTCTGGGGAGGCCTCAGGGAGTTTTTACTCATGGCAGAAGACAAAGTAGTAGCAGGCGCATCACATGGCAGAAACAGGAGCAAGAGAGAGAATGGAGTGGTGGGGGTAGGTGCCACACACTTTTACAAAACCAGATCTGATGAGAACTCACTCATCACCAAGGGGATGGCCCAGGCCATTCACGAGGGATCTGCTCCTGTGATGTAAACACTCCCACCAGGGCCTGCCTCCAGCACTGGGGATTACGTTTCAGCATGAGATTCGGTGGGGACACAGATCCAAACCATATCATCCCACCCCTGGCCTCCAAATCCCATGTCCTTCTCACCTCGTAAAATATAATTATCCGCTGCCAAGCGTCCCCCAAAAGTCTCATTTTAACATCACTAAAAAAGTCCGAAGTCCAAAGTCTCATCTGAGACGAGGCAAGTCCCTTCCACTGATGAGCCTGTAAAATAAAAAACAAGTTATCGACTTCCAATATACAATGGTCATTACAGGCACTGAGTAAACATTCCCATTCCAAAAGGGAGAAACTGGCCTAAAGAAAGGGGCAATAGGCCCCACATGAGTCCAAACCCAGCAGGGCAGTCACTAAATCTTAAAGCTCCAAAATAATCTCCTTTGACTCCATGTCCCACATCCAGGGCACACTAGTACAAGGGGTGAGCTCCCAAGGCCTTAGGCAGCTCCCCCACTGTGGCTTTGCAGGATTTAGTCCCCAAGGCTGCTCTCATGGGCTGGAGTTGATTCCCTGTGGCTTTTCCATGCTGAGGGGTGCAGTCTGCCAGTGGATCTACCATTCTGGAGTCTGGAGGATGGCAGCCCCCTTCCCACAGCTCCCCTAGGCAGTGCCCCATTGGGGACTCGGTGTGGGAGCTCCAACCCCACATTTCCCATTGGCTCTGCCCTAGTAGAGGTTCTTTGTGAGGGCCCTGCCCTTACAGCAGGCTCTCGCCAGGCTTTTCCATGCATCCTCTGAAACCTAGACAGAGGCTCCCAAGCCTCAACTCTTGCACTGTTCTGTGCACCTGAAGGGTTAACACCATATGGAATCTGCCAAGGCTTATAGCTTGCACCCTCTGAAGCAGCAGCCTGAGCTGTACCTGGGACCCTTTGAGCTAAGGTTGGAGCCACAGTGATTGGGATGCAGGGAGCAATATCCCAAGACTGCACAGGGTAGCAGGATCCTGGGCCTGGCCTGCAAGACCATTCTTCCCTACTAGGCCTCTGGGCCTGTGATGAGAGGGCTGCCATGAAGGTCTCTGAAATGCATTTGAAGTCTTTTTCCCATTGCCTTGGTTATTAGCACTGGGCTCCCTTTTATTTATACAGATATCTCTAGCAAGTACTGTTCCATAGTCTGATTGAATTCCTCTCTACTTTTTCTCTGCCACATGACCAGGCTGCAGATTTTCCACTTTTATGCACTGCCTCCCTTTTAAATATGAGTTTCAACTTTAAGTCATTTGGTTGCTCCCACATCTGGACATAGGCTGTTAGAAGCAGCCAGGCTACACCTTAGACACTTTGCTGTTGAGAAATTTCTTCTACCAAATACTATAAATGATCACTCATTAGTTCAAACTTCCACACATCCCTAGGGCATGAACGGAATGCAGCCAAGTTCTTTATAAAGTTGTAACATGGATGACCTTTGCTTCAGATTCCAATACGTTCCTCATTTCCATCTGGGACCTTGTCAGCCTAGATTTCACTGTCCATATCACTATCAGCATTTTGGGCACAGCTATTTAAATGGTCTCTAAGAAATTGCAAACTTTCCCTCATCTTCCAGTCTTCTTCTGAGCCTTCCAAACTCTTTTGACCTCTGCCTGTCAACCAGTTTCAAAGCTGCTTCCACATTTTCAGTATCTTTATAGCAATACCCTACTCCTCAATACCAGTTTTCCGTATTAGGTTATTCTTGTATCACCATAAAGAAATACTGGAGACTGGGTAATTTATAAATTTAGAAGAGATTGAATTGGCTCATGGTTCTACAGGCTTTACAGGAAGCATGGCACTGATATCAGCCCAGCTTCTGGAGAGGCTTCAAGGAGCTTTCACTCATGGCAGAAGGCTAAGCGGGAGCAGGAACTTTACATGGCAAAAGCAGGAGCAAGGAGAGGGCCTGCCACAAACTTTTACAAAACCAGGTTTCATGAGAACTTATCACTAAGGAGATGGGCTAAGCTGTTCATGAGGAATCCACTGCCATGATTCAGACACCTCCCACCAGGCCCACCCCCAACACTGGGGATTACATTTCAACATGAGATTTGGTGGGGACACACATCAAAACCAAATCAGCATCCCATGTGTTTCTCCCCTTTTCATTCGGACTTAGGGTGCTGAGTAAAGACAGATGGAAAAAGCACGGCTGTTCTCTAGGGTTGCCTCTTCAGAGCCAGACCACCAAGAGTGATCGTAATTATTGCCTTGGAAAGATATGAAGGCACAGGAGGACCAGGGGCAGGAAGAAAAGGGAAGTCAAAAGACGGATGGGCTGTGACTAAGGCTCCATGTTGTGCTAATGGGGGTGACATCAGTGGCAATTCCACTGAGTGCTGATACGTTCCAGCCAATATTCTAAGCACTTTACTCTAATAACTCTTCTCATACAACAATTCCAGTAATTAAGTACCACTTTTACCACCATTTTAAGGATGAAGAAATGAAGCATGGAGGGATTAAGCAACTTGTCCAAAGTCAGACACAAGTAAGAGACAGAGCCGAGATCTGAACCCAAGCAGTCCTAACCACTTAACTATTAGCCTTTCAAACTTTGTCAAACCCAGAGATTAATGCTTATGATGAAGCTAAAGTAAAAACTGAATGATGACAGAGGAAAATTATTAGGTAAATGACACCCTCTCTTGGGGGAAAGATTAGTGGTGCTTTGGCAGTAATTATCCTCCTCCTCAAATAAAACCACTAAATTTTGATAAGCTCTAATTTTTATCTTTCTGCATATTGTTTTCAAAAATTTTAGAAAGTGATCACACTATATTATAGATGATTCCTAACTTTTAAACTATACATGGCCCACCTCGGTCATGCCCACTGTGACTGCACTCCCTGGAGCAGTTGCAAAAAGTGTGAGGCTTTTAGAGAGTCTGTGGGTTCAAGAATTGGGCAAAAGAAGTGGCTATGATAGGAAGCAGTGGCCCCATGGGACAGATTGCAGCCAGTAATTTATTTGCTTGGGAAGCGGACATCTCAAGCACAGCCTTGTATGAAGTAAGTAGGACAGGAAGCCACGAGATGGAATCCCTACCTGCCTGGGGTTTGCACTGTGCCTTACGTGGTAGCAGGAAATCGGATGGGAAAGATTCAGATGCCAGAAAGAACAGTTTAGGTTTTATTTAGAAGACTACAATGAATGATCTGTGCTTCAGACAGAATGACAGGCACAGCGAGCAGGATGAACTGAATGAAAGCGCTGGGAAAAGAACAGCTGCTGCCATTGTCACAGCAAGAGGCACCAAGGGCTAACCTGATGCTCCTCGCAGAAGCAGAGAGGGGATTTACATGTGAAGTCCGTAAGGGAAACAAGCATACTGGCTTGCATTGGTATATACAAGGGAAAGATACGTTCAAGGATGATTCTGATGCTTTATTTCTAGGTTTCTATAACAATGATGTCAATAATAAATAAAGGAGGTGGGTGCAGCTGAGAGGAATGTTTGTTGTAAATGCCAACTCCTCCAAGAGGTCCTCCCAACCGTGCCACCCAAAGTGGGTTTCCCCTTGTCCACCCTTGAGTGCCTTTTCTAATTCTGTCCCTTGTGTTTTCCATAACAAATCGCAGTGTGTGGTGATTTTGTCTGGACTTGTTTGTGGCCTGTCACCCCTGCTGCAATGTAAGTTATGTGAAGACAGGCCCACATTTTCCTGTGTCCCCTGCCTAAGGCAGGGCCTGGCCCAGAGCTCTCAGCAGTTGTTTATTGAATAAATGCATGAATTGAGTAAGTAAACACGTAAAGTTTGAAAGTTCACCAGGTTGTTCCAGCGGGCACATTACAATGTAGGACTGATTCCTTGAAGATGGGCCGGGATTCTCTACGACCCTGTGGGAATCACATGGGTTCATGGTTGATATCATGAGATCCAAGGGATGAAGCCCCCAAAGGCGAGGGCGTAGGAAAAAAAAAAAAAAGAGAGTCTGTGAACCAGCAGGGAGGCCTACATCTGAGGATCGCAGGGAGAAAGGACATCCGGTGAATGAGAAAGAGTGGAGGGAGGCAGGAAGGGGACGCTGAGTCAAAGGAAGTGGGGGTGCTCGGAAGCTTCTGGTGCTGCACACCAGCTGGGAAAATGAAAACAGGTGAAAGACTGTTGAATTTGGTAACTAAGATCATTTAGAATCCTAAGGAAGGTAATCTGAAGGTAGACATCAGCTTTTTTTTTATATATATACTTTAGGTTCTGGGGTACATGTGCAGAACGTGCAGGTTTGTTACATAGGTATACACAAGTCATGGTGGTTTTTTGCACCCATCATCTCGTCACCTACATTAGGTATTTCTCCTAATGCTCTCCCTCCCCCAACCCCCACCCCCCAACAGGCCCTGGTGGGTGATAGGCATCAGATTTAAGCAATAAATGAGTAGCAAGAATGAGGAAGGGACAATAAGCTCTTTGAAAGTTTTTATGAAATAGAAAAGGGAATTTTTTTTGACATGGACAGCAGATTTGCGGACGAGGCCTTTTGAGAAAATAGATAAAGGATGCTCAGCTCAGTTTTAGGAAGCAGTCAAGGGACAGGGAGAGACTGAGGGTCAAGCCAGGTCCCTCCAATGACTCCCATTTTACTCTGTGTGAAAGTCGAGTCTTCACAGTGCTTCTGAGTCCCTCCAAGTCTTCCTCATCACCATTCAGATCAAATCCTCTACTTTCTTCTCCTCCTGTCTGTGGCAGCCATGCTCACCCATTTGCTGGCCCGAGCCCTGCCCTCATTCCTCTCTTGTCTTCTCGTTCACCTCCTTCCAGTCTTATCTTTCCACAGCCCTCCATGGTGAGGCCTTCCCCAGGTCACAACCTCTACCCCACACTCTGCTCTGTTTTTTTTCATGGCATTTCACAATGTGTAGCATACTATGGAATTCTATTCCATAATTATTCTATTTCTTTCTTGGAGGCTGAGTCTCTCTCTGTTGTCCAGGATCCCAGGCAGCAGTCCAGTTATGCGATCATAGCTCACTGCAGCCTTAAACTCTTAGACTTCAGCAATCCTCCTACCTCAGCCTCCTGTATAGCTGGGGCTACAGGTGCATCACCATGCCCAGCTTTTCACTTTTTTGTTTGTTTGTTTTTGTAGAGACACGGTCTCCCTATGTTGCCCAGGCTGATCTGAAACTCCTGGCTTCAAGCAATTATCCTGCCTTTTCCTGTCTTTATGCTGTTTTATATTTATTGTCTACCCCCAACTACAAGAACATGAGCTCCAGAATTGGACAGGGGCAGAACAGTGTCTCAGGAGCATGCTCAGTTACAAGTGTAATATAATAAAATTAATAAATATAGTCAGGTCAGAATTAAATTTGACAAAATATTAGCTTAACAACTAACAGTCATTCCCCAGTGTCCATTTGTCTTTAGGTCAGATTCATAGTTTAGTCTCTTCCTGGAGAAGAATCTGCCTTTCCCTACTGGAGAGTGGATACAAAGCTGCTAATTTGTCTTAAGCCATCATTGCTCTTCCTAAAAAACAACTGAGATTGAAGGGATTGAGAACGTAAATCAGAGACAGCTTTGTTGGTTTTACATTCCTTAAGTGTCAAAAAAAATAAAGTAAAACTTCAAAAAATAGAGAAATCATGAAAAGAAATAACAAAGGTAAGAAAATGATATGAAGCCAGAGTTAACATCAGCACATCCAAAATGAATACTACACCACAAAGATAACATTTAACACCTGTTAAATGAGTCTTATTGAAAGGACAAAAGATAACGCATGTTGGTGAAAATGTGGAGAAATAGGAACCTTTGTATACTGTCAGTGAGAGCGTAAAATGGTGCACCCATTATGGAAAACAGTTCGCTGGTTCCTTGAAAAATTAGTACTAGAACTACCGTACGATCCAGCAATTCCAATTCTGGGCACATACTCAAAAGCATTGAAATCCGGGTCTCGAAGAGATATTTACACCCTGACATTCATTGTGGCACTATTCACAATAGCCAAGATGTAGAAACGAATGTCAACAGATGAATAGATTGTTTTTAAATGTGGTGTCTACATAAAATGGAATACCATAGGGCCTTTGAAAAAGAAGAAAAATCTGCCATTTTTGACAACATAGATGAATTTTGAGGATGTTATCATAAGTGAAATAAGCCAGTCACAGAAGCACAGATACTGTGTGGTCTCAACTACATGAGGTATCTAAAAAGGCCAAACTCATAGAAGCAGAGTGTGGAATGGTGGCTGCAAGGGGCTGCAGGAAGGGGAGGTGGGGGTGCTGCCATTCATTGGGTATAAAGTTCCATGTATGCAGCATGAATACATTCTAGAGAGCTGCTGTACAGGTTTGTGCCTAGAGTTAACAAAGCAGGATTGCATACTTACCATTTAAGGGGGCAGATCTGTTATTAAGTGCTTTGACCACCGTTTTAAAAATGCATACCACAGGGACCTGCCAGACACAGCCTAATCAAAGAGCAAAAAACCATGTGTTGAAAGATTCATGGTGCCCTTGAGGTAAAGCACCCCTCTCAGGAGGAGTCTGGCCCCAAAGGGAGGTCTCGGGTGCGGTGGACAGCATCCTCTGCCGCATGCCTGTCACAAAACACGGAACAAGCTTCTAGCACTACTTCTGAGAGCCAAGCGAGTCAGAGCCAAGCACGGTTCAGTGATGGCAAATCCCTAAGGGCTAAGCAGTTCAGCAGAGAGAAACTCTCTGGGAAAAGGGATGGAGGTGGAGAGGTACAAATTGGAACTCCCCCTCTTTGAGGTCTCCCCCTGGCATTCTCTGAGTTTCTAGTTCTCTGATGTTTCATCTCTCCCTATGGGGAGGAACAGTGTGGACAGGCACGTGGGGCTGGTACCATGCCCCGAGCGTGAGCATACGCTGCCTGTGTGTACAGAAGCCGATGCGGCTGGCCCTGGGAGCTCTCAGCATCACAAGGCCCTTTCTGTCGAGCAGCTGCTGCTCCTTATCCTGCGTCTGGTGGCATCTGATCGCTGTTGAAGCTGGCACAGCCCTCTGACAGGCACACAGCCACCTGAGCAGATGGCGGGCAGGCGAGCCACATCAGGGAGCTGTGGCACACTCTCAGGGCAAGCCCGGGGATCTTCCTTGTTAACTGTCACCATCAGAGAACATCTTCTCTGTCCCTTGTAAATGTTATTGACTTTACCCAACCAAGTTTGTAAACTGAAGAGTTTTGGAGGCATTCTGCTATTGAAAGTAAAGTTAGAAATTTAAAGTTAAAGATACCCTCTTCTTTATTTCACATTCTTCTGGGGCCTGTAACCTTAAGCGTCCTTCTAGTCTGTGCCTTTAAAAATAGGACTGGAAATAAATCTTTGAAATGCATTGTGGCTTCCTGATCTCCTAGTAAAGGATTCCTCTTTTCTCGGTTTCTGCCAGCATCCACCATTGGCAACTTGTATTTTCTGTCCCCGCAACAGCCTAATTTGTACTTTCTGTCCCTGCAACAGCTTCTGAGTGAAGGTTGATAAGTGAGAGGTTATGAGAGGAGTCTGCTACTATCTTCCTCCATCTGTCTTTCTTCCTGAGTTTTCCATTTTTCCTCCAGAATTTTACTTTTCAATCAAACCAGACTCCTTGCCAATTATGCACTTCCCTAATGCTGGGTCTTTACTCATGCCATCCCCTTCTTCTTCACAGTTTTTCCCTGTCTTTACAGATCCAAGTCCCACCTGACTGTCAAAATCCACCTTGACTGTCTCTGCGAGTACCTGCCCATATCCCCTTGGGCTGGGCTCTTCTTGTTCTTCCTTGGTACTGTTAAGATATGCTCACTTTCTTCCTATTTATTGGAGTTTGTGTTTCTGTCTTATTCCTTTGCTGGACCAAGCAGCTCACGTGTTTGTCAGTGATTTGCCAAGTGTGGGTTTATAACAGTAATATCAGCCAGCATTTACTCGATGCTGACTGTATCTTGCCTGAATTTCTGCAAATGGACACAGTCATATGAAATACGAACTTCTGGGGATTATAGACCAGACCCCTCATCTCCTTATCCCTGAGGTTTAGCACAGTGCCTGAAACATCAAGGGTGACCAATCGATGTTTCATGGATAGATGATATAAGGATTTATATAAGCACCAAAGCTTGCTGTGAGGGTTTATTGTGCTTAAGCCATCTTTTAAAACTTTCCCCTCACTCTTAGTCTTAATGCTTCCTCTTTGAAAGAGATCCAGAATTTGAAACTTTTCGTATCTAACTTTTTCTCTGTGGAATCTCAACTCTTCTTAGTCAAATATTTCATTTTGAAAAAGAAATAAATAGCTTTGCTGCAATGACAAGATCTCAGGTTTACTTTAGGCCTTTAATGTGAGAAAGAAAAATATACACTTTGGTTAAAATATGCAGAATGGGGAAGTAAAACATTCAGTTGATACTTTAATAATTAAGCTAAATATTATCACCAAGTGATAAATGCTGCTAAGTCGGTGAAATATGCATCAGTTAGCTAATCATGCAGCCGGAGCATTATACAATTTGATTGCCTAGGATTGTTTAAAAAAAAAGTCAGTGAGGAGAGTAATTTAATGGTTATAATATTGATATTCAAAGTCAGTGAAACTTGTTTCTTAGAGTTTGGCTCTGATGCCATCTTCTTCTGAATTACTGTTTTGCTTTTCTTCTGCAACCTTCCTCTTCCTTAAGAACCTCATTTTGGTCTGGTTAGTGTTTCTACCCTGTTGCCGTTATTTCTTTTGAGAGTTTAGGCTGAGTTATTGGTATTCCCAATAAATGAAGTAGTGAAAAGTGCACCGAATATGGATCAGAAATCCTAAATTCTCACTCGAACTTCAGTCACAATCAACTATCCTTTTGAGGCGGTTGAATAGGAATCACTCATTACTTTGTAGGGGGATATCAAGTGACCTGTGAATCTACCTTCCTCCTCCCAGTCCCAAAAATTTTGCAAGAGACTTTTCTTCCCTTAGCACAGGCTTCTCTGGCCTGAATTTGCATGTGTCTTCCTTTTTCAGCAGCTGTCTTAGTCTTCTTTGTGCTGCTATAACAAAATACCATAGACTGGGTAATTAATACAGAACAGAAACTTACTTTCTCACAGTTCTGGAGACTGTGAAGTCCAAGATCAAGGGACTGGCAAGTTTGGTTGTCTAGTGAGGGCTGCACCCTCCGAGGGGAAGAACTTTGTGTCCTCATGTGGCAGAATTAATGTGGAAGCAGGGAGGAAGGGCCAGGTGCCAAATACTATGTGAAGCCTCTTTGATAAGGGCCTTAATCCCATTCATGAGGGAAAAGCCCTTATAGCCCAATCATCTTTAAGCCCCCGTCTCTTAATACTATCACGCTGGCAACATCTGAATGTTGGAGGAGACACATTCAAACCATAACAGTAATGTAGGACCAGAGCAGCTCAGACTTACGCCTCATTCTGCAGAAGTGTAAGAGAAAAGTGAAGGGGTTTAAGGAGGAACTGAGTATCACCTTCCTTACACAGGAGCTTGGACATTTTGCTTTAATGAATGGGATGCAATAGTAGGTTTGGGGAATGCTTTTTTTAGTATTGTGTAAGAATATATTATCAGAAGACAGAAGAACCCTGTGACGGATTGGTTGGAATTCACTGTAGTCACAATTCAGGGGTAGGGGACAGAGAACAGGAATAAAAACGTCACCAGAAGAGAGCACTAGGAGTCTCTCAGAGGAGAGGTGAAGAGCTGAATCACAATTTAAGGAACTTGTTACAGCCAGGGGATCTAGAGAAAAAATCCTTTGAGACTTTTTTTTTTGAGACATAATTCAAGTACCATAAAATTTACCTCTTTAAAGTATATAATTTAGTGGTTTTCAGTATATTCACAAGGTTATAAAATACCATCCCTATTTAATTCCAGAACATAATTAATCACCCCAGAAGGAAACCCGTATCAATTATAAGTCACTCCATTTCCCTCCAACCCCTGAAAGCCACTGATCGACTTCCTGTGTCTCTGTCTATTCTGGACATTTCATAGAAATGTAATTACATAGTATTTGTCCTTTTGTGAATGGTTTCAGGATTCATGCATGTTATATGGCATGTATCATCATTTCATTTCTTCTTATGGCTGAATAATGTTCCATGGTATGGATATACTATATTTAGTGTATACATTCATCAGTTGATGGGGAGCCATTTGGGTAGTTTTCACTTTTTGACTTGTGAATAATGTTGCTGTGAACATTCATGTATAAGCTCTTATGTGAACATATGTTTTCAGTTTTCTTGGGCATATACTTAGGAGCAGAACTGCTAAATCACATGGTAACTCTGTGGTTTTTTTTTTTTTTTTTTTTTGGAGACAGAGTCTCACTCTGTCGCCCAGGCTGGAGTGCAGTGGCGCGATCTCGGCTCACTGCAAGCTCCGCTTCCCGGGTTTACGCCATTCTCCTGCCTCAGCCTCCCGAGTAGCTGGGACTACAGGTGCCCGCCATCTCGCCCGGCTAGTTTTTTGTATTTTTTAGTAGAGACGGGGTTTCACCGTGTAGACCAGGATGGTCTCGATCTCCTGACCTCGTGATCCACCTGTCTCGGCCTCCCAAAGTGCTGGGATTACAGGCTTGAGCCACCGCGCCCGGCCCTCTGTGGTTTTTTGTTTGTTTGTTTGTTTTGTTTTTATTTGTTTGTTTGTTTTGGAGATGGAGTCTCACTCTGTCACCCAGGTTGAAGTGCAGTGGCGTGGTCTCGGCTCACTGCCAACTCCACCTCCCAAGTTCATGCCATTCTCCTGCCTTAGCCTCCTGGGTAGCTGAGACTACAGGTGCCTACCACCAAGCCCGGTTAATTTTTTGTATTTTTAGTAGAGATGGGTTTTCACTGTGTTAGTCAAGATGGTCTCGATCTCCTGACCTTGTGATCCACCCGCCTCTGCCTCCCAAAGTGCTGAGATTACAGGCGTGAGCCACTGTGCCCAGCCAACTCTATGTTTAACATATTGAGAAACTACCAACCTCTTTTCCAAAGCAACTGCACCATTTTATACTCCCACAGCAATGTATGAAGATTCCAGTTTCTCCACATCCCTATCAATACTTTTTATTGTCTGTATTTTAATTATAGCTATTCTACTGGGTTTGAAGTGGTATCTCATTGTGGTTTTGATCTGCATTTCCCTAATGACAAGTGCACACCTTTTCATGTACTTATTTCCCATTTTATAGATCTTCTTTGGAGAAATGGCTATTCAGATCCCTTTCTCATTTTTAATTGTGTTATTTGGCTTTTTATTGAATTTATAGAAATTCTTTTTGTTTTTGAGACGGGATATCACTTTACCACCCAGGCTGGAGTGCAGTGGTGTGATCACAACTCACTGCACCCTTGACCTCCTGGGCTCCAGAGATCCTCCAACTCCAAGTACCTGGGACTATAGTTGTTTACCACTATGTTCCAGCTAATTTTTTTTTATTTTTTGTAGAGACAGGGTCTCACTATGTTGCCTAGGCTAGTCTCAAACTCTGGCCTCAAGCAATCCTCTGCCTTGGACTCCCAAAGTGCTACGATTGCAGGTGTGAACCATCATGCTCAGCTGATAAAAATTCTTTATATATTTTGTAAACTAGATCCTTATCAGATATGACTTGCAAATATTTTCCCCAATTCTGTGAATTCTTTTGACTTTTTAAATAGTGTCCTCTGAAACACAGATTTTTTATTTGATTGCAGTCCATTCACTTCTTTTTTGTTTTATAGATTTAGAAACTCTTTTTTAATATTTTTATTTTTAATTTTTGTGGATACATAGTATGTGTATTTATGGATTACATGAGCTATTTTGATACAGGCATGCAATGCATAATAATCAGATCAGGCAAATGGGGTATCCATTACCTCGGACATTTATTCTTTGTGTTGTAAACAATACAGTTACACTCTTAGTTATTTTTAAATGTATAGTCACCCTGTTATCCTAGTAAATACTAGATCTTATTTATTCTATTTTTTGTAGCCTTAGCCATCCCTACTACCTCTGCTCCCACCCACCACTACCCTTCTAGCTTCTAATAACCATCCCTCTACTCTTATCTGTATGTGTTCAGTTGTTTTAATTTTTAGCTCCCATAGATAAGTGAGAACATGGGAAATTTGTCTTTCTGTGTCTGGTTTACTTCACTTAATATAATGACCTCCAGCTTCATCCCTGTTATTGCAAATGACAGTGCTCCCCATTCTTTTTTATGGCTGAATAGTTCTCTATTGTATAGATGTACCACATTTTCTTTATCTCTTCACCTACTGATGAACACTTAGGTTGCTTCCAAATTTTGGCAGTTGTGAGTAGTGCTGCAACAAGCATGGGATGCAGAAATCTCTTCAATACACTGATTTCTTTTGGGTATGTACTTAGGAGTGGGGTATGTGTCTTCTTCTCAACTTGTTAGAGCTTTAGATGTCACATTCTAAGAAACCATTGCCTAATCCAAGATCATCATCACCTATGTTTTCTCCTAAGAGTTTTATATTTTTAGCTCTTACATTTAGATCTAAGATCTATTTTGAATCAGGTTTTGCTAATTTAAAACAAATTATGGTGTGAGGTAGGAGTTCAAGTCCATGAGATTTTGATAGATGCAATTGATCGGCTCAGGGTGTCTACACACTGTGAGGCATGAACTGTGTAGGAACTATCCCTGGAGGGAGAATAAGAAGATCGCCTTCCCCAAGGATTTGATGCTGACAGAGCATGTTTGTCGTAAGAGTTTAATGAGAAAATTATAGAGAGATTTGGTTTATGTATTGAAGTGGACCCAGCTGGATTCTGTAATCATGTGGAATATATATCCTTGCAATTTTTCAGTAATATATATATATATACCTTTTATTTTACTCTAATGAAGGAGATCTTACCTTCCAAGTGGTAAGTTGATGATGTGATGATTCAGATATCTACAGAAGATGATCTCTGTTCAGCAGTGAAGCAAGAGGCTGTAGTCCTTTAGTTCCTATGAGCAGTGGAATACCTTCATCCTTCGGGGAAAATGGTATGATGGAAGCAGAGGGTCCCACTGGCATGGGCACAGGAAGGGAATTAAGGAGAATGAGCTGGCCACCAATCAGCTCAATATTTAAGAATAGTATAGGGGGCTGGGCATGGTGGCTCTTTCCTCTAATCCCAGCACTTTGGGAGGCCGAGGCTGGTGGATCACCTGAGATCAGGAGTTCAAGACCAGCCTGGCTAACATGGTGAAACCCCATCTCTACTAAAAATACAAAAATTAGCCAGGCCATGGTGGTGGGTGCCTGTAGTCCCAGCTACTGGGGAGGGTGAGGCAGGAAAATCACTGGAACCCAGGAGGTAGAGGTTGCAGTGAGCCAAGACTGTGCCACTGCACTCCAGCCTGGTGGACAGAGGGAGACTGTGTCTCAAAATAAATAAATAAATAAGAAAAAAAAAGAATAGTATAAGGAAATTCTTTCAATGACGTATGATTGTTTACTGGAAATGCCTTTTCTGTCTACTTCATACCCTTTAACTGCCCGTTATTAACCTCTGTTCTCTGTGGTCTCTTACATTTCTGCATGTCTTCTAAACAGAGCCTACCCACCAACTTCTGACAACCCCGCCCACTAACTGCCAGCATTGCCTCAGTCCAAAATATCCTCATAAATGTTGATCCCCCATGGAGGAGTGCTGCCCCTCTTTGGAGCCGCTTGTTTTGATGTTTATTTTTTCATGATACTAAGCCTTCTTTGTATCTCTATCATGTAACATGGTCCTAGGGTGTAATTATTACTCAGCATGTTTGCTGATTTTACGTCTGTGCTTGCTCTTCTTTCAATTAAGTTGCAGTTGGGAAAAGAAGACTTAATTGTGTCCATTGAAAATGTTGACATTTTTCATGGAACTTAGCAAGCTGATTCTGGAACTTATATGCAAAACTAAAGGGCCAAAGATGGTTAAGACAGTTTTTAAAGTAAAAGCTCAAGGTTGTGATATTTGTCTTATACAGGTTTAGTATACCAGGACTGATCTTACATTGTAGTGAATAAATGCGGTATAGTATTGGCACGGTGATAGACAAATAAACCTATGAAATGGAATAGAGAACTCAGAAATAGAGCCTCACGTGGCATACAGTGAATATTTGTTCATCACACCACTCCCTTTTCCCCTGGATATAAACTAAACTACATTTCCCAGCCTCCCTTGCTGGCTCTTGTGACTGAGTTCCAACCAGTAGACTGAAGGCAGAAGTGATACATGCCCCTTCCAGGCATGGCCCGTGAAATCTTCCTGTGAACAGTTCATTTTCCTCTGTCTACCAGCTGAATGTTAAGTTCTCAGGAGATCCAGAGTAGGGCAAAAGCTCAAGATGAAGAGAGCTTTGATCCCTGAATTCTCCCAAGGAGAGCACGCAAGGCAGCAGCCCATCCAGAGCACCTGCAAAAGATGATTCATGATCACAAATTAAACTTTTGCTATGTTAAGTACTGAAATTGTGGGACTGTTTGTGGGTCTGCCCCAGTAAATCATGTTTGGATGGAAACTTGGCATATAACAGCTGGCTCGGCAGATAATGCAAGGAAGTTAGACTATTTAATATAAAGGCCTGGGACAGCGGGATGCTATGTAGAAAATAACACCAACAAATTCAGTCTCTTCCCCATGTACCATTCTAGGTGGATTGATGCTGTAAATGTGAAAATAGAACTTTAAAACTGTTCAGACAGCACATAGGAGAGCATCTTTATGATTTCAGGAGAAAGATTGAAAGTCTAAGACAGGCAAAGTGCAAATCAGGAGGGAAAGACTGATGAAAATCAATTGCATTAAAATGAGGAAGTTCTGAATAAAGGCACCATAAGTGTGAAGACAAGCCAAAGACTGGGAGAGTATTTGAAATATATCAATATCCAATATACTGATACCCAATATAGAATCCAATAAACATTGTGTCCAGACTATTTAAAGAAGTAAGGCTAACCACCTCAATTATGGGCAAAAGTTATGAATGGGCATCTTACGGAAAGGAAAAACTTGAGTAGCCAATAACTGTGAAAAAAATCTCGAATCTCGCCACCTGTCAGAAACGTGTAAATTAAAACCAGTTAATAAAATTAAACCAGTTGCCAAAATTAAAATCCAGTGATGCTACATTTACTACCTCTGGTTAATGTGAATTGCAACAAGCAATTTGGAAAGCAATTTTGAATATCCAGGAAACTTGAGCAAATTTCCCTATGTCCCAGCAGCTTTTTACTGTCAGTGGAATTGATGATGTTTCGTACTTCCTAAGCTTGATGGTCAGTAGTGTTATTATCCTCACCTTTCTCTACGTCTGAAATTGTTTATCATCCATTTTTAAGACAATCATATTCTCTTCTCTTTAGTCTTTCATCCTACAGGTATTATCAGATTTACCTCAATCCTTTTCTTTCTTCTCACGTCGAGCAGCCCATCTGATATTAATCGTTGAATACTTTCCAAGTGGTTTTCCCATGAAAAACTGATTTGTTGTAATGACTTTGCCCTAGAACTTAAAATTAGTATGTACATTAATAACTAACACATAGAGCATACTATGTATCAGATACTAAGTATTTTTTCATATCAACTCTTACATTAACTTAAAAAAAACTGTCCTACCATTAGCTCCTGTAATTCTCACAACAGCTCTGTGAGGTAGATTATCATTATCCCTGCTTATGAATGAAGAAACTGTGATGCAAGAGAGGCGATAGGTAGAGGAGGTGGTATTCAAACCCTAGCCATTTCGCTCCCAGATCTGCACCACAAACCACCTTTGCTGATGTTTCTGCTGCACTATGGTCAAGCGGAAGGGTAGGTAGATTTCCTGGGTTGTTCAGGCTGGAGTCGGTTCAGATTGATTGGGAATGAGAAGACTGAATTAGCCACATGAACCATTTCCACTGGCTGAATTCTCCAGAACATTTTCCTGGCTCACACAAGCAGTTTATTTCCAGTTGTTTTCTTCCTCTTACCAGGCAATGGTTTAATGTTGTCAGCATTATTATGAAGTACATGGAGCATTTATAGAATTCAACAGCCATTTCCAAATTCAGAGTACTTTTCCTTTACTGAATAATGCATCTTTAATTACCAGCCAACTTAAGCCGGTTTTCAAAGAGTGGAACTGTTTATTGCCAGCTGTCTCCCACAGTAATAGATAAGAATTGTGTTTTATATTATTTTATTTTTTGGTAATTCAAGCCCTCCCTCAGAGGGAAGTATATAGTTCCCTGATACTTGTACTTCAAACAGATGAATTACTTCCCAGCCTGGAGAGCAGCCAAATCTCTAAATTGACGTGTTCACAGAATAATAAATTTCATGTAAGAGAATGATGCCAGATGCAAGAGGATTTGATACAAGTGCATTTGAACTCTACAGATGATACAAAATATTTCTCTTCTTAAGAAATTTTCATAAATTGTTAAATAAAAGACTCTGTTAGAGGTTTTGTGCTCAATTCAGCTTCTGCTACACATTTCAGTGAACAGATTATTCTGGCAGTATGTCAGCAGGAGGCTAGACATTAGATAATTACTCGTGAAATATTTCTAATGGTTGAGCCATGCCCCATGTGAAATATCATTCAACCCCTGAGAGATTCCCCGAGTTCTAGCACTGGACTGGTGCATCCACTGGATAATTCAGAAGCTGAGGCTCACTGTTTTTGCAAGTTCATGGTGTTGCTTTTCCTGGCTAGGTTTGCATCAAACACACTTTTTATCTGCATTATTTTTTGTCTAACACCCAAGATACAATGCACATCCTTTCAGTGGAGTTTGAATGCATTTGTTTTCTTTGCATAGGTGAAATACATTCTCTTAGTCCTATGTAGAACTATTTTTAAAACCTTGCACAACACCTTAAAAGAACTATAGGGCATAGGTCTTGTTTTAAGAAATAGTACATTCTTTGATTTCTTCCTAAATATGCTTTTCTTTAGAAACAACAGAAATCTCCACAATTTTAAACAGAATTTCGGGTGTTAAGAGGGAGAATAGCAACAATCTCTTACTCTAAATGGTTGAATAAAGTGCCTGGATGTTATGAACACTAAAGCCATTTTAATAATGTTTTCATTTTTATGCAGGCCTCATCTAAATAGAATGTTTAGACTAACTTTTGAAAAGGATGAAAACAAAAAATTTAATCCTTTGCTAAAATGTCGTATACTTCTTCCAGCTGTCATGGTTTATTTTTCGTGGTAGATGGTCATATTCCTACCACTGGACTGTTTTATTCCAGACAAGCGGCATCTCTGTGTATTCAGCCTCTCTAAATTAATAGATTAGCCTCACAGCTGTACTCAGAAGTATATTAGAAAGACTTGCCCTTTAACAGAGAATAGATAATGATGTCATTGTCTTTAAGAGATTGAAAATATATATATATATTTTTTGAGATGGAGTCTCGCTCTGTCGCCCAGGCTGGAGTGCAGTGGCCAGATCTCAGCTCACTGCAAGCTCCGCCTCCCGGGTTCACGCCATTCTCCTGCCTCAGCCTCCCGAGTAGCTGGGACTACAGGCGCTGCCACCTCGCCCGGCTAGTTTTTTGTATTTTTAGTAGAGACGGGGTTTCACCGTGTTAGCCAGGATGGTCTCGATCTCCTGACCTCGTGATCCGCCCGTCTCGGCCTCCCAAAGTGCTGGGATTACAGGCTTGAGCCACCGCACCCAGCCTGAAAATATATTAACCACAAGATTTAGAAAGATATAGAAGAAAAGTTTAAGCCAAACAACTCTGCATATTTAAATTTGACACACACAGTCCCAGTATGCCATATCCTCGGAGTTTCAGAGCAGTGGATGATAAAGAGGCTCTTTCTAAATTGACTAGTAGACTGCAATTATCAATAAATGTCTTCTACCTTGGAAGTACTAGGCTCTGATTCAGGGTCCTCCCAGTTTGGTGAGGCCTCAGCTTTTCTTTTTTTTTTTTTTTTTTTGAGATGGAGTCTCACTCTGTTGCCCAGGCTGGAGTGCAGTGGCCGGATCTCAGCTCACTGCAAGCTCCGCCTCCCGGGTTTACGCCATTCTCCTGCCTCAGCCTCCCGAGTAGCTGGGACTACAGGCGCCCGCCACCTCGCCCGGCTAGTTTTTTGTATTTTTTAGTAGAGATGGGGTTTCACCATGTTAGCCAGGATGGTCTCGATCTCCTGACCTCGTGATCCGCCCGTCTCGGCCTCCCAAAGTGCTGGGATTACAGGCTTGAGCCACCGCGCCCGGCCGGCCTCAGCTTTTCAAACAGAAAGCTTGCTTGAGTTTCAGAGAGATCCTCTGTCCCCATTCTCCCTACCCGTCTACGTTCATCCCAAGCCTCCTCTTCTGGGGGCCAGACGAGCGGGGTTTCAGGGAGCTCTGAATAAAATTCCTGGGCTCATGGTACCGTGTATATTCCTCTTCTCACTTCTCCTGCGTCACTCACGCTGTGTTTCAAAAATGAAAGGCTGTTCGTTCTCTGAGTTATCAAATAAGTGTTTATTATATACACATACATTTACACATAAGCGAATTCTGTGTGTGTGTGTGTGTGTGTGTGTGTGTTTATGTATGTCTGTGTGTGTGCATGCATGCAGGCTGCTCCTCGTCTTCGTGGAGCCCCTTTTGGTGCACAGGATTTGTGTGACAGATATTTATGCAGTGACTAAAGGGAGTTCTTCTCCACATAGAGTTCCAGAAAAATACTTT
The DNA here is from genome assembly GCF_009764315.1 of Trachypithecus francoisi. Taxonomy (NCBI): domain Eukaryota; kingdom Metazoa; phylum Chordata; class Mammalia; order Primates; family Cercopithecidae; genus Trachypithecus; species Trachypithecus francoisi. The sequence goes on along the minus strand of NW_022681433.1, from coordinate 14,008,353 downwards.
TCAAGGTCACCCACTAAGAATCAGGTCAAGTTCTAAATCAGATGACGGCAGTAGGATTGGTTGGCAAATGCAAATGGTGAGGGCTCCATCCATTTTTCATGAAGTGATAATTAACGCGCTGTCTGCCTCCCACAGGTGCAACCTTTGGGAATGAAGAACAGCCAGTTCTGAAGGCATCTCTGCCTTCTAAGGACACACCCAAGGGGGCCGGCCGGGTGGCCCCTCCGGCGTCCTCCAGTGTGGCAGCATCCCGCAGGAGTTTACTTCCAGCGCCAAAGTCCACTTCCACACCTGCTGGTAAGACTGTGTGCCTTGGAGAGGCTCCCTGGTGCAGTGCCCTTTCTGCATCAGTAAAAAGTCTTTTGAAAGCCCCTGTGTACATCAGCTATTTAGAAGGGATGATTGATGAAATGGTAGTTCATAATACCACTGCTCTTAAGGCACTTTCATGTATTCATGTTTAAATTCTCATAACTGCCTCTCACTCTTCGCATGACTGGTAACCCTTTGAATCACACAGTTTCCGTTTCAGAAAGCAAGAACCAACTATTTTAAGCAAACTGGCATTTGGCTCAGGGAAGCGGGTGCTCACAATATCATTGCAAGGACTGTAGGAGCAAGCTGCAGGCTGCGCCTCCAGGAATGAGCCCCACAGCCCCGGAGAGCAGTGCTGTCTCTGCAGCAGTCTGGGAGCTCCATGCCTCTGGTGGCTCTAGGCTCGCATCTCCAAAGCTAGGATCCAGGGATGGATCCATGGCTCCCATGGTAGGGTTGGCTCCAGACTGGACTGCAGGGTTCAGTCCAGCAAAACATCCCCGTGCCCCGCCTGTGCATACCCACAAAGCTAGTGACTGGACCTGCAGAATTCAGCTGATTCAAAGGTGTAACTAGCACAGGTGCTTGTCAGCAGAAAGTGCCCAGGCAGCAGCAGTGTGGGCCCTGCTGTGCTTCTCCTCCCATCCCTCCCACAAGTGCATCTCTTTGCCTGCAAGCATGTTTGTGTATGTTGTTCCTAGCTTTTCTTTTTCGGCACTATAGAAGGCACATTTATCAGGATGATAGAATGAATGTTGAGCCCTAATTCCCCATAGATGGCTCATCCATATCAGTGTTTATTCCTCCATATTTTTCCTATGCTTGTATCAAGGTATCATCATATCAATGTATACACATATGTAAACATACGAGTTTTATAGGTATTTTTAAATGAGACTGCATTATTTCAATTTTTCTACATGTTGCTTTCCTTATGCAGTGTAGGTCTCAGAAATACCCTTGGCCATGGTAGGGCTCATTCTTTTCAATGGCTGCATGCTGTGGATATGCCATGATGTATTCAGCCATTCCTTCACTAGTTGGCATTCATTTTACAACCAGTGTTTGCTACAACGAACAATGCTGCAATAAACAGCCTTGAGTGGGCGGCATTGTTTCTGTGGGATCAGTTCCCTGGAGTGGGATTGCTTTGTTTGATGCATTAATAGATATGGCTAGATTGCCTTTCAGAGAGGCTCCACCCATATCCCTGCTAGGAAGAGGTGTTATCCCTTTCTAGAATTTTGGTCCGCTTGATGGGAGTCAAGTATTATCGCAAAGTTATTTTACTTTGCATCTCCCTGACCACTAGACTAACTGGAACCTCTTGCTCTAGCAGCACCTTGCAGTTCCCTTTGTTAAGACTTAAATTGGCTCATTCAGTTGTGTTCTTCCTCGGGGAAGGTAAGCTTCTGGGGGTGGTGACTGTGTCTGTTTTAACGCAGCATCCTCATTGCCTGCCACAGTGACTGACTCACAGCAGGTGTTTGACATCTATGTGTTAATTATTGAATCAACAAATGAATGAATGGATATCACATGGCATTTGAATCTTGCAGCTACAATTTATTAACAGTTTAGCCTTGGTTTAATTATAAAATAATTAGACAACCCTATGGTAAGTTAAAACACTGTGGTTGAATCAACACTATAGCCCAGTGTTTCTCAAGCTTTAGTGTATCCATGTCACCTGCAGGGCTGGTAAAAACACAGATTACTGGGCCCTATCCCCAGGGTTACTGGTTTAGTAGGTTTGGTTTTGGCCTTGAGAATTTGCATTTCTAACAAATTCCCAGGCGGTGCCTGTAGACTAGGAATTACACTTTGTGAGCGACTTGTAGAAAAATGGGTTAGGAATTTGAAAAGACACTTCTTAGAAAAAGATAGGCAAAGGGCTCTTAGCCATATGAAGGGATAATAATTGGCCTCACTGGTAAGAAAAACGCCAAGTGAAACTACAGTAGATTCCAACACCCTACCATTTATACTGGCAAAAACCCAGACGTTTGACAACATATTCTGTTTGTGAGGCTGCAAGCAAACAGGCATTCTCATACGTTTTTGGTGGGAATATAAAATGGTACAACTAGGAAGAGGAGTTTGGCAGTATCTAACAAAATCATACATGCATTTATTCTTTGACGTAGTAGTCTCACCCCGAGCAATCTTTCCCAAAGGTAGACTGACAAGAACACAGTGCATGGAGTGATTCATTGCAGCACTCTTTGAAGTAGAAAAAGACTGAAAACAACTCAAATGTCCGTTAACAGGAGGCTTACTGAACAGATTGTGGTATATCCACAGGATGCAGTACTGTGTAGCTGTTATATGAGTGGGGAGATAGCTCTATGTATTAACATTACTAGAAAGTGATTTCCAGGAGGTCAATGAGCAATAAAAGATGGAGAAAAAAATGTAGTAGACCGTGTTTTATCTAAACAATAGGAAAATATTATATATGAACTTACATTAAGAAAAAGCAATAGAAGAATAAGCTAAGATTTTTTTTTTTAAATGATGACCTTTAGGGTGAAAGAAGGAATAAAAGGAGAGAATAGAGATAAAGCCTAATGACACATTTTGAGTGCACCTTGTTTTGTAGATTTGAAATTACATAGATATTTTACACAATTATACACTAAATGTTAAAAAGTAATATCTAAAACTCAAACATGAAATTAAACAAATGGAAGTAATTGCATAGCCCGTTGATGGCGTAACCACACGGAGTACATTCTCAATGGTATATACCTCAGATTTAGAAATAATTGTAATGAAAATCTGAAATTATTGGTGATAGTGTTAGTATGATTCTGCATGTGCTGTTATTCTGAATGTGTGTATTATAGGATAAATGTGATAGGTGTATTATAGGATAAAGTCAGAACTCATCTGAAATTTATCTTTAAAACAATATTCTCAGCTCTTTCCACTGGAAAGTTGTAAGTGGTGACTAAACCAGTCATAACGAGCGCCCCTGGAGCCCAGGCTGTGATGACTAAATGGACTTCCCAGTAGAGGGAGACAGGGAGCCTTGAAGAAACAGGTATTTCAGGTCTGGGACAGGAAATGTAGATCCTAGAACACATCTTGCCATACTAGCTGGCTAAGGAGAATATAAAAACGGAGGATTCTGTTGAAAGGACTTAAGGGTCAACCTGAATAAGCTCCTGCTAGTAAAAAAGAAAAAACAGAAGAAAAACTGAAAAAGAGTTTGAATATCAATAAGGTTAGTATTTACAATGGATTAATACCTATCCATGAGGGCGTATGATAAAAATAAAAAACAAAAAAAACCCCTCCAAAACTAGTCACATTGGAAGATGCTAGGAAATGACCTCATTATTTTAAAATCTGGTAAATAAAGGAAAAGAAAAGCCTTTTAGTAATTTCTCCTACTCAGTCTGTATCTCAAGATAACCAAATAGCTGGTGAGGGGGAGATTTCTCTTTATAAAAGTATTGCAGCTGATACAAAACACGTGATTACACAGCCCTCTTTGCTGCTTCTGATGAATGAGTTGATAAAAGCAATGCTCATCAGTATGAGGAATCACCAGACATTACGAAGTATCCTGATGGAAATATATACAAATTACTGGGAATTAGTCTTAGGGGGAGAAATGGATTTGGTGCAGCCTCTGGAGTTAACCACTGATTTAGGAATGCAGAGAAGCATGTTGAAAACACCATGGGGATTGAATCAGCAAACCTAGACTCTGGGAAGCTCTTGAACCCAGGAGGCGGAGGTACTCAGCAAGAGCAACAACAACACGAAGTGTGACAAATAAAAACCAAACATCTTTGGGGAAAACCAAGAAGGTGTGGGAACCTGTAGATTACAAAAAATTGTAAACATACCAACCAATTGCAGTATGGAGCTAATTTTAGATCCTAATTCAAACAAACATTTGAACAAAAATTTGAAATTCCAACAAAAATTCAAAAAATCTTTTGAAGATGTTGGGAAAATGTGAACACTGGCTATGTGGTGACATTAAGGAATTACTGTTAATTGTTTTTAGACAAGTCTCTCTCTATTGCCCAGGCTGGAGTGCAGTGGCACACTCTTGGCTCACTGCAGTCTCCACTTTCTGGATTCAAGCGATTCTTCTGCCTTAGTCTCCCAAGTAGCTGGAATTACAGGTGTGTGCCACTAGACCTGGCTAATTTTTGTATTCTTAGTAGAGATGGGGTTTCACCACGTTGGCCAGGCTGATCTCGAACTTCTGACCTCAGGTGATTTGCCCGCCTCAGCCTCCCAAAGTGCTGGGATTACAGGTGTGAGCCACCGCACCCGAATTATTGTTAGTATTTTGAGTTTGATGATGTATTTGTGGCTATGTTTTTAAAAAGAGTCATGTTTTAGATTCACATATATGAAATGCTATCTGATATTTCCTTCAAAATAACCTAGGATGGTGGTGAGCAGAGTCTGTGATATAAAAGATGAAACAAAACTGGCCACACGTTGCTCATTGTTGAAGCTGGGTAATGGAATACAGTAAGTTAACTCGAGTAGTCTCTCTACTTTAGTGTCCATTTAAAGAGTTATATAATAGCATGGTAAAATGTGTAGAGAAAATGGCTGTTTTCATGGAAGTGAAGTTAAATGGAAATAAGGTATTTCAAATGTTGAAAAGAGGAAAGGCAGGTAGTGTGACCATAAGTTCCATTACTTTTCCAAGTGTTTCTGCTACAAAGGGGATTTCTGAAAGCCATGCACTATCTATCTATCTATCTATCTGTCTATCTATCTATCATCTATCTAATTTATTTGAGACAGTCTGGCTTTGTCACCCAGGCTGGAGTACAGTGGCATGATCTCAGCTCACTGCAACCTCCGCCTCCTGGGTTCAAGAGATTCTCTTGCCTCAGCCTCCCGAGTAGCTGATATTACAGGCACCCGCCATCACGCCCAGTTAATTTTTGTGTTTTTAGTAGAGACGGGGTTTCACCATGTTGGCCAGGCTGATCTCGAACTCCTTATCTCAGGTGATCTGCCTGCCTTGGCCTCCCAAAGTGCTGGGATTACAGGTATGAGCCACCAAGCCATGCACTCTTGATAACAGTTTTTTTCCACTTTGTATTACTTTATAAAACACTAATATACAGAATCTAATTTGGTTCTCACAAAGACCCTAAGAAGTAGGCAGGGAAATTATTACAGATGCAGAAAGTGAGACTCAGGTGAAACGAGTTGTCCAAGGTCACACAGTGGCATCCAGAAACAAATGGATGTGGTATATGTTACCTGTCCTTTTCTTATAATAATAGTGTAAATATCCAGCTAAGGACTCTCAGAATTCCATCTGTGGGCTGCAGTTTGTCCATTACCAACAGATTGCATGTGTGTGAACAGGGCATGGTGTTAAGCAGGGCGATGCCCAGGGCTTTGTGCTTCAGGCCCGGCTCTTTTTGAGATTACCTGGTTAGGAGTTCCAGTGGGGATGCCTTAACCTCTGTGTGGTCCTTCCCTGCTCTCACTTGTGGCAGAGCGCACCCCACACTATTTGCGTTTTCCATAAAATAATGCACTTTTGAGAAGTGTGCTCCTTTCCTAATCCATCTTGAATTAATTTTTGTATAAGGTGTATGGAAGGGATCCAGTTTCAGCTTTCTACTTATTGCTAGCCAGTTTTCCCAGCACCATTTATTAAATAGGGAATCCTTTCCCTGTTTCTTGTTTTTGTCAGGTTTGTCAAAGATCAGATGGTTGTAGATGTGTGGTATTATTTCTGAAGGCTCTGTTCTGTTCTGTTGGTCTATATCTCTGTTTTGGTACCAGTACCATGCTGTTTTGGTTACTGTAGCCTTGTAGTATAGTTTGAAGTCAGGTAGCGTGATGCCTCCAGCTTTGTTCTTTTGGCTTAGGATTGTCTTGGCAATGCGGGCTCTTTTTTGGTTCCATATGAACTTTAAAGCAGTTTTTTCCAGTTCTGTGAAGAAAGTCATTGGTAGCTTAATGGCGATGGTGTTGAATCTATAAATTACCTTGGGCAGTATGGCCATTTTCACGATACTGATTCTTCCTATCCATGAGCATGGAATGTTCTTCCATTTGTTTGTGTCCTCTTTTATTTCATTGAGCAGTGGTTTGTAGTTCTCCTTGAAGAGGTCCTTTACATCCCTTGTAAGCTGGATTCCTAGGTATTTTATTCTCTTTGAAGCAATTGTAAATGGGGGTTCACTCATGATTTGGCTCCCTGTCTGTTATTGGTGTATAAGAATGCTAGTGATTTTTGCACATTGATTTTGTATCCTGAGACTTTATTTTATATTCAACTTCTGTTGCTTAAGGAAGCTGGAGTTTAGAGAAATAAAGTAACCTCCACACCCTCAGTCATAGAACTTCTTTGTAGCAGGAATCAGCCTAAGCCTGTTGGCCTTTAAAACCTATAGACCTAACTTCTGCTGTTTAAATATTCTTACTTTGATGGAAGCCAATTAATTGCATTTTATTGAAGTTACTTTGATTGAAAAATACAACTTAGAGACTTAGTTCTTCTTGCTAGTTACCTTACGTATAGTTTCCGAACTCCCATACAGTAATTCTGAGGTCTGTTTATACGCCTCCCTTTTAGGGGTTTCAGATGCAGGCTGAGAGCTAATGCCCTGTCCTAAACATGTTTGAGGTATATGATCCACTCCTATAATACTGATTTCCTGTAAGTTCATAATGATCATTGAGATCGGTGTGATGACAATGGAAAGTGTTACAGATTTAGTGCTAATGATTTTATATATGTATACAGACACACACACACACACACACATGCACACACACAACATGCCATTCAGTGCTCTGTAAAAGGAAGGCTCCCAAGTATTCCTGAAACTTAGCTTTAGTCATGTAGTGGTTCTTCTTCTCAAAATTTTTATGAAAAGCTTTTCTGCTGTTCATATGTCAAATACAAAATCTCTCCAGTGCATTGAGCCATATAATTTTACACTAATAGTGGGGCTTTACCTGTTGACTCTTCTAACTGACTTGCACTATTGTAGCAAATAGGAAAATACTTCCAGCTGCACATATTGATCTGAAGATGAATTACTTCTTCTCAATATGCCCTCCGATTCTGTCACATTGATATGATGCATTATAGAAAATAAAATTTCTTTATTCAGACTAAGGTATAGGATTTCTAGTAGTTGTATAAAAATGAGTAACTGGTATATTATTATTTGAGTTCCTGTCTACCTAAGGAAAAACATTCCCTGGGAATAGGCTGCTACTTAGTAGGCTAAAGAAATTCTACTTGTGTCATAAAATTAATTTTGCTTCTTGAAAAGCAAATTGTTATTGATTTCACAAATTTAAGGATTTCTGGTCATACTATAATTTAATAATATAAATAGCTTGTTAACATCATGAAAATGTGTTTGTTGAGCACTTTGATAATGTGTACATGTACCAAATAGAGCTGTTCTACCAAGTTCTCCCTGCCTTCCTCCAGTCCTCTCAAGTATCTTTTTCTCTTTTTGTGCACATCTTAAATGAAGAAAATGAGGAAGACATTGCTAAAATAAAATATTCAGCTTTAGGAAAAAACAAAGTAAGAAATAGGGTAACTTGATTGCTACTGGAATTGTGGTCCTAGGTAATTTGTGAGTTTATTCTTACTGTAGCATATGACATGCATTCTTTTCATGTAAATAGCTCTAAAAGCATGTTATTTTCCAGTAATGAAAGAATCATGGTGCCTTATAAGCTCTTGTTGACTTGGGAGTATTCAGAAATCTCCCAGATTTGAGACCAGAAGAGGCAGGGTCGAAGACATTAGGCTGCACTGGTATCTTCAGTGAAGATGCTCTTATTGGCCTTTGCTGACTGTGGTCTCCCCAAGGCTGAGTCTAGATTGCTGTCACAGTGTCAACTTATTTGTCATTGTGAAGTCAGTAGGGGACCAGCAATTAGTTTGGGGATAGAAGAGGTTGTAGGAGAATAGAAGTGTTTAAAAAGAATCTTTGTGGGAGAATAATACGTATAATAAATATGAGTTCCATTTATTTGCATGATATCACAGAGACAGGAAAATATAATGGAGATGATGTATACAATTTCTGGTTAAAGGAACTGTCTACTTCATCATTTGGAGAGCCACGTGAGTGTGTGTCTTAGATGGTCTGTCTGCTGTTTTTTCTGGCCAGAAGAAGGAAAGCCAGGAAGCACTAGGAACCACAGACCAGGACACCAAAGTCAACTCTCAGACATCCAGAGACTAAGGATCGGTGAACATTTGGATGGGCCTCCGTTTGTTCAACAAGTATTGATTGCATACCCTCTTCAAGCTGAGCACTTTGTTAGATACCTGGAGAAATCAGGGTGAATAAGACACAGTCCTTATCTCTGTGGAGCTGATGGGAGTCACAGGAAAGAGCAACATGAAACTTGTACTTACACACTTAATTATTGAACTACGTTTATACTAAGTGCTGTGAAAGGGAAGTGAGTATCCAACAAGGCCATGTAGTGCAGAGACATAGCATAGTGCACAGAAAACATCTGGCAGAGACCTAGAGCTTTCACAGAAGTGGCCAGTGGTGATGGGGAACTGCCTTCCATTCAGGTTAATGATGTGAGTTGTTTCTTTGTAAAGCTAGAGATTTCTCAAACCTTGCTCCCCTTGAAATCTTGAACTAGGGCTGCTAATAGTTAGATACCTTGTCAATTTGAAAATACATGCTCCCCCATTTTTCCCAACCCCTCTGTGTAGAAACTTGCAAGCTGTGAAATGGTCTAAAGACAACATGAAAAAAAATTGCACAGAAAATTCACAGCAGTTTAATTAGTCCCTAATTTTACTGGGCAGTCCAGTAAAATTGAGTGGAACAATTTGCATTTTGGGGAGGCACTTGATTTTAAAACCCTGATAACCTCATCCTGTCTTACAAATGAAGTGGCTCAGGGTACTATTTAGCTATTATCATTGAAATGTCACAGAAGAATCCAAGTAAAAGTTCCATTTATCTTTCTCTGCTATGCCTTTAAAATGCTTTCATCAAAACAATAGCAAGAATAGTACTTTAGGTAATTTTAGATAATTTGGAAGGCATTACAGGACATACCTATAGTGCCAGAAGAGAATTTATAACACTCTTGTGACCCACCTTAATATTAAGCCCCCTGTAGGCTGGTGTGAAACCTTCTGTGGAGGCTCTTCAAAAGTAGGACACTAAAATCCTAATTTTCATTTAAGAGTATTACACATATTGTATTTAAAAGGTTACACACCTGGTATTTTGTCTACTCTGCTTGTCAGCCTTGAGGAGCCTATGGGAGCTTGTCCAGCAGTAATGAATGCAAATGGTCTTTTGGAGTTGCATTTTCCATTGTGATTTTCAACATTTGTATGTTTCAGAAATCTGCCTACTGTACTGTAAATGCATTCTTATGCAAATTGCTACCATCATATGGCCCAATTTCTTAGTATAAGGAGCATGAAACTTTTAATTACATGCCACTGTTTTAAAACTTGCAGAGCTTTACTCATTTTGTTTCAAGCAGTATGTACAGTGATTTCTCATTAATCATTTACAACCTGCTTGTTTATTATGTGGGAAGAGAGAGGTACTAGAAAAGAAATAAGAAGGATAAAATAAAAAGCTATTTAAAATGTCAGGAATTGCCCTAATCTCAAGGTTGACTTTCTTTTCCATGGGGGAAGAATGTGATTAGTTAGTAATAATAATCAACTCATTTATTTACAGATATTTACTGAGTGGGCAATACTCATGAAGTGTGTTGTCTAATGGGGAATATGGACAGGTGAGAAGGTGTTCAACCCATAATGTCGTGAAAGCTGTGGCCCCAGAGCATTAGAGCAGCAGGCTGAGGTGTGAAGGATGTGTTGGAGTAGAGGGAGCAGAGCTAACAGGAGTGATGAAGAGGTAGGAGGCTGCTGCAGAGCTCTCCCTACAGGAGGCATGGCACTGGTGTGAATTATGAAGTTGCGGTGACTATGAAAAAAAGTGGACTAGATTTAAGAGAGACACAAGATGTATATTTCTTTTTTTTTTTTTTTTTTTTTTTTTTTGGAGGCGGAGTCTCGCTTTGTCGCCCGGACTGGAGTGCAGTGGCCGGATCTCAGCTCACTGCAAGCTCCGCCTCCCGGGTTTACGCCATTCTCCTGCCTCAGCCTCCCAAGTAGCTGGGACTACAGGCGCCCGCCACCTCGCCCGGCTAGTTTTTGTATTTTTAGTAGAGACGGGGTTTCACCGTGTTAGCCAGGATGGTCTCGATCTCCTGACCTCGTGATCCGCCCGTCTCGGCCTCCCAAAGTGCTGGGATTACAGAAGATGTATATTTCAAAAGATTTGGCATTTTATTGAACATGAAGTGAGAGAGGGAGGAGATGAAGATGAGATCATTATTTCTGGCTTGGGCAAAAATCACATTTTCCAAGTTAGGGAAGCTAAGAATGAAGAGGCTTTGTTAGGTGACAATGAGTTCAATTTTGGACATATGGAGTGTGATGTGCATGGGAGATTCCGAAGAGAAACATTCATCTATAGGTTGGAGATTATACAGAGCGAAGATATATAATAAGATATATATCTACATGTATATGTGTATACACATATATGGAACGCAAATATTAGGAGTTCCATAAAAACAACAGAGAAATCAGAGGAGAGGAAATTATGAAGCAACATATCAAGAAAATTTCCCAGAACTGCAGAATGAGAGTTTACAAATTAAAAGGGCACACTAAGTGTCTAGCATAATGAATGCAGAAAGATCCACAGCAAAACACATCAGCATGAAATTTTACAATGCTGGGGAAAAGGAGAAGGCACCAAGAGCCTCCCAAGAGAGCAGACAGATCACACACAAAAGGCCGAGATTTAGAATAGCATCAATAGGCTTATCAGTAGCAACCCTGGATGCTAAAAGAGAAATACCTTAGCATTTCTGGGGGAAATGACTGCCATGTGCCATGCTAAAATTCTGCACTGAGCCAAGCTACCAATTGGATGAAGAAATCTTCAGCTTTGGAAGCTGTCAGATAATTTACCTCATGTATACATTTCTCCAGAAACTTAAAAAAAAAAAAGTGCTCTACCAAAGTAAGGAAATAGATCAAGAAAGAGGAAGGCATGGGGGTCCAGAAAATAGGAACCTGAAGTAGGAAAAAAGCAAAGGAATTTCCCAGAATGATGATGCAACTCAAATGACAGCCATGCCACAGCCCTAGAAATGACCAGTCTAGAATGAAATGGAGAATTGAGGGCTCCAGGAAGAATGGCTCCAAGAAAACAAAACTACACTGAGGTGTAACCTTACATGTGATTATTGTGAGAGGAAAGTTATATGCTGGTGGAGAACTTGTGGGAGAATTAGCAATATATACATAGAAAACTAAGCAAACAGAAACTAAGGCAGCTGTGAAACCCAGGGAAAACAAAAGTCAGACAAGAAGATGGTTCAGTTGTAAATAATATTCATATATGGTTTTAGCAAGGTGAACTGAATTTTGACCTAACCAAAAATGGTACAACTGTATTGCAATGATGGGGGAGGTAGTGTGGAAGGGAGCCTGCAGAGAAAAAAATTGTCATTTGCTGTAATAAGAAGTTACTAAAATATATGTAAAATATAAATATCAAGAAGTAGCATTATAAACACGTTACTTATATCTATGGAGATGCATAGAAAAAAACAACTTAAAATGTGGAAGTGATGAATATGAAAGTGTATGGAGAGATAAGAGAAGATACTACTGGGTGGTTTTTGTTGTTGTTTAAAACCTTGCAGAATGACCTTTCAGAAAGGTATCAATACAGAACTTTGTTTTGAAAAATGGTTTTTTACCATATGATTTAGCAGTTCTACTACTGGGCATATATCCAGAGGAAAGGAGGTCAGAACATTATAGAGGTATCTGGACTCTTGTGTTTATTGCAGCACTGTTCACAATAGCCAAGATGTCGAATCAACCTGTGTCCATCAACAGATGAATGAATAAAGAAAATATGATACATATACATAATAGAATACTATTCATCCATTAAAAAGAATGGAGTTGTGTCATTTATGGCAACATGGATGAGCTTGGAGGATATTATGTGAAGTGAAATTAGCCAGGCACAGAAAGCCAGATATCACATGTTCTCACTCACATGTGGAATCTAAAAAAGTTGATCTCTTAGAACTAGAGAATAGAATGGCGGTTACTAGAAATTGGGAAGGTAGAGAGAAGGAGAGACAGTAGAGATTAGTTAATGAATGCAAAATTACACTTAGAAGGAATCAGTTCTAGTGTTCTATAAAACTGTAGGGTGACTCTAGTTAATTATAAGCTATTGCATATTTTCAAGTAGCTAGAAGAAAGGATCTGTCATGGTCCCAACACAAAGGAATGATCTATATGTGAGGTGATGGGTATGCTAGTTATCACAATGTGATCACTGCATATGTTTGCATGTTCCAAAACATCACTATGTACCCCATACATACGTACAATTACTGTGTGCCAATTAGAATAATAATAATCGTTTTTTAAAAGGTATGCAAAAGATGAAAAGGAAAAAATGGAAGAATTAATTGCTGGACTTTGCTGTGGCCACAGTGATACCTGGTGACTATAAATTTGATGTCCCCATCTGTGTCATTGTGTGCTCAGCTGGGCTAGAAAAAGGTGACAACGGATTGAGCCAGGGTTGGGTCCTGCAGACAGTTGGGACCATTGTAGTTTCTGTTGTCTCTGTGAAATGAGAGCAAGTATGTGGTTAATAAAGTAGTAGAAGTAAAGCACTCTGGGGTAGACTTTAGGTTGGATAATAAGGGAGGTGAAGACAGAAGGAGACAGATGGTGTGGTGAAAGAGATTATTGTCTGAGTTGCAGATATGAATTGATAGGCGACAGCATAGTGAGATGGTGGAGGGATAGAGGGTTGTAACCAGAAAGAAGGATATGTGAATGTCAGAGGCGAAGTTTAAGGTTTTGACAAGGTCCATGGTGATGCCCAGGGTCTTGATTCAGGGTGCCTCTTGAGTTGCAGGTATCAAAGGGCTGAAAGCTGGGATGCTAGATGAGGCATGCATTGGGGATTACTAGGGTGTCAGTACCTGAGGGTAAAGGGGAAGACCACGCCTGTGGGGTGTGAGAGGCAGTAACCATGCTGTAGGAATAGTGTTCGATTAGGCAGCAAGAACCTTGGAACCTCAAAGGAAAGGCACTTTACACATGTGTGGGGCCTCATGTTCTAGTGGGGTATTTGAGAGTTTAAAGGAGACCTCCTGACCAGGATATAGTTGAATGTGGAGGAAAAGCACCAGTGGCAACCATTTGAGAAAACTGCTCCGAGAGAGATTGAGGACAAACGTAGGGGATGGAGGTTTTTTACCAAAGGAAGAAGGAGTTCCACATAGTATGGAGGAAACATCAGAGGGAGAAAGGTTGGGGCCAGGGATGGAAAGGATGTTGGGATTCACTGGCCCCCAGTGTTTGAAAACAAATGGCTTAAGCCATTTCCTGGTCTCTTAGTCACAGCCTTCCTGCCATCTCTCCAACACCCCTACTCTCTTTTAAGCTTTCTCACACACCTTCCCCTTGCTTCTTTCCTTCAAATGGAATCAGACTCTACCTGGATCCATTGTGCTTCTGTGGGCAGGTGAGCAGGCAGGCAGTAGAACTCATTACTTCTCGGGACTCACTGAGGCCACCGCAGTGTAGTGAAATGCAGTCTATGTAGGGCCGGAAGTTGCAGATTCAGCCATGGACTGGTAAATGTGGATATGTTACAAACGCCATACTTTCAGTTCCTTCATTTGTGAACCGGTAACAATAATACCCACAGAGTTTGGACAGGTGTCAGGTGAGGTAACATACACAGAAGCAACTGCAACCTGGTACCTGGTGTTTATAAATGCTTATGATAAATATCGCTCCCAAACGTGTAACTTCCGTTACAGCTCATACCTCTGTCTTTCACTAGGACAGTGCCTTATGGATTCTTTGTGCTTAATAATGAATCGATCAGTGTATGTATTGGGCTTGGGGGGAGAATTTACAAAGCTTTTACACACACACACACACACACACACACACACATATATATTTCAAAAACCACTTGTTCACTCTTCTGTCCTTACCTTTTCATAATAATTTTCAGAATGTATTATCCCTTAGTCTTATCCAGGTAATAATTAGACTTCGCTGGGCCTCTATTTGAGTACAGAAACCTCCCTATTCTCGCTTAAATTCCCAGCTACAATTTCTGCCTTCATGCATGCAGTGCCTGGGTGTTGAAATGGAACAAAGCTTAAATAGGTTAAAATCCACCTTCCCAATATAGCCCAATATTCAGATTGTTTCTCCTATTAACTCTCCTGCGTCAATATCAGATATTCCTCTTAATATTTAAAAAATTACTATTGGCAGCTGAAAACTGATTTCCTTTCCTCTAGTCCTTACATCTAACTCTCCTGAGTTCGCTCTCGCTTGTTCTCTTTCTCTCTCTCTCGGTCTCTCTCTCCAGTTTATAACTCATCCAGGTTTCTCTTTTATTCTGTATATTGTTATCTAGATAATGTTTCCTTTCTTCATTCTGTCCAATCCCTATAGATCCTATCTTGAAATGTTCCCATTCAATTCGTCTTACAAATGGCTTCAGAATCTATATTTGTTGATTGCATCATTCATGTTTTCTATTCACCTCCTTCCAGTTGCCCTGGAGTGATAATTATCACTTGCGTTATAGGCACCTTTGCTTTTCCCTCTTCTTGCTTTGCTCCATCTGCATCTGCAGTCCTTGTGTTCACTGTGTGGGAGCTGATCTATGGGGCCAGGGCAGGGTTAACCCCGTGACATGTGCTTTCACAGGCATGTGGAGGGAGAACCTTAGATACTTGGGGGATAAAGTCTGTTGCTGTGTGTATTTCTTTATCCTTTCTGTTTCTTATCTTTTCTTACTTATATTGAGATTTACTTTCAGGAATTTGCAGCCTATTGTATGTGAGATTAAGAGCCTATAAAAATGTTTTAGGTTTTTTTTTTTTTCGATGTGCTGACTTCTTTTTATTAAAAAAGTATATAGCTATTCTCTTAAATCTTTTTTTTCCCATTTGGATGTGCTCAGTGAGGATCCTGAATTAGCTATTATCATTTGTTATTTCTTTCTTTCTTTTTTTTTTTTTTTTCTTTTTGAGATGACAGCCTCATCCTCAGAGTGAGCCATTATTCTTGTTTATGTTTAGGGACTCAGGGGACTAATAGAGACCAAGCAGTTAGTGACTTTCTGGTGAGTAAAAAGAGTTTCCTCATTTTTTAAAATCTATAATTGACACATCAAGCCATCATTCTTGATTGGGCGGCTTTAGGGCCAAGTCATGTTTTCATGGCTCCTGTGCAGTTTGTCTTTGTTCTCAGCATTTGTAATAAACAAGTTGGAAGTCACTTCTATGATGTCCGGTTCAGGAATAAATTACACAGTGGTGCTTCTGCCAGCTGTTGTGGAAGCCACTGATACCATTGTGGAAGGCCCTTGTCCGTGGGAGAAAATGAGCTTTTACACTATGCTCTTTTCTGAGACACTCTCTATGGATTGCTAGGCATCACCCATCTCTGTAGGCTTTTGAGGTGCTTCTTGCTACACTATGACGAAACAGTCTAGGACCATCTGGGTTTGTAGTGATTGGCATTGGGTGAATATGATCAGTGCCAGTATTTCAAGTTAAACTTACAGACTTCTCTTCTGAGACCAGACTGAGGCTGGCATTTCTTTCCCTCCCGCTGCCTTCTTCCTTCCCGGCAAAAGCCCTGGTGCTCTGAGGTTTGTGTACAAACATTCTTTCATGGAGCTCTGAATCTCAGTGTAGAGAAGGCACACGAGGAGCAGTTTTGACCAACATACGGCCCCACGAGAGAAGAGTATGTACATTTATTGATTAAGGAGCTATTTTCTCTGGCTGGCATTATATTATCCAGGTCTTGTTTAGTGTCATGTTAGAGAAACCTAATTCAAATTGCCTTAGGCAACAAGAAAGCAAAAGGGCAGAGGGATTTGGGGCTCAAAGAACTGAGAGGTTCTGGAGGTCATGCTGACGTGAGGCATGACTGTCCCTGGGGGGTACTTCAACTGCAGCGGCAGGAGTACATGTCCATCTCCCGGCCCCTCGTTCTCCACTCTTGGCCTCATCCTCAGAAAGGCTCTCCCCACATGAGAAGAAAGATGGTCAGCAGCTGCCCCAGGCCTATATCCTGCCAGCTTGGGCATCTCTCAAAAAGAGAATTTTTTCCTAGTAATTCCAGCAAAATTCTCGAGGTAGGGCTGTCATCGTCCCAACTCACATCTTGTTTCATTCTCAAGCCAGGATACTGTGTAACACCAGAGCGGTGCGAGTTCTTATCCGGCAGGCCTGTGTCATACGACCCTCCAGGCCCTGGTCCCTCAGCCCCCTACTCTGACCACATGGAATAAGAGGAGGCAAGGGTTGATTCCCCAAAGGTCAGCAGGGGTGTTGTTCAAAGGAGCTACTCAGGCCTAGCATGAGATGCCCGCTAGCCTTAGCAGCACAGAGTCTGCACTTGGGGAAAGAGATCAGGGAAAGCTGAGTAGGATCTAAGGAAATAATGTTATTCAAGAAGGGTCAAAAAAAAATAAGGAAAAGCTTCGTAAATAAGTATCAGGGACTCTGGGGATTAATAGAGACCGAGCAGTTAGTGAGTTTTTGGTGAGTAAAAAGAGTTTCCTCGTGGAGCCATTCAGTTAGACAGGGAAGCTGTAGTATGCTGAGTACTGACACCCGAATATGTCCATGTATGGATCAGCAGAACCTATCATTGTTGCCTTATAGGGCAAAAAGGACTTTGCATGAAGTTCAGAATGTTGAGATGGGAAGATTATCCTGGATTACCCAGATAGAGACAATGTCATCACAAGCATCCTTGTAAGAGAGAGGCAGGAGGAATTAGAAAGACATGACACAGGAAGCAGGGATGGGAGTGATTGCTTTCAAGATGGAAGAAGGGGCCACCAGCCAAGGAATGAAGGAAGCCATGAGAGGCAAACAAGACAAGGAAATGGACTCTCCCCTGGAGAGTCTAGAAGGCACCAGCCTGGCCAACACCTTGGCTTCAGCCCAGTGAGACTGACTTCAGACTTCTGACGTCCAGAACTGGAAGAGAATAAGCTTGTGTTGTCTTAAACTGCTAAGTGGTAATTTGTTACAGTGGTAATGGGAAAACTAAAACAGAAGGAGCTGAAATTGAAGATGACCTGGAGTAGGCCAGGCAGACAAGGGAGAGGCTGAGCACTCGGCCTCCGTGAACAGCACAGGCTGAGACACCCGGGGTCACATAGAAACAGCAGGGGCACCTCGCAGAAGACAGGAGATCCTGGCAGGTGCTTACCCCACACCACGGTGTTGGGACTTCGTACTGAAGCCCAGGGTAAGCTTTGGAAAGGTTTTAACAGTAAAATCACGGGATCTTGTTAAAGGCTTAAGGTTTTTCTGGCAGTGCTAAGGAGGGTGAGTTAGGTAAAGATTTAGAGGTTAAGGCACAAGACAGAGTAATTACTGAAGAGAAGTTTGTAGTTGTACCAGCAAGACATGATGAGGACTGAGCTGAGGTACAAAAGGAGAATGAATCAGGGGCCAGCCTTAGGAGCTACTGAAGGTCAGAAAGACCTCGTGACTGCTAGATATGGTAGGATGAAGAAGAAGACTGACTGGTTTCTGGTTTCAGTGACTGGGAGGATAATTGACTAGGAAACAAAGTACAGGACAGAGAATGGGTTTAAGAAGAAGCTAACCAGCTCCATTTGGGAAACAATGGTTTTTGTCATCTAATAGATAAAGAGTAATGTCTATTTGGCAACTGAAAACAGGTCTGGATCCCAGGAGAGATACCTGGGCCCACCTGGATTGGAAATCACAGATATGGTCATCAGTGTACGTAAGTCGGTGATGTGAACGTGTTGAGTGGATAAGCTCACTCAGAAGACTGGACGGGAGAAGGCAGAGGCTGCACTGGGAATACCTTATTCCAGGTCTAAGGAAAGAAGACAGAGTAACCAAGAAGGCTGAGACAACGGCTGGGGGGCAGTAGGAGAACATGAGACCAAAGACCTCACTAGCATTTCTAGACACTCAGAGATCTATCTCATCGAAGGAAATGAAAGCTTACTGTGTATTTAGAAGACATTTATGCTGAGTCTAGATTGTAAAGAAAAAATGGCAAGAAGAACAGAAGGTCTTGATTCATCACTGTAATTATCTGTGCCATCAATAATTCCCAGACCATACAAGAGTCCTCCAGGTGGCCTTGTGTTCCTGTGGTAAAGTTTGCCAGCAAAGGGAGGGTGAAAGTTTCGGTTTCAGTTACTGCTATAGGATTGCTTGGATAAGACTTCTCTCTCCTTATCTTTTTATGGATCAGGCAAATTAGTTTCCTTACTGATTTGGTTTCTCTCCTTTTCTTTTTGCTTATTAGTTATTACACAACTAATGTGTGATGATTACAAAATATGGAACTAATGCATAAGCATATTAAAATAAAAAGTAAAAACTCCTAAATCCTACTGCTTAGAAGTAACCACTATTAAAAGTTTGGTGCCTGTCTTTCAGATATTTTTACTTACTTGTAAGCATAATACAGGTGACATTTTGTGTTATGAAAATGGGATGATTCCATGCATGCTGTTCAACTAGCTTTTTAATTTATCATGGACAGCTTTCCATGCCAGTACAATATAGAGCTATGACATCCTTTTTTTTTTTTGAGACGGAGTCTCGCTCTGTCGCCCAGGCTGCATAGTAGTCCCTGGTTTGGATATACCACAGTTCATATAACTTATGTTATACATGTTATAATTTATGTTTTTCCATACTTTTAGAAGTGTTTCAAAGAGAGACTTATACAAGTGGAAATGTGAGTCCAAACTATCAATATTTGCATTTTTGATATAATACAATTTGTACTCCATGAAAGCTGAATGGAAAACACTAAAAGGCTTCATAAATAATCATATTTAGTTTCCCTTTCAGCACAAAACATTAGGTTTAGTGCACATTTGGGGACTTTAACATTACCCTTCTCAGCTTTCAGGAGTCTCGGTGTCTTTCCACATTTGTTGATACCTAAAACCAAAGCCAAGTGAAGGAACAGAATGGGGAGCTTAGCCATATAGTAGGTACCCTGAGGGGTCCCCGTGACTTCAGCAGAGTGCAGTGGCTGGGCTTTCCAGACCTGGAAGGTGCAGTCTTCTGTGAGCCCTGAAATGCCTGGGCCAGCCTGCCTGGAAAGAAGCCCTGGGCAAACCTGCCTGGAAAGAGGAGAGCAGGAGTTGGAGGGGCACACACTGAGGGGCCACCCTATCTGGGTCAAAGTTTGTGTTCTGGTGGGGGAAGACAGACACTAAGCCAACAGGTGAGGATAGAATAGACTGGTGGGCAGTGGCAAATGCTGTGAGGAAGAATGAAGTGGGTGAAGAGGAAACTGGCAGGTGGTGAGAGGGCCACATTAGCTGGAGCACCAGGCGTGGTGAGGAGACGTCGCTGTGCTGAGACCTCCTGAATGGATGGATGAGCCATGCTTAAGGGCTAGAGGAAGAATATTCCTTGTGCAGAGGAACTCAAGCCACAGGAGGAAGAATGGCATGTTTGGGGACCAACAAGGCTGGCATTGTGGCTGGCAGATGTGGGCAGGGACAGTGACATTGTCCGTGAGGTCATCTGGGGCTGCACCATCTGATATGGTGGCACATATCATGATTAAATGATTGCTTAATTAAATGAATCGATTAAATGATTGAGACTTCAGTGTCAGTAGGGCATGGGGCATGTTGGAAGAGCTGTTCTCAGACACTGTTGGGAATATGAATTAGTGGATCCTTTTGTTGGGCAATTGGACTGTGCATAGCAACACTGCAAAAGAGCAGACTCAATCCAGCAAAAGCAATTCTGTGTATTTGTCCTCTGAAGATCCTGGTCTGTGTGTACAAAGAAACCAAGTAGAAGAGTTTTTATTACAGCCCATGAAGCTATTTCATTAGCTAAACTTGTAACAATCTAAATGCTTATCCATAAGACAATGGGGAACTGAATTACAGTATGTCTTTGCCCATCTGTATGATGTGGCTCTTTTTTAAAAATCTGTAAATACACTGATAAGAAAAAGATCTCCAAAAACGTGGGTAGATAAAAAGAAGTTGCAATGTTTATTTCATATATTTAACTAGTAGCTGTATTTGTATATGTGTGTACATTTATAAATACCTAGAAAAAAAATCTGGGAGAATAAACACAAAATTGCTAGCAGCAGTTACCGCTGGAAAGAAGAGTGAGGTCTCAGGGTTTGGGGGTGAGCGTGGGGGTGACATTCATGGTCTGCATCTAAGGAACCACAGCAAGCTTTGTTTTTGAAATGACCTAACAGTGCGCTGAAGCCAAGGCAGGTTTGGGTTAATCTAGGTCTGTGTGATTTCGCTAATCTCCCATCCACTGCTCTTTGACTTTCTGACAAAGGAGATGTGAAGGTGAGCACTGTGCCCAGAACACAAAGGAGAAGCTGCACTGTGCCCTGGGTATCGCTGGACACAATGTGAGGAGCGTCCACATGTTTTTGCTGGACCAGCTCTGGCAGCAAGTTCCACGAAGGCTCGGCTGCAGCCAAGAGAACTGAAAGGCTCTCTAGGTCACCTCTATGGACCCGCTGCGTGGAAATTAATTAGAGTTGGACCATGTCCCCCGTGGCTTGGCTCCCGGTGATGCCAAAGTTATTAGCAGCTATATGCAGCTACAGCATCCTTCCCCGTCTTCTGAAAATTTGTTTCGGCAGAGAGAGGCAGGCAGACTAAGTTGGTGGCTGAGGACAGTAAAATTTTAATTCCCAGATAGTTTGGTCTGGGTCATTGGGGTGGCAGTGACTTTCAGAAAAGGGCATGTTTTTCATCAAATCAGAGACAGCAGTGTCCTTACTCCTCCCCTGACCACTCAAAACTAAATTCCCTTTCCTATAAACAAGTGTGTCATTCCTCAAGCACAGGGGGTGGTGACCGTAGCAACAAATCACCCAAATATTTCTTTTGTTGATCTGTTTGACTTTCATGAAGCCACCCTTTCCACAATTTATGTTGCCATTTCAGTTTTAACTAGCTTACTTTCTTTCTATTTCTCTTCTCCAACTATACATAGGAACAAAGAAAGACACTCAGAAAGATCAAGATACGAATAAACCTACTGTTTCATCTCCTAAGAGAGTAGCAGCTTCAGCCACCAAGCTTCATTCACCAGGTATGTAGGAAATATGATATGTTACTTGGGAAGATGACTTGAACTTGGAATGTATCTTATTCAGATGTCATTAATGGAGCAATGCCAGCCCATGTGATTTACATGATTGTTCCAGAGCTTGACATACATATGCTGATGTTTTCTGGCTCTGGATGAAATGAACCAGCTGTTCATATCATTTTATCTTAAAAAACAAGATGCTATGCTACGTTTAAGTGGGAGGATCTTCTCTGTGTAGGGGTATCTGCTATTCCGATAGCATGTAGAAATCATTTACAATTGAGAAATAGACTTTAAAGATCTAACCTCAAGAAATAATACTGTCTAAAAGGAAGAAGAACAGAGATAATGGGTATCAAATGATTTGTTAGTCTGTCAATGAGGAAACCATTTATTTGAATTTGTTCAGATATGAACAAACTACATAAGGTTACTTGAAAGTCAAAAATTGTTTAATAAGAATATTCCTGGCCAGGCGTGATGGCTCATGCCTGTAATCCCAGCGCTTTGAGAGGCCAAGGGGGGCGGATCACTTGAGGTCAGGAGCTCCAGACCAGCCTAGCCAATATGGCAAAACCCTGTCTCTACTAAAAATACAAAAATTAACCGGGTATGGTGGCTTTCGCCTGTAGTTCCAGCTACTTGGGAGGCTGAGTCAGGAGAATCACTTGAACTCGAGAGGTGGAGGTTGCAGTGAGCCGAGATCACACCACTGCACTCCAACCTGAGTGACAGAGCGAGACTTCATCTCAAAAAAAAAAAAAAAAAAAATAGAAGAAGAAGAAAAAGAAGAATATTCCTATTGTAAGACATTCCTGCCATTGTAGAACAGTATGCAATGCAACCTCAAAACATTTTATTTAAACCCAAAAATGGTGGCCATAATAGCAGCTAATGTTTGAGCTCTGACTGCGTGCCAGGTACTGTCCTGTGCTCTTTAAATATCTTAATTGATTTAATGTCCACAATAACTCTGTGAAACAGGTTGTATTATCGCCCCTCTCTTTACATGTGAGGAAACTGAGGCACAGACATTTCATTAATTTGCCCAAAGTCACAGGTAATGAGTAGTAGAGCCTTGGTTTTAACCTAAGCAATCTGTATCCCAAACTTGCGTTGTTTGTTGCTACACTGTTAACCCAAAAGCATGGAGAATAGAGAACTTACTAAAATTGCTAATTAAAAATTTATGGAAAATAGATTAAAGCTGTAAATGTGAAGGACAAGAGACAAAGCCTGGTAGTTGGGTGAGAGATCAGATCGGAGGACCGTGCATAAATCTGGAATTTCTAAAGGGCAACACCTTGGAAGGAAAAGGAAATTCACCCTGCAGGAGACTGGCCGATGGCAGCTCCAGCTCTGCGGGAAGCCGAGGGTGGGGAGCAAGCCCTCCCCCAGGAACCTTCGACCACAGGCCAGCCCTGCTGCAGCTTCAGAGCTGGAGTCTGTGCTGCCGCTGTGCTCTGAAAATCCAATTTAAAATGCTGTAGTGCTTATGGCTACTTAGTCGAATAAAATGTGAAATCATACACACAAGGAAACAAGCCACCATAAATAAGATCCTTATATTCTAGAGAAAGAGTAAAAATAACATATAACTTTAGACTTAACAATGTTAAAATATTTGTTAAAATTTCTAAGATGACCCATAAAATACATATATATAGTTCCGAACCATAGATGGGAAAATATTGGAATGAGGGGTTAAAAAAATTCAATCAATATAAAGGAAGGAGAAAGAGGGAAAGAAGGAAGGCCAGGAGGGAGATGGGGGAAATTGAAAGAATACAAGAAGATATTAGAAATGAACTCAAATATGTCATAATGACTGTATACGAACTATACTCTCTAAACTAACTCAAAGATTTAGATGACCAGAGCCAGGCGCAGGGGCTCACACCTGTAATCTCAGCACTTTGGGAGGCTGAGGCGGGTGGATCACCTGAGGTGAGGAGTTCGACACCAGCCTGGCTAACATGGTGAAACCCCGTCTCTACTAAAAGTGCAAAAATTAGCCGGGCGTGGTGGTATGTGCCTGTAGTCCCAGCTACTCAGGAGATTGAGGCAGGAGAATCACTTGAACCTGGGAGGCAGAGGTTGCAGTGAGCCAAGATCACACCACTACACTCCAGCCTCGGCAGTAGACCGAGATTGCATCTTGAAAAAGGAATAAAATAAAATAAAATAAAAATTTAAAATATAGATTACCAGGCTGCATTCACGTATTAAACAGTCAAAAAGTATGTTTCAAGTGCATTTTATGCTGTAAAATCTAGCTTTAGATCGTTTCCAAAGTATACTCCTAAAATATAAAAATATTAAAAATGTATAAGTAAAAGGATGGAAAATTAATATTTATACCAAAAAAAAAACTAAACTGAAGAAAGTTTGTGGCATTATAGTTGTAAAACATACCAATTGTGGAATAATGAACAAATACTAAACTACCCTATGTTTAACGTATAGAACTATGTTTAAAGTATAGAACTTGGTAAGTTTTGCCTTGTGTACAAAGCTGTGAAACCATCAGCCCATGCAAGGTAACACACATGTCCACCAACCTTCAGAGTTTCCTAGGACTCCTTTGTCATTCCACCTGCCTGCCATTCTCCGCCCCCACCCCAAACCCCAGACAACCACTGATCTGTTCTGTCACTAGAGATTAGTTTGTATTTTCTAAAGTTTTATATAAATGGAATCATTTAATATCTATGCTAGTTTTACTGGCTTCTTTCAACATAATTTAGATTCATCCATCTGGTAATAGCCAATTCCATTTTACTGGTGCATAGAATTCTATTATATAGATATCACTATTTATTTACTTGTTGATGGAAATCGGGGCTTTTCCCCCAGAATTTGGCTATAGTAAGTAAAACCAAATCTTTGTAGAAATGTACAGTATTTATACAAATCTTGGTATGAACATCTGCTTCCATTTCTCTTGGGTAAATATCTAAGAATGAAGTAGCTAGGTCATGTGGTAGCTACATGTTTAACTTCTTTAAAATTCCAAACTGTTTTCCAAAGTGGTTGTACCATTTTAGATTTTTCAACAGTAGCATATGACAGTTCCAGTTTCTCCACATTCTTGCCAACCCTTGATATAATCAGTCTTTTTTTATAGACATTCTACTATGTGTGTCATGATACCTCATTGTGGTTTTAATTTGCCTTTCTGATTAACTAATGATGTTATAATGTTGAGTATCTTTCTATGTGTTTGACAGCTGTGCATGTTCTTGGATAAAATATCCAAATATTTTTCCATTTTTTAAATTGGGTTGTTTTCTTATTATTGAATTTTGAGAGTTTTATATTCTGCATATATTTCTTTCTTATGTTTTAAATTACTTTAAATTTTATTAATTTACAAAAATAGTGCTTATTTTCCACATATGAAAATACATTTGATAATAGAAAAATTCAAATTCTGCCAAAATATGTTTAAAGAGGTACATTTTGAGCCAATATGAGTGACCATGGCCCAGGTCACACAATCTCAAGAAGTCCTGATAAAGTGTGCCAAAGGCAGCCAGATTACAGCTTGATTTTATACGTTTCAGGGAGACAGGAATTGCAGGAAAATCATAAATCAATATGAGAACGGTTTACATTGATTTGGCCTTAAAAACGCCAGACATCTCAAAGCAGAGGGCTGGGGAGATCATAGGTGAGTTTTAGGGATTCTTTAGTTGACAGTTGGTTGGGAGAGTTAAGCTAATGTCTAAAACTTGAAATCAGTAGAAAGTAATGTTTGAGTTAAGCTAAGGGGGTTGTGGAAACCAAGGTTCTTAGTATGTAAGTGAAGCCTCATATGTGGCAGTCCTCAGAGAGAATAGATGGAAAATGTCTCTTTGCAGATTTCAAAGCTCTCAGGCTCTCAGGTAATCTCTCCAGATGTGAGAAAGCCTACAAAGGGAGAGGTCTGACTACATTAATGGAACATTAATCTGATGCAAATTATTCCCACAAAAGACAACTTTGCAGGATCATTTCAAAACGTGTTAAATAAATATATTGTGGGATAAAATCTTTTTTTACTTCTTTCAGCGTCTGCTATCTGTCATGTTATGCTGTATACCAGAGTGAGGTTGGAAAGTAAGCTACATTATATAGGATTCATAAAACCTGTCTGATGAGATTTTATGGTTTTCAGGGTGTGACTCCCCCAGGTCCCTTAGATAGGAATTTGGGCAAGAGAAAAAGAAGATCCTAGTCCTCACATTTAAAAGCTATTATTTTATGCTCCACACAGCTTATTATATTTGTAAGTGGTAGATAATTATAGATTTCTATTATGATATTTTAATATACTTTTTTAAAATTATACTTTAAGTTCTGGGATACATGTGGAGAATGTGCAGGTTTGTTACATAGGTGTACACGTGCCATGGTGGTTTGCTGTACCGATGAACTGGTCACCTACGTTAGATATTTCTCCTAATGCTATCCCTGCCCTCGCCCCCACCCCCTGACAGGCCCTGATGTGTGATGTTCCCCTCCCTGTGTCCACACGTTCTCATTATTCAACTCCCACCTGTGAGTGAGAACATGTGGTATTTGGGTTTCTGTTCCTGTGTAAGTGTGCTGAGAATGATGGTTTCTAGCTCCATCCATGGCCCTGTAAAGGACATGCACTCATCCTTTTTTATGGCTGCATAGTATTCCATGGTGTACACGTCTCACATTTTCTGTATCCAGTCTATCGTTGATGGGCATTTGGGTTGATTCCAAGTCTTTGCTATTGTGGATAGTGCTGCAATAAGCGTACATGTGCATGTGTCTTTTTTTCCTTTTTGAGGGTCGCCCAGGCTGGAATGTAGTGGCGTGATCTTAGCTCACTGCAACCTCTGCCTCCTGGGTTCAAGCGATTCTCCTGTCTCAGCCTCCTAAGTAGCTGGGATTACAGGTGCGTGCCACCACACCTGGCTAATTTTTTTAATTTTTAGTAGAGATGGGGTTTCACCATGTTGGCCAGGCTGATCTCAAACTCCTGACCTCAGGTGATCCACCCACCTCGGCCTCCCAAAGTGCTGGGATTACAGGCGTGAGCCACCATGCCCGGCCGCATGTATCTTTATAATAGAATAATTGATAATCCTTTGGGTATATACTGGATTTGCTGGGTCAAATGGTATTTCTGGTTCTAGATCCTTGAGGAATTGCTGTATTGTCTTCCACAATGGTTGAACTAATTTTCAGTCCTATCAGCAGTGTAAAAGCATTCCTATTTCTCCATATCCTCTCCAGAATCTGTTGTTTCCTGACTTTTTAATGATCACCATTCTAACTGGTGTAAGATGGTATCTCATTGTGATTTTGATTTGCATTTTGGTAATGACCAGCTTTTTTTCATGTATTTGTTGGCCGCATAAATGTCTTCTTTTGAGAAGTGTCTGTTCATTTCCTTCGCCCACTTTTTGATGTGGTTGTTTGTTTCTTTTCTTGTAAATTTGTTTAAGTTCCTTGTAGATTCTTGATATTAGCCCTTTGTCAGATGGATAAATTACAAAAAATTTCTCCCGTTCTATAGGTTGCCTGTTCACTCTGATGGTAGTTTCTTTTGCTGTGCAGAAGCTCTTTAGTTTAATTAGATCCCATTTGTCAATTTTGGCTTTTGTTGCCATAGCTTTTGGTGTTTTAGTTGTGAAGTTTTGCCCGTGTCTAGGTCCTGAATAGTATTGCCTGGGTTTTCTTCTAGGGTTTTTATGAGTTTAGGTCTTATGTTTAAGTCTTTAATCCATCTTGAGTTAATTTTTTTTAAGATGTAAGGAAGGGGTCCAGTTTCAGTTTTCTGCATATGGCAGAACCCAACACCATTTATTAAATACGGAATTTTTTCCCCATTGCTTGTTTTTGTCAGGGTTGTCAAAGATCAGATGGTCGTAGATGTGTGGCATTATTTCTGAGGCCTCTGTTCTATTGGTCTATATATCTGTTTTGGTACCAATATCATGCTGTTTTGGTTACTGTAGCATTATAGGATAGTTTGAAGTCAGGTAGTGTGATGCCTCCAACTTTGTTCTTTTTGATTAGGATAGTCTTGGCAATGCAGGCTCTTTTTTGGTTCCATGTGAAATTTAAAGTAGTTTTTTCTAATTCTGTGGAGAAAGACAATGGTAGCTTTATGGGGATAGCATTGAATCTATGAATTACTTTGGGCAGTATGGCCATTTTCACGATACTGATTCTTCCTATCCATGAGCATGGAATGTTCTTCCATTTGTTTGTGTCCTCTCTTATTTCATTGAGCAGTGGTTTGTAGTTCTCATTGAAGACGTCCTTCATATCCCTTGTAAGTTGGATTCCTAGGTATTTTATTCTCTTTGTAGCAATTGTGAATGGGAGTTCACTCATGATTTGGCTCTCTATTATTGGTATATAGGAATGCTTGTGACTTTTGCACATTGATTGTGTATCCGGAGACTTTGCCGAAGTTGCTTATCAGCTTATGGAGATTTGGGGTTGAGATGATGGGGTTTTCTAAATACACAATCACGTCATCTGCAGAGACAGTTTGACTTCCTCTCTTCCTGTTTGAATATCCTTTATTTCTTTCTCCTGCCTGATTGCCCTGGCTAGGGCAATACTTCCAAATTTCATATGGAACCAAAAAAGAGCTGAATAGCCAAGACAGTCCTAAGCAAAAAGAGCAAAGCTGGAGACAATCACACTACCTGACTTCAAACTATACTACAAGGCCACAGTAACCTTCCAATATTATGTTGAATAGGAGTGGTGAGACAGGGTATCCTTGTCTTGTGCCGGGTTTCAAAGGGAATACTTTCAGCTTTTGCCCATTCAATGTGATACTGGTTGTGGGTTTATCATAAATAGCTTGTAGTACTTTGAGATACGTTCCATAAATACCTACTTTATTGAGAGTTTTTAGCATGAAGAACTGTTGAATTTTATCAAAGGTCTTTTCTGCATTTATTGAAATAATCATGTGGTTTTTGTCATTGATTTTGTTTATGTGATGGATTAGGTTTATTGATTTGCATATGTTGAACCAGCCTTGCATCCCAGGGATAAAGTCGAGTGGATCATGGTGGATAAACTTTTTGATGTTCTGCTGGGTTCAGTTTGCCAGTATTTTATTGAGGATTTTCCCATCGATGTTAATCAGGGATATTAGCCTGAAATTTTCTTTTTTTGTTGTGTCTCTGACAGGTTTTGGTATCAGGATGATGCTGGCCTCATAAAATGAGTTAGGGAGGAGTCCTTCTTTTTCCGTTGTTTGGAATAGTTTCAGAAGGAATGGTACCAGCTCCTCTTTGTACCTCTGGTAGAGTTCGACTGTGAATCCATCCGGTCCTGGGCCTTTTTTCGTTGGTAGGCTATTAATTACTGCCTCAAATTCAGAACTTGTTATTGGTCTATCAGGGATACGACTTCTTCCTGGTTTAGTCTTGGGAGGGTGTATGTGCCCAGGAATGTATCCATTTCTTCTAGATTTTTAAGTTTATTTGTGTAGAGGTGTTCATAGTATTCTCAGATGGTAGTTTGTATTTCTGTGGATATCAGTAGTGATAACCCCTTTATCATTTTTTATTGTGTCTATTTGATTCTTCTCTCTTTTCTTCTTTATTAGTCTGGCTAGTGGTCTATCTAATTTGTTAATCTTTTCAAAAAACAAGCTCCTGGATTCATTGATTTTTTTTTTTTGAAGGGTTTTTTATGTCTCTGTCTCCTTCAGTTCTGCTCTGATCTTAGTTATTTCTTGTCTTCTGCTACCTTTTGAATTTGTTTGCTCTAGCTTCTCTAGTTCTTTTAATTGTGATGTTAGCATGTCAATTTTAGAATTTTCCCACTTACTCCTGTGGGCATTTAGTGCTATAAATTTCGCTCTAAGCACTGCTTTAGCTATGTCCCGGAGATTCTGGTACATTGTGTCTTTGTTCCCATTGGTTTCAAAGAACTTATTTTTGCCTTAATTTCATTATTTACCCAGTAGTCATTCAGGAGCAGGTTGTTCAATTTTTATGTAGTTGTGTGGTTTTGAGTGAGTTTCTTTTCTTTTTTTGTTTTGTTTTGTTTTTGAGATAGAGTATTACTCTTGTTGCCCAGGCAGGAGTGCAATGGCGCAATCTCAGCTCACTGTAACCTCCGCCTCCTGGGTTCAAGTGATTCTCCTGCCTCAGCCTCCCAAGTAGTGGGGATTATAGGCATGTACCACAATGCCCGGTTAATTTTTTATTTTTAGTAGAGATGGAGTTTCTCCATGTTGATCAGGCTGGTCTCGAACACCGTACCTCAGCCTCCCAAAGTGTTGCCTCAGCCTCCCAAAGTGCTGGGATTCACATGCCTCAGCCTCCCAAAGTGCTGGGATTACAGGCTTGAGTAAGTTTAATGATCCCGAGTTCTAATTTGATTGCACTGTGGTCTAAGAGACTGTTTGTAATTATTTACATTCTTTTGCATTTTCTGAGGAATGTTTTACTTCCAATTATGTGGTCAATTTTAGAATAAGTGTGATGTGGTGCTGAGAAGAATGTATATTCTGTTGATTTTGGGTGGAGCAATCTGTAGATGACTATTAGGTCCCCTTGGTCCAGAGCTAAGTTCAAGTCCTGAATATCCTGGTTAATTTTCTGTCTCATTGATCTGTCTAATATTGACAGTGGGGTGTCAAAGTCTCCCACTATTATTGTGTGGGAGTCTTAAGTCTCTTTGTAGGTCTCTAAGAACTTACTTTATGAAGCTGGGTGCTCCTGTATTGGGTGCATACATATTTAGAATAGTTAGATCTTGTTGCATTGATACTGCTACCATTATGTAATGCCCTTCTTTGCCTTTTTTGATCTTTGTTGGTTTAAAGTCTGTTTTATCAGAGACTATGATCGCAACCCCTGTTTTGTTTTGTTTTTTTGTTTGTTTGTTTTTTTGCTTGGTAAATATTCCTCCATGCCTTCGTTTTGAGCCTATGTGTGTCTTTGCACATGGGATGGGTCTCCTGAATACAGGACACCAATGAGTCTTGACTCTTGATCTAATTTGCCAATCTGTGTCTTTTAATTGGGGCATTTAGCCCATTTACATTAAAGGTTAATATTGTTATGTGTGAATTTGATCCTGTCATTATGATGCTAGCTGGTTATTCTGCCAGTTAGTTGATGCAGTTTCTTCATAGTGTTGATGATCTTTACAATTTGGTGTGTTTTTGCAGTGGCTGGTACCAGTTGTTCCTTTCCATGTTTAATGCTTCCTTCGGGAGCTCTTGTAAGGCAGGCCTGGTGGTGACAGAATCTCTCAGCATTTGCTTGTCTGTAAAGGATTTTATTTCTCCTTCACTTTTGAAGCTTAGTGTGGCTGGATATGAAATTCCGGAAAATCTTTTCCTTAAGAATGTTGAATATTGGCCCCCACTCTCTTCTGGCTGATAGTGTTTCTGCAGAGAGATCTGCTCTTAGTCTCATGGGCTTCCCTTTGTGGTTAACCTAACCTTTGTCCATGGCTGCCATTAACATTTTTTCCTTCATTTCAGTCTTGGTGAATCTGCTAATTATGTGTATTGGGGTTGCTCTTCTTGAGGAGTATCTTAGTGGTATTCTCTATATTTTCTCAATTTGAATGTTGGCCTGTCTTGCTAGGTTGGGGAAGTTCTTCTGGATAATATCCTGAAGAATGTTTTCCAACTTGGTTCATTTCTCACCATCACTTTCAGGTACAATCAGACACAGGTTTGGTCTTTTCACATAGTCCCATATTTCTTGGTGGCTTTGCTTCTTTTTTCTCTAATCTTATCTTCACCCTCTACTTCATTAAGTTGATCTTCAATCTCTGATACCCTTTTTCCTACTTGATCGATTCAGCTATTGAAACTTGTGTGTTTCATGAAGTTCTTGTGCTGTATTTTTCAGCTCCATCAAGTCATTTATGTTCTCTAAACTGCTTATTCTAGTTAGCAATTCCTCTAACCTTTATTCAAGGTTCTTAGCTTCCTTGCCTTGCCTTCTGAAGCCTACTTCTGTCCGTTCGTCAAACTCATTCTCCATCCAGTTTTGCTCCCTTGCTGGTGAGGAGTTGTAATACTTTGGAGGATAAAAGGAATTCTGGTTTTTGGAATTTTGAAGCTTTTTGCCCTGGGTTTTCCTCATCTTTGTAGATTTATCTACCTTTGGTCTTTGATGTTGGTGACCTTCCGATGGGGTTTCTGTGTGGACGTCGTTTTTGTTGATGTTTTGCTATTTCTTTCTGTTGTTAGTTTTCCTTCTAACAGTCAGTGTCTGGGCTGAGGCTGTGTCCTCTGCTGCAAGTCCGCTAGAGTTTGGTGGAGGTCCACTCCAGACCCTGTTTGTCTGGGTATCACCAGCAGAGGCTGCAGAACAGCAAAAATTACTGCCTGTTTCTTCCTCTGGAAGCTTTGTCCCAGAGGGGCGCCAGCCAGAGCTCTCCTGTATGAGATGTCTGTTGACCCCTGCTGGGAGGTGTCTCCCAGTACAGGAGGCACTGGGGTCAGGGACCAAGTTGAGGAGGCAGTCTGTTCCTTGGCAGAGCTGGAGCGCTGTACCGGGAAATCCACTGCTCTCTTCAAAGCTGGCAGGCAGAAACAACGTTTAAGTCTGCTGAAGCTGCGCCCACAGCTGCCCCTTTCCCCAGATGCTCTGTCTCACGGAGATGGGAATTCTATTGATAAGCCCCTGACCGTGGCTGCTGCCTTTCTTTCAGAGATGCCCTGCCCAGAGGGGAGGAATCTGGAGAGGCAGTCTGGCTACAGCGGCTTTGCAGCACTGAGGTGGGCTCCGCCCAGTGCGAACTTCCCAGCAGCTTTGTTTACACGGTGAGGGGAAAACCACCTACTCAAGCCTCAGTAATGGCAGATGCCCCTCCCCCCACCAAGCTGGAGGGTCCCAGGCTGACTTCAGAGTGCTGTGCTGGCAGCAAGAATTTCAAGCCAGTGGATCTCAGCTTCCTGGGCTCTGTGGGGGTGGGTTCTGCTTGGCTTCCTGGCTTCAGCCCCCTTTCCCGAGGGGTGGACAGTTCTCTCTTGCTGGTGATCCAGACACCACTGGCATATGAAAAAAGAAACTCCTGCAGCTAGCTCAGTGTCTACCCAAATGGCCACCCAGTTTTGTGCTTGAAACCCGGGGCCCTGGTGGTGGAGGCGCCCAAGGGAATCTCCTGGTCTGTGGTTGTGAAGACCATGGGAAAAGTGCAGTAGCTGGGCTGAATGCACTGTTCCTCATGGGACAGTCCCTCATGATTTCTGTTGGCTAGGCAAGGGAGTTCTTAGACCCCTAGCGCTTCCCAGAGGAGGCAGTGCCACTCCCTGCTTCATCTTGCCCTCTGTGGGCTGTATCCACTGTCTAACCAGTCCCAGTGAGATGAGCCATGTACCTCAGTTGGAAATGGAGAAATCACCTGCCTTCTGTGTTGATCTCACTGGGAGCTGCAGACCAGAGCTGTTTTATTTATTTATTTATTTATTTTTATTTGTTTTCTTGAGATGGGGTCTCGCTCGATCACCCAGGCTAGAGTGGAGAGGCACGATCTGGGCTCATTGCAATCTCCGCCTCCCGGGTTCAAGTGATTCTCCTGCCTGAGCCTCCTGAGTGCCTGGGACTACAGGTGCCCGCCACCACCCCTGGCTACTTTTTGTTTTTCTGTTTTTTTAGTGTTTTTTTTGAGACAGAGTCTCGCTCTGTCGCCTGGGCGGGAGTACAGTGGTGCAATCTCGGCTCACTGTAACCTCTGCCTCCCAGGTTCAAGTGATTCTCCTGCCTCAGCCTCCCGAGTAGCTGGGACTACAGGTGTGTGCCACTATGCCTCACTTTTTTTTTTTTTTTTTTTTTTTTTTTTTGTATTTTTAGTATAGACAGGGTTTCACCATGTTGGTTGGCCGGGATGGTCTCGATCTCTTGACCTCGTGATCTGCCTGCCTTGGCCTCCCAAAGTGCTGGGATTATAGGCGTGAGCCACTGTGCCTGGTCATAACCAGGCCATCTTGCCAGCCACCCTACCTTTTCTTTTTGTAATTCTTATATGAGCTAAATGATATGCAGTTTCCTCCCATAGTCTAGGGCTTATTTCACATTCCCCTAACAGTACATCCTGAAGAGGTTATGTTCTTAATTTTAGCTAAGTTTAATTCATGACTTTTTTCTTTTGTACACTCTGTTTTTGGTATTATCTAAAAAATATTTGCAGCCAGAGGCGGTAGCTCACACCTGTAATCCTAGCACTTTGGGAGGCCCAGGCAGATGGATTGCCTGAGCTCAGAAATTCAAGATCAGCCTGGGCAACATGGTGAAACCCAGTCTCTATTAAAATACAAAAAAAAATTAGCTGGGCATGGTGGCGTGAGCTGGTGAATTGGGAGGCTGAGGCAGGAGAATCTCTTGAACCAGGGAGGTGGAAGTTGCAGTGAGCCAAGATCATGCCATTGCACTGCAGCCTGGGTGACAGAGCAAGACTCCATCTGAAAAATAAACCTGTATAACCCAAAGTCACAAAAATGTTTCCTTTCTTTTCTTCTAAAAGATTCAAATTTGTAGGTTTTACGTTTAAGCCTATGATCCACTTGAGTTAGTTTTTGTATATAGTGTGAGGTGTGGCTTGATTTTTTCTTTCTTTTCTTGCTTAAGGATTTGCAACTAGTTTCTGTTTTTTTTAATAAAGACACTAGTATTTAAAAGAACAAATATTTAACTATACAAATTGCGAAAATGGAGGGTATGCCTGCCTCCTGTTCCCAGAAGTGGGTGGGCAAGGGAAAGGTAAGGGTTTTGAGCGCAACAAGGTCTGTTCAGTGTGGGCTCTGCAGGCTAAGGAGAGGCGGGGCTGAGCGGGCTGGCAGAGTGGTCGGGTGAAGCAGTTGGAAGTGCCCTGGTGGGGTCAGTGGCTCCTGCGGGGGTAAAACAAGGGTCAATAGGATGAGGCAGTCTGGAGGCTTGGGAGAATGTGGCAGGGCCCTGACTCTAAGCGGGGCTGCAGGCTGGGTGTGCGCAGAGGTGCATGGTCCTCCCGGGGCGGCTCCTTGGAGTGTAGGAAGGCCCAAGACACTGAGACATTGCTGCACCTGCTCCTAGAGCTCCGGCGGTGGCTCTTCAGCTGGCCTGTGGCCGGCGTACTTCCTGCAGTAGGGCAGGCGGCGGGCTGAGGGAAGGCTGCTTCTCCTCGAAGACACTGCTGCTGGAGAGTGCAGGCTTCTGAGCCGCCCAGGCCGGGGCACAAAGGCGGGGACCTCTCCATGTCTCATAATGGGCTTGAAGGCAGATAGCCTGGGTGACGGACCCTGCTTGCTACGCTTGGTGTCTGAGACCTCACACCAGAGTGTCTCGTCCAATTTTCTTCTTCCCTTGCTGCACTGGCTGAGGGCCTTCAGCACGGTCTCCCTGGCACAGGGATCTGGGGCCTCAGGGGGAGGTGACGCTTGTACACGCTCCCCTCTGTGCTCCGGCGGGGTGATTTTCGTGCTCACCAGGCTGCGGACGGGCCGGGGGTGCCGGGCCTTCAAAGCCACCGCTTCACGTAGGCCAGGTGAGCCTCGGAAAAGTCTGGCCCAGTGATGCTCAGGAGCGGTGGCCTGTTGGGAAAGCGCCTCCAGGCCTAGGGGACCATCTCTCTCCGGATGCGGGGGTAGTCCCAGTCAGGAGGAGCAGTGGGGACCCAGCGCCTCCCATGGACTTAGACGACTTTGCAGCCATCCTTGACCTGGGAGCGGAGAAGGGGCCTAAACCGCAGGGCCTGGTGTTTCTGGGATTGGGGCGGAAGTATGGCACGGGGCCAGCCCAGGAACCAGCTCAGATAGCTGCCCATGACAGCAATACAATGGTCGGGACGTTCCCTTGGAAATTCAGTTTCCGAAGTCTGCGGCCGGGGCCAAGTGTGCTGAGCTTGGCGACCCTTGGAATCAGGATCCCAGAAAGCGCGCAAAGCATCGCGCACTGGGCACCCTCTGGCCATAGGGTCCTGCACAGGCCAGGCCAGCACCTTGAGGAATCTGGGACATCACAGGACACAGCTGCAGCGGGGGAGGGCAGCACCCAGAGGACCAGGGCGACCAGGGAAGCTCAAGCCTCCGTCCTTCCCCCTGATGGTCCCGGTCACTTGGCTCTGGGAAGAAGGGCCTAGCAGCTGCCTCTACTTTTGTGGCTGACCTTTAAAGATAGAAGATAGAATTTCTGCCAGGTCCTGAAAACTGCAGATGGCTGCTGACAGAAGGGTGTTCTCTTTGATCAGTGTGAAAATGAACACAGTACACTTGGATACTCTTTCCAGGAAAAACAATTCATTTACTCATATCAGTAAAGGTGATGTGTGTTTGATTCTTTTAGGATGGATGTTAATGTCACTTTTTCCAATTTTGCTCTTAAGAAAATGGAGAGTCATCAGGTTTTGTTTTAGCACAGGCAATGTTGATTTTATGTGGATTTCCTATCATTTCCAGCCTTCGTACATTCCTGAATAGATTGTCTGTCTCTGAACACTAATGTCATTTCTCTTTCTTTGCTTTTATTTATTTTTTAAAATTATTTCAATAGTTTTTGGGAAAAAGGTAATGTTTCGTTATATGTATAAGTTCTTTAGTGATTTCTGAGGTTTTGGTGCACCCTTTACCCAAGCAATGTACATTGCACCCAATGTGTAGTCTTCCATCCTTCACTCACCTCCCACCCATTCCCCAAAGTCCCCAAAGTGCCTTCTATCATTCTTATGCCTTTGCATCCTCATAGCTTAGCTCCCACTTATGAGTGAGAACATATGATGTTTGGTTTTCCATTCCTGAGTTACTTCACTTAGAATAATGGTCTCCACCTTCATCCAGGTTGCTGTGAATGCCGTTATTTCTTTTCTTTTTTAAGACTGATTAGTATTCCGTAGTACGTTTGTACCACATTTTCTTTATCCACTAGTTAGTTGATGGGCATTTGAGCTGATTCCATATTTTTGCAATTGTGAATTCTGCTGCTGTACACATGTATGTGAAA
Source organism: Trachypithecus francoisi (assembly GCF_009764315.1). Taxonomy (NCBI): domain Eukaryota; kingdom Metazoa; phylum Chordata; class Mammalia; order Primates; family Cercopithecidae; genus Trachypithecus; species Trachypithecus francoisi. Next base: position 13,971,862 of record NW_022681433.1, on the reverse strand, counting down.
GTAACTTTTTCGTAAAATGATTTCTTTTCCTCTGTGTAGATACCCAATAGTGGGATTGCTGGATCAAATGGTAGTTCTACGTTTAGTTCTTAAGGAGTCTCCACACTGTTTTCTATAATGGTTTGTACTAGTTTACATTCCCACCAGCAGTATACAAGTGTTCCCTTTTCACCACATCCCCACCAACATCTATTGTTTTTAGATTTTTTGATTATGGCCATTCTTGCAGGAGTAAGGTAGGTGGATCACATTATAGCTTTGATTTGTATCCCCTGATGATTAATGATGATGACCATTTTTTCATATGTTTGTTGGCTATCTGTGTAGTTGAGAATTGTCGATTCATGTCTTTAACCCACTTTTTGATGAGATTATTTGTTTTTTTCTTGCTGATTTGTTTGACTTTCTCATAGATTCTGGATATTAGTCCTTTGTCAGATGCATAGTGTGCAAAGATTTTCTCCTCCTCTGTGGGTTGTCTGTTCACTCTGCTGATTAAGTTCACTCGCTTTTACTGTGTAGTAGATTTTTAGTTGATTTAAGTCCCAGCTATTTATCTCTGTTTTTATTGCATTTGCTTTTGGCTTCGTGGTCATAAAGTCCGTGCCAAAGCCAGTGTCTAAAAGGGTTTTTCTGATATTATCTTCTAGAATTTTTATGGTTTCTTGAATTTTTGTAGATTTAAGTCTTTGATCCATCTTGAGTTGATTATTTTTGTATAAGGTGAGAGATGAGGATCCCGTTTCATTCTTCTGCATGTGGCTTGCCAATTAGCACTATTTGTTGAATAGGGTGTCCTTTCTCCACTTTATGTTTTTGTTTGTGTTGTTGAAAATTAGTTGACTGTAGGTATTAGGCTTTATTTCTGGGTTCTATATTCTGTTCCATTGGTCTATAAGCTTATTTTCATATCAGTACCATGCTGTTTTGGTGACTGTATCCTTATAGTATAGTTTGAAGTTAGGTAATGTGATGCCTCCAGATTTGTTCTTTTTGCTTAGCCCTACTTTGTCTGTGCAGACTCTTTTTTGATTCTATATGACTTTTAGAATTTTTTTTTTCTAGTTCTGTGAAGAATGATGGTGGTATTTTGATGGGAATTGCATTGAATTTGTAGATTGCTTTTGGCAGTGTGGTCATTTTCACAATATTGATTCTATCCATCCATGAGCATGGCATGTGTTTCCATTTGTTTGTGTCATCTGTGATTTTTTTTTTTTTGGCAGTGTTTTGTAGTTTTCCTTGTAGAAGTCTTTCACCTCCTTAGTTTGGTGTAATATACTTCTAAGTGTTTTGTTTGTTTGTTTGTTTTGCAGCTATTGTAAAAGGGGTTGAGTTCTTGATTTGATTGTCAGCTTGGTTGCTGTTGTTGTATAGCAGTGCTACTGATGTGTGTATATTGATTTTGTATCCTGAGACATTGCTGAATTCATTTATCAGTTCTAGAGCTTTTAGGATGAGGGTTTGGGTTTTCTAGGTACCCCATTATATCACTGGTGAACAGCGACAGTTTGACTTCCCCTTGACTGATCTGGATGCCCTTTCTTTTTTTCTCTTGTCTGATTGTTCTGGCTGGGACTTCCAGTACTATGTTGAATAGAAGTGGTGAAAGTGGGCATCCTTGACTTGTTCCACTTCTCAGAGGGAATGCTTTCGGCTTTTCCCGGTTCAGTATAATGTTGGCTGTGGGATTGTCATAGATGGCTTTTAGTACCTTAAAGTACGTCCTTTCTATGCTGATTTTGCTGAGAGTTTTAATCATAAAGCGATGCTGGATTTTGTCAAATGCTTTTTCTGTGTCTATTGAGATGATCATGTTATTTTTGTTTTTAATTCTGTTTATGTGGTGTATCACATTTATGACTTGTATATGTTAAACCATCCCTGCATCCATAGCATGAAACCCACTTCATCATGGTGGATTACCTTTTTTATATGCTGTTGGATTCCATTAACTAGTATTTTGTTGAGGATTGTTGCATCTATGTTCATCAGGGAAATTGATCTGTAATTTTCTTTTTATTTGTGATGTTCTTTCCTGGTTTCAGTATTAGGGTGATACTGGCTTCATAGAATGATTTAGGGAGGATTCCCTCTTTTGTCTATCTTTTGAATTCGTGTCGATAGGATTGGTACCAATTCTTCTTTCAGTGTCACATAGAAATCAACTGTGAACTCGTCTGGTCCTGGACTTTTTCTTGTTGGCAATTTTTTAGTGATCATTTCAGTCTTGCTTCTTAATACTGGTCTGTTTGGAGTTTTAATTTCTTCCTGGTTTAATCTAGGAAGGTTGTATATTTCCAGGAATTTATTTATCTCCCCTAGGTTTTCTGTGTTTTTCATGTAAAGGTGTTCATAGTAGCTTGGAATGATCTTTTGTATTTTTGTGGTATCAGTTATAGTATCTCTTGTTTTGTTTCTAATCGAGTTTATTTGGATCTTCCCTCTTCTTTTCTTGATTCATCTTGCTAATGGTCTATCAATTTTGTTTATCTTTTCAAAGAACCAGGTTTTTATTTCATTTATCTTTTGTATTATTTTTGTCTTTCGGTTTTCTTTAGTTCTGCTCTGATCTTTGTTACTTCTTTTCTTCTGCTGGGTTTCAGTTTGGTTAGTTTTTGTTTCTCTAGTTTCTCGAGGTGTGACCTTAGATTGTCTGTTTGTCCTCTTTCAGCTTTTCGATGCAGGCATTTAATGCTCCAAACTTTCTTTCCTCTTAGAACTGGTTTTGTTGTATCCCAAAGGTTTTAATAAGTTGTATCACTATTATCGTTCTGTTCAAATAATTTTTTAGTTTCCATTTTGATTTCATTGTTGACCCAGCAATCATTCAAGAGCAGGTTATTTAATTTCCATGTATTTGCGTGCTTTTGAGGGTTTCTTTTGGAGTTGATTTCCAGTTTTATGCCACTGTGGTTTGAGAGAGTACTTGATATAATTTCGATTTTCTGAAATGTATTGAGACTTCTTTTGTGGCCTATCCTGTGGTCTATCTTGGAGAATGTTCCACGTGCTGATGAATGTACATTCTGCAGTTGTTGGGTAGAATGTTCCATAAATATCTGCAAACTACATTTTACCTAGGATATAGTTTAAGTCCATTGTTACTTTGTTGAGTTTCTGTTCTGATGACCTGTCTGGTGCTGTCAGTGGGGTACTGAAGTCTCCCACTATTATTGTGTTGCCCTCTATCTCATTTTTTTAGATCTAATAGTAAATGTTTTATAAATTTGGGAGCTGCAGTGTTAGGTGTATATACATTTAGAGTTGTGATATTTTCCTGTTGGACTAGTCCTTTTGTCATTATATAACGTTCCTCTTTGTCTTTTTTAACATTTTGCTTTAAAGTCTGTTTTGTCTGATATAACGATAGCTACTCCTGCTCGCTTTTGGTGTCCATTTGCATGGAATATCTTTTTCCACCCTTCTACCTTAAGTTTATGTGAGTCCTTATGTGTTGTTAGATGAGTCTCTTGAAGACAGCAGATACTTGGTTGGTGAATTCTTATCCATTCTTCCATTCTGTATCTTTTAAGTGGAACATTTAGGCTATTTGCATTCAATGTCAGCATTGAGATGTGAGATACTATTCATCATGCTGGTTGTTGCCTGAATACCTTGTTGTTGTTGCTTTTGTCATTGTGTTATTGTTTTATACATCCCGTGAGATTTATGCTTTAAGGTGGTTCTATTTTGATGTATTTTGAGAATTTGTTTCAAGAGTTATAACTCCTTTTAGCAGATCTTGTAGTGTTGCCTGGTAGCGGCAAATTGTGTCAACATATGTTTGTCTGAAAAAAGACTGTATCTTTCTTTCATTTATGAAGCATAATTTCATTGGATAAAAAACTCATGGCTAACAATTGTTTTGTTTAAGAAGGCTAAAGGTAGGACCCCATTCCCTTCTGGCTTGTAGGGTTTCTGCTGAAAATTTTGCTGTTAATCTGATAGATTTTCCTTTATAAATTACTTGATACTTTTTCCTGACAACTTTTAAGATTCTTTCCTTTGTCTTCACTTTAGATAACCTGATGACTAGGTGCCTAGGCAATGATCTTTTTGCGATAAATTTCCTGGGTGTTCTTTGAGCTTCTTGTATTCAGCTATGTAGATCTCTAGCAAGACCAGGGAAATTTTCCTTGATTATTCCCTCAAATTTGTTTTCCAAAGTTTCAGATTTCTTTCCTTTCTCAGAAACACCAGTTTTTCTTAGATTTGGTCATTTAACATAATCCCAAACTTCTTGGAGGTTTTGTTCATTTTTTTAAATTCTTTTCTCTTTGTCTTTGTTGAATTGGGTTAATTCAAAAGTCTTGTTTTTGAGCTCTGAATTCCTTTCTTCTGCTTGTTTGATTCTGTTGGTGACACTTTCCAGTGTATTTTGCATTTATCTAAGTGTGTCCTTCATTTTCAGAAGTTGTGATTGTTTTTTATTTATTTATGCTATCTATTACTCTGGAGATTTTTTCATCCATGTCCTGTAACTTTTTTTTTTAAGTTGGTATTCACCTTTCTCTGGTGCCTCCATGTGTAGCTTCATACTCAAACTTCTGAATTATTTTTCTGGCAATTCAGAGGTTTCTTCTTGGTTTGGCTCAATTGCTAGTGAGCTAGTGTGATCTTTTGGGGGTGTTAAAGAATCTTGTTTTGTCATATTACTGGAATTGTTTTTCTGGTTCCTTCTCGTTTGGGTAACCTATGTTGGAGGGAAGATCTGGGGCTCAAGGGCTATTGTTCAGATTCTTTTGTCATGGGGGTGCTCCGTTGATGTGGTGTTCTCCTCCCTTCCTCTAGGGATGGGACTTCCTGAGAGCCGAACTGTAGCTATTGTTATATTTGTTCTGGGTCTAGCCACCCAGCTGAGCTACCAGGCTCCAGGCAGGTACTGGGGAGTGTCTGCAAAGAGTCCTGTGATGTCATCTGTCTTAAGGTCTGTCAGTCGTGAGTAACGAGCACCTGCTCCAGTGGAGGTAGCAGGGGAGTGAAATGGACTCTGAGAGGGTCCTCGGTTGTAGTTTTGTTTAGTACACTGGCTTAGTGTTGGTTGGCCTCCAGCCAGGAGGCAGCACTTTCAAGAGAGCCTCAGCTGCGGTAGTGTAGGAAGGATACAAGCTTGCCCTAATGCCACCTGGATGATAAGTATTTGGTTTCTTAGGTGGTGGGCAGGGCGCTAGAGCTCCCAAGAGATTGTGTTCTTTGTCTTCAGCTACCAGGGTGGGTAGAGAAAGACAATCAGGTGGGGGCAGATTTAGGTATATCTGGGCTGCGACTCTCCTTGGTAGAGGGGGCTCCCTGGGGCTGTTGTGCAGGATGTGGTTTCAGGCCAATGGAATTATGTTCCCAGGGGCATTATGGCTCCCTCTGCTGGGTCATGCATGTTGCCAGGGGGAAAGCTGGCAGTGACAGGCCTTACAAGGCCAGTTTCACTCCCACCGTGTCCCCCCAACAGCATGAGAGGGACATGCCCCAGGCTAAAATCCTCCCTGCTGAGAAAGCAAGGTGGACTTTCAGGTTTCACGCCTCCCCACCTGTAGCAGCTTCTGTGCTCCTATCCATACTCACCTCCTCTCCAGACTCTGTCCAGGAAACTGTGCAAATTGTTTCAAAGTTCAGCTGGAAGTTTCCTTCTCCCTGTGATTCCTTCTCCCCAGTTCCCTCCCCCAAGAACCCCTGAGAGACAAAGGCAGAAATGACTTCCCTGGGGTCCGAAAATGCCCACGGGACTCTTCCCACTGCTTCCCCTGCCCCTATATTTTGCTCAGCTCTCTAAATTTGTCTTTACTCCCAGTAAGGTCAAATCCTTCTCCCGTGATCTGGTTCTTCAGGCTCCTCAGTGAGGATGTGTGTTTGGGGGCAGTCGCTCCCCTTTCACACTTCGGACACTCAGTTTTTCAGCTGTGTCACGGAGCCTGCAGCAACAAGCCACCTCTTTCAAAGGATCTGTGGATTCTCTCAGCTTTCCTGGTATGTTCTTCAATAGTTCTTGGAGCAAAAGTTCCCAGTGTGTCTCCACAAGCTGCTCTGTCCATCTGAGTGGGAGCCGTAAGTTAGTCCTGCCTCCCGTCTGCCATTTTCCCTCACTTTCTGATTTCTGTTCTTTTTACTCTTCTTCTGTTTATACTGGGTTTAATTAGCTGATGTCATTGGTTGGAGGTCTTTTGTTAATTATGTATGTGTTTAGCACAGTAAATCTCTCTGTACACGTTGCTTTAGTTATAGTCCACACATTTGGACACATTCGGTTTTATTCTTCATTGAGTTCAAAATATTTTCAGATTTCCCTTTTGGATTTCTTCTTTGGTCCATGATTATTTGGAAGTGTATTGTTTAGTTTGATCGTATTTGGGGTCCTCTTAGGGATCTTTCTAGTATTGATCTCTAATTTGTAATTCTAATTTAGTTGGAGAACATACTTTGGATGATTAAAAAAAAAAAAAAACCTATTCCTCCCGTCACAGCACCTCTGACACCACACATGTGGGGTTTCCACACGAAGCAATTCTCCACTTCTCTGTGGACACCACCCGAGTGTCCTACAATTTGATTCAAGTGTAACACTCATTACCCAGAGTTAGCACAGGCCACACAGGTTAAGGGCTCAATCTCACAAGACTGACCCTCACTTTAGGTGCCAGCTACAAATAGTATGTGACCCACACTTCTGTCTGACCTGACTACAAATTGGAGGTTCTCACAATCTTCTCCTTAAGTTGAATAATTTATTATAACAGCTCACAGAAATCAGGGAAACATCTTACTTATTTACCAGTTTATTATAAAGGATATGATGAAGGATACAGATGAAGAGTTGGATGAGGAGGTACATGGAGTCAGGTCCAGAGGGGTCCCGAGTGCAGGAGCTTGTGTCCCACAGAGGAGGGCACTCCACCGTGTTGATACCTGGATGCATTCACCAACCCAGAAGCCCGCTGAATCCTATACTTCAGGAATTTTGATAAGGCTTCATCACACAGGCATGACTGATTCTTAACTCAGTCTCCAGCCACGGAGGAAGGGGAGAGAGGGAGCTGAAAGTTCGAAGCTTCTAATCATGGCTTGGTCTTTCGGGTGACCAGCCCCTATCCTGAAACTATCCAGGAGCCACCAAGAGAGTCTGTCATTAGAGCAAATGATGCTTCTGTTACCCAGGAAATTCCAAGGGTTTTAGGAGCTCTGTGTCAGAAATTGGGGGCAGAGACCAAATATATATTTCTTATTATGTCACAGATGACTCGAATCCTTTTAAATTTATTGAGCCTTGTTTTAAGACCTACAATAAGGTCTGCCTTGGTAAACATTTCATGCATACTTAAAAACAGCGTCTACTCTGCTGTTTCTATGTGGAGTGTTCTACAAATGTCATAGGTCAGGTTGGTTGAAGCATTGTCAATTATTCTATACCCTCACTGATTTTCTCTCTACATGTTCTTTCAGTAGCTGAGAGAGGGCTTGAAATCTCAGACTGTAATTGCAGACTTGTCTGTTTCCTTTGTCAGTTTTATCAGCCTTTCCTCCATAGATTCTGAATCAGCTCTATAAGGTATATAAAGTTTTAGTTTATCATTTTGATGAATTGGCCACTTTATCATTATGAAATGAACTTCTTTATCCCTGATAATAATTTTTTCCTTGAAATCTCCTTTTTTCATTGTTAATAGAGCCACTCTAGCTTTCTGTTAGTTTCAGCATGGTATAATCTTTCCATACTAACCTTTCATCTATTTGTCTATTTATTTTTAAGTAGGCTTCTTATACGCCTCATGTAATTAGATCTTACCTTTTTATCCAATCTGCAATCTCAGCCTTTCATGTACATCTGATGTTATTACTGATGTAATTGAGATTAAATTTACCATCTTGCCATATTTTCTATTTAACCCATATGTTCTTTCTTTTCTTTTCCCTCTTTTACTGCCTTCTTTTGGCATTGGATAGTTTTTTATGATTCCATTTATCTCCTTTGTTCATGTATTAGCTCTCTCTCTCTTATTTTTGTGTTCTCAGTGGTTGTTTTATCCAGTGGATGTTTCACAATATATGTTATTAGCTTTCAACATTCTAGCTTCAAGTGACATTATTTAACTTTGTACATGGTGTAAGAATGTTATAACAGCATATTTCCATCTCTCTCCTGGCATTTGTGCTATTGTTATTAGATATTTTACTTCTACGTATATTATGAACCTATACTACATTGTTATTATTATTGATTATCAACACTCAGTTTTCTTTTAAAGAAATTTAAATAATAAAAAGTCTTTTGAGTTACTCATTTAATTGCCATTTTTAGTATTTTTTATTTCTTTGTGTAGATCCACATTTCTATCTGGTATCATTCTTCTTCTGTCTGAAGGACTTCCTTTAACATTTGTTGTGGAGGTTTGCTGGTGGTGAATTCTTTTGGATTTTGTTCACCTGTACTTTTGATAAATATTTTTGCTTTGTTCAGAATCCAAGTTGATATTTTTTTCTTTAAATATTTAAAGATGCTGTTTTGTGTATGTCTATCTTGAATGATGTCTAGTGGAAAATCTGCTGTTATTCTTATCTTTGGGTCTTTGTACATAATGTGTCTTTTTTTCTGGCTGCTTTAAAGATGTTCTCTTTTTCATGGGTTTTGAGCAGTTTGATTACAGTATGCCTTGATATTGTTTTCTTCGTGTTTTTGTGCTTGAAGTTTGTTGAGATTTTTGGATCTGTTTTTATAGTTTTCATCAAATTTGGGGTGTTTTGCCCATTGTTTTTTCAAATATTTTCAGTCCTAGTTCTTCCTCTTCAGGGACTCCAATTACACATATATTAGGCCTCTTGAAGTTGCCCTACAGCTCCTGTTCAAAGTGATATTCTGTTCATTTCTTTGAGTATTTCTTCTCTCTGTGTTTCATTCTGGATAGTTTCGATTGCTATATCCTCACTACTTTTCCTTTCCCTTTCTTTTTCTTAAAATAACGTTTATTTAGTAACTCACAGTTCTGTAGGTTAGACATCCAGATGTGGCTTAACTTGAATTCTCTGCTTAAATTATCACAAGGCTGATATGAAGATGTCAGCCAGGCTGAGTTCTTGACTGGAGGCTCTGGAGAATGTTTGTTTTTAAAGTCATTAGGTTGTTGGTAGAATCTAGCTCATCTGCTTGTAGTACTAGAGTTTTTGTTTCCTTGCTGGCTGTCAGTCAGGGACCACGTTCAGCTCATAGGGCCACCTTCAGCTCATAGGGCCACGTTCAGCTCATAGGGCCACCCACATGCCTTTCTATGTGCCCCCGTTTATCTTCAAAGCAGTAATAGTGTGTTGAATCCTTCTCAGACTTCAATTATCTCTGATATGCAGCTCTATGACCAGCTGGAGAAAACTCTGCTTTTAGTAGACTTACTTGATTAGGCCAGGCTCACCCAAGATAATCTTCCTCTTAATACGTAATATAATACAGTCATGAGAGTGGTGTCTCTTCGTGTGCATGGTTGTTATGCAGTTGTTTTCGTCCACTTGGGCTGCTATAACAAATACCATAGATTGGGTGACTTAAACAGTAGAATTTTTTTCTCATGATTCTGGAGGCTGAGAAATCCAAGAGCAAGGTGCTGACTGATTTGTTTCTGGTGAGGGTCCTCTTCTTTGTTTGCAGATGAATATATTCTTGCCATAGCCTTACATGTGGGAGAGACAGATTATTGCTCTCATATTTCTTCTTATAAGAGCACTAATCCCATTCATGAGGGCCCCACTCTCAGGACCTAATCACCTCTTAGGCCCCACTTACAGATGTCATCACACTGGGAAATAGGGCTTCCATATATAACTCTTGAGAGCACACAGTCAGTCAGTTCATAGCAGCAGAGTGTGTACATGAAAAGGCAGTCACTGGAGGCAAGTGACTAGGGTCTTGCCACCACAGGTGGATTTCGAGTCCTAAAGAATGGCAACTTGGAAATGCTACATAACCATGGTGGAGCTGGGAGGGACAGTTTTTCTTTTTCCAGGATCTTCATTTCTTTTTGATGATGATGATGCTTTTTTCAGATTACTGAATATCAGAGAAAATCAACTGAAATGGTTAGTGCCTCCATCAGGCCTTTGGGCCTTCAAATGACATCTGGCCTAGGAGAAGCTTTCTGGGTGGCTCATTTAAGGAGAGTTTCTCTCCCCTTCTGGACTGTAAATTGAATCATGGCAGGAACTGTCTTTTCTGTCATTTCTCCCATCCCCAAAACAAAACAAGCCAGAATAACAAACATCCCCTGACCCTCATATTTCTGACACATTTTTCTCCCCATCTGGACACCCAGTCTTGAGAAAAAATTGTTTATATTCCCCATCCCGGTCCCCATGCTTATAAATGACTCTACCTGCTACCATCTAGACACCCCACTATTCTACTATAAAGGCCACTACTGATTTCTTGGTTAGTAAGGTATTTTGCTTTGTTTTGTTTTTGAGACAGGGTCTCACTCTGTCACCTAGGCTAGAGTGCAGTGCATGTCAGCTCCCTTCAGCCTTGACCTCCCCAGCTCGAGCAATCATCCCCTCCCAGCCTTCCAAGCAGCTGGGACTATAGGCATGTACCACCATACCTGGCTAATTTTGGTTTTGTTTTGTTTTTGTAGAGATGAGGTCTTTCTATGTTGCCCAGGCTGGTCTCAAACACCTGAGCTCAAGCCATTCTCCTGCCTTGGCCTCTCAAAGTGCTGGGATTACAGGCATGAGTGAGCCACTGTGCCTGGCCTTAGTAATTCTTAATAGATATATCCTGTTCCTTAGCACTGGCATTTGATGTTATTGATGACTCCTTTCTTTCTGAAACTTGTTCCTTCCTTTGCTGCTTTGAACAATCCCATCTGCCTGTTCCCTTCTTGTATGCATCTGCAAGTGTTGGTTCTTAGTTGCCTTCACTAGAAACGCTTCCCCTGCATTTTATAAATCTTGCCAGGTGATAGTGGCAGAAAATAGACTGAACTGAGTTTAATCCTGATTTGGTGAATCGTGTGTGACCTTGCGGAAATTATACAACTTCTTTCTCAGTTTCTTCTTCTGTGAAATGGAAATTTTACCCATGCTGCAGGGTTATGGTGAAGGTGAGTGATGATGCATGTAAAGCACCAACATGTCAGAGCTGTCAGTCTTCTGTAGCTCCAGCCTTCCTGATAGCAGAGACCGTATTTTAAAGATAGGAAATTCTCATGCAATTGTTTTGACGCCGGCCTTTTGATCAAATGGCAGCCAAATATCCCCGTGTCCAAATGGGCCTATCAAAATATCCTTATTGAGTGGTTTTAATAGTTAAACTGTAATTCACATGCCATACAATTTACCCTTTTCAAGTGTACATTTCAGTGATCCCTGGCAACCACTAGTCTCATTTTTTGTTTTATGGGTTTAATCTACTCTGGAAGTTTTGTATAAATGGAATCCTATGCTTTGAGACTTTTTGTGTCTGTTTCTTTCACTTAGTGATGTTCTTAACATTCATCCATGAATCAATATTTTATTTCTTTTGATGGCTGAATAATATTCTATTGTATGGATATAAAACAATTTGTTTATCCATGCATTAGTTGGTCGGCATTTTGGTCGTTTCCACTTTTTGCCTACTATCGTTAATGCTGCTATGAAAATTTGTGCCACGAATCTTTTCTTATGCAGTATCTAATTTACTCTTCATTCCTTTCAGTGTATTTTTCATCTCAGACATTGGAATTTTTTTCTCTACAGTTCTTATTTAGGTCTTTTTTGTCTTCCTTGTCTTACTTGACATGTTAAGTTACTCCTCCAGCTTCTAAACATATGAAATATATTTACAACAACTCTTTAACTGTCCCTGTCTAGTAATTCTGTTATCTGTGTCATCTTTTGGTCAATTTCAATTGGTTGCATCTTCTCATTATGGGTGGTATAACCCTGCTTGTTTGCATGCCAGGGGATGTTTTCTAGATGACAGGCATTGTGAATTTTTCTTTATGAGTATTGGATGTATTTTTATTGCCATAGTATTTTTTTTTTAGACAGGGTATCACTCTGTTGCCCATCGCGGCAGTGGTAAGATAATGGCTCACTGCAGCCTCAACTTTCCTGGCTCGACCGATCCTCCCACATCAGTCTCCCAGGTAACTAGGACTATAGGCACGCACCACCACACTTGGCTAATTTTTTAAGGATTTTGTACAGACAAGGTCTTACTATATTGCCGAGGATGATCAACCCTGGCTTAAGCAATCTTCCTGCCTCAGCCTCCCAAAGTGCTGGGATTACAGATGCACACCACTGCACGCAGCTGATTTTTATATGTTTTATAGAGGTTGGTCTTGCTGTGTTGCCCAGAGTGGTCCCTAACTCCTGGGCTCAAGCAATCCACTCGCCTAAGCCTCCCAAAGTGCTGGGATTACAGGCATGAGCCACCATGCCTAGCCCCCATAGTATTCTTAAGTTTTTTTCTGGAGTGAAGTTATGTCACTCGGAAGGAGTCTGATCATTCTGGGTTTTGCTTTTCAGCCTTATTAGGCAGGTACTGATCAGCAGTTCTTCCCGGCCAATTTTTCTACACTACTGAGCAAAACCTGTCTGAGTGCTTTACCTGATGCCCCATGAAGTGTGAGGTGTTCCACGCTGGCTGCTGGGAACAGGAACGATTTGTGGCCTTTGGTGGACTCTAAGTATTGTCCCACTAATCCTTGGCAGAGTTCTGTCCCCAACCTGAGATCCTCTCTCCACAGGCAGGCATGCACTGATCAGAACCTGGCTGAAAATTCGAGGTCACTCCTCAGATCCTCAGAATTCTCTCGGTGGAGCTCAGTCCTCTCTGGTACTCTACTTTGTAGGCTCTAACTCCTGACCTCCCTGAGCCCCCAGATCCACTTTCTCAACTCAGAGAAACCTCCGGGCTCCACCTGAGTGCCCCGATTCCCCGCACCACAGTTCGAAAAGTCACATGGGTAATGAGCTTCAGCAACTGTAGGTTCACCTTGTTTGTTTTCTGACTCTCAGGGATCACTGTGCTTCATTGCCTAAAGTTTGATGTCTTGAAAACCATTGTCTTGTATATTTGGGGCTTTTTTTTTTTTTTTTTTTTTTTTGCTGGTTTCAAATGAGAGGGTAAGTCTGATCCCACTTACTTCATCTTGGCCAGAAGTAACTATATTGGAATATAAAAATTTGGCAATTGTCGTAACGCCATTAAACCACTATTTTTTACCTTTGGAGAAAAAAGGGATTCAGATTTACCTCGATAAATAGCACCTGTACTTCTGGTAAATAACAATAAGTTTCCTAAAGTTGAAAATATTGTATGCCACGTTTTGTCTTGTCTAGAGAGTGGGTTATATGAACAAAGTGTTTATTGTTGGATCTGGAAACCCTGATTGTAGCTTTGTGTTTTTTCGGTTCTTCTGTACGTCAAAACATGAAAGAATCTGCTCCTACCTTGGGAGCACCTTGCTCCTACAGGGCGTACTTATGGGATGGCCCGGTGCTACCCAAATTTGTAATTCCTGCCCCCATCTGTACTTAGGAGCAGCTGGAAGGAAATCCCCACCCACACGCCATCTGCTCAGCCTCTCCCCACCACCAGCTCACCCCAGCCAAGCCATTGCTAGTACTAAGTAGGAAAATAGTGGGCCACTGGGCAGCGTTTTCTGAAATAAATTTAGATTGGTTTAATACAAATAAAGCCTGTCCAAGTCCACAAAGAAATCAGTGCATGGGCTCCCTAGGGTGTCCTGCTCTCTGTTATGATGCTGACCAAACCCATGAAGTGCTTTGTCTTCAAGTGGGAAGCTATCAAAGTTCTGTCCTATACTTATTTGCCTTCTTGTCTATGGTGTGAAGGTCATGGGCCATCTCTGATGTTATAAATATGCAGGTTCCCATGCGGCACTGTGTGTTATTGTGTCAGTTAAGCTTTCCAGCTTTAAAATTAAACCAAGTTTTTTCATCCATTACAATCCTCTGGATAGGGACTGGATGACTGCCGATAAATTTTTAATATTTTCTTTCCATTTTCAAAGGCCGTGTCCTCTCCAGTGCTCAGCGTTTGCACGCAATGCCTAGCCTTTGCACGCGAACTGTTCGCATCCACCTTTGTGCTGTAGAAGGTCACCTCAGTGGCAGCTGGAGGCCTCACAGTTACCAGCTGCCACTGAGATTAGCATGGATTCTATCTTCTCCTGACCAGAGTTATGTAGCCAGTAGGATGGCTACAAAGAAATTACGATTGGGGTAAAATTTAGATGGCAGGAGGGTGTTCTAGATTTAGAGTATGCGCCCAAACCAGGGAGATCTGTTAGAGATGTTGTAGAGTGGTTCAGCAATGTGCTTAATTGGTAAGAGCCCTGGGCAAGGCAGTCAGAAGACCAAGAGCCAGGCCTGGCCAGGCCCCTACATTACAATGGATTGCCTGAGGGCAAGGACTGGGCTTTACTTCTTTTCATTTCCTGCTGTGCCTTGCAGAGTCTCATTCACAGAGTAAGTGCTGAATAGAAGGTGTCAAATGGTTTTGTCGCCAAAAACCACATGACATGAAGCATGCATGTGAAGTCAGCTTTGTGTGTAGGTCATGGCAAAACACTAATCTAGATATTTCTGCTTGTATATTTCACACAGAAAAGGAACTACATTGGAGTTAAGGCTCATTAACAGTTGGGTAGTGTACTAGGGCCAGTGAGTAAAAAATTGGCAATTCTACTCTATTTTCCCTGCATTTAAAGATTCTGAATCCATTGGTAAGCCCTGTGTTGAAGGCCTCTGTTCACTAATATCCATTTCCTAGTTCAGCTGGGTGGAAATCAGGCATTGTAGGAGACCAGAGTGTTACTTCTTTGGAAAGCGTGTAAGTAGATTCTGGCTGCCTGCAGTGAGGTCAGTGGCATGCTTGCCTGCTTTTCTGCTTTGAACCTTAGACCACCCCAGAAGCAATAGAAGTACTGCAAGGAGCAGGGAAGGAGGTGATAACAAAACACTCCTACATCTAAAAGTGTCGTGGGGGAACATGACATGCCCCTCCTTTAACGCCTGCACGGTGGCTCTTCCTGAGAAATATGATGGGGAAGAGGTCAGGAGTGGGTCACCACCACACCAACACCACTTCTCATCCCAGGCCCACCATGTGCCCTGTGAGCTGCCTGTAACCACCACCCTCCAGAAGCTGGCCATCTAATTATCCCACACAGCTGGTGCTTCCTAAGCAGATGTGCATTCTAGCTTCACTGTGTGCTGGCTCTTGAGAGAGAAATGAGAAGCAAACACCTGTTCTGAAACAGCTGAAGCTGGCTGTGTTGGTGATCTTCATTCATCAGAAGCTGTCCATCCCCAAGGTGCCAGTGAGCCTGAGCTGCGATCTCTATACACCACCTTGGGGACCGTCTGACATGTGGGTGGACAGGAAAGGAGGTGACGGACAGTACTTCAAGGAATCAGCTATAGAAGTAGTAACAAAGATCGACAGCACGAGAGAGAATACTGTTTTTAGCAAAGGCAAAAGACTGCCAGTGACAGTACGCCAGTGACAGTACAATGATTATTAGTCCTAGGCAAAGTCACGCGGGATATGTTTAGAGAATGGCAGGACCCTTTTCAACTTAAAGCAATAGAGAACTCTACAATCAACTTTGTTTCTCAGCTTTTCCTTCCTAAAGTCTGAGGTGCCGGAGCCTTGATCTGTGCTCTGACAGTGATTGAGTGCCACCCGTCCTGAACCAGGACTGGTTTCACAAGGTAGTTTGGTGTCACAGAGCCGCCAAACTTTCACTTGGTGTGTTGATCCCAAAAGTTGGCGTTGTCAGGGGAGCCTCTTTCTTAGCTCAGAACACGAGTTGTTCGCTGGCCCCAGAAGAAGAGGTGAGCTTTTTGCACTATTGTTCAGTAGAACACTGGAATTTTGAATAGGTGAGTAAAAGCAATATAATAATGACACCAATATCAAAGTAAGTGCCAAGAATAGAATTTCACTGAATCCTTTTATATTGTGCATTTACCATTGAGTATAATTTCTAACATCATGATGATCATATTATTAAAGGTGGTCGTTCTTAGGAGCTATCCTACCCAGAAATAAATCTAACATCCAAAAATACATGACAGTGTGAGCGCCTGCTAACGTCCACAAGCTCAGAGGTGACTCTCTGTACCATAGGTTACAATTAGTTCTAATTCACTGAGCTGGAAATTGTTTTATTATTTCCTTTAGATTTCTAAAAGAAGTGCCTTCTATTGTAACAGTGTCAGGCACCTGGTACCTCAACAAATTAATTAAAGCACTGAAGTGTTTTATAAAATCACCAGCCACAGCAATAAAATGGAAAACAGCAATTGTGGGGGGAAAAAATCTATCTTTGGTCTTAAGCTGTGTCTTAGAGTTTAATACAGGCAATAAAATCTCTCACCTTTTCTTGATGATGTTTAGTTGGTAGTCATATTTGTTTTGTTTTCAGCATTGAGAATGTTGAGATAAAGGGCATATTCAGGTTGATTTGCCTACAACAAGCAAGTGAGTTTTCTGGAATATTATGTACTCTGCTATCATAAAGACAGTTTCGATGAAGCAGTGATTTCACATTCTGCTATTAAGTCAGAATAATTTAAGATATGCCATATGTGAGGTTACATGGCAATCTCTGATGACTTTTTGAGAGGAGAAGGAATTAATTAGAATTAGCATGGTTACCCTTAAATTAACCACTAGAAGCATTTAGATCAATTAACCACTTTCCCCTTAAAAGATGAGGCCACTTGCACATTCACAAACCCATTACTCTACGTTGTCTGCGTCCACCAGGTGCTGAAGGGGCTACCATTTTCTGATCTGTTTTATATGTTGCTCCCTGGTGTCTTGGAGAGGAAAAAAGAGGAGGAAGAAAACATTTGAAATATGCGTGGATTTATGATGGTGCTGGTCAGTGTCTGTGTCATGTCCTCTAGGAGTGTGATCTACTAGAGCGAAGGAAAGAACGTGCCTTTGAGATGTAAGCCCATTGTCAATGGCAGGGGTTCTCTGACTGCCTGCGGGTCCCGGGTCTGTCTGCACCTCCCACAGAGGGACCAGAGGAAGGCGCCTGCCCACCCACGGGTCTTGGGCCATGGTAGAGTGCTTTCCTCTGTGCTATTTTGGGGGACCTTGCCTTTTCTTTTTTTGAGCTTCAACCTAAAAATCACCACTCCTTTACCCCCAAAACCCTGTCCTCAACCCCAGGCAGAGCTGCTTGCCCCTTCTTCTGTGGCCCTACAGCCCCTCACACTCACCTGGCCGGAGCCAAGTCACAGAAGGCTTTGCAGGCCGTGGTGAGGTGTGTGGACTTTCTTTTTACTGCGAGAGAAAGTGAGCAGAGGGGTCCACACGGGTCATGACCTGCCTCACGTGTGAAAAGGTTATTCTGGCTGTGGCGTAGTGAAGGAAGAGAGGACGCAGGGCTTCCTATCAGAGAGTGAGAGGGGATGATGGCTCAAACTGCACCTTTAGCCACGGAGGAGGCATCAAGTCACATTGGAGGGATGTGTTGCAGGAAACCTCACAAGACATTGGTCCTGTAGGAATTTAAAGTCGGAAGTTGCTAGAGCAGAGGTGGCCAGGGCTGTGACTTGGACTTGACATTGAAGAAAAGGGTCACTAGAGTAGCCTCTAAGGCGAAGAAAGGGGCATCAAGGTGTTATTCTCTGGTGCCCAATTAAAAGGTTGCTAGATGATTATAAGTCTGACTTCTATCTGGATTGACTGATTGATTTCCCATTAGACATTTTCAAAGAGCAATCTCCTTTAAGAAAAAAAAAAAAAAAGCTTCTTTATCCAAGCAAGCCTAGAAGTGTCGGAAGCTGGAAGGAATTTGGCGATTTTGTCTATTATCCTTTTTCCAAGCATGAAACCTTGCACTTAGAACCACATTAATGGAACAATAATTTTGGTCCCTGTCTGTTTTTTCTTTTCAATCCTTAAAGATGACAAACCGTGGACAATTTCTTCTCTCACTTGAAGAACTCCTTTGTCATAAGAAACCATTGTCACCTGTGTGCTGTGTGTTTTTTCACAGGTGACTGGAGTTTGGTTTTCTTTCTCACAGGATACCCAAAGCAGAGGACTGCGGCAGCTCGAAATGGGTTTCCGCCCAAGCTGGACCCGCAGGCCCGTGAGGCTGAGCGGCAGCTGGTGCAGCGGCTGAAGGAGCGGTGTGAGCGGCAGACCAGACAGCTGGGCGTCGTGCAAGGGGAGCTGAAGAGGGCCGTCTGCAGCTTTGATGCACTTGCCGTGGCCACGCAGCATTTCTTTAGAAAGGTGAGGCCCCATTTCATGAAGGTCCAAGGGCATTTTGGTTGGGGGAGAGGGTGGTGATAGTAACAGTTCTTTGTGTGTGTTGCTGTTTTGGGTTTGAGTTTTGATCAGAGTGGAGTTTGGATTTTCGGGAGTTCAGGCAGAATCTCCTGAGGTGTCCCATCATCTTTGGGGAGCCACATTTATCCTTAGGTGTGAAAGAAATATGTCTGGGAAGAATCATTAATAATCTTCATTCCGAAAGAGGAAATTATGTAAAAAATGAAAGGAAAGGATGTACAGGAACGTTTTTGCAGGTGAGATCTTTGCAGCAAATGGAGCATGTGGTTGTTTGCATTTTCGAAGGGAGAGGTCACTTTCCGACATTTCTGCTCACATCACATCAAAGGGAGACAGGCCACAGTCCCGTCCACCTCGGCTGTTGGTGGACAATGGAACGTGCATGGCCTGGGACTCAGGGCCATGGCCCCAATTCCCAGAGCAGCATGGGGAGAGGTTCGGATTCTCCCTGTACCCTCCATTTTTCTGAAAATGCAGGGAATTTGGTTTCTCCTCTGCAAATGTCTGGATCTGTGTGTGTATACTGAATCTGTTACTAACCATGGAGCAGTTAAACTTCCCAGCCTTTCCCCGGGGGACAGAGGTGGGAGCCTAGTGTCCCACTGCATTTGTGCTCCACCTTGAAGTCACCAAGGTGTCCTTGGGGGAGAAAAAGCATAAACATTATAAATGCACATTTTTGGCCGGGCGCGGTGGCTCAAGCCTGTAATCCCAGCACTTTGGGAGGCCGAGACGGGCGGATCACGAGGTCAGGAGATCGAGACCATCCTGGCTAACACGGTGAAACCCCGTCTCTACTAAAAATACAAAAACTAGCCGGGCGAGGTGGCAGGCGCCTGTAGTCCCAGCTACTCGGGAGGCTGAGGCAGGAGAATGGCGTAAACCCGGGAGGCGGAGCTTGCGGTGAGCTGAGATCCGGCCACTGCACTCCAGTCCGGGCGACAAAGCGAGACTCCGCCTCAAAAAAAATAAAATAAAATAAATGCACATTTTTGAGATTCATGTGTGGACCTCCTGGTATCTATACATGGGGGGAAGTAAAAGTGCTGTATAAATGCTCTCCAAATGAGAAAGTGAATTAATGAAATATCTGGCCAATTTCAAAAGAAAAGCGGAAGAATGTGAAGTGACTCCATGTCCCCCGGCAGCTTCCTTTTTGGCCTTTTATGGCATCCTTCATCTTCCGCTCTACTCCAGTATAGAAGCCTGAGCTGCTGTTTTTTTGTTGTTGTTATTTTTGTTTGTTTAAGGCTTTCAACAGAAAGAGCCATTTATCAGTCTGTTGTGGTAATAAATGACAAGATGAATAGGCAACCCTGAAATTTCCATTTTACCAATAGTTTCAGCCTCCTCCCCAACCAGAATTTTAACCCCAGCAGAAAATGGCCAATGTGAATTTCACGCCTTCCTTTCTGGTCTAGTCGTGATGCATGATGTGATCTGGTAAGTGTATATAAAGTGGCTGAAGACTCACCCCTGTAAGAAAGTTACAAGCACATCTTCAAGGAGCCCAGGGGCCTGACTGGGCATGGCCAAGATGAGCATTTTTGCAGTTAGGGAAGGTGCTTCGTCGTATTTCCCACTGACTGTCAGGTTGTGCCTAAAGAGGAAAACAGGGCTGTTCCTTGAAGTTCAGTGATCCTGTTGATATAGTTTATATCGCCGTGCTGCCTGCTGTGGGACTCCACCTTTCAGACGTCATCCAAAGAGTCAGGTTGGACAAAGCAATAGATATTGATATAACATATTGATAATATGTTCCATGTTCTAGAAGTTGGAGCTTTTATTAGGCCCCACTTTGGGGATCATGGCAGGCGAGAGAGTAACTGTGCCAGAATTAGGGGTCCCTGTAGTTATGCATTTCCGTGTTCCAGGAAAGTTCCTTGTTGGCCTGCAGACCATGGGTTTTACTTCTTTGCGGCACGCACGTGGCTCTCAAACCAGAGACCAACAGCGGCTGGCAGGTGATTTGCAGGCGTCTCCACTGGACCTCCCTGCTACTACAGCTGCACTTGGCATGACATTTGAGCAAGAGGGATGGTGGACATGAATTTCCTTTTCTTTTCAGTAAATCACAACCAGTAACTCCAAATGAGCTTCAAAAATGACCGTGGCCTTTCACCTCCCACACAATGTATTTTTTTCCCTATCTTTCTGATCTCTACGCTCGCTCTCTCGCCAGATAAATGCCAGAAGAAAAAACGGAAGGTAAAATGTTTTTTTAAAAAAATTAAAGTCCTAATTGAACATAATCAGCATCTTTTATGCAGGCCATCATGCATGCCATGTAGTTTAAGGTGATGGATTTGAGAATTTGCTAGTAATACCCAATTAGACCAGGAGGTGTGACGTGGGGTG
Organism: Trachypithecus francoisi; assembly: GCF_009764315.1. Lineage (NCBI taxonomy): Eukaryota > Metazoa > Chordata > Mammalia > Primates > Cercopithecidae > Trachypithecus > Trachypithecus francoisi. The sequence continues at coordinate 13,951,197 of NW_022681433.1, read as the reverse complement.
GAGAATCTGGGAAAATAGAGGCAAAGCAGCCTTGGAACCTTCAACAATGGAGCCCTCTGAAGTTACCAGGTCAGGAGAACCCAAGGTACCCCATGTCACACTGGTGGGAAATCCATGCACTAGTATTGTGAATGAGATATGGTCTGAGTCGAGCATGCCAGCTTTGAGGAAGTATGACCTGTATAGCCTGAAAATGCATGATCTCTTTGCTGTACTGGTTAGAAGGCCCTGCCAGAATTCCATCCTGTAAGGAATGCACGTGTATCTTTTGTACACTGTAGCATATTCATCTGCAGAGCATGCTCTGGTGGAGAGAGGACACAGTGCTAACCCAGAGTCAGTTCCATCTCTGCCCTGATCCAGTGGGGAGACCTTGAGCAAGTTCCTGCCCCTCTGTGCACTTCGTCATCATCACTGTAGGAATAACATCCCTGTCCTTGCTCTCTTTCCCCCTGGCTGACTCATTAACTTTGAATCTCAGTTTTCTCCACTTAAAATAGAATTCATAATAATTCTTCACGAAGTCATTGTGAGAATGTAGTGAATTAATGTGCAAAGATGCTTTATAGAGATGAGTCTCACTATGTTTCCTAGGCTGGTCTCAAACTCTTGTCCTCAAGGGATCCTCCTGCCTCAGCCTCCTAAAGCACTGGGATGACAGGCATGAGCCACCATGCCCAGCTGGCAAAGGCACTTTTTTGACAAATATTCCATCAGACATTCTTTTCTGAGTGCAAAGATATCTGTCAGGATCTACCTCAAGGATTTTACTCTCAAGTGGGAGAAGGTGAAAACACAGTCAAAGCTCCTGAAGAGCTTGGCCTGGAATGTACTTTACAAATAATTTTAAAAAATAATTTTTAGTGGCCAGGCTCGACCAGCCTGGCCAACATGGTGAAACCCCGTCTCCACCAAAAATAAAAAAAAAATTTAAAAAATTAGCCGAATGTGGTGGCACGTGCCTTTGATCCCAACTACTTGGGAGGCTGAGGCAGGAGTATTGTTTGAACCCAGGAGGCAGAGGTTGAGGTGAGCCAAGATTGCACCACTGCACTCCAGCCTTGGTGACAGAGGGAGACTCCATCTCAAAATACATTTTTTAAAAATAAAAATGAAAATAATTTTCTAATATAGCTCTTCAGTTACTGCTATATATTTTTACCTGAATGTGCTGATGCTGTTAATTTAAATAAATGTTGGAAGTAAGCCTCACCACTAGAGAAAAAGAATTAGAAGCCCAGATAAGAATCTCCCTTCTCTGCCCCATGCTTTATAGCTCCTGGCAGAGTAGCTGTGAAAGTTGTCAGCCCTAACACAGCCTCAGCCCGGCGTCTGGGGATTCTAAGATGCCACACTTAGGTGCCAACAGCAGCCTCACACTTGCGCTGGTTGCAGGCAGCTGTGCCCCTGCAGCAAGGCATGTTCCTCACCAAAGGCCAAACAGATCTGCTAAATCTGTGCTCCCAGACCCCCAGGTGGTATAGTAATGAGTGTGACTCTCAGGGACTCGCGCTTCTCAGGGTCGGGTTGAATGGCGTGGTGGTGCTCTTGCTGTGTGGTTCCCCGGAATGCTACTCTTTAGCATCCCCTGGTGGCTCATCCATGAAACAATCCACAGGATGGTCCTCACCCTGCAGCAACATCCCTGCAGGAGTTTTATATACATTACCTTTGAGGGTACATGGATTTTCATGTTACTTTTAATCAGATTTATTATATTTGTTCAGTATTTTTCATATCTCTTCTTGTCTTCTTTTGTTAACTTTATGAATGTGATCGTAGATTACGGTTTTGAATTTTTTTACGTGTTATTAAATAGTTTAGGCATAAAAGACCTGAAAATGAATGTCAAGCATTTTTGAACTCTCTAAGCTTACCAAAAAATTAATAATGCACCAATCTCCTTCTTCTCAAAGTGTGTATATATTTTATGGCTTTTATTATTTGACCTTTTATCACAAAAAAAAATTCATATAGAATAGTGGAAAGCATAAAACCCAAATACCCCATAATTCATATTTAACATTTCTTCACATTCTGCCATATGTGCTTTCTCTATGTCTTGTTGTTGTTAGTTAGGAGTATGTCTATTGTTTATGCATTTTGTATATTTGAACTTCAGCCTTTCACCTTTAGTTCACATATATTAGTAGACAATCTTTAGCAACTCTGCCTGTACCCTATGGGGTGGGTAGGTAGGGAGGATTCAAAAAAGAAAGAGGTAGAACTTTAACAATAGAGCTCTTATTTATTGACCATCTCCTATGTCCTGGGCACTTAACAGACGTTATTTTAACCCTCACAACAACCATAGCTGTTGTAGATCTCATCCTCATGTGATACTTGGGGAAACTGAGGCTCGGGGAGTTTGCGTAGTCCTCTGAAGACAATATAATTTGAAAATGATGGAGCCAAGATACAAACACCAGGCCAGGCCACACCCAACACCCATGTTTTTCCACTATGTTATGATGCTATTTCTCCCTCTCCTCACAATCATCAGGGTGCTTTTGATGTATTAAGGGGGGAATGCACAATTGCAAAACAGATGAAACAATAAACTAAAAGCTAAACACACAGAAAATGACGTAATGGTTTAAACTGTTGCCATAAAAAAATGCTATGTGCTCAAGTGGAAGCCTCATCATTGATAATGGGAAGGAGTCTTGGAAGAGCAGGATGGAGAGAGAAGCAGAATGTGGGTTGAGCAAAGAGGAAGGAAAGCATATTGGGACGAGAACATCCAACGCCTGCTGTCTGCAGAGTGCCCCTGCTCCCTGCATATCTTTAAGCCCTTGGTAAATTAGTTAATGGCTTCTGAATAGAGATCTAGTCACTGGGGAACTATTTTTGAAAGTGCAGTGATTGCTCTAGTATGGATTGCAGACTCCTCATAGTGAAGCTGGCCCCAGCTCACCTTGAGTGCTCCATAACACCTGGTTGGTTCGTGCGTCAGGGCAGGGTGTGTGTTAAAGGGGAAGAGAGAAGAGACAGCAGTAGAACCCCTTTGGAAAATAAAGGCTCGCTAGCTTTATCTGTTTAATGCATGCAGATTTTAAATTCAGGGATTCGTCAGAATGAATGTTGCTCTTGAGCTCCTAAAGCAGTAGAGAAGCTGTTACATCCACCAGCCAAAGGACTTCACATTTCAGAGATTTTCCCACTGAGTGGCACTTTCTGGGCAGTAATTATACCTGGTCAGAATTGAAAACAGTAAGCTCTTTGTTGCTTCCTAAATCCAAAACATGGTCATTCAAACATAGTGTTTTGTGCCTCTCCCACTTATAAATGATGCTCTGCGATTACCTTCTCTTCCCTTAATTTTATCGTGAATAACCAAAGGCTTAAAGAAAATGTGAGCACTTAGGGTGGCATTTCTGACAGTTATTCAGCGTATAACACAGTAGAGAGTGCTAGTGAAGTGGTAAATTCAAGGCAAATTAATGGTTCCTATGGTTGCTGTTCTGAAAGAATATTATGTGTCACAAAAATAAGTGCCCCCACAGTGCTTCGCTAAAAGAACCATGAGTGTCTGTATGGTTTCACTTGTAGGACTTCAGCTAAAGGAATTTTTTAGCACAACCCCCAGACATCAAAATATTCCTGATATCAAGGGATAGAATCCCCCAGCTATGCCAAGCAGCTCTTTGAAGTAATAAGAACCCTTGGCCTGTGGTGTCAGTCGTGCAAAACATCATGGTCAGTGGAAAATGAAACTCAAAATAGCAAAGTCTTCTCAACATTCATGGAAGATCCTTGGTACTGAAGCCTGATAAAACTCAACTCTATTGATGATAATATAAATTTCACAATAAGGTGCAATAAGATGAGAATAGATACCTGACCAAGGTGAAAACTAATTGTCCCATTCAGCTCATCTCACTTATGCTTTGTCATCAATGTGCTTTTTTGTTTGGGTTTTGTTGGTGGTGGTAATTAAATGACATTCTTTTTTTTTTTTTTTTTTTTTTTTGAGACGGAGTCTCGCTCTGCCGCCCAGGCTGGAGTGCAGTGGCCGGGTCTCAGCTCACTGCAAGCTCCGCCTCCCGGGTTTACGCCATTCTCCTGCCTCAGCCTCCCAAGCAGCTGGGACTACAGGCGCCCGCCAAGTCGCCCGGCTAGTTTTTTGTATTTTTTAGTAGAGACGGGGTTTCACCATGTTAGCCAGGATGGTCTCGATCTCCTGACCTCGTGATCCACCCGTCTCGGCCTCCCAAAGTGCTGGGATTACAGGCTTGAGCCACCGCGCCCGGCCAAATGACATTCTTTTTTTTTTTTTTTTTTTTTGAGGCGGAGTCTCGCTCTGTCACCCAGCTGGAGTGCAGTGGCGCAATCTCTGCTCACTGCAGCTCCGCCTCCCGGGTTCACGCCATTCTCCTCCTCAGCCTCCCGAGTAGCGGGACTACAGGCGCCCGCCACTTCGCCCGGCTAGTTTTTTTTTTTTTGTATTTTTTAGTAGAGATGGGGTTTCACCATGTTAGCCAGGATGGTCTCGATCTCCTGACCTCGTGATCCGCCCATCTCGGCCTCCCAAAGTACTGGGATTACAGGCTTGAGCCACCGCGCCCGGCCCCAAATGACATTCTTTTGAAGGCAGATAGGTGCCATGGGAGAAGAAAGGTGAATTTCAGCCGCTCCTTTGCAGAAGAGGCCTGAGGCTTTCCCCAGACCCTGGTGGGCAGTTGGTTAAACCTGGTCTGTGGTAAAAGTGTATGCCTTTAAGATATTCTGGGATACAGAATTCAGCATAGCCATCCTGCAGGCCAGAGAGGCCACAGAGCAGATGGGGCATGGAGTATCACCTGGCCATCCCACCCAGCCTTTCTAGACCCATGGCCTCTGGCAGATACCAAAGTCTTCACTTAAATGTCACTGGCAACTTATTAAAATAAATGCTGTAAACTCCCCTCCATCTAAACACAAGTCAAAGGAAAAACAATATTCAAAAATAATGACTCCCTAAAGAGAGGAGATATGATTGTCTCAGCCCCAGAACCTCTTTCCTGTGAGAGATGAGTTTATTAACTTTCCTAGACCTCAGTTTTTCTATAAAATGGAGTTACTAAGGGTCCAGTTTCAAGGACAAGACTAGAATGAAGGGGCTGTCAGGCCCAGGCTCTGTGATTTAATTCAGTGCCTCTGACTCTGTGGGGTGTTCTATTAGTCTGTTTTCATACTACTGGTAAAGACATACTTGAGACTGGGCAATTTACAAAAGAAGGAGGTTTAATGAACTCACAGTTCCATGTGGCTGGGGAGGCCTCACAATCATAGCAGAAGGTGAAAGACACGTCTCCCATGGTGGCAGACAAGAGAAGAGAACTTGTGCAGGGAAACTCCCCTTTATAAAACCATCGGATCTTGTGAGACTTATTCACTGTCACAAGAATGGCATGGGAAAGACCCGCCCCCATGGTTCAGTTACTTCCCACCGGGTCCCTCCCATAACACGTGGGAATTGTGGGAGCTACAACTGAAGATGAGATTTGGGTGGGCACACAGCCAAACCATATCAAGCATTATTTAAATACCAGAAAATCATTGCCTGCTGCTCAGTTGGCAGAGCATGACACTTAAGCACCAGCAAGTGCTCTGCCCTTCCTCAGAGGGTAGGGTATGCCTATTGATCCCTGTGGCCTGCTCTAAGCATACCTGGTATGGGACCATCACAGTTTTGAAAATATAAGTTAGATTATTCTCTTTGGGAAAATCCTTTAAATAACAAACATCTGTGGAGCGTCTGAATCACGAATCTGTTTCTAGCATGTTATTCCCTGGAGACACCACCAAGTGCAAAGAGAGATGGGGAGAGAGATAACCCTCTAGTAGTTGCCTGTTGAGGCTGAGCCTTCTCTTTCGTTCCTTTGGCATTTGGTTTCTAGCAGGAGTTGAGAGACGTAGTGGCTTTTGGAGTGCCTCTTATGTGGGACTAAAACTGGCACCTCATCGCCTGTAGCAGGTTATGATGCGAGCCTCCCTCCCTGGGTCTGCATCCCTCCGCCTCCTCCTCAGTAGACACACACCCTGAATCATCTCCAGTTCCAAACACAGGGAATGGTCCATCCTAGTCATTCTGTCTGTGGTCCATCCACTTGGTAAATGGATGATTTGAAAACCACATCTCAGCCCCTGAGTTCCAATTCTAGGGAAGAGATGCTCACTGAAATCATGGGAGGGCAGAGTGGACTGTGAAGCCTGTCAAGCAGCCAGGGTACCCAGGGCAGGGGCGCCTTGAGAGAGGAGTGTGGCTTGTGAAGTGGGCCAAGGAACACATAGGATCTCAGCAGGCAAAGGTGGAGGAATCGGGCCTTCCGAGGCAGCAGGAAGAACTTGAGGAGAGAGTGGTGCAGTGTGGGGAGAGAGCAGGACCACTCTGTGGAAGATTAAGAGTCTAATTTGCCTAAAGCTTTGGGTGCAGGACTGATGATGGCGGGGAATGAGGCTGAAGAGTTCAGGGACTTGAATCGCAAATAAAAGAGAGGAGGCACTCGCGGAGGCAGGCAGGAGGCCCTGAGTTTTGGACAACAGCTGCGGCGCTGTGCTTTAAGCTGTGTTTAAGGAAGATTAACTCTGTGCCAGGTTTGAGATGGATGGCAGCAAGAAAACCCCATGTAGGGAAAGCATGTAGGAGGCTCTGCCAGTGGAGTAAAAATCCAGACAAGAGGTGAGAAGGGTCGGGGGGACCTGGAGTCCTAGTGGAAAGGAGAGGGCAGATGTAGAGCCTGAGGATCAGGCTGTGAACCTGACAACTGAAAGGGTTCAAGATACGCAGACGATAAAGGATGTGAACCCACTTCACCCCAGCCCCAACAACACCCACACAGAAATCACAGACTGCTGAGAACTTAGGAATTATGTGCATATACAGCTCCGAAATGTTTAAAGGGGCCATGGGTTCCCTTGAAGAAATCTGCTCTGAAACTGTACATTTTATGCATCAGTGAGCCCTCAAGTCCGGGGAAAAATAAAGCAATGCCAGGGGACCTGTACTGTTTCTTTTTTTTCCTCCCAGATTCTACTTCTAACCCATGTATCACCTGTCCCACCTCCTGGGAGTACCCTGTGTCCCACTCATCCTCTCCAGGAATTGCAAGGTGGCTCTGAATTGCTGCTTCCCTTGCGTTAATTGAGTTAATGCTTACAGTTAGATAGAATAAGTTCTAATGTTTGATAGCATAGTAGGGTGACTGCAGTTAACAACAATATATTGTTACATCTCAAAATAGCCAGAAGAGAAGATTTGAAATGTTTCCAACACAAAGAAATGATAAATGTTTGAGGTGATGAATATCCTAAACTCCCTGATTTGATCATTAAACATTCAATGCATTTATCAAAATATCAAATACACCCCATAAATAGGTACAAATATGTATCCATAAAAAATAATTCAAAAAAATTAACGCGCTTTATGCTTCCTGCCATCCTGCATCCTTCCAGAGCTGGTACAGCCTCCTGTGTTGATTTCCGGGACTCTTTCTGTGTGGTTATGCTGAGATCTCCATGAGGGAGTTAAGCAGAGGTATAGATGTCAGTAGAGAAAAGGGAGGCTCTAGAGAAGCAAGCTCAGGGTGGTTTACGCACAGTGATATAAAAGGGATGAGATTCACAGGAGGGCATATGCAGAGGAGGGAAGCGGACCTGGGACAACATCTTGGGAGATGCCTGTGCGTCCTTCATGGGGCCAGGCGAGGAACAATAGGCCTGGCAAGGAGAGAGAGGAGCTGGTGGGAGGTGTTGCAGGAGAGGGGAGAATCCCATCTCGCAGAAGCCAAATGGAGGGGCATCTCTGACAGGTGAGAGTGATTTACAATACCAGGTACCAGGCAGCGGGAGAAAAGGTCACAGAATGAGGAAGTACCCTGGAGTTTGGCAGTTTGGGAAAAGCATCTGTAAAGAGGTAAGGACACCCAGCTTTTCCTGGTTCCTCTATGATCAAATGGTTTATTTAGTTTATGTAGTTCTGCCTCATCTCAGCCCACTGAGAAGCCAATTCTTCTATCCTGTGAGGAGTGGCAGTGGCACCATCTACAGGACATTGTCTGGAAAGGAAAATCTCTGCCCAGAGAAAACAGCTCATGCCAAGTATTACCTTAAATTCCAGAGAGTTTTACAAAAAGCAAATGCTGCTCTCCTCCCTTTTGCTTCCTAAAGTGTGAGCTACAGCCCTGCCTATGCCACAAACCTGATTGAAACTAGTTTTGAAATTGAAAACACACAGCTCAGCTCCTTTCATTTTTCATTTTATTCCTGACAATCATATTACTAAAACAGCAAGAATAAGATTTATGTCGTACACTGCAAGCAGTTTGCCTATGAGAGAATTCATAAAAGCAATTCCATATGGCACAAACCTAACAATGAAAGTGATCTATACCTGTGATCCAGTCCCTGGAGAGAGTAAAAACTCATCACTTCTGCCCTCCCAGGAAAAGAAAGAAAAACATTTAAAATCCCAAAATAGTGAAACTCTATTACATGACACTATTCTCTTGAGAACAAAGATTTATCATAAGTATTGTGCTGACAAAATAGATATGAGGTGATATTATTTCTCAAATTCTTCTTCAATAATATTTCCCCAATTTTTGTTTCAAAGCACCTCGTTTGATCTTCTCAGCACTGCCAAAAGATAGGCAGGAGAACTCTTAGTATTCCTGTCTTCCAGGTAAAGAAACAGAGGAAGAGAAGTTGTTCCTTGCCAGAGGTCTCATGATCAATAAGCCATAGAATCAAGACTTTGTGCAGATAAGTTCTGGAGGCCTAATGTTCAGCATGGTGTGTTGTATACATGAAATTTGCTAAGAGAGTAGATCTTAAGTGTCCTCAGCGCCCCCCACCCCCTCCACACACACAAGCACAAAAGGTAACTGTGAGGTGATGGATGTGTTAATTAGCTTGATTGTGGTAATCATTTCACAATTTATATGCATATCAAAATAGCACATTGTCCACCTTAAATTTATAGAAATTTTATTCATCAATTGTACCTCAAAAAAGCTGGCAGGCGAAAGACTTCACAAGGATCTCCTACCTCCAGATCTAGTGTGCACCTTCCACTATTCTAGCTTTGATATTCCATTGACAAAGATGGGAAATTGATTGATCACATCTAGCAGCACCAACAGACCAAAACATCAATGCAAAATAGCATCTTGACCTCATGCTGAGATGTCTCACTTCTGACAATGAAGAATAGCATTCAGTGTCTGCAATGATAAGCCAAGCTCCATCGAACAGTTTGACACCATGAGTAAGGGAGCACTAGTACCTTGCTGGTTTCTGGCTGCCCTAAATTACCAGATCTTGGTAACAATTATTATATGTTAAGATTAACTATAAGGTTGGCCAGAAGCTCAACACTACCCTACACCTGGGGACAAACACCCACCCACAGAAGACCATCCACCATGCCCAGATGAAGCCATGAAAGAGATTCAGGTGTTAATAGCAGGTGGCTATTCAGTGAGAGCCACAAGCTTCTATGTTTCCCTCAAAAGTGAAGGCCGATGCTCGTTTTCATACCTAAGATAACCAGAATTATTTTTCTTCCATATATGGACTGGCTTTTTTGCTTCTTCAGATCCATATGTATGTTATCAGCAATAGCAGCTCCTCAGAATGACCATAACCTTTTTTTTTTTTTTTTTTCTTTTGAGACGGAGTCTCGCTCTGTCTCCCAGGCTGGAGTGCAGTGGCTGGATCTCAGCTCACTGCAAGCTCCGCCTCCCGGGTTTAGGGCATTCTCCTGCCTCAGCCTCCCGAGTAGCTGGGACTACAGGCGCCTGCCACCTCGCCTGGCTAGTTTTTTGTATTTTTTAGTAGAGACGGGGTTTCACCGTGTTAGCCAGGATGGTCTCGATCTCCTGACCTCGTGATCCGCCCGTCTCGTCCTCCCAAAGTGCTGGGATTACACGCTTGAGCCACCGAGCCCGGCCGGTCCCTGTTTTTATTACCTCTGTGTACACTTACCATCTGTCCACAAACAGGAGCACAGTTGTGAAAAGTGCACAGAGCAGGGTAACTAAAGGCCCAGCTTTTTGGCTCGAGGACTAACAAGGGGGGCACCCAGGGAACTGGAAAGGATAGCAGATATTGAGGCAAAGGAGGAATGTGGGAAAGTGACCCCTTACATTGTTTCTGAACCCCTGGGCTCACCCCTGAGCTGTATGTGACTCTCATCCTAAAAGCATATACAGACTTTGAGAATTGAACTACAGAGCAAACCATCACCAGAGTGCTAGACTGGCCACTGTGGGAGGCACGTGAGGTATGGATCCTAATAGCACTTCAGGAGCTTTGAAAACGGAGCTAACTTTGGAAGCACAACTTACAGAAGGCTGGATGGAACTGATAACCTGAACTCTACCTCACTGATTGCCTGCTGCTGATTATTCATTAGATTTAAGCAAGGCCCAGAGGAATCTTATAATGTAATATTCAAAATGCTTGGAATGCAATTTAAAACTATTTGGCATACAAAGAATCAGGAAAACCTCAGCTTATATGGGAAAAGCTAATCAACAAACAATAAAACCAGGATGACACAGAAGTTGCATTTATTGACAAAAAGTGTCAAAATTAGCTATTGCAAAATGCTTCAGGAAGTACAAGCAGTTACCCTTGAAATTTTTCAAAGAAGGATGTATCAAAGGAAGAGAAGATACACATAAGAAACAAATGGAAATTTTAGAGCTAAAAAATACAGTAACCAAAATAAGAAACTCACTGGATGGAAATGACAGAGAAAAAAGTCAGTGAACTTTGAAGATAGAGCATAGAAACTGTCCAATCTGAATAACAGAAGGAAAATAATTTTTAAAGAACAGAGCCTCAGGAACCTAACAGACAATTTTAAAAGGGTCTAATATTTTTGTAATAGGAGTTCCAGAGAGAAGAAAGCCACTACTTTGGCGGTTTAATGGCAAAAACCACAATTACTTACTTTTAATGGCAAAAACAGCAATTACTTTTGCACCAACCTACTATATATATACACTGTGAAATACCACTGGGCTATAAAAAAGAATAAAATAATGTCTTTTGCAGCAACTTGGACAGAGCTGGAGGCCATTATTCTAAGGGGAGTTACTCAGGAATGGAAACCAAATACCGTGTGTTCTCACTTGTAAGTGCAGCTAAGCTATGGGTGTGCAAAGGCAGGCAGAGTGGTATAATGGACATTGGAGACTCAGAAATGAAGAGCATGGGAAAGGCGTGAGGGATAAAATACCACATATTGGGTACAGTGTACACTACTCAGGTGATGGGTGCACCAAAATCTCAGACTTCACCACTTTACAATCCATTCATGTAACCAAAAACCACTAATACCTCACAAGCTATTTAAACATATATATATATATTTAATGGGAAATGATACCAGAAGAAAACTTAGAATAACAGGAATGAAGTGATAGAAATAGTAAATAACCGAGTAAACATAATAGACTCTTCTTTCCCTATTGCATTCTTTAAAGTATATTCAAAGTTAAAAGCCAAAATTATAATATTGTCTCGATGGAGGTTGCACATAGATGTGATTCAGAAGATAACAACTACATGTGGAGAAGGTAGAGGGATCCAGATGGTTCCAAGGTTTCTACATCCACTTGTAGACTTGTAGTCAGATACTGACTCTAACTAGACCAACTATTCCCAGACCAACAACTAAAACGTTATTTGAGATGTAGTGAAAAATACAATACAGCACTTAAAATGGAATACTAAAAACTGTGCAAATAACCCAAAGGAAGGCAAGAAAGGGAGACAGAGGCACAAAACCAGAGTGAATAGAAAATAATAAAATGGTAGGTCTGAATTCAAATGTATCAGTAATTACGTTAAATGTAAGGTGATGATTTCAACCAGGGGTGACACATATTTCAATAAAAATACAAATTTATTTTTGTAAGTAGTTTTATTGCAGCACAGCCACATTCATTGCTTTGCATATTGTCTATAGCTGCTTTCTCATGACAACAGCAGAGTTGAGTGGTGCAACAGATGATACAGTCCACAAAGCCCAATGTTATCTGCCGCTTTCAGGAAAAGGTTGCCAACATTATCTAAACACGCCAATTAAAAGATCAAGATTGTCATAGTTATGTGTGGAAATAATGATTATAAAAACATGATCTACTTATATGTTGTCAATAAGAAACTGGCTTCAAATATAATGATATATGTAAGTTCAAAGGGAAAGGATAGAAAAGGATATAACATGAAACCACAAATGAAAAATAAACTAGAGTAGCTATATTCATAGAAGAAGTAGTTTCAGAACTAGAAAATTACCAGAGATAAAGAGAAACATTACATAATGATGAAAAGGTTCACTCACCAAGCAGATGCAACAATCCTAAATGTGTTTGCATCTAACTACAGAGCTTTAAAGCACATCAAGCAAAAACTGAGAGTACTGAACAGCAAAATAGGTGAATCCAAATTCTGCTTGGAGATTCAACACCCCTCTCTCAGTAGTAAACAGAAGTTGTAGGCAGAAAATTACCAAGGATATGGAAGAACTGAGTAATACCATTAACCAACAGGATCCTGTTGATGTTTGTAAAATACCCCACACAGCAGAATACACATTCTTTTCAAGTGCACGTGGAACATTTGCTAAGAGAGACCACATTCTGGGTCCTAAAACTAACAAATTTAAAAGAATTGAAATTGTACAAAGTATGTTCTCTGACATACTTTGTTGTACAAAAAGATTTTGTCTTATTGATTTGTGCAGTTAAACACAAATCAATAAGACAATAATTGGAAAATCTTTAAACACTTGGATGTTAAATTACACGCTTCTAAGTACACCATGGGTCAAAGAGGAACCTTTGAGGAAAATTAGAAAATATGTTGAACTGATGGAAAATTAAAATACAACAGATCAAAATGTGTGGCATGTGGCTAAAGTAGTGCCTAGAAAGGTATTTATGGCATTACATGCACATAATAAAAAAGAAGAAAGACTCAAATCAATAAGCTTCTACCTGAATGAAGTAGAAAGAGGAAAGCAAAACAAACAAAAAGCAACTAAAGGAAAGGAAATAAAGATAGGAGGATAAATTAATGAAATTGAAAACATAAAAATCATAGAGAAAATCAATGAAACTAAAACCTGGTCCTTTGAAATTGTCAGTGAAACTGATAAACCTATAGTAAGACTGACAAAGAAAAAGACAAAATTGCCAGCATCGGGAATGGAAGAGAGGCTGTCCCTGCAGACTAACAAAGAATGAGCTATTGGTGTACAGAACAACTTGGATGATTCTCAGAACATGCTGAGTGAAAGAAGCTAGTCTCGAAAGGTTACACACTATCTGGTTTCATTTGTATGAGATTTTACAAAAGAAAAAAACTGTAGTGACAAAGAACAGATTAGTAGTTGCTGGAGGTTAGAGATGGGGGGAGTGTGTGCAAAGGGAGGTTTTGGAATAGTGAAGCTGTTCTGTATTCTGATTTTGGTGGTATTTACATGCATATGTATATGGTTTTAAATTTATATCCCTATACACAAAAAAAGTCAATTGCACACAAAGCACAAAGTCAGGGTTATTGTATGTTAATTTTTATAATTAAAAAAAGAAAAAAGTGATAGTTCATATGATTGTTTTCTTATTGTCCTTTGGGTGTTATTGTCTTGAAATTTACAGGAACAGTAAACCTATTTGTGCTTGGTGGGACGAGGGTCTCACTTGTTCGTGGAGACTGATTGTGTCTGTAGCGGGCTAGTTTGCAGTGCTGATTTGAAGTGAGTAACTTTCAGAGCACTCCCTGAAGTGCTCCTGCCCCCTCTGACTTGGCCAACAGGCACACAGGCACCTCCCCATCAAGATGGCCCAGAGCTCAGCAAAAACTCCTGTTTTCATCTTCACTCTGAAAAGGCTGCAAGGAAAAGATTTGAAAACAAACAAACAAACAAACAAAAACAGTAAACCTGGGCAGAAATTAATCTTTAGTCTCCCATTCACCTTCAGTTAGATGGAAATGATCCATGCTAGGAAAGGGAATCTCAAGAGTTTAGCATTAGTCTGTTTTGCACCTCCTGCCTCAGGCTGAGTCCCCTGGAGGACTCAGTGGAACCCCCATAATTTGGGAGACTGTAGAGTGGTGGGGACCCATGCCTTGCTCACTTCATGCTATGGTCTGACTCTGTGTCCCCACCCAAATCTCATCTTGAATTGTAATCTGAATTGTAATCCCCATGTGTTGGGGGAGGGACCTCATTGGAGGTGATTAGATCATGGGGGTGGTCCCCCTATGCTGTTCTCATGATAGCAAGTGAGTTCTCACGAGATCTGATGGTTTTATAAGGGGACTTTTCTCCATTTTGCTGTGCATTTCTTCTTTCTGCCACCATGTGAAAAAAGACATGTTTGCTTCCCCCTCCACCGTGATTGTAAGTTTCCTGAGGCCTCTCCAGCCCTGCAGAATTGTGAGTCAAGTAAGCCTCTTTCCTTTATAAATGACCCAGTCTCAGGTATTCATAGCAGCATGAGAATAGACTAACATACTTCACTTGGACTGTTGGTGATTACAGACTTCATTGACTTTTGGTCATAAGCCACAGTAGGAGAGTGGCAGAGCCAAGGCTGCTGGAGTGGAGAGAGAGAGCATGAGTCTCCTGGAAGATTCAGAGGGAATGGACAGCTACACTGGTACCATCCTCATGCCTGGAAAAGGGGCTTGGGGAGCCATTAGACCTTTAGAAGAGTGGGTCAGAACAAGATGGGACAGGGGACCTACATGGACCTGACAGCCGAAGACCATCCACAGGACGCTGCGAGAACACACCCAAGGACCATGGTTCCCACAGCCCGGCTGTGCACTGTGGCCATGGTGTAAACGGCAACGCCTCTGGGTCCCTCCAGATGAGCACAATGCAAAGGCTGCCAGCCCCAGGAATGTGATGGAAAGAGCTCCCTACTACCAGATGGGAACAAGTGCCTGCTCTTGCCATCATCATACATGAGTCCTCTCAAGCGAGGAGTCCACTCAGGGTGGAGGAGAAGAGAAGAAAAAACCCAGGAGAGAGCTTTCGAACTGAAAAGTGGCTGGCGTACGTAAGCCTGAATCGAGAAATTGTTGAGAAATTATGGCATTGTACTCTTAACCTAAAAGCAGAAAGATCGTGTTTCCCAGTACTGTTCCCAAACAGACATAAGGGTAGAGATTAAGGGTAGTCAAAGAAAAAGAAAATTATACTTTTGAAGTTACAAAGTTCATACATGTCACCTGCCTTTTAAAAAAAATGTAACTGAAAAGAGAAGAAACTGGTGGTGTGAGTGGTTTTTTGACCTGGTAATGCGTTCTAGCCTCCAGATGAGGCCCCAGGGCTGTAACAGTAACTCTGTATGTGAGACAGTCTTGCAGATGGAAATTGGAGCTCGTTGCACAGCTGATGAGTGGCAGCGCTGGGACTGGAAGGTGGCTGACTTTCACCCTGTGCTCCTTCTCCCTCTGTTCCACACTGCTTCTCACACCAAGAAGGAACAACGAAGGTGGTCCAGTCGCTCAGTTCTCAGGGCACCCCTGCTCCATGGCAGGCAGGTAGAGACGCCTTCCACTTGGAGAACACTGGCTCAAAACAACCAACACTGACCCTTACGCCAGACAGTCGTGAATCTCAGTGACATTAGAGAATAGTTTCAGACTGTGAACTCCCTTGAGCTACTGTGAGTTTTGTTATTTGAAGCAACATATGTGAACACTTGTTTCGTCTTTAAAGACAAATAGTTTGAAGTGGGGAGTTCCCAAGAAGAAGAAGATTCCTCTGCCCTACTCGTTTCTCTGGGGATTTGACTTGGCATAACCAGTGAGTTGTGACATGTTGATTGTCTCACTAACTTCTGTTTCTAATAGATTAAATTGTTCAGCTAGAAGGAATACAGGAGAGGAGATGGGTTCATGTGTCAGTCCCTTTATCAGTGAAGATAGAAGACAACAGCTTTGGCTGCTGACTCCCATGCTGGAGGGCAGCTGCGATTGTCGGCTTGTGCATGCCCCTCTAGGAAAATCAACATTCATTTTAGGAGGATGATGCTGTAGCAAGGGAAGAAAGAGATGGAACAACCCAAATAAGACTTACAGCTGCCTAGGATCCTTTCTGCAGCTGGGAACCTATAGCTGGACTCTTAGGGGCATCTCTCTGGGCTTCTGCCCAGATATAGGTGCTGGTATGGAGGAGGAGAGAGGAAGCTCTGTGCCAGGAAAAAACTTAGGACAGATAAACTAGACTAGACAGAGTGAGAAGAAAGTTTGCACCTGTGGAAAACAAAGGAGGAAAATGCCTACAATTCCCAACATAATAAAGCAGGGTTTGATATTGCATAAAATCAGAGGCTACAGTGCTTATAATATATAGCATAGTTATAGTACAGAAGATAACCTGTCAAAATATAAGAATTACTTATATGTATTGGAACTAAGAGGAACTCATACACTGTTTATTCATTATTTGCTAACATTTACATATGTTTACTATGTGGCAAGCACTGGAGTAGGACTAACTGTACATTTCCATATTAAACTCTCATGACAGCCTTGTGTGGGCACTGCTATTAGCTTAGAGAGATGAATTGCTTTGCCTAAAGTCACACTATTAAATTGGAACAGGGCTGGGATCTGAAGCAAGGTCACTCCAATATCAAAGCCTACGTTCATCATGATGTTCTGCCTCCTAGTCGTTTAGGTTTGGAATGATATGATCAAGTGAGAAAATGCAATGTACAGGAAGCACAGAAACTTGTCTCAGCTGTGACCCTCATCCACACACACCCTTTCGCTGTTTCATGGAGCCTGGAAAGAGGTACAGAGCCGCTCCCTATTTTGATTCCTCATGAGTGAAGTGAGAACATAATGAAGGTGACTTGAGATAATAGACATGAAAGGTGGAAATACTCTATCGCCTTGTGCTGATGACCATCATTCAAGAAATAATCATTGTGTGTCCCCTGGGCCAGAAACTGCTTGGGATGGCGACTGCAACAGAGAGCACAACACGCATGCTCTGTGCCCTCACAGAACTGGAGGTGTGTTGGAAGAATCGATCAAGTCACCATGAACATAAATATAAAAGGCAGTATCGGGGACTGTGACCTGGTCCAGGAGGTCAGGAAACAATATTGCCAGCAGGTTGGGTGAAGGGAATGGGAGGGATATTCTGGGGAGATGGTTGACAGGTCAGGCCTTGCAGCACCTCCTAAGCAGTGGTGGGGACCCTGGCCCTTATCTAAGAGCAGAAGCAGAGCCTCTGAGTGGAGGGTGATCTGAGAAGACTCACCTTTGGTGGACAGCTAGGCAGGGAGACTGAAGAGCAGACCATGCAGTAGTCCACACTGGGGAAGGTGAGGGGACCTGGACCAGCGTGGTGGAGATGGGGTGAAGTTGATGGGTGGTGGAAGAGATCATTGGAAGGTAAGTTGCCTAGGAGTGGTGGTATGTTGGAGTAAGTAGGGAGTACAGAAAAGGTAGCTACAAAGGATGAGGTCCAGGTCTTTGGCCCAGAAGAGTGGAATCCACAGAAGTTCGTGAACTGGGCTCTTAGTCCGTACCGTTTGAGGTGCCTCTGAAGCATCAAGTGAAGGTGTTAAGTACGCCAAATAAAACTGGCAGTCTTAAAGCCACTGGCCAGCACATTGTGTCGACATTTGCTTTAAGAAGTCACAGAGTACCTGCTGTGAGCCTTCGTTCCCTGGGTCCGGAGAGATTCTGCCTTCGTGTAAGACACAGCACTTTCCCTTACGGAGTTGGCCTCATTCGTGAGATTAAATGAACACATGGCACAATGGGAAGATTTAAGTCAGTGTGTGATTAATTACCAAAGATCGCAGCACTCTGGAAATAGTGGAGAGGCCTCCTGGAAAAAAATAGGCTCAAATGAGAGAAACCTGGGTAACTGAGGGACAGAGGAGAGGGGAGGCAATGATATAGCAACACGAGCAAGAGAACAGAGTTGGAATAAACACTAAGCCGTGTGGGGAGGCAGCGAGATTGTAGATTGACTGTAGATTGCATTGCACCTATTCGATAATACTGGGCCACAGAATCTAGCCACTTAACACAGACATGTATTTAATGATGGATATATATTCTTTGTATTTTTGGCTGTTTCCTTGGCTGCTTCTAGTCTTGTTAAATGACATACAAGTCATGACAAATGGCAAACACAAGTTTAAATGACATGAAAATTGAGTATGTTATATATATATACTTTTTTTGTTTCTCATGCAGGTCTTTAGACAGTGTAATGCCTACCAGCCATCTTAGTAAAAAATATATTTTAAAATAGATGTGAAGACTAAAGGAAAAGGAAAAATGTGAGGTCTATTTTAAGTTCATGGTCATCTCAAGTATGGGGGGTAGCAGGGTGACCCAGTGAGCTCCTCTGGAG
The DNA here is from genome assembly GCF_009764315.1 of Trachypithecus francoisi. Classification (NCBI taxonomy): domain Eukaryota; kingdom Metazoa; phylum Chordata; class Mammalia; order Primates; family Cercopithecidae; genus Trachypithecus; species Trachypithecus francoisi. The sequence goes on along the minus strand of NW_022681433.1, from coordinate 13,932,797 downwards.
GCCGTGCAGCAAGAGAGAATGGTCACTGTGCCTAGCGAAGGCAGGGACGTGTTTCTAAGGCAAGGATGACTAAGTGACTCTTTTCAAATTGTGTTTCACATGGGAAAATGTCTTCTGATTTGAGTAAAAAGCGTGTCTGTGTAGGGAAGAGTTCTCATCCTGGAGTTTTCAGTTTTGCATTCCTGCCACACCAGGCCTGCCACCTTCCCTCCCTTTTGGGAGACAGAACCAGCCCCTAGCATGTTAGATCCCATCAGAAAGTGCATGCAGAAGCCTGGCGAGAAGGAATCTCTCTCTGCCAAGGGCACGGACTGTGCCACGGGAGGGGCAGGCCGTTCAGATCTGCTGGAAAAAGAGATGCAGCACCTGGAGACGCAGCATCTTCCAGTTCCATCTGCTTATTACTGTCCTGGAGAACCATCCGCAGGCCACTTATGTAGAGGAAACATTTCTCTTTAGCTTCTAAGTGTCCACTTTTTCTCAGTAATAGGAAAACTTACTCATGCAAAATGTATAAAGTAGTTCAGGGACAGCCACTTTGGGACCATTTAAAATAAGTTGACCTATATTGTATATAATTAAACCTGAAGTGGGGTTGCATTTTGAAAAATACTTTGAAGCTAATGAATGCTTTTTCAGTGCGCCCAGCAAAATCCCCAAAGGGAGAAAAAAAGTCTGTAGGTATTTATAAAATACTCTTTCTGTGACTATGTCTGGAGAAAGGTAGACAAGAAAGGGAAATATTACAGCCAAAAGAATAGTTTTCTATGGGAAGAAACTTTTCCATAGTGCAGCAAAGTAATGATGAGTTCCATTTACTTATCCAAGCCCAGGGGAAATCCTGTCTCCATTAGATTTCTGATATCATCTGAAGTTTCTGTTAGAATCATAATTATTTATGACCCTTACTCAATTAAAAATACCAGCTTTTTGTAATCCAAGGTCTGACATGTTACATTCTGTTCCAAAGAAAATATCCTCGGAAGCGGGACTTGACCTGGTGCACGCATTCATGATTTGGATGCTGTTTCAGCATATAGAGAGGAAACCCAAACAGGCCATGAGAGGAGCTCAGGCCAAGCTGGATTCTGAATTCCCATGTCCATTAGCAAAGTCTGGGTCTCTCAAGAGCTAAAGGATTAAGATAAAGGCCTCTGCTACTCGTGATTACCAGGGACCGTGATCCGTGTGGTTTGTTCCTCTTATCTACAGTTCTGACAAGAGCTTGGGAACACGAGACCTGTCTGCACAGCTGCTGACATCTCCCCAGGGTACACACTGCCGACATCCAATGCTTCAACGTGAAATAGGCTTGCCTGCCAGCCTGGATATCATTCAAACATGGCAGCCCCCAGCCTGGGACTCCAGCCAACAATGCCCCTAGCCTGTCTTAGTTTAAACTGCTTACCTTTAACAGTTATTTCTAGCTGAAAACAGACCACAGCTCCTGTTCAAGCTATGCTGGTGGCCTACAAACACCTAGCTATGCTTTGAAAAGGACAATTGTGAGGATTGCTGTATCAGTTGGTAATGCTAGTGTTGGGATGTAATTTTAGTCCCAACCCCGTTCACATTTCTCCATTCATTACATTTGTCTTGAGGGTCCACGGTGGGCCAGCCACTCTGCTGGGCTCCAGAGTTCAGCAGGGAGCAGGACCAACACAGGTTTCCAGGCGCCAGTTGTTGGTACAAGATAAAGTCTGAGAAGCATCATAAGGCTGGCTGAAAATGTGCCAACATTTGTGAGAAATACTAGGCCATGCTACCAAAATACCAGCGCAACACGTGTTCTTTTATGGTCCAGCCAGAAGATCATGTCTGATTTCATTGTCCCTGTGGTCCCTGGGGTAGCTCTGTGGCCTGTCCCTGCTCTCTGAAGAGTGATGCTCAGAGCAGCCCTGGGTGCTAGATGTTTCACACCTGCAGATTCCCCAGCTCTCCTTGTGACCCAAATGCCTAGGCACAGAGGAGGTCAAAAAGTAGAGATGTTAGGACCGCAAGAAAAGGTCCATGGAACGAAGCCATTAGAATGCTCCATAAACCTTTTCTTAGGTGTCTTCCTCTACCCTTCAGAAGGGGCGGAAATGGGGACAGGGAATTCCTTTAGCCTCCCCGCCCCATCCCATCCATCCTTGGCAGTTGCCTCATATTCCCCAGTGCTGAAGTCTCGAATGCAGTTTTGCCTGTTGCTGCTGCTGCTGAGCCCTTCCTGGTTGTTGTCTGTCCTTTTTCCCCAGCTTAGGGACGAATGAATGTCTGGGTAGAGCTGCTGTGTTCTGAGCCAATCAGGGATAGAACCACCTGCACCCAGAACGTCATCTCTTCCAAGCAGCAGCCAAAGTGAGACATTTTCTTGTTTGCCAAAAAGGAAGGACTCCTACCCACTGGAAGAAAGATATGACTCATTGTTCTGATCAGACCTTTCCTAGCGCTGTCCCACATGGGATGCAGTGAACTGTCTCTCTGTCTCAAACAGGGAATCCCATTTCAGTCCATATAGCACATGTTATAATGAAGCCTGCAGTAGCACAGGGGCCCTCGGCTTCTTGGAGCCTCAGTAAATGTGGGAAAGATAAAGGAATTACCTACACACAATGCTCTGAAGAAATGAATGAAGAAGTTTAATGTTGAATAATGCATGGAGAGAATGCATTGCTCAATCCATACAAAATGTCAAGGTATAAGACCCTCATCAGGAAAAGTCTTTCCTTTTGTTAGAGAAAAAAAGTTATCCTGACACTTGTTAAAACTAAGGAAGACTTTTATTCAGAACTATTGTGATCAGCGTCAAAACTTTTACAATAGGAGAGAGAGATGGGACTCAACTCTGAATACTACAAAGGCAGCCAGTGACTTACAGCTTAGGGGTAGGGTGAAGGGTAAGGGGATGGAACATTTCTAAGAGGAGACATCAAGGGTAAGGGAGTTGTGCTAATCTGACTTAACAGGTTTCTTGCTGAAGGCAGGACAGGGTGATCAGAGATCTAGGTGAGGGTTGAGGACTTTGATCAGCAATGGAGAGTGATCAGATAACAAGGGCAGGGGGAATTCTCGCTAAAATGACTTAGCCGGATTCTTGCTCCAGCGGGACTGGACAGGTGGAAGACGTGCCTCAAGGAGGAGGCCTGGTTGAAAAGAGGCTCAGAGGAGTCTAACCAAAGTTTGGTCAAGGAGAGAGTCTTTGTCACTTTCTATTTGTCAACAGATTTTTTAATGAGTTAATTTTCTTCTGTATTTATTCATTGACATTATGTACATTGTTGTAGAGCATTGAGTCCAGCTGCCCAGTTACTCCCTGTAAGAGTAACTCCAAAAAGCGTACATTCTAAACAGCAGATATCTTAGAGATGGAAATGCATGATGGCTCCCCCTGCTGGGTTTGCAAAAGTCAGAGCTGAGTTGGGAGCAGACTACAGATCCCGATAGGGCCTGCTCTTCCCACTCACAGAGGGGAGGGGTTCAAAGGCAATTCCTCCAGCCTCGCTGTTGTGTCTGGGTAGATTTACCACTCTAAGGGTTTACAAGTATAAAGGCCCAGAATCTCAGAGTTTTCATTTGTTCATTCCACAAATATTTACTGAGTGCTTACTATGTGCTAGGCAGGATGCTAGGCACTGGGGATTGAGTTGGGGGCAGGGTAGCAGCCCCTGCCCTGACCGAGTTTACATATAACCTGTAAGATACATGTAAATTCAGAACTTTACAGACATGTGTCATAAGTGGCTCAGGGGAGAGGCCCACTGCACAGTGACTGCACATGGAAGGCAGAGCTGACCTTGCAGAGGAGATGAAGGAAACAATTCTAAAGCGACCATTGAGCCAAGAGCCAAACAATCCATTGGGCAGATGCAGAGGTAAAATGATGTAGATTGCAAGTGGAGGGAGCTTCAGCACCAAGCCCTGAAGTGGGACAAGTCCTCTAAGAGCCTAAGAAGGAGGGATGGAGAAGAGACTACCAGGCTGGACTGGGCAGGGGCATGACAGGTGGGCAGATGAATGAAGGCTCTGCCCCTAAGAACAAGAAAAAGCTGGTAAGCTGTTGGATGGACATGTGACAGGAGCATGTGACAGTCTAGGTCATGAGCCCGTGAAGATCCCTCTTGTACAGGATGAACAAAGGAGGGGAGGGGGCCGGAGTGAAGTGAGGGAGACCCGCAAGGGGATGTTAAAGGAACGAGACAAGAGATGATGCCCTCCTGGACAAAAGTGAGCAGGGGCGAGGCAGGTGACATTAGGAGACACGTGTGTGGTAAAAACCAGTAGGCCTTGGTGAAAGATGAGCTGTGGGGGGTGTTTAGGGAGACATTGGCTTCGGATTACTTAATGTGTGCATGGCAAAGGCACTTACTGGGACTGGCAGACTCCATTCCACCATCTAGTGATCTGAGGTCCCATGAAAGGCAGTCAGCATGTTACAATCATGTTAGGCCTATTTACAGTTACTCCAAGGAAGACTAGACACTCTGGTAGCTTTTCACAACTAGAAATCCAGCACATATACACAACTGGGCCACCGCTTCACTCTGAGCATGCGTTTACCAGAGCACAGGGCTTTGTGCTGTAGTAAGTGCCTGTTCACTGCTCCGTGAGATTGCACACCTATGGCTCTGAGGACCCAGCATGGCCTCTACCCCCAGAGCCCAAGAAGGACTGTCCCCCAACTCTGGTCTCCATGGAATTAATCCAGGTGTTTGGGCAGATGACCAGGTTGGGGAGGTTGTAACCATTCCAGGTCTCTTTGACTCAATCCCCATGTTTTTACCAGAGTTGACATTCAGTGTAGCACCGTGACCTGTACGGTGAAGTTGCTAATATCACCAGTGGGAAAATAAAGACAGAGTCAGGGAGGTTGGCTTTGTTCTCTTCTAAGTACTTTTTTATCGTTTATCTGATTAATTTTGTCATCACTTGATCGAATGTAGCACCTTGAGTGTTTTAAACATGAGAATCCAGCAAAATAGCTTCTAGTTGTCTTCCTTTGTAATGACCCAGGCAGAATGATTACTGAGGCTAAACTTCCTTCTCTAGGGGCCTAAGTCTGGCCTCCATTTACACACAAAGAACTTGGATTCATTTCTTGTTTTCTTTTGGTTCGGTCTGGAAAAGGTGGGACAACTCGAAGTGGGGAGGGGGCTTCCAGGTCATAGGTAGATAAAAGACAAACTGTTACATTCTTTGGAGTTTCTGATTAGCTTTTCCAAAGGAGGCAATCAGATATGCATGTGTCTCTGTGAGCAGAGGGGTGACTTTGAACAGAATGGGAGGCAGGTTTGCCCTAAGCAGTTTTCGGCTTGACTTTTCCCTTTAGCTTCGTGATTTGGGGGCCCCAAGGTGTATTTTCCTTTGACAGCTCCTATATGATTCTGTCCACAGGGTTGATACCACAGTGTCAAAGAAAAAAGTCAAACTCTGTAAATATTTAAAGAGGTGTATTCTGAGCCAAATACACGTGACCAAGGCTCAAAGCACATTCTCAAAAGGTCCTGAGAACATGTGCCCAAGGTGATTGGGTTACAACTTGATTTTTATACATTTAAGGGGGACAGAGGTTACAGGCAGACATCCATTAATACATGTAAGGTGTACAGGTAATCATTGGTTTGGTCCAGAAAGGTGGGACAACTAGAAGCAGAGGGAGGGGAGGCTTCCAGGTCTTAGGTGGACGACTGGCAATTGGTTGAAAGAGTTTAAGTTAAAGACCTGGAATCAATAGAAAGTAATGTCAGGGTTATGGTAAGGGGTTGTGGCAACTAAGGTTCTTATTATGCAGGTGAAGCCTCCAGGAAGCAGGCGTCAGAAAGAATAGATGGTAAATGTCTCCTATCAGACCTAAAAAGGTTCCAGACTCTTAGTTCATCTCTCCTGGATCAGGAAAAAGACTTAGAAAGGGAAGAGGATTCTCCCCAGCAGGGGTCTCCAACCCCCTGTCCACGAACTGGTACCCATTCTGGTTCTGTGGCCTGTCAGGAACCAGGCTGCACAGCAGGAGGTGAGCAGGAGGTGAGCAGTGGGTGAGCGCAAGCATTGCCTCCTGAGCTCCGCCTACTGTCCGGTCAGCGGCAGCACTGGATTCTCATAGGAAAACGAACTGTGTTGTGAACTACGCATGTGAGGGATCTAGGTTGCACCCTCCTTTATAAGAATCTAATGCCTGATGATCTAAGGTGGAACAGTTTCATCCTGAAACACCCCCGACCCGCCTGTCCATGGAAAAATTGCCCCTTCCACGAAATCAGTCCCTGATGCCAACAAGGTCGGGGGCCACTACTCTACGGAATATAGGGTGTTCCCACAAGAGACAGCTTTGCAGTGCCATTTCAAAATATGTCAAAGAAATGTGTTTTGAGAGAAAATACTTTGATTTCTTTCAGGGCCTGCTATCTGTCATGAGATGCTATACTAGAGTCAGGTTGGAATTTGCTGTGTTGTTGCTACAAAGAGTCTGTTTTTCCAGTCTTAAGATCTCAATTTTAATGTTAATGCTGGTCAGTCGTGCCTGAGTTCCAAAGGCATGAGGGTATAATGTGTCACGTTTGACCACCTTGTTCAGTCTGGAGGCTGTTCACTGCTGTGAATTACTCTACTGGTAGGTTTCCTAACTTTCTGTCCTTCTGCTGGACCCACAAAGCAGAACCCCATTGGTAGGTGGACACTGCAGTGTGGGTACCCACAATTGCCAGCCATTCGCAACCTGTGTCTCCAATCACAGTTGAGCTCTCAGAGCTCTTTATCAACCCTTTTATTTATTTTTGTCATTTCCTTCCAATTTCTCTCCACAAGTATTCCAAATGCTTACCTTTTCTTATACACCCTGACTCAAGCCAGTAATCCTCTTTATAAATTAAGCCAGGTTTGTTTAATACATGTTAGAGTAAAATCATTATATTCTTTCACATTTCAATCTTTGAACATGATTGTTGTATTTTGTTAATATGAATTGACATGTATGTTTTTCCATAAAACAGAGAATCATAAAATAATTAGAAATTAGAAAGAAAGAGAATTGTGAACAGAGCAAAAACCATGTTTTATCTTGGTATTGTAAACACACGTATCTGTTATATTACTTACTATACTTCTCTGTGTGTTTGATATGACTTATAATTTCAAAATAAAATTTAAAAGGTCATGCTGAAGCAAAGAAAAAGGGCCAGGCATGGTGGCTCACGCCTGTAATCCCAGCACTTTGGGCAGCGGAGGCAGATGGACCACCCGAGGTCAGGAGTTTGAGACCAGCCTGGCCAACATGGCGAAACCCTGTCTCTACTAACAATACAAACATTAGCCAGGCGTGGTGGCGGGCACCTGTAATCCCAGCTACTTGGGAGGCTGAGGCAGGGAGAATTGCTTGAACCCAGGAAGTGGAGGTTGCAGTGAGCAGAGATCATGCCACTCTCCTCCAGCCTGGGCAACAGAGTGAGACTGTGTCGAAAAAGAAGAAAAATTAAGAGTTTCTCCTGATAATCTGTGTCCACTGCCCAGCCCAGATGTCTCTCATTCTACTATTTGCCTGGTCTGAAAATGGAAAGAATTTAAATTGGAAATGAACTTGGACCTGAAGTCCTACTGCAGAAGATATAAAAGGAAAAGCTCCCAGAGGAATGCATTCTCAAACCAGACCTCAAAGGGTTCCTACACATACAGTGCTGAAAAGAGAAGCACACTTCTTTTAAAAAAATCACAAAACACACACACAAAACACACACAAACAGCCCAACGTTAGAGTCAGTAGAGACAATGACAGAACCACATGCAGAAGACTTCTGAGATTAGAATTATCATAAATGGTGTTCAAAATAAGGATCTATAATATGGGTTTTTACAGACAGAAGTATTATAGGAAAGGGGTCCAGATCCCCAAGAACCCGAGAGAGGATTCTTGGATCTTGCACAAAAAAGGATTCAGGGCGAGTCCATAGAGTAAAGTGAAAGCAAGTTTATTAAGAAAGTAGAGGAATAAGAGAATGGCTATTCCATAGACAGAGCAGCCCCGAGCGCTGCTGGTTGCTCATTTTTATGGTTATTTCTTGATGTTATGCTAAATGAGAAGTGGATTATTCATGCTTCCCCTTCTTAGATCGTGTAGAGTAACTTCCTGACATTGCTGTGGCATTTGTAAACTGTCATGGTGCTGGTGACAGTGTAGCAGCAAGGACGACCAAAGGACACTCTTGTCGCTATCTTGGTTTTGGTGGGTCTTGGCCAGGTTCTTTACTGCAACCTGTTTTCTCAGCAACGTCTTTATTACCTGTATCTTGTGCTGACCTCTTGTCTCGTCCTGTGACTTAGAATGCCTTAACCATCTGGGAATGCAGCCCAGTAGGTCTCAGCCTCATTTATCCATCTCCTGTTGAAGATGCAGTTGCCCTGGTTGAAACACCTCTGACAGAAGGAATCCAAAGTATGGTTCAAAGATTATCAAAAATTATCAAAGGATCAGAAATTCAAGAACTTGGAAATAGAACTGAAATCAAAACTTAATGGAGCTCAGTTACAGAATAGATAATTCATGAACCGAAAATTTGAAGAAATTACCCAAAGTGTAACCCGGAAACACCAAGAAAGGAAAAATGTCAAAGATGTTAAGAAACTCCAAGGAGAGAATGAAGTAGGCCAATGTATGAAAGTTCCAGAAAGAAGGAACAGAGAGAATTGGAAGAGGCATTATTAAAAGCAATAGGGGCTAAGAATTTTTCAGAATTAATAAGTAAAACCCAAAGGAGAACAAATGGCAAACAAATGAAAATTAAAGCCATAAACAAATCAATAGGAAATTCATAAGTAGCACAAATCCTCAGACTTAAAAAGGAATAATGAGACAAGGTGAATAAAGAGAAGTTCGTACCTAACCACTGTGTGGTGGAACTGCAGAACATGAAAGACAAACGGAAGGCTTGTATAGCACTCATAGAAAAGGAGTATCTACAAAAGGAGAAACAGGCTGACAATGAATGCTGTGGATGAATGCCTTACCGATAACAATGGAAGGCAGACGATGGTGGGGAAAAGTAACTGCCAGTCTGTAACAGGACTTGCAGTGAAACCAGCTTTCACAAATCAAGAGATTTTTAGACAAAGATTTAAGGATTTACCCACCCACACACTCTCCTTAAAGAAACTTGAAAATGAGGAAAATAATCTCAGACAGAAGGTCCGAGATAGAAGGAATGTCGCATCTGGAAATGAATGTGTATCTCCATGTTTAGTTACACATGTATCTATATAAGTGGTCAGCATGTGTACAGCATGCATGAAGAACTCCAGTGACATGGTGGGAGGCAATAAAGAAGAAATAAAGATGTGGCTTTGCCCTCGCAGAATTTATGAATCAGTTGAGATCTTAAGAGCATCTCTAAGCAGCACAGAAATTGTGAATTTATAAAGACCTGAAGTTCTGGAAAAGATGAGATCATGTACCCACTTACCATGACATTTACTCAACAAATTGAAAACACCAAATATCTAATCAAAGAAGACAATAATCTATTCTGGAATCTCTCACATCTGGCCTTTGTTCCCTTCATGGACTGAAGAGGGGGTCATCAGATGGCCCTATGTCAACAATAGCCAGGGTTAATAACCAAAGTGTCATTAGCTGTTCATTCCTGTGCATTTAGCAAACCCTCTCCCCAGGAAATATGCTTAGGAGTTCAAGGATACACATGGTAATTTGGCAGAGTGTATACAGGTATACATTTTTCCCCTAATCATCAGAACCTGTGAAAGTTACACTTTTTAAGAATGTCAAATCTTTGCACTATGCTATTCTCCAAAGAGAGAAAGCGCTTCCCCATCCCCTGCTTATTCTTTCCTCCTCAAGTTGTTCATCTTTTCCGTATTGATTTTTAATAAATTACATATTAGAGAGCCTAGTGTTGTGTCTATTGTATGTGTTACAAATATTTTCTTTTCTTCTTCTTCTTTTTTTTTTAAATTATACTTTAAGTTCTAGGGTACATGTGCACAACATGTAGGTTTGTTACATATGTATACGTGTGCCATGTTGGTGTGCTGCACCCATTAACTCGTCATTTACATTAGGTATATCTCCTAATGCTATCTGTCCCCACTCCCCCCTCCCCACAGTAGGTCCCGGTGTGTGATGTTCCCCTTCTTGTGTCCAAGTGATCTCATTATTCAATTCCCACCTATGACTGAGAACATGCGGTGTTTGGTTTTCTGTTCTTGCACTAGTTTGCTGAGAATGATGGTTTCCAGGTGCATCCATGTCCCTACAAAGGACACGAACTCATCCTTTTTTATGGCTGCATAGTATTCCATGGTGTATATGTGCCACATTTTCTTAATCCAGTCTGTCACTGATGGACATTTGGGTTGATTCCAAGTCTTTGCTATTGTAAATAGTGCCGCAACAAACGTGTGCATGTGTCTTTATAGCAGCATGATTTATAATCCTTTGGATATATACCCAGTAATGGGATGGCTGGGTCAAATGGGATTTCTAGTTCTAGATCCTTGAGGAATTACTACACTGTCTTCCACAATGGTTGAACTAGTTTACAGTCCCACCAACAGTGTAAAAGCATTCCTATTTCTCCACATCCTCTCCAGCACCTGTTGTTTCCTGACTTTTTAATGATTGCCATTCTAACTGGTGTGAGATGATATCTTATTGTGGTTGTGATTTGCGTTTCTCTGATGGCCAGTGATGATGAGCATTTTTTCATGGGTCTGTTGGCTGTATAAATGTCTTCTTTTGAGAAGTGTCTGTTCATATCCTTTGCCCACTTTGTGATGATGGTGTTTGTTTTCTTCTTGTAAATTTGTTTGAGTTCTTTGTAGGTTCTGGATATTAGCCCTTTGTCAGATAAGTAGATTGCAAAAGTTTTCTCCCATTGTGTAGGTTGCCTGTTCACTCTGATGGTAGTTTCTTTTGCTATGCAGAAGCTCTTTAGTTTAATTAGATCCCATTTGTCAATTTTGGCTTTTATTGCCATTGCTTTTGGTGTTTTACACATGAAGTCCTTGCCCATGCCTATGTCCTGAATGGTATTGCCTAGGTTTTCTTCTGGGGTTTTTATGGTTTTAGGTCTAACATTTAAGTCTCTAATCCATCTTGAATTAATTCTCATATAAGGAGTAAGGAAAGGATCCAGTTTCAGCTTTCGACTTATGGCTAGCCAATTTTCCCAGCACCGTTTATTAAATAGGGAATCTTTTCCCCGTTTCTTGTTTTTGTCAGGTTTGTCAAAGATCAGATGGCTGTAGATGTGTGGTATTATTTCTGAGGGCTCTGTTCTGTTCCGTTGGTCTGTATCTCTGTTTTGGTAACAGTACCATGCTGTTTTGGTTACTGTAGCCTTGTAGTATAGTTTGAAGTCAGGTAGCGTGATGCCTCCAGCTTTGTTCTTTTGGCTTAGGATTGTCTTGGCAATGCGGGGTCTTGTTTGGTTCCATATGAACTTTAAAGCAGTTTTTTCCAATTCTGTGAAGAAAGTCATTGGTAGCTTAATGGGGATGGCACTGAATCTATAAATTACCTTGGGCAGTATGGCCATTTTCACGATATTGATTCTTCCTATCCATGAGCATGGTATGTTCTTCCATTTGTTTGTGTCCTCTTTTATTTCACTGAGCAGTGGTTTGTAGTTCTTGAGGAGGTCCTTCACATCCCTTGTAAGTTGGATTCCTAGGTATTTTATTCTTTTTGAAGCAATTGTGAATGGGAGTTCATTCATGATTTGGCTCTCTGTTTGTCTGTTACTGGTGTATAAGAATGCTTGTGATTTTTGCACATTGATTTTGTATCCTGAGACTTTGCTGAAGTTGCTTATCAGCTTAAGGAGATTTTGGGCTGAGACAATGGGGTTTTCTAAATATACAATCATGTCATCTGCAAACAGGGACAATTTGACTTCTTCTTTTCCTAATTGAATACCCTTTATTTCTCTCTCTTGCCGGATTGCCATAGCCAGAACTTCTAACACTATGTTGAATAGGAGTGGTGAGAGAGGGCATCCCTGTTTTGTGCCAGTTTTCAAAGGGAATGCTTCCAGTTTTTGCCCATTCAGTATTATATTGGCTGTGGGTTTGTCATAAATAGCTCTTATTATTTTGAGATTCGTTCCATCAATACCAAATTTATTGAGAGTTTTTGGCGTGAAGGGCTGTTGAATTTTGTCACAGGCCTTTTCTGCATCTATTGAGATAATTATGTGGTTTTTGTCTTTGGTCCTGTTTATATGCTGGATTACGTTTATTGATTTGGGTATGTTGAACCAGCCTTGCATCCCAGGGATGAAGCCCACTTGATCATGATGGATAAACTTTTTGATGTGCTACTGGTTTTGGTTTGCCAGTATTGGCAGTGAGGATTTTTGCATCAATGTTCATCAGGGATATTGGTTTAAAATTCTCTTTTTTGTTGTTGTGTCTCTGCCATGCTTTGGTATCAGGATGATGCTGGCCTCATAAAATGAGTTAGGGAGGATTTCCTCTTTTTCTGTTGATTGGAATAGTTTCAGAAGGAATGGTACCAGCTCCTCCTTATACCTCTAGTAGAATTCAGCTGTGAATCCGTCTGGTCCTGGACTTGTTTTGGTTGGTAGGCTACTAATTATTGCCTCAATTTCAGAGCCTGCTATTGGTCTATTCAGGGATTCAACTTCTTCCTGGTTTAATCTTGGGAGAGTGTATGTGTCCAGGAATTTATCATTTCTTCTAGGTTTTCTAGTTTATTTGCGTAGAGGTGTTTGTAGTATTCTCTGATGGTAGCTTGTATTTCTGTGGGGTCAGTGGTGATATCCCCTTTATCATTTTTTATTGCATCTATTTGATTCTTCTCTCTTTTCTTCCTTATTAGTCTTGCTAGTGATCTATCAATTTTGTTGATCTTTTCAAAAAATCAGCTCCTTGATTCACTGATTTTTTGAAGGGTTTTTTGTGTCTCTGTCTCCTTCAGTTCTGCTCTGATCTTAGTTATTTCTTGCCTTCTGCTAGCTTTCGAATGTGTTTGCTCTTGCTTCTCTAGTTCTTTTAACTGTGGTGTTAGGCTGTCAATTTTAGATCTTTCCTGCTTTCTCTTGTGGGCATTTAGTGCTATAAATTTCCCTCTACACACTGCTTTAAATGTGTCCCAGAGATTCTGATATGTTGTATCTTTGTTCTCATTGGTTTCAAAGAACATCTTTATTTCTGCCTTCATTTCGTTATGTACCCAGTAGTCATTCAGGAGCAGGTTGTTCAGTTTCCATGTAGTTGAGCGGTTTTGATTGAGTTTCTCAGTCCTGCGTTCTAGTTTGATTGCACTGTGGTCTGAGAGATAGTTTGTTATAATTTCTGTTCTTTTACATTTGCTGAGGAGTGCTTTACTTCCAACCGTGTGGTCAATTTTGGAATAAGTGTGATGTGCTGAGAAGAGTGTATATTCTGTTGATTTGGGGTGGAGAGTTCTGTAGGTGTCTGTTAGGTCCACTTGGTGCAGAGTTGAGTTCAATTCCTGGATATCCTTGTTAACTTTCTGTCTCATTGATCTGTCTAATGTTCATAGTGGGCTGTTAAAGTCTCCCATTATTATTGTATGGGAGTCTAAGTCTCTTTGTAAGTCTCTAAGGACTTGCTTTATGAATCTGGGTGCTCCTGTATTGGGTGCATATATATTTAGGATAGTTAGCTCTTCTTGTTGAATTGATCCCTTTATCAATATGTAATGGCCTTCTTTGTCTCTTCTGATCTTTGATGGTTTAAAGTCTGTTTTATCAGAGACTAGGATTGCAACCCCTGCCTTTTTTTGTTTTCCATTTGCTTGATAGATCTTCCTCCATCCCTTTATTTTGAGCCTATGTGTGTCTCTGTATGTGAGATGGGTCTCCTGAATACAGCACACTGATGGGTCTTGACTCTTTATCCAATTTGACAGCCTGTGCCTTTTAATTGGACCATTTAGTCCATTTACATTTAAGGTTAATATTGTTACGTGTGAACTTGATCCTGTCATTATGATGTTAGCTGGTTATTTTGCTCGTTAGTTGATGCAGTTTCTTCCTAGCCTCGATGGTCTTTACATTTTGGCCTGTTTTTGCAGTGGCTGGTACCAGTTGTTCCTTTCCATGTTTAGTGCTTCCTTCAGGATCTCTTGTAGGGCAGGTCTGGTGGTGACAAAATCTCTCAGCATTTGCTTGTCTGTAAAGAATTTTATTTTTCCTTCACTTATGAAACTTAGTTTGGCTAGATATGAAATTCTGGGTTGAAAATTCTTTTCTTTAAGAGTGTTGAATTTTGGCCCCCACTCTCTTCTGGCTTGGAGAGTTTCTGCTGAGAGATCTGCTGTTAGTCTGATAGGCTTCCCTTTGTGGGTAACCCGACCTTTCTCTCTGACTGCCCTTAACATTTTTTCCTTCATTTCAACTTTGGTGAATCTGACAATTATGTGTCTTGGAATTGCTCTTCTCAAGGAGTATCTTTGTGGCATTCTTTGTATTTACTGAATTTGAATGTTGGCCTTCCTTGCTAGGTTGGGGAAGTTCTCCTGGATAACATCCTGCAGAGTGTTTTCCAACTTGGTTCCATTCTCCCCGTCACTTTCAGGCACACCAATCAAACGTAGATTTGGTCTTTCCACATAATCCCATATTTCTTGGAGGCTTTGTTCATTTCTTTACTCTTTTTTCTCTAAACTTCTCTTCTCATTTCATTTCATTCATTTGATCTTCAGTCACTGATACTCTTTCTTCCAGATGATTGAGTTGGTTACTGAAGCTTGTGCATTTGTCACATAGTTCTTATGTTATGGTTTTCATCTCTATCAGTTCATTTATGGACTTCTCTGCATTGATTATCCTACTTATCCATTCTTCCATTCTTTTTTCAAGGTGTTTAGTTTCTTTGCGCTGGTTACATAGTTCCTCCTTTAGCTCTGAGAAGTTTGATCGACTGAAGCCTTCTTCTCTTAGCTCGTCAAAGTCATTCTCCGTCCAGCTTTGTTCCGTTGCTGGCGATGAGCTGCGTTCCTTTGGAGGGGGAGATGCGCTCTGATTTTTTGAATTTCCAGCTTTTCTGCACTGCTTTTCCCCTATCTTTGTGGTTTTGTCTGCCTTTGATCTTTGATGATGGTGACGTACTGATGGGATTTTGGTGTGGGTGTCCTTTCTGTTTGTTAGTTTTCCTTCTAATGGTCAGGACCCTCAGCTGCAGGTCTGCTGGAGTTTGCTTGAGGTCCACTCCAGACCCTGTTTTGCCTGGGTATCAGCAGCGGAGGCTGGAGAAGATAGACTATTGCTGAACAGCATTGTTGCTGTGTAATTCTTGCTTTGGAAGCTTCGTGTCAGAGGTGTACCCAGCCGTGTGAGGTGTGAGGTGTCAGTCTGCACTTCAGTTGAAAATGCAGAAATCACCTGTCTTCTGTGTCGCTCACGCTGGGAGCTGGAGGCTGGAGCTGTTCCTATATGACCACCTTGGGTGCCCCCCCTCCTTTTTTTTTTTTTTTTTTTTTTTGAGATGGAGTCTTGCTCTGCAACCCAGGCTGGAGTGCAGTGGTACATTCTCAGCTCACTGCAAACTCCACCTTCCGGGTTCCAGTGATTCTCCTGCCTCAACCTCCTGAATACCTGGGACTACAGGCATGTACCGCCGTGACTGGCTAATTTTTACATTTTTAGTAGAGATAGGGTCTCACCTTGTTGGCCAGGCTGGTCTCAAACTCCTGGCCTCAGGTGATCCACCAGCCTCAGGTGATCCACCAACCTTGGACACCCAAAGTGCTGGGATTACAGTTGTGAGCCAGCACGCTCAGCCACAGATCTTTTCTTTATAGATTTTTTACTTTGATTTTGCTGTATTTTAACATATATAAGATTTTACTTTTTGTGTAGTGAAATCTATGACTGTTCCCTTTATGTCTTATGGGTTTGATTCATAGTTAGGTCCTCCCAAAGATTATGATACTCTTAGATATTTGCCTCTGATACCGCAAAAGTTTTCATTTTTATGTTTACATTTTAGCCCCATATGAAATGTGTTTTGGTGCCTGACTTGAGATAGAGGATTTACCTTTTTTTTTCCACATAAGTAGGCTGCTGTCTCAACACCACTGATTGAATACTCCAGCATCCCCCATGGATTTGGAGTGCCATTCTTATTATAGCGTTAAGTTCCAAAATATGAATGGTTCTGTTTCTGGCTCTTTTTTGTTCCATGGATCAGCTTGTTTATATCTGTACCAGAACCCCATAGTTTCATCCACTATGATTTTTAGCAAAGTTATCTATGTCAAGTATTTGCTCCTTGCCATTGTTATTTTTGAAACATTTTCATAAATATTCTCATACATTTTCTCCTCCAGTTGAAGTGTGAAAACAACCTGTCAAGTTTGAAAGGAAAGCTCATTGAGCTTTAAATTGTAATTGCACTGGATTTGTATATTGATTTGGAGACAATTGGCAGCTTTGAAATATAGGGTCATTGAATGAGGAACAAGAAATGGTATTACCTCCTTTACTCAGTACTTGAATAGTGTGTGTGTACACACACTTGTATACATAATATATATGGGTGTATATATACATATTCATACTTTTTTCATATTCTGCATATTTCTGGATATGAAGTCTGTGTACAGATTTGTTACTCCTTTCAACTCTCTGTCCACAACTATCCATATAGGAGAGTCACCTGTGATCTTTGAGTGCTCTTTGATTACGTCACTGTGCTTAGTCCCCAGACCCCACCACCCTAGGCTCTACAAATCTGATCTGCAGTTGAGACAAGAACTCTACCAGATTGCATGGTCTGTACTGGAGAGTGCCTGCTTGAACCAAGCAGAGCCTCTCTCTTAGGGACTTTGTTTTCCAGATGTAGAGTGTTAGCAGATGGTAGTAGAGCCAGAAGCTGAGAAAGAGAAAGCAGTAAGCAAAAACCAAGAGGCAGTAAAATTCATGATAAGCATAAAACACGAGAGATAAAAGACAGCAGAGATAATAGTGGGCAGCAGCCATAGAAAAACAAATAGAAGATACAGGAAGAAGCTGAATCATGCCTATGGCAGAGTTGCAGGGGCGGGAAGCAAGGAACACCTGTTGCTGGAGGAGGATGAACTCACCATGGCCCCTGCTTGAATCATTCATCTTATTAAGCTGCCAGAGCTATTTTGTCTCCTTGTAATATTCCAGTTCTCCATGAGGTTGGTCGGCACTACTATTTTTTCACTTCTTTGTATTTTCTTCCAATACACACTTACGATCTTTTTATTTATGTATTTATTTTTTGAGACAGAATCTTGCTCTGCTGCTCAGGTTGGAGTGCAGTGGCGTGATCTCAGCTCACTGCAACCTCCACCTCCCGGGTTCAAACGATTCTCCTGCCTCAGCCTCCCGAATAGCTGGGATTACAGGCACGTGCCACCATGCCCAGCTAATTTTTGTATTTTTAGTAGAGACAGGGTTTCACCATGTTGCCCAGGATGGTCTCGATCTCCTGACCTCGTGAACTGCCCTTCTCAGCCTCCCAAGGTGCTGGGATTACAGGCGTGAGCCACTGTGCCCAGCCGCAGTACTTACGATCTTAAGACTGAACTTCAGGGGGAAGAAGGGGAGTTAGATGCATGTCCTCAGCCTATCTCACTTGCTTTTCACTCGTCTTAAAGGATAAATAGCCCTATCCTCCAATTCAAATTAAGTATAATATCTCCCCCTTGCCCCCAGCCCTGTGCACACAGACTTGTGCCTTGATAAGAATCCCTGGCCACTACTTTCGGGTCATTGTTCCATTACCACTCCTCTTGTGTGTTTCTTCAGCAGCTCTTTCCCTCCTGATTCCTTCTCACTCTATGAACCTGCTCCAATCTTGTCTCCCTTCCCTCTCCAGGCCCCTGTGCACCCTGCATCTGAGTTAAGGTTTGTATTTTGGCACCATGGTCACCGAAACTAGGAAACTAGGAATGCTCTGTAATGGCTCATTTTGTGCATTTGAATGAGGCCGTGGGTGCTCAGACATTTGGTCAAACACTGGTTACTCTGGTTGTGTCTGTGGGGGTGTATCCAGATGAGGTGAACATATGATTTGGTGGAGTAAAGCTGATTTCCCTCCCAAATGTGAGTGGCCCTCATCCCATTAGTCGAAGGCCCTAAGAGAACAAAAAGGCTGAGGAAGAGAGAACTGCTTCTACCTGCCTGCCTGTGAGCTGGGACATTGACTTTGTGTTTCCTGCCTGCTGGCTCATATGAAACGTCGGTTCTTGCTGAGTCTTCAGTATACCAGTTGCAGCCTGGTGCTACCCCACCAGTGCTCTTGGGTCTTCAGCTTGCTGACTTCAGATCTTGGAAGTTCTCAGCTTCTGTAATTATGTAAGCCAATTCCTTATTCTCTCTCTCTCTCTCTCCCTACCTACCTATCTATCTATCTGGTTTCTCCTACCTATCTATCTATCTGGTTTCTCCTACCTATCTATCTATCTGGTTTCTCCTACCTATCTATCTATCTGTCCTTCCAGGACACTCCATCTGTACTCTATTTACTACATCCATCTACTACAATGGTTTCAAGTCTTGGTTGCTTCAGAGAAGGTATTGCCAAAAACACCGATCTGACCACGTCCCTTCCCTATTAAAGATCTTCCAGCAGCCAGCCTAGCCAGCATGGTAAAACTCCATCTCTACCAAAAAAAAAAAATACAAAAATTAGCCAAGTGTGGTGGTGCATGCCTGTAGTCCCAGCTACTCGGGAGGCTGAGGTAGGAGGATCACCTGAGCCTGGAGAGGTGGAGGCTGCAGTGATCTGTGATTGTGCCACCGCACTCCAGTGTGAGTAATAGAGTGAGACCCTGTCTCGAAAAAACAAAAACAAAAAGTTAGCAGGGCATGGTGGTGGGTGCCTGTAATCCCAGCTACTCGAGGGGCTGAGGCAGGAGAATGGCTTGATGCAGCTTGCCAGCCTCACAGGGTCAAGAAAATAAAGGGCAAGCTCCTTGGCTTGAGATTCAAGACCAGTATTTGTCCCCTGTCTTCTCCCTAACCTCATCCCTCTCCACAGATACAAGTTTAACATTGCTCTTAGAGCCACAGTTGGATTTGTGGCTTATTTTCCTCAAACCAAGGTCACCTAACTGGTAAATTGTGTGTGAGTCTTGTACTCACATCTGAGTCAGCCCCTGCCTTCCTGAACTACCTCTAGAACTTAAACACGAAGTATAAACAGAATGAAGAGGCATAAAGGGTAAAAAGGTGCTTTATCCCTTACCCTAGAGAGCTTCGCCTCGTGATAAAATAAATGAGACAAAAGTGTGGTTTAGTTGCCAAAAAGAAGATAGGCTCCAAGTAGTGTTCTGAGCTAAACTTAATAAGCTAAACTAAAAAACAGGAAAGCTGGGTTTCCTTCTGCTCTGCTTGAAAACCATTCTCCTGGGATCCTCACATCACTGTAAAAGAGAGGACACTGGAGACGTGCAGCAATGACAAGTTCTTTTTATTTAATTTTAGGGATAGTTAGTAAGCCTCAAGAAGTCTTTCTTCTTGTTCACTTTTCCTGTATTGATTGTAGAGCTAAAGTATGCCTGATCTTTCTTTAAATACTGACCAGTTAATCTGCTGCTTTCCTATGCCCTGGAAAAGAAAATAATCCAGCAATTCAGTGAAAGAGTCGAATCCCCCGTTCTTCTGCCACTGAGGAGTAACTTAATGTCCTTGGAGAATTTGCCAGTAACGAATTTTGAATTTGAATAATCAGCACGTATAATCATGTTAAATAGCTATGGCTTGAGCATTTTGATTCGCTTCTTAATTAAATCGTTTTACCGGAAACTAAACAACATTTTTCAACTTTCAATCATGTCGACAACCTGTTTTTGACTTCTTTACTATCCAAATATGATGGTTTTTAGAAAGTTTATAAGCATCACAATTTTTAAATAAAAAGATGAAGTCCAGTGCAGGTTCTCATTTATTGTAACGGAAATCCAAATTACATAGCACAGCCCACTCAATAAAAGTCAGCTTCTGAAGTTCTATATTTTAATTCAGTGTAAATGACGTAAGAACCCTTTCAGAACAGACTTGGCATGTTCGCTAGTGAGAGCAGAGTCGCCCACTGCACGTTTGCCATGGCAGTGGGGAATGTCTTGCTACCAGCGAGATGCAACACTTGCGAAGCTCTGATCTTCTGTGTCTGAGATATTCCAAACAGGCATAAAATTATAAAGAATTACATTATGATGACCATGGTCTAATCAACTACTTTTTTTTTTTGGAGACTGAGTGTCGCTCTGTCGTCCTGGTTGGAGTGCAGTGGTGCGATCTCAGCTTACTACAACCTCTGCCTCCTGGGTTTAAGCGATTCTTCTGCCTCAGCCTCTGGAGTAGCTGGGATTACAGGTGCCCGCCACCACACCTGACTAATTTTTGTGTTTTTAGTTGAGACGGGATTGCACTATGTTGGCCAGGCTGGTCTCAAACTCCTGATCTCACGTGATCCGCCCTCCTCAGCCTCCCACAGTGCTGGGATTACAGGCGTGAGTCACCGCGCCTGGCCTTAACTATGTTTAATAAGCCTTAACATCTTGCCGTATTTGCTTTAGATATTTTATTTTTAAAATAACATATTTCAGACAGAGGCATAGCCGACTGTGCACCTCTCCATGATCCTGTGACCGTCCCTTACAAGAAGAAACCTACCCTGTCTTAGTTATCTATTGTTGCATAACAAATTACCCCCAGCTGAGCAGCTGAGAATAACAAGCATTTATTACCCCACTGAGGATCAGGTATCTGGGAGAAACTTAGCCAGTAGAAGCTGGCGGTTCTGACTCAGGATTGCTCACAAGGTCAGGCTGTTGTCAGAAGCTGCAGTCACATCAAAGCTGGACTGGGGCTAGAGAATTCTCCTCCAAGTTCACACACCTGTTGGCAGACATCAGCTCCTTGCTGGCTGTGGACTGGAGGCTTCAATTCCTCACCCCATGGGCTTTCCCTAGGGCTTCCCCCACCCATACTGCACCCCCAGCAACAGATCAGAGGGAGAATGAGAATGAGATGCTTAGGATGGAAGCCACAGGTCTTCTAACCTATCTTGGAAGTGACATACCATCACTTCCACTATATACTACTGATGACACAGAGCAAACCTCATGGTGTGGGACAGGACCACACCAGGTGTAATATCGGAAGGTAGGAATCACTGGGGCCATCCTGAAGGCCGGCTGTTGCATTCCCAAGAATGTTTTTGTATTTTTACCAGATAAATATTAATAACATAGAAAAGTATAGGTATTTGCCTATTTTTACTCTGTATAAATATCATGCTGTAAGCATCATCTTACATACAAACTTATATCTTTGAAATGTTTCCAGGTTGATACATTTAGCTCTCATTCATCCATTTTCTCTGCTGTATGTTTCGCTGTATCAATATGCCATAATTTAGGTGTCCACTATTTAACTGAAAGACGTTTAGGCCAGGCACAGTGGCTCACGCCTGTAATCCCAGCACTTTAGGAGGCCGAAGCGGGCGATCACTTGAGGTCAGGAGTTTGAGACCAGCCTGGCCAACGTAGGTGAAACCCTGTGTCTACTAAAAATACAAAAATTAGCCAGGCGTGATGGTGGGCGCCTGTAATCCAGCTACTCTAGAGGCTGAGGCAGGAGAATTGCTTGAATACCGGAGGCAGGGGTTGCAGTGAGCTGAGATTGGCCCATGGCACTCCAGCCTGGGCAACAGAGCGAGACTGCATCTCAAAAATAAATAAATAAAAGACATTTAGATTATTTGGGTTTTCACTATTTAAAATGAGCTGATTTTTTTTTGTTTTTTTGAGACGGAGTCTTGCTTTGTCGCCCAGGCTGGAGTGCTGGAGTGCAGTGGCACGATCTCAGCTCACTGCAAGCTCTGCCTCCTGGGTTCATGCCATTCTCCTGCCTCAGCCTCCCGAGTAGCTGGGATTAGAGGCGCCCACCACCACGCCTGGCTAATTTTTTGTATTTTTTAGTAGAGACAGGGTTTCACTGTGTTAGCCAGGATGGTCTCGATCTCCTGACCTCGTGATCCACCTGCCTTGGCCTCCCAAAGTGCTGGGATTACAGGGGTGAGCCACCGTGCCTGGCCTGAACATTTTTAAACATGTCAAATTGTACACCTGTGCAAAAGTTTCTCTCTAAAGTGTATATATAGATGTGGAATTACTGATTCAAAGTGTACATATAGCTTCAATTTTCTTATATTACCACATTATTCTCCAGAGTGATTGTACTTATTTATTTATTTAGAGATGGAGTTTCGCTCTTATTATCCAGGCTGGAGTGCAATGACGTGATCTCGGCTCACTGCAGCCTCTGCCTCCCATGTTCAAGGGATTCTCCTGCCTCAGCCTCCCGAGGAGCTGGGATAACAGGCACCCGCCACCACATCCAGCTAACTTTTTGTTTTTTTAGTAGAGCTGGGGTTTTCACCATGTTGGCCAGGCTGGTCTCAAATTCCTGACCCCAAGTTTTTCACCCGCCTCGGACTCCCAAAGCATATGGTCTCAGCTCACTGTATGCTCTGCCTCCTGGGTTCACGCCATTCTCCTGCCTCAGCCTCCTGAGTAGCTGGGACTACAGGTGCCCGCCACCATGGCCAGCTAAATTTTTTTTTTTTTTTTTAAGTAGAGAGAGGATTTCACTGTGTTAGCCAGGATGGTCTCAATCTCCTGACCTTGTGATCTGCCCACCTCAGCCTCCCAAAGCGCTGGGATTACAGGCGTGAACCACGGCACCCAGCCAAAAAAAAATTTTTTGACACAGGGTCTTGCTGAGTTGCCCAGGCTGGAGTGCCATGGTGCAATCATAGCTTGCTGTGGCCTCCATCTCCTGGGCTCAAGCGATCCTCCCACCCCAGCCTCCTGACTAGCTGGGACTATGGGCGCAGGCCACCATGCTCAGCTAAATTTTTTTGTTTTTTGAAACGGAGTCCTGCTCTGCTGCCCAGGCTGGAGTGCAGTGGCTGGATCTCAGCTCACTGCAAGCTCCGCCTCCCGGGTTTAGGCCATTCTCCTGCCTCAGACTCCCGAGTAGCTGGGACTACAGGCGCCCGCCTCGTCGCCCGGCTAGTTTTTTGTATTTTTTAGTAGAGACAGGGTTTCACTGTGTTAGCCAGGATGGTCTCGATCTCCTGACCTCGTGATCCACCTGCCTTGGCCTCCCAAAGTGCTGGGATTACAGGGGTGAGCCACCGTGCCTGGCCTGAACATTTTTAAACATGTCAAATTGTACACCTGTGCAAAAGTTTCTCTCTAAAGTGTATATATAGATGTGGAATTACTGATTCAAAGTGTACATATAGCTTCAATTTTCTTATATTACCACATTATTCTCCAGAGTGATTGTACTTATTTATTTATTTAGAGATGGAGTTTCGCTCTTATTATCCAGGCTGGAGTGCAATGACGTGATCTCGGCTCACTGCAGCCTCTGCCTCCCATGTTCAAGGGATTCTCCTGCCTCAGCCTCCCGAGGAGCTGGGATAACAGGCACCCGCCACCACATCCAGCTAACTTTTTGTTTTTTTAGTAGAGCTGGGGTTTTCACCATGTTGGCCAGGCTGGTCTCAAATTCCTGACCCCAAGTTTTTCACCCGCCTCGGACTCCCAAAGCATATGGTCTCAGCTCACTGTATGCTCTGCCTCCTGGGTTCACGCCATTCTCCTGCCTCAGCCTCCTGAGTAGCTGGGACTACAGGTGCCCGCCACCATGGCCAGCTAAATTTTTTTTTTTTTTTTTTTAAGTAGAGAGAGGATTTCACTGTGTTAGCCAGGATGGTCTCAATCTCCTGACCTTGTGATCTGCCCACCTCAGCCTCCCAAAGCGCTGGGATTACAGGCGTGAACCACGGCACCCAGCCAAAAAAAAATTTTTTGACACAGGGTCTTGCTGAGTTGCCCAGGCTGGAGTGCCATGGTGCAATCATAGCTTGCTGTGGCCTCCATCTCCTGGGCTCAAGCGATCCTCCCACCCCAGCCTCCTGACTAGCTGGGACTATGGGCGCAGGCCACCATGCTCAGCTAAATTTTTTTGTTTTTTGAAACGGAGTCCTGCTCTGCTGCCCAGGCTGGAGTGCAGTGGCTGGATCTCAGCTCACTGCAAGCTCCGCCTCCCGGGTTTAGGCCATTCTCCTGCCTCAGACTCCCGAGTAGCTGGGACTACAGGCGCCCGCCTCGTCGCCCGGCTAGTTTTTTGTATTTTTTAGTAGAGACAGGGTTTCACCGTATTAGCCAGGATGGTCTCGATCTCCTGACCCGCCCGTCTCGGCCTCCCAAAGTGCTGGGATTACAGGCTTGAGCCACCGCACCCGGCCAATTTTTTTTATTTGTAGTAGAGATGAGGTCTTGTTATGTTGCCCAGGCTTGTCTTGAACTCCTGAGCTCAGTTGATCCTCCCTCCTTGACCATCCAAAGTGCTGGAATTACAGGTGTGAGCCACCATCCCAGCCCATGTTTAAGTTTTTAATGTAACTGGAAATAGTTTTTGTTATAGGGTGAGGTAGATCATTACTTTTGTTTTCATGTAGATAACCATTGTCCTAGCCTCATTTATTGAATAGCCCATCCTTTTCTCATTTGTGTGCAATGCAATCTGTGTCATTTAGCAAGTTTCTACACATGTGTATCTTTCTACTTGTATATATACTAAAAACATGAGTTCATACTGAGACCTTGAATCCAATCCAGCACCACAGTGTTTATTCTAGTGTGTCTCCTTTGCTTATTTTTAACTCAGTTCCTCAGCAGTGAGAAACACTTCTTTCTCCATCAATGAAAAACATGGCTGTTTTTACACACAATATACTTTTTTGCTCTATCCTAAACTAAGCACAAAGTAGTTTCAATTGTTCACCCACTTGTAGCTGGGCATGGTGGCTCATGCCTGTAATCCCAGCGCTTTGGGAGGCCAAGGTGGGCGGATCACTTGAGGTCAGGAGTTCGAGATCAGCCTGGCCAACATGGTGAAACCCTGTCTCTACTAAAAATATAAAAATTAGCCAGGCATGGTGGCGCCTATAATCTTGGTTACTCAGGAGACCGAGGCAGGAGAATGGCTTGAACCCAGGAGGCGAGATCGCGCTACTGCACTTCAGGCTGGGGGACAGAGTGAGACTGTCTCAAAACAAAACAAAAAAACAAATTGTTCACCCATTTGTGTGTGTAGTTCTTACTATTTTAGCCTTGTATGCTATATAGTTAAGATACTGCTTTCCAAAGTTACTTAGGTTAATTTTTTTCTTCCCCATTTGCTTCAGTGTTGTTAATTTAATTCGTTTGTTTTTAAAAAACAAAAGTTAGATTCATTGTATTCCCTTTTGGATTCCGCACACATCTGGGTTGATTTTTAGTGACGACTTTGATGAGTATGTGACACATTGGTTCCCCTATTGTTTCTGTTTCATTCCCACCAACGCCCTTGTGGTGGGATTAGTTGGTCTATCCCTGGATCCAAAGGAGCAGATTCATGTTTATTTCCTTATGCTCTTTCTTACACAAAAGATAGGATACTACAGTGTAAATATTATTTTGCATCCTGCCTTCTTTGCTTTACAATATACTCTGGAAATCATGCCAGATGAGTTCATGGACATTTTCTTCATTCCTTTTTTTTTTTTTTTTTAACAACCATGGTACTCCATTGAGTGACTATACCATAAGTTGTGGAACCATTCTCCTAGGAAAGGGTATTTAGGTTGGTTTTTAATATTTTGCAATTACAAATGCTGTAATAAATGACCTTGTGCATTGTTAAAGATATATCTTCAGGGTAAAATCCTAGATGTGCAGTTTCTAGATTAAAAAGAAAGTAGATGTATAGTTTTATTAGATTTTGCCAAATTCACCTACAAAAACTTGAACCAGTTTGCATTCACGCCAGCAACATATAAGACTATTTCCTCAAACCCTTGCCCATTGAATATGCTGTTGTACTTTTCTTTTTTCTTTTTCTTTTTCTTTTTTTTTTTTTTTTTTTTTTTTGAGACAGTTCCATTCTTGTTGCCCAAGCTGGAGTGTAATGGCACCATCTCAGCTCACTGCAGCCTCTGCCTTCCGGGTTCAAGTGATTCTCATGCCTCAGCCTCCCAAGTAGCTGGGATTACAGGTGCCCACCACCGTGAGTGACTAATATTTTTGTATTTTTAATAGAGATGGAGTTTCACCATGTTGGCCAGGCTGGTCTTGAACTCCTGACCTCAGGTGATCCGCCCGCCTTGGCCTCCCAAAGTTGTGGGATTACAGGTGTGAGCCACTGCACCTGGGCTGTAGTTTTTAATTGTAGCCAAATAGGTGAGAAATGGTATCTCAATGTTGTTTTAGTTTTTATTTTTCTAGTTATATGAAACTTAGAACAATTTTTATATGTTTAAGGGCCATTTTATATTTCTTGTAAGTTGTTGATTTTTCTGTTGGGTTTTTGATCCTTGGTTTTATCATTTTGAAAGAGTTTTTTTATATATTACAGATATTACCCTTTTATCTATGATACATGGTGCAAACATTTTCTCCTAGTTTGTCAGTTATTTATTGACTATGTCTATGGTAATTTTCATCATCCAAACTTATAAAAAGTTACATAGTCACATTTATTTTATATTGCATATTGGTTTTTTTAATCATAGTTAGAAAGTCGTTCTCATGCTGTTGGTTTTGTTTATTTGTTTTTGAGACAGAGTCTCACCCTGTTGCCCAGGCTGGAGTGCAGTGGTGCGATCTCAGCTTACTGCAGCCTCTGCCTCCCAGGTTCAAGCAATTCTTGTGCTTCAGCCTCCAGAGTAGCTGGGGCTACAGGAACATGCCATCACACCCAGCTCATTTTTGTAATTTTAGTACAGATGGGGTTTCTCCATGTTGGCCCGGCTAGTGTTGAACTCCTGACCTCAGGTGATCCACCCGTGTTGGTTTCCGAAAGTGCTGGTTCACGCTCACAGGCGTGAACCACTGCGCCCAACCCCACACTATTAAAAGAGAAATTAACTCATGGTTTTGGGGCTTTTTGTTTTGTTTTTGGTACTTGTATGGTTTTATTTTGAAATTTAGATCCCTTATCTATTTGGAGTTTGTTCCGGGGCACAGGGTGTGATGTAGACCTAATTTTATCTTTATTCAAATGGCTACCCAGCACTACTTATTAAAATGTTTATTTTTATCTCAGTGATTTAAGATGCCAGCTTCATCTTATAATAAATTTCCATATGTCCTTAGGTCTATTTCTGAGCTTTCTGCTCTATTCCACCGGTCTATGGTATACACATAAGCCAGGACCACAGTGTTTTAATATAGAGGCCTTGTGGTATGTTTTAATGTCTGCTAGGTCTAGACCCCCTGCACAAATTTTCCTTAATTTTTCTGGATATTCTTGCATGTGTGTTGCTTTTGCCAAATGAACTTTGGTATCAATGTGTCTGACTCCATAAAACACAGATTTGTTGGTGTTTTCGCAGAGATTACATGAAACTTATTTAGCTGAGTGAGAACTGACATCTTTATTTGTGATGCTGAGTCATCCTTCCAAGAACAGGAAATGATTTCCATTCGTTTGTCTAAGTCTACTTTTGTGTCTTTTCAGACTCATTTAAAGTTTTCCTCAGAGAGATGTTTTGCATATTTTTGATGAGCTTCTTCCTGTGTATTTAATATTCTTTGCTGCTTTTCTAAATTGGACTTTCTTTTGCATTGCGTTCTCTAAATAGTTTGTGTTTGTGCGTATGAAGGCTATTGATTTTTGTTACTTTTATATTTTGCTACCTTATGGAATTATTGTACTGTTTGAGTCAGTTTTATCATTGTTGATTGTAGGGCTTTCCAGTTACATTATCATATTATGTAAAAACAGAGACTGTTTTACTTTTCTACCAAATCTTATGCCTCTAATTAATTTCTCTTTTCTAATTTCATTGGCTGATACCACTAGTATAACATGAATAGTGGTGGAGACAGTAGGAATCCTTGCTTTGTTCCTGATTTGAAGGGAAATTCTTCTGTTGTTTACACATTCAGTAAAATAGTGGCTTTGGAACTAAGGATTTTTATCAGGTTAAGGTCTTTTATCAAGTTAAGAAAACACTTCAATTCCTATTTTCTTGAGTGCCGTTAACTGGAATGGATATCAAATTTTTGTTGAAGACTTTGTCAGCATCTATGGAGATAATCATATTTTTCCCCTTAGATCTATCGGTATTGGTTTTCCAATATGGAACCAACCTTAAATTACTGGCGTAAGTACCAACTGGTCACAGTGTATGATTTGCATTCTGTGGTGTTAGATTGTGTTTGCTATGTTATAGTCCTTTGCATCTGTATTCATGAGTGAGATTTCTCCAGTTTTCCTTTTTTCTACTCTTTTTGTAGAGTTTCATCAGGCTTAGGTATCAAAATTAGGTCATACTTAATTATTAAAGGAATAAGGAAGGCCAAGTACAGTGACTCATACCTGTAATTCCCAGAGCTTTGGGAGGCTGACACAGGAGGATTGCTTGAGCATAGGAATTCGAGACCAGCCTAGGTAACAAAGCGAGACCCTGTCTCTTCAAAAAATTTTTAAAACCTAGCCAGGCATGGTGGCTTGTGACTGTAGTTCTAGCTACTCAGGAGGCTGAGGCAGGAGGATTGCTTGAGTCCAGGCGTTCAAGGTTATGCTGAGCTATGATCCTGTCATGTATTGGCAAGTTGCATTCATTTCTGAAGGCTCTGAGGGAAAATCCACTTTCTCATTTTCACCAGCTTCACAGGCTACCCGTATTCCTGGACTCATGGCCCAATTCCATCTTCAAAGCCAGCAGCGGTTGAGTTTTTCTCATATTACATGTCTCTGACACTGACTCTTTCCTTCCCTCTTCTATACTTAAGGACTATTACAATGACATGGGGCCCACTTTGATAATCCAGGATAATCTCCCTAGGTAAATTCAGCTACTCAGCTAATCAGAACCTTAATTTTATCTGCAGTTTTAATTCCTCTTTGGTGTAAAACATAACATACTTATAGGTTCTGGGGATTCAGACGTGGGCATCTTTTAGGGGAAGGGGAACATTATTTTGCCTTCTGCATTTTTAAAGCTCAAGGGCAATTTATAGAACACTGGAACTATCTCATCTTTGAAGGTTTGGTAGAAGACTGTAGTGAAAATATTTGGGCCTGACGGTTTTTATATGCAATAGTTGTTTAATAATTGTTTTTGTATATTATGGGAAATTTGCTTTATTTAAACTTTCTCCGGTAGGCTCAATTTTGGGAACCTATGTCTTTATTTAATACAAAATTTCAAGTTTATCTTATGGTTGTTAATTATTTTCTATTTTCCTTTGTCATTTATAACTTTTTTTATTTGTGTTCTTTTTCCCTGTTCAGGGTGGTTAGCAGTTGCTATTTTGTTAATGTTTTTCAAGTAAGTCCACTGGTTTTCTGTTCTCTACTTTATTAATTTCTGCTTTTATCTTTATTATTTCCTTCTAACTGCTTCCTTTTGGTTCACTTTGTTGTATTATGGTTTTTTAACTAGGTATTTAAGTCATTTATTTACTTTTTTATTTTTTACTTATGAAAGTGTTTCAGTCTATGAATTTTCCTCTGACACATGCTTTAAATGCATCCTATATGTTTGGTTTTGGGGGTTTTTTGTTTTTTTTTTTAAGAAATTATTTAATTTCAGTTTGTATTTTCCCTTTCACTCAAGAGATGTTTAATAGGAGGCTTCCTAAATTTTTCACTTGGAAGATCTTTTTTGTTTTTAGTTTTGGTTAATAATTTCTTTTTTCCTTTTTGCATTGTGTTCAGCGTGTTGTTTGTAATATTTCTAACTCATGGAACTTACTAATATTTTCTTTGTGATCAATTTTGATAAATGGTTTCAAGGCACTTGATAAACAGGTATATTCACTATTACCAAAGTATAAAGTTCAATATATAGCTATAAGATTTACATAATGGATTATGTTGAGGGTTTCTTAATCCACTTTATCCATTTTGAACCAAGAGTAGAAAAACTCCTTCATAAAGTTGGCTGCTGTGTTTTTTGGAGCATGAATATTTATAAGTTATACCTTCATCATGATTTTGGCTGTTAGCATTAAAGGGTGCTAATTTTTGTTGTGTTTGAGACTTTTAGTCTTGAATCCTTATGTGTTAGATATCAGATTGCTACCTCTGCTTTCTTGTTGTTTCCATTTTCCTGGAATTTCTTTATCTATCCATTTATAATTTGCCTTCTTATTCACTTTGTTTTATATATCTGGGATGTTGTATATAGCTGACTCTTTTACATTGTGAGCCGAACTGAAAATGTGTTTCTTTCCATTGGTGATTTTAGTTCATTAGATTTATTGATATGGCTGATATGTTTGGTCTGGGTCTATCATAATGTTTTATAATTTTATATATATATATAATGTCATATTTCTTGTGTTTCTTTTATATATGCTTTACTCTTCAATTATGAAAAATGAAATTTAAGAAGTTTGTTGTTGGTGTTCTAGTGGTTTTTATATTTGCACCTTTTTGAATGTCCATTGTCCAATTTTCTTAGTTAACCTTTGACCACCTACCTTGCCAGATTTTATTTCATTTTATTGTGAGATGGAGCTTTGCTCTTGTCACCCAGGCTGGAGTGCAGTGGCACGATCTCGGCTCACTGCAACCTCTGCCTCCCATCAAGTGATTCTCCTGCCTCAGCTTCCCGAGTAGCCGGGATTACAGGTGCTCACCACCACACCGTGCTAATTTTTTTGTTTGTTTGTTTTTTGTTTTGTATTTTTAGTAGAGACGGGGTTTCACCATGTTGGCCAGACTGGTCTTGAACTCTTGACCTCAGGTGATCCACTCGCTTTGGCCTCCCAAAGTGCTGGAATTACAGGCGTGAGCCACCATGCCCAGCCACCAGTTTTTAATTGTATCTTCAACTCCCACCTGTTGCCTCTAGAACAGCCAATAAACTTATTTTACTCTCTTGATTCTGTCTTCCATCCCTTAGCCAGTTTTTAATTGCATTGTTTCTATTTGTCAAGACATATAGCATTTGTACATTAGTCTTCAACCTTCATTTTGACTTTTTATCTTAGATCTACAATTATATATATATAGCATACATGTATATGCTATATATTAGCATATATATGCTAATATCAGTCCTTTTGCTGATATATATACAATAATGTAGCATATATATATGCTAATATCAGTCATTTTGCTGAAAAATTTCCAGTCACTTATTAGGTGAATAAAGCTCATACACTATCCAATTCCTCAAGAAAAAACTCACAGTTTCAAGATTCCCTAAGGTTTTGTGTGTTCCGCACTTTTTCAATAGCCTTGATACTTGGACAACTTAACTTTATATAAAATGAAGATTCACATTTTCTTTCATTGAGCTGTTTTTTGTCTGTTGGTTTTAAAATACTGTTGTATTGTTGTCTTGCTTTGAATATCTTATACTTTTGCCCTGGTAATTAAGTGACCTATTTGCCTGGATGTTTTGTTTTGTTTTGTTTTGTTTACAGTCTCTGAATTCTAACAGATTTAATAAGTCTTAGAGTTGCTAACTCTGGGTTAACTTTCCCAAGTACCCAGTGGACCCTTTCAATAGTAAGTTTCGAAGATCTGGAAAGTTTGCTTGTATTATAGTTTCAAGCATTTGTATTGGTCCATTTTGCATTGCTGTAAAGGAATACCTGAGGCTGGATAATTTGTAATTGAGAGGTTTACGGCTCACAGTTCTGCAGGTTATACAAACGTGGTGCCTGCATCTGTTTGGCTTTGGGTGAGGACCTCAGGAAGCTTACAATCATGGGAGAAGGCGAAGCGGGAGCCAGTGCATCGCATGGAGAGAAAGGGGGCAAGAGAGAGAAGGGTGAGGTGCAGGCTCATTAAACAACCAGCTCTACGTGAACTCCTTACCGTGGATGGGGACGGCTCCAAGCCATTCGTGAGAGACTCGCCCCCATGACCCACACGCCTTCTACCAGGCCCCATCTTTAACACTGGGCACCATATTTCAACAGGAGATTTAGAGAAGATGAAATCCAAACTATATC
The DNA here is from genome assembly GCF_009764315.1 of Trachypithecus francoisi. Classification (NCBI taxonomy): domain Eukaryota; kingdom Metazoa; phylum Chordata; class Mammalia; order Primates; family Cercopithecidae; genus Trachypithecus; species Trachypithecus francoisi. The sequence continues at coordinate 13,900,810 of NW_022681433.1, read as the reverse complement.
AGTATTGTTTTATTTTTTTTCTTTTCAGATAGTCTAATTATGTATTAATCCTTCTTTATCTGTTTTCCATTTTCTCTGTTTTCCCTGTGACCTTTGATATTCTTTTATTTTTCTCATTTTTATGTTCTTGATGGTTTTCCCACCTTTTAAAATGCCCCTTAATAAATTTTCATGTTAGTTTATCTTACTCTGGGCACCTTGTAATTTAATCTTCATTTTTGAGATAACTTTGTCGTTTTCTTTCATTGCTTTCCTAAATTAATCAACTCTTTAGTATATTTTTGTTCTTTGTCCATTTCTATGCTTCATTTTGTATTTTTTATTCACGATCTTTCTTCATATCCCAAATGCCAGTTTTAGTACATTTAACTCATTTTGAATGTTCTTGCTTCATGGCTGTTTTCTCGGAAAAAATTTTCAACAGTTGAGATGTGTTGGATATTATTTTCTAGTTCTTTATAATAACTCTGTATCTGTTTATTCAGTTTTTTTCATTTATTTTTGTAGTATTGGGCTGCTTTTTAAGATTCCTAATTTGGTGCCTTTTGTCATAGAACAAAGTCCAGACTTTTTAGTGAAGCTGGGGGGTGACTGGAACAAGGGGTTTGTATCTTTCGATTTTTTGGTGCTCTTTTGTCTTGCCTACATTTCCTGACCTGAACTAAAACTCTGTTGATCACCTGACCTCCGTACGCCCCTGCTCTAACTGGTAGGCCACAGTGATGTTTGGGGGCTCCTGGAATTAGTGTCAGTTTAGAGCCAGTGTCCAATAGTCCCTGAAAAATATGATGATTTCTTTTCCCCCAGTGAACAATTACCTCGGTAAAAAGCAATGAGTCCCTTCGGCAGAGGCTGGAAAAAAGATGACATTTTTCAGTTGAAATTTTCAGTAGTGTATTGAGGTCCTTGAGGAAGGGATTTCCTCAAGGATATCCAGCTTCCCCTTCATTCAAAGGATTCTGAGTCTGTAAACTGGCCCAAGTCTGGGAATTAATTGAGTGGTCATGACTCTCTGTTTTTACGGTTAAGGTTAGACTTTGTTCACTTGACCCAGAACTTTTCTGCTCATACAGATCAACTAAGAATTTAATTAGCTCCCTGTCTATTTCACTTCTAGGAATATCATGATCAGCTAGCCAGCTTCCATAGTTCTGCATAAGTTAGACTATTCTGATTGCTGTTTGGACTCTGCTGTCTATGACGGTAACCATGCCTATCTTGCCTTTAGCAGTTGAGTGCCACCACCTGGCCCCTGCTTCCCTGGGGTTCAGTTACCCCCACTGCATTTAGGTTTCCCAGTCCAGTGACTTTGAGGTCTGACTGACAGAGAAGAAGGATCATAGAGTTCTTCTAAGATGTTGGAGCTCCCTTCACAAATGTATTTCTCACAGTTGTGGTGAAATGTCTGCCTTCTAGACCCTCCCCGTGTGGGTGGGTATGTCTCAAGTGACAAATCCATTCTGACATGCCAGTCTCTCTCAGCTTTTGAATCCCTTCCTCTACGTTAAACCAAGGCATGGCCGGCACGTTCAGTTCACTCACTATGGGCTACATTTTGGTCTGTGTTTCAGCCAGCCAAACTGTTAGAGCCCTTTTGGACTCCTGAAACTGCAACATTAAAGGCAGAATCTCTGCTTAGTGAGCCCATATCAGTAAATTCAGCCTGACCCAACTTTATGTTTCTTCCACCATTCTATACACTTAGTGTCCATCTTTATACATGTTCCTTGGAATTCTGCCTGTATAAATTAGAAAAATCAAGTAGTTCCTTTGGAATGTCATGCCCCTCATGGGTCATACATTGTACCTCAACTTTAGTCACCCACTGGGATTCGAGTCTTATTATAGGTCTGGAAGCAAAGAGGAGTGGCAGGGTGGATCCTGGGGAGAGTCGATGTTGTCTTGCACAGCACCTGCCTCAAGAGAGACCATTACAGTTTCCTCAAGTAGTGCAGGGTTAATTCCCTCAGAACAGAGGTGGACAGGCTGAAGGTGGAGAGGTTGATACCACTAACAGTGGGAAGGTTGTTTTCTCTGGGGTTAGAGAGGCCACTTCCATTGGAGATGGGGAGACCAGCTGAGGAGACCTCTTCCACTGGCAAAGCACACTCAACAGAATGTAGGGACTCCATGTCCTCAGTTTCCTCAGAGCCTTCCCACATGTCTCCATCCCAGTTCACGGGCTCCCATTCTCTCCAAAGCAGTGCTTTCACTTTAACAGTAGACAATAGCTACTGTAGCTGGGGTTCAACTTGTGTTGTCATTCAGCCAGTGGCAGAATGAAATTTTTTGTTTGAGTTTCAGCAATGTCAGCCCTGCAGTTAAAAGGGTAAGGGTCTTCTTCAGGACACATGTCGAAGTGCTTAGGTTCTTTAGGCAACACTGGAGCTGGGAATTTGAATCCCTGAGCTCATCCTTTTCTTGCACTACTGGGTCTAGTGACATTAGGAGCAACCAGCCAATATCAGTATGTTCATTAATGTAAAAAAAAATTGAAACTGTCATATACAGAGGCAGCCTTGCTTCTTATAAGTGGCTGATAAGGAGTATCCAATGCTGATATTTTGCATCTTTCCATAAACAGTTCAGCTGTGGACTATCAATGCTCTTTTTTCTACTAGAAATAGAATCATTAGCATCTTCAAATTTAATCAAATTAGAGAACTGTTCCAGAAACCTTATATAGTAGATAGTTTTATCTCCATCTTATAGAGAAGAAAACTGAGGCTCTGAGAGTTAAGTAACCTACCCAAAATCACCCAGCTGAAAATCAAACTGAAATCTATCTGATATCTATGTTGAAACTGCTCTTTTTTTTCCTTCCATTCTTTCTTTCTTTTTTCTTTTTTCTTTTTTTTTTTTTTTTGAGACAGAGTCTCACTCTGTCACCCAGGCCAGAGTGCAGTGGTGCGATCTCAGCTCACTGCAACCTCTGCCTTGTGGGTTCAAGTGATTCTCCTGCCTCAGCCTCCCAAGTAGCTGGGATTTCAGGCACCCGCCACCACACCCGGCTAATTTTTGTATTTTTAGTAGAGCGAGGGTTTCACCATGTTGGCCAGGCTGGTCTCAAGCTCCTGACCTCAAGTGATCGCCTGCCTCGGCCTCCCAAAGTGCTGGGATTACAAACGTGAGCCACTGCACCCAGCCTCCATTCTTTCTTTGTAGCGACAGTCACATTGTGTGTTGATTTTCAGCTTATGGTTCACTGCGATCATCCTTTCTGTCTAACATATGTCAAATAGACAGATGCACTTGGGGGCTCTGCCAGCTGCTTCCCATCCCTCTATCCAGTTTTACCTATCAGTTATCCAATATTGTCCAGCGTATTTATCCAGCTAGTAAAGATAATTTTGAATTTCACTTCTCTTATGAGAGTAGTCAGCTCCTCTGAATATACAGAAACTTAAGGAGGCTGCCTCTCCTGCAGTCATCCTAGTCACTGACTTAAAAGGGAAAAAAAGGGCACTGTCAAAGACTAACAGACAAGAAAAAAAAAAGATTGTCTTCCATCAGTAGCAACCTTCCTATTTGGGTATTATAGAAAAGTGAAATTTTTTTAGTTCTCTTTTGACAAGCATCTGAGACATATCTCAGAACAGAAACACATAGGCCATTTCTCTCTGCTTTTCCTCTCTTACGTTTCTAAATCCTGGTTATCACATCAAAGGTGCTTCAGAGTATCTATTGTCTGTGTGTGGATGATCATAACTACCTGTCATTCCCAGCTTAAAGATTTCTGTTTTCTATTTTCCCTCTGCAGCCTATTCTCACCTCTTTAAAATCTAGATAGATTGTGTTTGGTAAAAGCTACACATATTTTCCTGGCCCTGGCAGTCCCCTTTGCTAAGATCCAGCCCTAGAGCTCCTGCTCATATTTTAGATTCATGGAAAAAGGAGGGGTCTGGATGGAGGAACCCAAATAAACAGACGGTTGCCTTGACAATCTGTAAGAGACTCTTTCATGATCATTTTTCACGGTTTTCTCTTGAAATAAATAGTGAGACTGCAATACAGTTTTTAACTCTTTGACCTGCAAATGGTACCAAGGTTCACAAACTGCATAGAACACCAAAATGCCTCTGCCACAGAGCTACCTTTGGCTTTGACTCCTTCAAGGTCCTATCCTGCATTGCCCTAGGAAATTTCATGGAGACCTATCTTCGAGGCAGATTCCAGGTGTCCTGGGTGTAAACATGAGTGTGGCATAGCAAGGAGGCTGTGACACTTTGTAGAAGACAAAGGTAAACAATTATGATGATACCGGGCAGGAAATCCTGGGGCAAGAGCATATGGAATGCATGAAATCCCCAAGAAAGAGGGAATTCACTCCAAATTGGAGGGTTGGGCAGAGCCCTGGAGGAGGTGAGGTGGTGCTAAGGAGTACTGGGGAGCAGAGTTTAAGCCAAGGAACCTTGAGCCTGACTAGCATGATGGAGGGCAGGGTGGGGAAAGGAATTCCAAGTTTAAGGAAGACAAAGAAATGGAACTATTAAAATTGAACATTTTAACATTGACCTGCATGTTTCTACTATGTCAGTTCTTAAGTTGTTTGTATATTTGTTTGTAAATGTACTTTTTATAAAGCATTGAAATAGAGGCTCTTGCTCTAAGATAGAAAAATGTGGGGCAATTCCATTTATATGTTTGAATTTCCTTTTACATTTTCCTATGCCTGGATTCGTTATCCAGGTCATCACACAAGCCTGAAGTTCTATAGGCCTTGTAGATGAAAGGCTTCCAAATTACAACGCAGTTAGTAAAGCACAGTGGCTTAAGACAAGCTTTAGAGTTAGACTTGAGTTCATGACCCCACATAATCACTTCCTGGCTTTGTGTACACCTGACAGGTTGTGCAACCTCAGGGCCTCATTTACTCATCTGTGAAATGGAGATGATAATACTGCTTATCTCACAGTTTTGTGAGAGTTACGTGAGATACAGGGCTCAAGCCGTAAGCACGGGGCCAGGCATCTGTTGTCGATCAGGTAATGCTTATCATTAGTTATTGCTCCAAAACGCAGTGTTCATAAAGTTTTCTCCAAGGAGACCCACCATTAGGCTTTCCTATGACTTTTCTAAATGTTTGTTGCTACTTCAATGCAAGAAAATATGCCAGGACTAAAAATCATCTCAAACTTTTTTAAATATTGGGAGCCAAAATGTCCCAAATGTCATGAGCCTGTGAGGTCATGGTTTCTTTTCTTTTCTTTTCCTTTTCTTTTCTTTTCTTTTCTTTTTTTTTTTTTTTTTTTGAGACAGTGTCTCGCTCTGTTGCCTGGGCTGGAGTGCAGTGGCATGATCTCAGCTCACTGCAACCTCTGCCTCCTGGGTTCAAGCGATTCTCCGGCCTCAGCCTCCTGGGTAACTGGGATTACAATTTTTAGTAAAGACAGGGTTTCACCATGTTGGCCAGGCTGGTCTTGAACTCCTGACCTCAGGTGATACTTGCCTTGGCCTCCCGAAGTGCTGGGATTACAGGCATGAGTCACTGCGTCCGGCCCGTGGTTTCTTTTTATGACAAATTACAACAGTCTAAACCTTCATTGTATTTGCCTTTAAGTTTATTCTTTTTTCAGGTATCCAAGCCTTTGGGTGAGGCCCTGGAGAATTTTTATTCAGAGGGGACCTCCCTATCTGGCCTGTAGCTGGTCGCCATATTATCAGGACCAGTTTATCTCCCTCAAAATGAATTTCTCTGAGCATTTTTCCTTTACCTGGAATTTAGGCCCCAGCCTCTGAAAGCTCCAAGAGGAGTTACTTGCTTCTCACCCCAGCCCAAGGCCCCGTGCTGATTTCTTCAGTGACTTCTTCAAAGGACATTTTGTCTGTGGGAAGCCTCACTTCCTTCAAAGGAAATCTCGCTCCCTTCATGTGGCTCTCAAAAGACAAGAAACAGCACCCATGGCTTGTGGTACCTAATTGTCATTCCCAGCTAGACGGAACTAGGGCTCTTAGCAAGGATAGATGACTGCACAGCTGGAGGAGGAAGTACACAAGATGAGCCTAGGATATCTTGTGTCAGGAAGCAAGGAAGGTAGACAAGTGAGCTGTGCCAAAAGGACAGAGGGGCCAAAAAGAAGGGCTGCAGGCCAAAGAGGGATACACTGAGCATCTAAAACCGGTCATTAGTGCAGCGGACTAAAACATATTGTGTATGTCAAAATAAAAACATGAGTTTATAATTTATAATAATGTTTCTAAAAGGTGAGAGGAAACGACCATCTCAGCAACAACCTCATTGGGTACTGTTACCACACCAAGTCTTTATTCAGGAAATGGGCACTTAAAAGGTAGTGATTACGCATTTATCCTGTCCTTCCTGTACAAACTGTGTTGCAGGAAATTAAAATTGCCCTAGTTGTACAAACATATAGTTAGTTAGAATAAGTTCTAGTGTTCGATAGCACAGTGGGGTGACTATAATTAACAGTTTTTTTTTCTTTTGAGACGGAGTCTCGCTTTTGTCGCCCAGGCTAGAATGCAGTGACACAATCTCGGCTCACTGCAAACTCTGGCTCCCGGGTTCAAGGGATTCTCCTGCCTCAGCCTCCTGAATAGCTGGGATTACAGGTGCCTGCCACATGCCCAGCTAATTTTTGTTTTTTTGTTTTTTGGTTTTTTTTTTTTTTAGGAGAGATGGGGTTTCGCCATGTTAGCTAGGCTGGTCTCAAACTCCTGACCTCAAAGTGATCTGCCCATCTTGGCCCCCATAAGTGCTGGGATCATAGGTGTGAGCCACCATGCCCGGCTAACAATAATTTATTGTATATTTCAAAATAGCTAGAAGATAAGATTTGGAATGTTCCTAACACAAGGAAATGATAAATGTTTGCAGTGATGGATGTCCTCATTACCCTGATTTGATTATTACATATTGTATGCATGTGTGAAAATATAACATGTACCCCATAAATATGTATAAATATGTATCAGTTTAAAAATGTATATCAGGCCGGGCGCGGTGGCTCAAGCCTGTAATCCCAGCACTTTGGGAGGCCGAGATGGGCGGATCACAAGGTCAGGAGATCGAGACCATCCTGGCTAACACGGTGAAACCCCGTCTCTACTAAAAATACAAAAAAAAAAACTAGCCAGGCGAGGTGGCGGCGCCTGTAGTCCCAGCTACTCAGGAGGCTGAGGCAGGAGAATGGCGTGAACCCGGGAGGCGGAGCTTGCAGTGAGCTGAGATCCGGCCACTGCACTTCAGCCTGGGTGACAGAGCGAGACTCCGTCTCAAAAAAAAAAAAAAAAAAAAAAATGTATATCAAAGAAAGTCACCCCAGTTGAAGAAAAAATTTTTTTTTATATAAACATTCCATCTGATAAATGCAAAAAGACAAAAATAACCGGAACATTATGTTGCAGTCCCTAGTGAAATAATTGATTCAGGTAATAATTATTAACAAATGAATCCATTATATAAAAGGTTGATGGAAAACTTGACAATGGAGATGAGGCTATCACATCCTGATCCGCTCTAGCTCACTAAAATGGGAACATCCAGACATGGTGTGCTTCCCATCGGAATGCAACATGAAGCCCACAGCATCACCTCTGAGATGTTATCCCCGAAACTGAACTTGAATCTAACCCAGATTTGAGAGCTAAATTTCGCTTCAAGGGATGCAGGAACAGGTGAAGTGACATTACAAAGAAACAAAGAGGCAGATGCAGCATGTAGGACATTGGACAGGGTGGCTGACCCAGTTTCTGAGCAAGTCAGTGGCATGGCAGTGACAGGAGAGGAGCAAGTCAGTGGCATGGCAGTGACAGGAGAGGAGCAAGTCAGTGGCATGGCAGTGACAGGAGAGGAGCAAGTCAGTGGCATGGCAGTGACAGGAGAGGAGCAAGTCAGTGGCATGGCAGTGACAGGAGAGGAGCAAGTCAGTGGCATGGCAGTGACAGGAGAGGAGGAGTGGAGATTGCTGTTCATAGGAGACCGAAGAGACTTAAAAACTCATGTAATACATGGACCTAGTTTGAATCCTGATTCAAACAAAGAAACCAGAAAAAAAAATTTTTTTTTTTAGAAACCAGCAAATTTTTTTTTATGAGCTGGGTATTGGATACCAAGGAATTATTGTCACTTTTATTGTTTTAATGGCATTGTGGTTATGTAAGAAAATGTTCATAATTTTTAGCAATGCATACTAAAGCATGTAGGGTTTTGCTTAGAAATACTTTACCATAGAAATATTATAACAGACCGGGTGTAGCAGCGGCTCACACCTGTAATCCCAGCACTTTGGGAGGCCAAGGTGGGCAAATCACTTGAGGTCAGGAGTTTGAGACTAGCCTGGCCAACACAGTGAAACCCCATCTCTACTAAAGTACAAAAATTAGCTAGGCGTGATGGCCCGCACCTGTAATCCCAGCTACTTGGGAGGCTGAAACAGTAGACTTGCTTGAATCTGGGAGGCGGAGTTTGCATTGAGCCGAGATCGCACCACTGCACTCCAGCTTGGGTGACAGAGTGAGACAGTGTCTCAATAAAAAAACAAACAAAAAAAACAGAAAAAAAAAAAAAAAGAAAGAAATACTTTAACAAAGAAAAAAGAAAGACAAGGCACAAGTGAGAATAAGGTAACAGTCTTGGTAATTGCTGAATTGGGGTGATGGGTATATGAAGAAAAAGTAAAAAAATAAAAACAAAAAATGATAGATGAAACAAGTGTGCTCACACCTTTGATGACTGTTGAACCTGGAAATAGGGATGTGAAGACCTTTGGTATTTAGCTCTGTTTTTCAATATGTTTGAAATTTTTGTAACATGTAAACTAAACAAGGCACAATTCTAGAACATAAATACATTTCTCAAAATCTAGGTCGTGTGCACTGAGATCATAGTACATGTGCGATTTCAACAATGTAGGAAGGACTGGACTACGGAAGTGCCGTGCCCTTCAGTGCCCTCTGTGCCCAAGAAGAGAAGCTGAAAATCGCCTCTGTGTAGATCCTCCAGTCTCACACTAATTTCCTGGGAGCAACTGGTTAGCAAGAGCTCTCATACATCTCCTAAGAATACGAAGTAATTTTCTAGTATGGTGCACTCTAAACTCTAATTTAGAATAAAACTGTTTCCTAAGAGGAACTATCTTCAGGAAGACAACTGAGCTGAAAGAAAACATTCTTTAAATCAATGTAGGGTGCTTAGCTTTGCGGTCTTCCCACCCCGCCTGGCTCTGTCCACAATAGGGCTTTGCTCTGTCTTGATTTAATCCATACCTGCAGTTCAGGAGCTGTTGCCTCCAGGTAAATGCAAGCTACCACTTCTCTTTTAGAAAAACTGTGCGCGGTGGCTCACGCCTGTAATCCCAGTACTTTGGGAGGCCGAGGCGGGCAAATCATGAGGTCAGGAGATCAAGACCATCCTGGCTAACACCATGAAACCCTGTCTCTACTAGAACTACAAAAAATTAGCCGGGAGTGGTGGCGGGTGCCTGTAGTCCCAGCTACTCGGGAGGCTGAGGAAGGAGAATGGCATGAACCCGGGAGGCGCAGCTTGCAGTGAACCAAGATGGTGCCACTGCACTCCAGCCTGGGTGACAGAGCGAGACTCCGTCTCAAAAAAAAAAAAAAAAAAAAAAGCTGTGATAAAATATAACAAAAAATTCCCCATCTTAACTGTTTTTTAGTGTACAGTTTATCGTTAAGTACACGTGATCCTCAGCTTACAATAAGGTTATGACAGTGCACTTTCAACTTAACGGTATTTTCAATTTACCAGGGATTTATCCTGCTATAGCTCCATTGTAAGTCAAGGAGTCTTCTGAATGTGTCACGCCATTGTAAAGTGGAAGTCATAAATGGAACCATCATAAGTGTGGAACAGTCTGTATATTCACATTGTAGTGTGAATCCAGAGCTCTTCATCTTCTAAGACTAAAACTCTGTATTCATTCAACGATTCCCTACTTCTTCCTGCCCCCAGCCCCTGGCAACCGCCATTCCACTTTCTGTCTCTGTGAACTCGACTACTCTAGGTACTTCATATAAGTGGAATCATATAGTATTTGTACTTTTGTGACTGGCTTATTTCACTTAACATGATATCCTCAAGTTTCATTCATCCTAATATGAATTTAGATTAGTTAGGCATGTTTTGTAGCACCTGTCAGATTAGTTAGGCATGTTATGTGGCACCTGTCAGAATTTCCTTCCTTTTTAAGGCTAACGTTCCACTGCATGCATACACCACATTAAGTTTAGCCATTCATCTGTTGGTAGATATTCTGGCTGCTTCCACCTTTTGGCTATTGTGAATAATGCTGCTGTGAGCGTCGGGGTATACTAAGCCACCACTTTTTGCAACATAAAGTTTTTCTCACCGATTTCAAAAGCCCTAGGAACAGCTTTCAGCACAGGTTCGAGCTCAAGGTACTGTGAGCTTCTTTCCCTCTGAGAGGTCTGCCCAAGCTCATTGCCAAGGAGCATTAGCCTGAGTGAGCAGGAGGCAGCTCTGGACCTCACAACATCACAGAGCCCAGATGGGGGTTCCTGCCTTTTCCCTGGCACACTTTGTTTTAAAACGGTAAAAATAAAACATGCGGCTGGACGCGGTGGCTCAAGCCTGTAATCCCAGCACTTTGGGAGGCCGAGACGGGTGGATCACGAGGTCAGGAGATCGAGACCATCCTGGTCTATACAGTGAAACCCCGTCTCTACTAAAAAATACAAAAAAAAAAAAAAACTAGCCGGGCGAGATGACGGGTGCCTGTAGTCCCAGCTACTCGGGAGGCTGAGGCAGGAGAATGGCGTAAACCCAGGAGGCGGAGCTTGCAGTGAGCCGAGATCTCGCCACTGCACTCCAGCCTGGGCGACAGAGCGAGACTCTGTCTCAAAAAAAAAAAAAAAAAACATGTTCATGAAAGGGTAAAAAGTGGACATTCACTGCCTCCTGGTTCCCATTCCTCAAGGGTTGGCTGCTGTTACATGAATGTGTGAATCTTTCCAAAGCTTTACTCCAAGCATATGCACATGTGTATGTTTGCTTTGTTTTTTATCAAAGTTTGCTTTCTCAGTCAACAATGTATATCATCTTTCCATATAATAGAAAGGCATTGAAAATCTAAAATATTCCCCATTTTTATGCTATTACCAACGATGCTGAATTGAAGATCCTTATGCATACATGCTTGTATATGTATGTATTATTATAGCATAGACGTGCAAATATTGGGTCAAGGCGTGTGTACATTTAATATTTTGATAGGTACAGCCAAATCGCCTTCCTGAAGGATTATGCTAATTTACCTGCTAGCTTGAAAGAAAGGTTTCCATTTATACTTTCAAGTCTAAGGCAAACATTCCAGTCTGTTCCTATTTGATCACTAAGTATTTGCCTTTCTCCGAGCCTATACTACTTAATTAAAATCTGCTTGGAAAATCTCAGTTAAGTTAGTAAAATCATCTGGTTTTAACAACTATTGTCTGTTTACAGCCTTAGGCAATTTAGTGGGCAAAAATGTAATTGTATATTTCTAAACATGAGAAATTTCAAGATTTCTCCTCTGAAGGGTATTAGGGCATATAAAATCAATCATGTAAATATTTGCTTCTTTTACTTTCAGGATTACATAAATATATTTTTAAATACCAAGTCTTTTTTGAGGAAAAAAAACAAACTTTTGCTCCCTGATGCTTTCCCTTTCTGATTTTTAACTGTGTGAAAAACTAGAAAGATCAAGTCCTTTAAGACTTTTATGCCAGTTTGCCTAGGAGAAATACCTGCCCCAAACCCCAATTTTAATTACTCAAGCCGGTTGAATGGTGTGTGTATGTCAGCCTAGGCAAGCGACTTCACAGTTATATTTTAAATATGAAGATTTCATTAAATAAGGCAAAAAAAAATTTGTTCATGGCATGCAAATTAGAAAATGAGAAATTGGTGGTTCCCATTAGCAACAAATGTTCTGAGAAGAGTTTCATGGGAGGAGAGGCCATATACATCACGTTTATAAATATTTTTACTTCCCAGAAAACTAGGAGCTAGGATTGCAGCAGAGCCAAGCGCTGGCAGCCCTTTCGGGAGTCCCCAGGCAGTGCCCTGAAGCCCAAGCTCGCCTTTTGTGCTTCCTGCGTCCTCTCCAGGCGTGTCTGCGCGGTGCGGAGGCGCATCCCCGCCAGGGGAGGGCTGGGAGCGGCCGCGCACCCGGCGGAGAGCAGGCTGTCCTTTTAGGGAGCCGGCATTGGTACATGCCCGGTGGTTATGCGACTATTGATTTGCCTCACCCTGAGGATTCCAGTGGCAAAGTGACCCTCCCTCCTGCCTGTCCCCTCCCTTCCTGGCTCCCGCCTGCCCTCCCTCCCGCAGCAGCAAGATCTGATCGCTGCCGCCCTGCTCTCCTCCTCCTCCCCTCATTCCTGTGCCTCCTGGATTCCTGAAGTTTAGGAGAAATAAGGTAGCCGAGGGGACCACATGGAAGTTGTGACAGCTCCCAGCGGCGCGCCCCTTTCGTGTGTGCCAGTACCTCGGCTTAGGAGTTGCCCGCTGACACGTTGAATGAAGGAGGTCCCCTTGCCTGCCAGCCTGCCGGGATGGGCCATTGCTGCTGCAAGCCTTATAACTGCCTTCAGTGCCTGGACAAGACGGTACTTTGCCTTCCCTCTCTCTTCTTCCCCCTCCTCCTTTGCAAGGGCAGAGAGAAAGCCGTGAGCCAGCCACCTCTGCCTGTCCTCCTAGCATGCGTGTGCGCTTTGTTGGTGAACAGGAGGCTCTCTTTACTCGTTCCAATATGCTGAATTGTGAGTGGTGTTCACAGAAACATTTGGTCTCACATACTCTGCAGTGCCTTACATAATTCTGTAGTCCTGCAGTCTCAAATGTAACTGTTGCATTTTCCTGAAATAGTAGGATTCTGCTCCAACATCTTGAAATCAAAACTGCCAAGAGACCTTCAGAATATTCTTAATGCATTTTAATGTACCTGTGAAACCTAAGACGTTCCGCTGGGGAATTCAGATTAGTTAGGCGTGTTTTTCTTCGCCAAGTGCTAACTTTGAAAGTTTACCACTCTTTTTTCAAAACAGCACTCATTCTTGTAATTTATATTCTTCACATCAGAGAAGAAAGCACACAGTATAGTTGTTCTCTCTGTACTACTTTGCATCACAGAGAGATGAATAAACATAGAGGTGAAAACTTAAAAAGCCAGAGAGGCTGAGGATGTGTTCAAGTCTTCACTGGAGAAAAATTCACAGCCAGGAAACTGAAAATAGAGTATGCATGAGAATTATATAGCAATTCCAACACAAAGCCTTTCTTTGCTTTTGACATTTGCCTACTCTTGTGAGCTAGCAGAGGGATTAGGGTATGCTTTTAATTTCATTACTAGAAATCTGTTGGCAAGAACTCTTGTCTCTGTGAGATATTTTATTGTCATGCATATTTAGATTTCTCCAAGATGCATGAAATGGGATTTCACAATTGAATTGTTGAAATTGCCTTCTTCCTACCCATGTGGGCATCAGCTATCTAGATAGCTTGAGATGTAGTATGTGATCAGGAGAAGGAAAATATATGGCTTAATATACACGCTCATCAAAAAGTGGTCACTTGGAAGCATCTTAGTTACCAGTCTGCTTATGAACTTTGACCTAAAGTAGGGTTACTTACCACGTAGGAAAATTAAACTGATACCTTAAAAGTCACTTACTAGTTTTGCTGCAATAGAAATAACCACCTCAGTGGATTTGGCTTTGCTACCATGAGCATGAGCTAAAATATTTATATACACATTTATGTGCTTATAACAAAAAGAACTATAAAGCATTTGCGCTCAGTTGTCTGCACATCTAACACTGAAGTGATTAAGCCTTTTGCGAAGTGGTCACAAAAGAGTATTGAAGCCTTACAACGGTAGTTATAATAAAAGGGAAAGATTTGCTACATGTAAAACAGTATTATAAATTTCATATTTCTAAATCCTAATATAAAAGTTTTAGAAATAGAGGCTGCAATATGGAGGCCTTTTGGTTTGAGAAAATATGTTTCAAAGGAAATCTGTTTCCCTATTTTGTTTAAATCAAGTTCTTGAAAATGATTATCCCTATGTCAGTCTTGAATTCAGAGATTTTGGAAGGTAATTTAATGTTATTTCATCTCTCTAGCAGTATGATGTTTGAGTAATTTTCCAGTGTTTTAGTTTTGAAACTTCCAGTTCAATAGAAATTATTTTTTACTGATGAAAACTTTAACACTTACACTGCCTTTACCAGCTTTTTCATTATGTTCACACCTACATTTCTTGTCTTTTCTTTGCTATATTTCAGAATAGTATTCCCATTTGAAGTTTTATACGTATGTTTTCATAGGTGCTCTTTTAATGAATTGAGGACTTTCTTTTTAAATTAAAAAACACATTGTTTTATGTAGTTGCCTCCTTTGCAGAATAACTTCACAGGCAGTGTGCCAGAATCATTTACTTAATTGATAGTTACCTATTGGGCCAGGTGTTGTGTACCAGGAGCATGACAGGATTCCATTCCAACTTCAAACTCTGGGAATCAGAATTCCCAAATCCCACAACAAAGTTCTTCAATCTGTTAGTCAACTCTAACAACCCCAATGAGGTTGATACAGTTTAAAAGAGGCCTGGTAAAATTGTTGACAGAGTTGTTTCTGATTACCTTAACCTAGCTTAATAAACCTTAAAACAATAACCATTTCCTCAGAACTTCATATAGATCAAAAGAGCAAACTTCATTTTGAGAAATCAAAACAATTTAACAGTTTGATCATAGTGCAGCTAAAGCTGTTCTGAAAAACATGGCGGGACAATTAAAGATACTTTCAAAGTAATCAGTTTCAGAGATCTGACTAAAAACTGAATATCAACTAAAAACTATGAATATGAGGATGCTTATTTAGCATTAATTTATTAGGAGAAACTGGAATCTTGCCTAGAGTATATAATGAAAAAACTGTTAAATGAACAAATCGTTTAAAAGTTGTTTGTGCTTATGTATTGCCAACTTATAAAGACCTATCCACTGGAAGTATTTATTACTGTTTTACTCTGTGCCTAGTTACTATTGGGACCATCAAATAATTCTTAAAAGGCATGGCCGGCCCTTATGTAGCTTACCGATAAGTGGTTTGGTTGTATTTGTACCTTTTGCAGAGAACTTACAAGTGGGTAGGCAACAGTAACACACACGGAACAATTAAACATTAGCACAAGACTGGAGTATAATTAAGTGAAAATTATGTGGTACTGACCATACCTGTTTCTGGAATTAAGTGAAAGGAGAAGTCAGTCTAGAACCATAGACAAGGTTTCTTGGAAAAAGTGGAACATGAATTACACTTTGAAGAATGGGGTAGAATTTTATTAAAGAGAAAGAATGTATTCCAAGCGAGGAGCACGCAAGGAAAGGTTTTTTAGCCTCATTTTATGAAACATGAGAGGGGCAATCTCATGGTGAACACAGTGGGAGATATGGTGCATAGGGAGTGTGGGGAAATTTCCAGCCTGAAAGCCAGACCCAGGTTTTTTGTTGGTTGATTTGTTTTTTGTTTGATTTGAGACAGGGTCTCCCTCTGTTACCCAGTCTGGAGTGCAGTGGTGTGATCATGGTTCACTGTAAACTTGAACTCCCAGACTCAAACAGTCTTCCCACCTCAGCTTCCCAAGTAGCTGGGACCACAGGCGTGCACTACCACGCTCAGCAATTTTTTTTTTTTTTTGGCAGAGCTGGGGTCTTGCTATATTGCCCAAGCTTGTCTCAAACTTTTGGGCTCAAGCGATCCACCCACCTTGGCCACCCAAAATGTTGGGATAATAGGTGTGAGCCACCATGCCTGGCCAAAGACTCGGGTTTTTAAACTTGAGCTAAATAAAAAGTAGGGATCTATCTTGGGCTTTTGAGCAGAGATGCAGTCTGTGGAAAGACTCGTCTACAGGTATTTGAAAGGAATGGTATGACCCAGCTGGATCCCAAAGGGCCCATTCACCTACGGACTCAACCTGGTCCAGGAGGAAGCCAGGAGCTCTGTGTGCACAGAAACTCCTTATCCATAGCCTTCCTGAACTGATGGTTGTTAGAATTGTTGAGTTATTAAGAGGAATAAACTAGATGTATAAACTAGAATACAAGCGTCCTTTTTAACCATATGAAATATAACTGGCAAGCAAACAATAACAAGCCTGATAAACATATTATTTCTTTTTAGAGTCAAAAGTCGAGCTCATAAGAAACCTTGATGAGAATGGAATCTGAGCCAGAGAGTTGTTGTATAAGAATCCAGTGGCCTCAGAGCCTACTAGGTTCATCTCCCAGATCCCTGCTCCCCTGAAATGTTCCTGGCCCTGGTGATTCCCTTTCCTAAGCTCCCTTCACTGTCCAAGTCCTCCTGTAATGGACCTGTTATTCCTCACGTCGTGTTACAGATTCGGTCCAACAGCAAGACTTGCTGGTTTAGGTATGGTCCTGTACCCTAGTCGTTTATGTGTTGATTCTAATCTCAGAGGCTCGTCTTACCTTGTCTCTAAATTCTTGGCAGGGGTGGGAGTGGGGAGAGGCACCTCACTGTTCCTCCCAGGTATGCGCAGGTGCTCTGACAGTAATACATTTGGGAGGGTTATTAGAGGAAGATAGAATCCAGAAAGGTCAAGAAACTTCTTAAGTGATACACACATGGGTTAAAACGCAGGCAACTGGCTAATTCTCCTTTCTGCTGCACTTACTCTGGGACCAGAATTTCCCAGCATGACTTCTTTGGATCAGCATTTCTTCTCCTTGGCCCCATTAATCTCTGTCCTTTCCCATTGTTCATCAGTAATCCAGGTCTGATGTGTTATTCCCTTATTAACTACAGCCTCTTGGGAGAGCTAGATGTCTTTTTACCCAGTGTCTCTTCCCCACATGCACAAAGGGAAAGGCTGAAATTATGCATTTGTAGTCATTTTGATTTTTTCTAATGTATGGTATGACTCTGCTTGTTTTTCATACAAGTAGGCACTGAAATGTATTGAAGAGTATTAAATGGGAAGGATACTTTGTTTCTGACAAGCCTATATGAAATTTCATTTCACAGCAGAAAAGCAGATCATTATACAAAAACACAGAGACTCTGGTGTTAATTATATGTGAAAGAAATAATACTTATTGATTAACTCAAGGCATAGTATCAATGCTGCTTTAAAGCTATAATAACTGAAATGAAAAACAAAAGGTCAGTCTACCTCCCATGGGATTTTTCCACAGAGCTATTATATGTTATGGATCTGGCCAATCTTCATAATATTAGTATTGAAAGTGAGTGCGATAGCCACAAAAGGTGGTATGAAAACAAGTCAGATACTTGTGTTTTGTTGCTGTAATCTTGCAGCTGGTTCATTTTGAAATACAAAAGAGAATGTTTTCCTTTGAAGACGAAGTTCTACCATGTTGATTTTAAACCCTAATTTAAACTCACGGAGCCCTGGGTAAAAAGCAATAATGTTTCTGAGAAGCATGAAAAAAGCTTTAACCTTTTTGCAATTTAGTGTGCCGGCATGTCACATTTGAATTTTTTTAATTCACAATTTTAAAAGATCTGGATGTTTCCTCAAATACCAGAATTCTATAGATCTCTTATTTAATTTCCTGTTGTGGTTCGATTGTTTAGCTTGGGAAAAAAAATGGCCCAGCTCCCAGGGTTGGATTTTCCTGATCCGCACGGATTTCAGAGCAGGCTAAAAATATAGGAAAGATTAGCTGGGAGTCTTTGGGCTTACATATATATTTTTAAATTAACATATATATGTATTTTCTTTTAAAAAAAAAAATCAAGAGCCGGGCGCGGTGGCTCAAGCCTGTAATCCCAGCACTTTGGGAGGCTGAGACGGACGGATCACGAGGTCAGGAGATCAAGACCATCCTGGCTAACACAGTGAAACCCCGTCTCTACTAAAAAATACAAAAAAACTAACTGGGCGAGGTGGCGGGCGCCTGTAGTCCCAGCGACTCGGGAGGCTGAGGCAGGAGAATGGCGTGAACCTGGGAGGCGGAGGTTGCAGTGAGCCAAGATCGCGCCACTGCACTCCAGCCTGGGCGACAGAGTGAGACTCCGTCTCAAAAAAAAAAAAAAATCAGGTGGGTAACAAGGAGCTGATGAAAATCTGCAGTGAGTTTTATGAAATTGTCCTCAGTACGCCTGTAGCCAACCAAGAGTTCCTGCCAGGAATTTCATAGACCAGAGGCAGAATGTTAGAGGGAAAAGGGGCCTGTCTGATGGGCTGACAGAAGTTCCCAAAAAGTCCCAGATGCTGTTTTGCCTGGGGTGCTCTCTGCATATCCTGCTGCTCTCAGTTTAAATCTCCAAGACAGCCTTGCCCTGCTGTGTTAGACCACAGTGTTCTGTAATTGTTCATCCATTTACTGACTCTCTGGAAGTCAAGCTTCTTGAGAGCAGAAATGTCTGCCAGGCACATAGTAGGCACTCAGTGAGTATGTGTTATTTGGTGTACATTTCCTATTTCTGGATGAATTGGGGTGAAAGTACCTCAGATTTACCCAGCATTCAGTTTTAGTAGTAAATAGCTGTTCTGTTGGTTTGTAATTTGAGGAGTGGCACAGGTGGCTGATACGCAAGCATAGAATCACACAGATGATGCTAACAAGGACAGGCGTTTTCACTTCCCATTACCACCAGCTTCACGGGGTAGCATCAACCATCGGAAGAGATAATGCCCATTGAGCACGCATGTTAAAATAACAGAGTATGGCAGGCTGGCCTGGGCTTTGGCCACACATCTGATTGCTTGAGGTTAATGGGATGATTAGTGGGTTGTCTGCTCTGCAAGGCTGCTCTAGCAAGGAAAAGTGAAAGGCAGTATCCTCGCGAGTTTGTGAAAAGTCTTAGATTGGGAGCCATGTCTAAAAAGAAGTGGAGGCTTCACTGTAGCAGATTTGCAGGGGTATGTTTAGGGCAAGACGTACAGGGAGTGAGTTGGATGTTTCATGGGAGTAGCTTGTCTTGCATTTCATCTATGAATAAAGAGATAGACCATGCCAGAATGAATGGAGAACTCAGCGTGCAAAGGAGAGCGGTACATGACCAAATAAAAGAGGTAGCTAAGAAGACACAGCTGCTGGTTTTGGGCTTAGATAAATGTTCTTCAAGTATCAACTTCCAGTTAAGCCTGTCATAGAATAAACAGAAATTTTAGAGGGATGGCCTTGTTAGGCTTTGCAATTTCTGGACTATATCACCAGGACAGTTTGGATGATTAACGCTGAGTTCTATTTTTAGCCCTCTTGAGTGAAAACAGGAGCTCATGTACTTGGCACTCATTGGGAATTTTCCACTCATCCCCTGTTTAGAGAGGCACTGATCTAACCCTGGGCCCTCAGAGAAGGTCTTGCTCATATTTCAGTCAACCCACGGTGTCATCACCCAGACCAGGCATAGTTTGGGCAACAGAGGGGATTAGAGACTTGAGATCCTTTCCAAGGGAGTCCTGGGTGTTCAACAGAACCTATGGGCCTTGCAAGATCACACTGGATTCTGTTGAACCATGATGGATGGAGGAATAACTTTTTGAGGCAAAGAACAGTGAATGGAAGATTCCTTTAAGTTCACTCTTGCCTAAGGAACAGTGTTCCTGCAGTCACAGCTATTGACTCATTTCATTGCAGGGTAGCACTACGTCATTCTGGTTTGGCTTGCAGAAAGCAAAAAGTAACTTACTTTATGCAGAGAATTCATAAATTAGAAGAGCTGATATCCTTTCAAAAACAAGCACTTACGGAAGAAGGGCTGTCGCCAAACTGCACAGGCTGGCCTTAGCGAGCCAGAGCTGAGCTGTGCCAGCATCTTCAGCAGCAACATATTCAGAGGTCATGAGACAGCATCCTTCTAGAAGCTGGTGGGGAAAACTAAACTCTCTCAGAAGTTATAGCCCAAGTAGGCTATGGGGAAATGGGTCCAGACGCTGTAAACAGACTAATATGCAACTCACGAATCCACATCCAGGACAGAGACAGGCAGTTCAGGCTGTGGAGTGGGATGTGAATGCAGCCAGGGCATTGTTCCGTTGAGACAGAGTAGTCAGGAGCGGACCCTGCCTCTCTCCCAGTCAGACATGAAAAGCTTCTTGGTAATAAGTGCTCAGATCCAAGCCGAGGCTCAGTGCAATTTGGATCTTGTTGCTTCTATCTAAGTATGGCTAGGAGGGGAAATCTTGGTGTGCTCATGTTTGATGAAGAGTGTGGACTTTGGGTGGACACTCTTGCCTTTGCCATTTCCTGGTGGGTTGTGCAGGGGCCACCCACTTCACCATAGAGCCCCAGTTTCCTCCTCCATAAAGGGAAATAAAACCTGGGATGCTCTGGACAGTGTCTCGAGGAGTAAATGACTTAAAGGGCTTACCTAACATTGTGCCTGGACTACAGAGAGTGTTCGGTGCTGGACAGCATGAATCACCTGTAGTAATTAGTAAATAATACTTAGCCGGAACTTGCCAGAGTTAAGTTCTTTTCCTTGACATTTTAGTCATCAGGTTTGTTGCTTATGTTTGGCAGCCAACTCTTCCTCGGTAAGCCATAGAATGACTATAGTTTGGAACTGGCTGGTTTTAGAGCCTGAACTTGCAAAAGGATGGACGAGGTCATTTTTACTGGGTCTTCGTGATCTGTTTTAATAGCCTCTGCTTCCCAAAATGGAGATGGTACAAGGTCTCTAATCTCACTTCTATTTCCTTTCCACTTCCTTGCCTATCTCTTTCCTTCCTTCCTTTCTTTACTTGCCTTTTTTTTTTTTTTTCCAGTTCTCACTTGGTTTCCATCAGTCTTATTTGTGTTTCTCTTAAAGCAACAGATGGATGGGGAAGGCCTGGCCACAAAGTATCAGCATTAGCTTTTCAGCAAAGTGATTCAAGTCTGAAGGTCTTCATCAGCAGTTTCCCTCATAGTCAGCACCACACCTAAGAGGCCTGTCCCTCTCATAGGGCCTTCTGGCCACTGCTTCCCCACAGGCCTGATTCTTCTGTGGCTGGGAGTGTGAACTGGTCTGTTATGATGTGAGAGATCCCTGGGGCATGACTCTGTTAACGTCCAGCAGGGGCCATGACAGGGAGCTGAGGGAAATGTTGGCTTTGAGTTAGAAATTAGAGCTCATTTGTTGTTTTTGTTATGTTCTGATTGTTCACTACCTGGCCCGGTCTAAGTCTTTGCAACTCTCACTGCTCCGAGAGTGAATGCTGTGTAATGCTATTTCTGGACTGATAAGCATACTATTTCAATTATCTGGCTGTGTTTAGGAATTAGAGAATGTGAGTATTCAAAATTATTCTTGACAGTAAAAGCAAGTTAGTTTTTCCACTAGTTTAAGATTATTTCAGGGTCAATATCGAAATTAGCGCTCTCCAAAATACCAAATTTGCTTAACCTACAGGAACACATTGATTGTCATCTGGCCATATTATGCTGCTGTTAGAATGAGCATATAATCCCTGTGATCTGTCTGATTAGAACATGTTCCCTGTTCTGGCTTCTCCAATCTCTGAATCACGTCAAAAATTAAGCAAAATCAAGGCAGGCCAGGAAGATGCTTACAAAAACAGAGCATAAGGCCAGGCATGGTGGCTCACACCTGTAATCCCAGTACTGTGGCAGCTACAGATTGGGCAGATTGCTTAAGCCCAGGAGTTTGCAACCAGCCTGAGCAACATGGTGAAACCTCGTCTCTACTAAAAATACAAAAAATTAACTAGGCGTGATGGCATGCACCTGTAGTCCCTGCTACTTGGGAGGCTGAGGTGTGAGGATACCTTGAGCCTGGGAGGTAGAGGTTGCAGTGAGCCATGATCACACCACTGCATTCCAGGCTAGGTGACAGAGCGAGATCTTGTCTCAGAAAAAAAAAAAAAGGATACGACTGATATGGAAATTCTAAATGCATTTAGATAATTAATATGGAAAAGCACCTGTTATATATAGGATGTTATCCAGTTGCAAATGAAATACAAGGAAACAGAAATATAATAACAACTTACACTTGTATGAGCTTGCTAAGTGCTGGACACAAACTACATCACATACATTAATTTAATCCTCATGACAACCCTGCACCGTGGGTGTGGCGTTAGAGTAAGAATATTGAGATACAGAGTAGGATTAGGCAAGAAAATACATGCTCTCAGATGTAACTGTTAGCTTTGAAATTCAGGGAAAACAAGGATGCTATGGACTGGGATGGAAGGAGAGAACTTCAGAAATGAGATGGGAGGTGTCCGTTGGGTCTATCTTAGTCTCTTTGGGATGCTATAACAAAATATCATAAACCAGGTGGTTTATAAATAACAGAAATTTATTTCTTACAATTGTGGAGGCTGGAAAGCCCAAGATCTAGGCTCCAACAGATTCAATGTCTGGTGCTGGCCACTTTCCCGTAAACGTTAGTACCTTCTGGCTGTATCCTTACATGGAGGAAGGGGCAAGGCAGCTCCCTGGGATCCCTCTAATTTTATTCATGAGGGCTCCACCCTCATGACCTGATCACTTCCCGGAAGCCCCACCTCCTGATATCATCAGCTTGGAGGTGAGGATTTCAACATGAATTTTAGGGGGATTGAGGGGAACACATACCTTCAGACTGTAGCAGGGCCCATTTCCCTCAGGGACAGATCTATTGCTGCATTTTCTTAAGGAAACCGTTAGCTAATAATTTTTGACTCCTGTGATGAAAATAGCTCTCAGTGTATTATGAAAATAGGGTTTTATTTTTGACATGATGAATATTATGACACAGCTTAGCAAATGCCCTCTGGATAACCTGAGACCCTCCCACCAACCCAAAGCAGCACACTTGTTACCCGCGTCTCAAAACAGCACACCGGAAACAGTATTGTGAGAACGGTCTGGTCACAGTCCGCACACGTCCTTCAGAGGCGCTGAAACCAAAGGCAATGGTTATTAAGGAAGAAAGAATATTCTCAAGGCCCCGATGATACTCACGCTAGGTATTTGGTCCACATTTTACTCAAAATTCCCTCTCTGGAAATCAGTTTGCTTTGAGAGTCTATGCCACAGAATGACAGAGACTTTCTTTGAAGGCCTGTATTTTTGGTATCTCAGATTTGAAGAGAATTCATGTAGCACATCTTTTCTGGTAATTGTGAGTAATAAAATCATAATATGCTGTTTACGGTGACTCAGTAACGCAGATTACAAATTCAGCATATCTTCAACTACTTCCCTACTTTGATTTGAAAACAACTTAGCAGTCATTTAGTTATACGTGCATTTTTTGCACTAAATGGTATTTCAAGCTTGAGATTTCCTCTTTTTTCATCTATTGATGCTGACAGTGGAACAGAAAACTTGGAAACCTTAAATGTTGTTGGTCATATTACAAAGAGAAGTGTTTCATGCTAAGCCTTCTGTCCTGAGCTTTATTATTGATTAAGTAGCTAATCATGTATGGACAAAAGGGTAAGTGTAAAAAACAGTTGGTAAAACAAGCATTTGGCCCTCAGAGAAATATGGCACAGACTTTTGTAATGGTTGGAAATCTCATAGTAGTGATAATAATAAACACTGTATAATAATATATGGCAATAGATTAATGCATGGGACATAAATGTGCAAAGAATTATTGCAGGATGATATACAAGAGCGTAATCCAGAGAAAAGCACAACCACGGGTGTTATTAATATTATAATGCAAGCTTTGCCATTTGAATGGGATACAAATGAATGAGTCAGACTTGACTTTGTAAGTTTTTATATGCTTATATAATGTGAAAATTATCTCCTTAAGGACTAGACTTATAAATATTTGCTTAATACGATTCATTCATTAATCATGTGAAAGTGCTTATCTAGCATAAAACTAGGGGACTCTCGGTATCCGTTTTGTTTTTTCAGAGTGAAAGTGCCCTTGTGAAAGAAAAAGAGCTGTCAATCGAACTTGCAAACATCAGGGATGAAGTTGGTAAGTAGGGCATTGCAAATGAGGAGCATAAAGAATGTCTTTTCCTGATTCCTATGAATGTGTAACAAAAGCAATGACGCCTCCTGTAATAAGCCAGTGCAAACCTGCCTAGATGAATGAAGTGTCTTGCCCGGCGCAGTGGTGGGCTGCTGCGGCCTTAGCAGGGAACCATAATTTTCACGTCTCTGCTGTTACAAAGACAGCTTCCTAACAGTTCACAGTGGAACTCATCAGTCCTTGACTCTGCTATTTGCAGACGGCAGCTCATACACCAGTCTGCATTGATCCATCTGGGTCCCCTCTGATAAAATGAGGTGCTGTCTGTAAGACGCAGGTGTTCCATGGCTTCCTGCCACTGTCTACCCCGTTGTGAAATACTCTGTGGTCTAGAACAAGGTCAAAAACACAAATCTGGTTGGATTAAAAATATGAGAGTTCATGTTGAAATTTCTAATCTTTGGCTGATGAAATGGTTTGGTTCAGTCTGGACCATAGAGACCTTACAAATAAAATGATCCCCAACGCTGGGGATGTGGCTTTCACTGTAGGTCAAGGACAGGACCAGATATTTGCCATGTTCTCATTGCTTGATCCCATTTTCCCTCGTGACCATCTGTTACTCTTTTTCCCCAGGAATGAGTCAGCAAAGCTGAAATACGCATGGTCTTTTCCCATTGCCCACTACTGCCTTTATCAGTGAGCACTTCTCCTACATCTAGTGTGGTCCTGGGAACAGGCCACCGTGTGCAGGTGTGGCTTCCTCCGTGAGGAGATTGGAGCAATCTCAGGTGTCCTTGGCATGTAGCCAGCCATGCAGATAGGCAGAAGGCTGGACTTCCCCGGGGACCACAGGCCCTCAGGTGTATAGTGGACAGAATAGTGAGATCCAAGCATAGCCTTCCCCAACCCTTTGTATTCCTCTCTCCTTTTGTTAAAATGTTTCCTTTTTCTCCCCCTGTGAGTTCTGTGACTTCTTTTAACGTTAAAGTAGGTCTGCAGTGGTCTCTTCTCCTCTCTAAGGACAGCAGGTGCTTGTGGGAAAACAACAAATAACAGGCCCCTTCCCAGCCTTGCTGGTGTGTGATCCAGAGCAGCAGGACCTGACTACTGCTACACCCGGACACCCCTTCTCCCCGGCCAGGAGAAGCCCAGGGCTTGACGCCAGATACAAGCTTCTTCCGACAGAGTCAGCTAGGAAAGGCAGGGTGTGAGGAGCCCTGGGAAGCTGAGGGCCATGAGGGCCGTGTCTGACCTGGCTGGAAGGAGGAGCGGGAGGGGTGAAAGGGGCCCCATGCCCCAAAGACTCCTGCTGGAAAAGTCTCATCCTTCCTTTTTGCCCTTGTTGTTGTTTTCGTGGAGATTGAGCCTTGTTTCTGTTTGTTGGGTATCACCCCAAGCAGCATTCACAGGGACAGCTCCAGTGATGACCTCATTGCCAAGGCCGCCATGGGTGAAGGCTCTGTGCCCCCATCTGAGTTTCTTCACCAGTGTGGCCACCCCCTCATGATCCAGATGCTCACATCTGGCCTCAAAGACCAGTGTTGAGAGTGGCCCCCACTTTTTCCTGAAGGGAAACTCCTGGTACACTCACTGGTGACCCTGCCCAATGCCAGGGACTATCTCCGTTCTTCTCTAAGGAAGTCCTCACCACCATTCAGCCATGGAGCCGTGGGTCCCATGTGATTGGCTGCCCTCCCGTGCATGCACACATTGTACACACATGCACACACACATACACGCGCGCGCACGAGAGCCGTCCTCCTCGATGACTCCCATGGTTCCTTTAGAAGAACCTTCTGCCTCCTTCCCCACTGATGGAAACAGCTTTATCAAAAAGGAGTTCCTCCTTCCTTACCTGATGAACTGCAGACCCCCCTCTGCACCCATCCGCTTTAGGGCCTGCCCTCAGTTGGAGGTGACTCTGAGGCCTCTGCTCCTCAGCGAAGCTGCCAAAGAGCAGGTTTCACCTCTGCTGGCCTTCAGGTCAGTTCCCAGGGGATGTGGAGGTGGAGACAGCCAGGAGATCTTGCCTTGTCCCCTACCGGAATCTGCCTTCTACCTTGTAGAGGTAGAGACTCTTGGAGATGGCCCCTGATGACACTGCAGGACAGCTCAGAGGCCTAGGGTAGAGGTTCCAAAATTCTCAATTCACAGTGACCACAGTGTCTCAGTAACCTTTTTTTCACAGTCTGAAGGCCAAATAAATACCTCGCAGCTCTATTTATTAAGGAGTTAGGTCTAAGCCACTTAAGTGTGTATGTCCTAACAACTTTGTGGCCATTTGAAAAACTGAACATAAATGTAAAGAAAGCAATATATTTTTCTTTTATTCTTAAGGAACCACAATGACTTGCTTGTGATTGGGCCCCACACAACTTCTCAGACCTTGGCATCGGATTGGATAAGTCTATCCTTGTATCCTGTTTCACACTGATTTTCACTGCATACTTTTTATCACAGCAGCAGCTAAAACCTCAGCTTTGCAAAGATATGATATCAAAGGGGATGAAGTGTGAGCTAATGTTGAGCTAATGGCAAAACTCTGAACCCCCCAAACCAGGAGTTCGCATGGTGTCCCCCAGGGAGGCAGCATTGGTGTATTTCCCTTGGGAATATTAATAGAAGAAACCCTGCAGTGCACTGTGATTTGCCACAGTGGCCCAGGGTGCCTCAGCACACAGTTTGCAAACCACAGGCCTGGGGACACTTCCCTGCCCTCAGTGGCCGAGAGACTTGAGCATGAGGAAGGTTGAGTCTTCAGAGACTCAGGAACAGAAAGATGCCGATAAGTTATGGTTCAGCTAGAAAAGTGTGCCGTGTTACCCCCTGTAATGTATAGCTCCTGCCGCCTTTCCTCCTCTCTTAGCAAGATATGTTGGTCTCAGTTAAGGGAATGATAGAAAAGCATTGAATTATATGAGGACTGTCAAGTCTTGTAGCCCTGAAATGCTAGAAGCCAATTCCTGACTATGCTTCTCTATGAAATAGATGAGTTTCTAGGGGGTTCCAGGGCTTGGCAGTTCTGAGCATGGGCTTTAGGTTCAGGTGGGACGAGCTGGTAGACCTCTGTGTCCCACAAGTTCCCCTTCATAAAATGGAAAGTCAGTTAAAGAAGATAGTGCTGATGAAGCACTCTGTCAGAGTGACTCTCCTAACTATCCGGTGTGTAGCACCTTGAACCCAAAGATAAAAGATGGAAATTTCCACCCCAGGGTGAATTTCTCCCTGGAGAGACTTCTGCACTCCCCGTGGGCAAGCTTTGGCTCTGAGGGCCCTGTGTCCCCTGATGCAGTTGGGTTGGGTGCTGGGTGTGCCAAGTGCAAGGCTGTTTCTCTCTGTGCTTTCCCGAAGCTTCTAAATGCAGCAGGCACTACACAAGGATTACATTGGGTTTTGGGTTTAAGTCTTACTTGATTTCTGCCTAAGTGCTAAGAATAGAACCAGAATTATCTGCCAGATGAAAAAGCTACTGGAGGGAGGGCGGAAGGCCTTGGCAGCACCACTGCCTGGTTCCTTCAGCCCAGCTTTCATCCCCAGCACACACTTCAGCAGCAAGCACCCAGTTCGCAGCTGAGATTGCATTGGTGAGAGAACAAAGACGGAGGGGAATGTGGGGATCAACTGTCAACCATAAAGCGCATAAGCTCTGGCGTCTTGACGTGCAATGTATTCTCTTTTTGGGAGAAGAGCATTGAGCATGCACACCTGGCTTACGGGTGGCCCAGAGAGAGTAGTGTGGCCAGTCCCTTCACCTTAGCACCAGCCCTGTCCTAAGTTAAGGCTGTTGTCAGCTGAGTCTAATGGGAACTGGAGGTGGAGGGATGTGGGGGGACATGGGGGAGATGGAATTTCTAAGGCTCTGAATTCAGACAAGGAAGAAGGGAGAAAGGTGCAGAAAGTCAGAATAGTTAGGTGTATTTATTGCAGATTCCAGAACAGGGCTGTCCTGTATCCCAAATCTAAAAATTGCTGCTTAAACTGTTTCATATCCATTAAACTGCTGCCCTAAATTCCACCAATTCCACTAATAAGTACTCATCCATTGTCCAAACTTTTGAGGTGAATAAATGCAATCAAAAGCTTTAGCATCTGGACTGAGGACAGTGACTCACACCTGTAATCCTAGCACTTTGGGAGGCCAAAGCAGGTGGATCACCTGAGGTCAGGAGTTCGAGACCAGCCTGGCCAACATGGTCAAACTCCCATCTCTACTCAAAAAAAAAAAAAAAAAAAAATTAGCCAGGTGTGGTGGCAGGTGCCAGTAATCCCAGCTACTGAGGAGGCTGAGGCAGGAGAATCACCTGAACCCAGAAGGCAGAGGTGGCAGTAAGCCGAGATTGTGCCATTGCACTCCAGCCTGGGTGACAAGAGCAAAACTCTGTCTCAAAAAAAAAAAAACAAAAAACAAAAAGTTTTAGCGTCTGGTCAGAATCAGCTTTGTCTGTGTTCACAGGCCTGGTGCATATTAGAATCACCTGCAGTGATGCCCTAGGCAACAGAATCAAAACATTTGAAGAGGAGGCCTAGGCCATTTTTTTTAAAGGCCCCAGGTGCTTATTAAGTACCGTGAAGTTGGAGATTCAGTGAACTACACTGAAGGACAGGGGGTTTGATTTGGGCCAGGGACAGGGTTGAGGCACGGAGTACATCATTTGGGATAGGCCTGGGAGGGCAGGATCCCATCATGGGGGGCCCTGGGCAGCAAGGCAGGCCAAGGAAGAGCAGCACAGGTGGGTGGGGAAAGGTGCAGAAAAGGAAGATGCGAAAGACAAATTTCACCTGTTTGGAGATTATACCGAGGCTGGCCTGGCTCCTG
Source organism: Trachypithecus francoisi (assembly GCF_009764315.1). Classification (NCBI taxonomy): domain Eukaryota; kingdom Metazoa; phylum Chordata; class Mammalia; order Primates; family Cercopithecidae; genus Trachypithecus; species Trachypithecus francoisi. The sequence goes on along the minus strand of NW_022681433.1, from coordinate 13,872,074 downwards.
AGAAATGGCAAAGGATATCGCTTTCCTTCACTCCTGCCTCCTTCCTTCGCCTTTGCCCGTCTGCCTGGGGGACTCAGTCTTCTCAAGTCAGCTACCCTCCTGGTTAGATGGACTTTGGGGAGCAAGGCGTGGAAAGCAATCCCCGGCACACTTGCAGACACTGCCCTTTCATACCTTCCCGTTTGTGACATCTCTGGTGGTATCACGACTGAATCTTCTAGAAGGTCCGTAGTTGGCATAGTGCCCTCTACCAGAGACTTGATGTGTGTCCTCACGCACTGGAAGAGAATCTCCAGTAGTCTTTAAGTAGGAATTTCCTGGCAATTGATTTACAAGTAAACCTTGACAACATGCCCTAGTGAGTGCTGTTTTCGCATGCCCAGGGCATGGAAGTTTTCTCCATACTGATGGCCAATTCTTCCTCATCAGCTGAGTGTCCAGTGATTCCATTCAGTTCTGACACCAAGGACCCAGTGTTAGTATAGACCCCCAGGTTGAGAGCTCAGTCCCACAAGACCGTGTCCACCTCAGAAACCAGTCCTAAGTCTCAGCGGCCACCCAAGGTTCTGTCCAATCTGCTATAAGCTCAGCGGTTCCCACAACTGCCGCCTTAGATTTGATAATTCACTAGAAAGATTCATAGAGCAGGGTATATGGCAGGGAGAGAGGTGGGGAGTTTCCATGCCCTCTGGGTGCACCATCTTCCCTGTACCTTGGTATACTCACCAACCCCAAAGCCCGTTGAATCACGTTCAAGAGTTTATATAATTTTGGCTAAGGCAGGTGGATCACTTGAGACCAGGAGTTTGAGGCCAGTAGACCCCATGTCTACTAAAAATACAGAAAGAAAATTAGCCAGGCGTGGTGGCAGGCACCTGTAATCCCAGCTACTCAGGAGGCTGAGGCAGGAGAATTGCTTGAACCTGGGAGGCAGATGTTGCAGTGAGCTGTGATTGTGCCACTGCACTCCAGCCTGGGCGACAGAGCAAGACTCTGTCTCAAAAAAAAAAAAAAAAAAAAAAAGAGTTTATATAATTCTATCCCCAGCCTCCCTTCCTCTCCCTGGAGGTCGGTGGGTGGGACTGAAAGTTCCAATCCTCTAATGACTTGTTCCTTCTGGTGACCAGCCCCATCCTAAAGTCAAGTAGGGACCCTACCCTAAGTCGCCATTAGCATAAACTCAGGTGTGATTGAAAGGGGATCATTATGAGTCACAAAAGGTAATCCTGTCACTCGAAAAACTCCAAGCATTTTAGAGACTTGTGCCAGAAACTGGGGAGAAGGACCAAATATATTTTATACCATATCCAGACCAGGTCGGTCCTACAGTCATGGAGAATGATTCACTCATTTAGCGAGGTTCTGAGCACCTTGTGTGGAGCAGACAGGGAAGTCAGGAGTTTAGGGCTAGTCCAGACCAGAGTGACAGTACCCTATCCCTTGCATTTTAGAGATCAGTCTACAGACTTGTTTCAAAGATCTTGGCTAACGCTGGGACATGTGCCAAAAGCACCAAAGGAAAACTTCGTTCTCTTTCATCTCAGTCCATTCGTGCATCCAACAGCTGTTTCTTGAGCACCGACTTTTTACCAGACACAGGCTGGTCAGGGTCACCATGGGTGGTGCGGTAGGTTATACTGTTTAAAGGGGCACCCCTCTGGGTCAGGGCTGAAATGCATCCATATTGCAGCCACCACCAAGCCCTGTGCCCTGGCATGAGGCTGCTGCCACTCAGAGGAAGGGACACTTTTTCCCCAGATTGCACAGAGGTGCTGTATGGGCTAGATTGACCTGATGCTTACTACCAGAGATTCTGTGGTGCATAAGACTCGGCTCATCTTCTCAAAGAGTTTACAATTAAAGGCTCTGTGAAAGAGGTGCTATCTACTGTGGACCTCATATGCTAAGATGCAAATAGATGCCTGTGAGCGGGGGAGGAGAGCACAACCATGGAGCACCTCCCAATACCTGCTGCCCCCCGTAAATCCGCCCTGGGACAGTGGTTGCCATGATCACTTGCAGGCACTGCCCATTTTGCACACCTAAGGACAGAACGAGTGTTTCCCTGTTTCTCTGTGTATCAGAGTCTTCATACTTGTCATTTCATAGTCATAAAATGTTCTATAGTGCTGATAAACTACAATTCATTCCTTTTCTTTGAGCATTTGGATTTTTACCATTTTTGTTGTTATGCAACAAGTATAGTGTTTGCAAATTACTTTTTACCTCTTTTGTTATTTTCTTGGGAATATATTCTCCAAAGCATTGACTGATCATTTTGGGAGGATTTTACATTTGTCCCAAATGTATCTATAATGCAAAATGTGTTGGATATTTATTCTGTAAATCAAGATAAAAGATTACGGTGGATTTCATCTTGTGTTGCTAGGGTTGTCTTATAAAGAGGAAATTAAATCTTCTCTCTCTCCCTCTCATGCACACACACATACACACAAATGAGAAGAGACACATAATATCCAAGTGTGTATCAGGGTATAGTTTACGACAGAACCTTTTGTGGTTCAAGAGTAGAGTCCCCATGGAGTGGCTGAATTTGCTCATGTTTGTGTTACCTTGTACATGTTTATTATCCATAGTTCAAAAATCCAAAATCTGAAATGCTCTAAAATCCAACACCTTTTGAGCACTGACCTGATGCTCAAAAGAAATGCTGAGTGGATGTTTTCAGATTTCAGATTTTTAAATTAGGGATGCTCAACTAGTAAGTATAATGCAAATATTCCAAAATAAAAAAAAAAATCCGAAATGTGAAATGCTTTTGGTACCAAGCATTTCACATAAGGGATACTGAACATATATTTCCTTGGAGACAGGGCACTCTGGTGTCAAAAATGAAATCAGATCAAGTTAGAATTTTAGGAGTATATGATGCATACAAAAGTATACGTCATGAACTGGGAGACCTCAAACCAAAAACTGCTACTAAGGCTCAACTTTACAGCAGTTGCAGCACAATTTCTAGAGCATAAAGATTTTGACTTTTTTCCTGATTGGCTGTCATATATTCTTTTTTAAGGCAAATAGCGCTGTTTGAGCTGATTCATCTGTACCTGATTGGTTTGATTTCATTGAATCATGCTTTTAACGACCAAAAGCTTACTTGTGTGTTTGTTTAGGGATAGGATAATTGTCTGTTTGGGGAAATCAGGGTGACTTAAGTTTCAGTTACCTGGCTCTAGGTCGTTGGCCTTGGGGTATATAAACTGTGGCCTCCATTTTTGTTTTTTAAAAATGCTGCTCATAAAGGATCTCATCCTCAACTCAGCCTCCATGGGTGATGGCTCTTGTCTGTGGGGTTTTGGGGAATTGGGTGTGTCCTTGGAAAAGGCTTCCCCAGGTGGTGGTGGTTGTGGGGATTAAAGGGTGTTTTGGATCCTCAGGAAACCAGAGTCCAGCACCACACCCAGGGAGGAAGAGCAAAGATGCTAGAAATAGATTTAATATTTGATTTTTTATCACATTTAAAAATTTTCCAGAAAATAAAATATGACCCTTGATTTTTCTGATGGAACACCACACTCCAAATTCCAAAGTCGAATATTGAATCATTGTAGAGCCCTGATGTATTTGTAAGCACTGAAATCGGTTTATAAGATGCTGTTCCCCAGAAAGGATTATCTCCTTTTGAGATCGTATACCTCACGTTTTGTTTACTGCCATCAGGTGGATGTTTAAGGTTCTCTCCCTAGCCAAGCTGAGAGAGAAAATGACATCATAGTCGCATTGTGACTGCCTTATTAGAAAACCTGAGTCTTAAAAATCAATATGAATTAAACAAACTCCACCAGACAGCAAACATGCAATGCAGCGGCGATACAATGGAGCCTTCCGGCTGGCACCCCTCGCCAACCCTGCTGCCCTGCCGGCCAGACTGGAAGGCCTGTTGAAATGTGCATGAACCAATGATGCTTCCCCAGCAAAACTCCCGTCATACTCTTCCCTGGGGCTGCTCAAAGCTGTGACTATCTGAATGTGGTGTGAAATTGGCTCTTAACTTTGAAGTTCTCAATCACCCCAGCTGCTGGCTTCATTGGCCAGAACTAAGTCACAAGGCAAATTTAGCCACAATGGAGATGGGGACATGTGTTTTTTTCCCCTTGGTGACCTTGCCCAGGTATTGCCCAATTCACCTGCAGCTACCCCCAGTCCCCAGTACTGCTAGACAAAGCTGCCTCCTGCTCCTGTGCCCTTTTCAGAGCTTGTGACAGCCTCTGTTCTCAGTGTCCGCACCCAAGCCAGGCCACAGGTTTTCATCTTCCTGCTGGGTTCAGATTTAAGATGGACTTTGCTTTTTTTATCTTTTCTGAACACTTTAAAAATACTACAAATGGAATATAGTTGAAAAACAGAATGCTCTTTTTTTTTTTTTTTTTTTTTAAGACGGAGTCTTGCTCTCACCCAAGGTGGAGTGCAGTGGTATGATCTCAGCTCACTGCCACCTCCGTCTCCCGAGTTCAAGCGATTCTCGTGCCTCAGGCTCCCTAGTAGCTAGAATTACAGGCACGGGCTGCCATGCCCAGCTAGTGTTTGTATTTTTAGTAGAGACGGGGTTTCGCCATGTTTGTCAGGCTGGTCTCGAACTCCTGACCTCAAGTGATCTGCCCTCCTCGGCCTCCCAAAGTGTTGGGATTACAGGCGTGAGCCACCATGCCTGGCCTAAAGCACTCTTTCTAGCAGAGTTTCTCAGGTATTGTACAGAAATCCAAATAGTTAAATCTGTTTTGATTAAGGTCAGTTTATTGGAATATAGCAAAACAATACCTGAATGTTTTCTATAGTATAAAATAAAGATGTAGGAAGAAATTTTGAGAGCTTGATATAAAGGTATGGTAGGAATCTAAGTTTGTGGCAGTGAGCACTGAATTGTTATTTATTATGTTCTTAAGTTATTGACTAGCATGCATTTTTCAGTATGCTCTCATTTATGACTAGCAGCCCACACATACACACACATACAGTGGAAGGTATTTGTGAGATGATTTACCATTCATGGTTATCCAAAAAAATTATCTTCTGGTCTTAATGATTATAATCCCTTATAGTTACACAGTGCTTGGTACCTCCAAGCCCTTCCATATGACATGTTTTATTTATTCAAACAGTAAAGTAGGCGTTGGTATCCTTATTTTATACATAAGAAAACTGAGGGTCAGAAAGAGTAAGTGATTTCCTAACAGCATACAGCTGGTGTCGGAGAATAGTCTTAAATTCTTCCCACATACAGTATCTAAGTTCACCACAGCATTTGCACCCTGACCACCAAGGGGCTTTTTTTTTTTTTTTCCAATTTTTAATTTGGTAAATTAAAATATCAGATAAACAAAATAAAATAGTTGTTACTCCTAACTCCATATGACTTCTACACAAAACCATGATAGATGCTAGTATAAATCTGTCCAAACATGGATTATAACACAGTGTGATTTAATTGGTCCTAGACTATATGCATTAGGATTGGGTTCAGGCATGAATAACAAAATCCCGAAATAATGGTAGCTTAATCAAGGCAGCTGTTCATTTCTGTCTCACATAGGAGTCAAAAGGTGAGCACTGAGGAGCAGCTGTGGTTCTGCTCCCCGTCCTTGGGGACCCAGGCTCCTTACAGCCACTGTCCTAAGACCGCAAGGAGGAGGACCATGATACCCCCCCGACTGTGGTCCAGTGTGACAGTTGGTGTGACAGTCATCAATCACATCTGTGTTGCAGGTGGCAGGCTGGAAGAAGGAATGAACAAAGAAGCAGAGAAAGTGGGTCTGCTGTCTCTGGGGGAAAGTGTCCAGGAACTGTACTTGACTATACATCTCTTTGGCCAGAACTAAGTTACAAGTCAAATTTAGCCACAATGGAGCTGGGGAAATGTGCTTTTTTTCCTGTTGGTGACCTTGCCCAGATATTATGTTATTACTATGGAAGAAGGGGAGAATGTGACTAGCACCCTGTATCATAGGTCCTCAATTGCTTCAACAGTTAGATGGGGATAGTAGTCCTGTCATATGTAGGTATGAGGTAGGTGAGGGCCAAGGATCTAGCAGAATGTTTGGAAGAATACTGGGTGCTCAGTATGTGCTAATTCCCTTACAGTTCAGATTAGGTTCTGCTGTCGCCTCTCTTGCCCAGCTTTAAAGAAGCTGACTCAAAATTAAGAAACCAAGAAACCAGCAGAAAAAATAACCAACCTTGGGATCACAAAAAGAATGTACGTTTTCTGATTCATAAAAATATCTGTTCTAAGCACACCGACTAAAAGACAGAGTTTGTTAGATTAGATAAAAAAAGAAAAGCGAGACTTGGCTACATGCTGCCTAAAAGAAACCCGCTTCAAACATAAAGACACAAATAAGTTAAAAGTGAAAGGATGAAAAAATATATATACTATGTTAACATCAATCAAAAGAATATTGGAGTGTCTGTATTCATATCACATAAAGCAGACTTCAGATCCAGGAATATTGCTAGGAGTGAAGATGGCCATTACATAGTGACAAAGAGGTTGATTTACTAAAAAGACGTAATGATACCAAATACCTACATGCCGAACAATAGAGCTTCTAAACACTGAAGCAAACATTGATAGAACTGAAAGGAGAAATAGACAAATCTACAGTTATGGTTGGAGACTCTAGCACTCCAGTGCTGCTTGCTCTAACTCCACTGCTTGTTCTAACAATAGAACAAGCAGGCAGAAAATCAGTCAGCTGTAGAAGACCTGAACAACGCTATCTTCCAACTTGACCTTACTGACATTATAGAATGCTGTATCCAACACAACAGAATACACATCTTTTTCAAATATATGTGAAACATTTGGCAACACAGACCATATTCTGAGCCATAAAACAAACTTCAACAAATATAAAATAATTGAAAGTATACAAAATGTTTTGGACTATAATATAGTCTATAAATCAGTAACATAAAAATATCTGAAAAACAATCTCCAAACATTTGGAAATTAAACAACATCCAAATAATACATAGGTCAAAGAGGAAACAAGATAAATTAGGAAATATTTCGAATTAAATAAAAACACAACATACCAAAATCTATGGAATGCAAAATTCTCTTTGATTAGCAGAGTTGGATTTTCTCATTCAATTTGCCAGCAAAATTTAGGGGGCACCCAAAATATATACCAGACTCTTTCGTAGGTAAGCTGATGGTGAGGTGAGGAGTGTTGTTTGAAAGAAGGTTTAGATTTAGTAGGTTTAGTGTACTGTCCGAATTTTTTTCTGAAATGGAGTTTCGCCCTTGTTGCCCAAGCTGGAGTGCAGTGGCACAATCTCAGCTCACTGCAACCTCTGCCTCCTGGGTTCAAGCGATTCTCCTGCCTCAGTCTCCTGAGTAGCTGGGATTAGAGGTGTGTGCCACCACACCCAGCTATTTTTTTTGTATTTTTGGTAGAGACGGGGTTTCACCATATTGGCCAAGCTGGTCCCAAACTCCTGACCTCAGGTGATCTGCCCGCCTCAGCCTGGCAAAGTGCTGGGATTATAGGCGTGAGCCACCATGCCTGGGCTACTGTCAGAAATTTGAGAGTGACAGTGTAGCTTCCAATAAAATTACTGATTTCCTTGCACAGTAGACCACTCAGCATGACTAGGCCTGGGAATTACCTGCCCCTGTTAGAGGAAAATAACATCAGTTCTAAGCGGGGAAAATTTCAGACCAGTGATGTCAACTGCCATGATTAGATTTTATTCCAGTAAATGTAATTTTCTAAAGTCATTTTAGTTTCTATTCCAAACAGGTGCTTACCCATGCACAGTAATATCAATACTGCAACCTCCCTTAAATGTACCAGAGACTAGGGTTGGTTGCCATGGAAAATACATTATCAGCTACAGTTTCACAAAACTGCTACATTTTGAGAAAATGATTCATTCCAGTTGGCAGCAACGTATTTTTTGATATTTATAAAATTATTTTACATCTATATGCCTAACACTTTCTGGTTATTTTATGTGGAGGTGTTTGTTTTGTAACCCTTTAAAATGTTTACTCTTTTATGAATAAAGATAGAGATAACTTTTTTCTGATATATGTTATTATTATTTTTGAGACAGAGTCTTGCTCTGTCACCTAGGCTGGAGTGCAGACATGCAATTGTAACTCCTGGGCTCAAGTGATCCTCCTGCCTCAGCCTCCAGAGTAGCTGGGACTACAGGTGTATGCTACCACACCCACCTGTGTATATATATATATATATATATTTTGTAGATATATGTGTATATATATATTTTGTAGATATATGTGTATATATATATTTTGTAGAGACAGGGCCTCACTGTGTTGCCCAGGCTGGTCTCGAACTCCTGGACTGAAATGATTCTCCTGCCTCGGCCTTCCAAAGTGCTGGGATTACAGATGTGAGCCACTGTGCCTGCTAATGTTAATATTTTTAAATCTGTGAGTTTAATCTTTAACTAACCTGGACTGACTGGCTAGAATAGCTCCAATACCAAGGGCAAACGCTAAGTCACCCCGGGGACAAGCAGCTTCCAGAAACAGAGTCAGCTGCCTCCACTGGTTTAGGACTCCATAAATCTAATATTTGAATAGTGGTGTATAGTTTACAAAGCTCTTTCACACATTAGTGCATTTGATCCTGACAACAACAGTAGGAGATAGGCAAGGGAGATAATACCACCATCAATTTCACAGTAAATACATCATGGCTATACAGAATAGAAGCAAACCCCAAATCTCATACCTATTAAGAAGAACAGAGCTGCATCCTTATCTCTTCCCACCATAACCATATCAGGCCGCCTTCGCTTTGTAAGATCTAAATTGGTGTCTGAGAGAAGATAATAAATAGCAAGAAAAAGACGTAAGGTGTTATAGATTTAACTTGGAAGTGGCTGAAGAGCATTTGCAAAATATATGTTGTAAATTACAGACAATCACATGCAAATTATGCAAACATAATCGACTCAATTGAGTTTCTCGTGAACAGGGACTGCCTCTTATTTTTCATGGTATGTTAAGCCTCTGGCCCAGGGATTAGCACGATGAATATGGGGAATTCAGCTGCTTCATTGTATAAACTTTATTGAACACAGATGTACCCTTTACTGTGCCAGGAGGAAAAGAAAGATGTGACCAGGGCTCTGCACTCCTGAAATGCCTGTGTACTGGAGAGACAGACACATAGCAGGTCATTCATATCCAGTGTAGGGAGCAAGGTGCTAGTGGTCTGGGAGTTTAGAGGAGGGTTTGTAACCCAGTTAGGGGTCCAGAAAAGGAGGTAGGAGAAAAACAGCTTCAAGGAAATGTAGGGGTCAGTGAACAAGTGATTCTTGCATACACTTGATCAGTTTTAGAGACAGCATTAATGACAACATTGACTTAATCTCTCTACTGGGAAACAGGAAAAACAGTGAAGACAGTTCTCTTTCCATATGGCTATCTCTAAGCAGGAGGAGTAGAGCAAATGAGTTTGTGTTTATGAGACTTACTATTGCTTGAATAAAAAGCAGGGCCGGTGTCTGGGATATGAGGCTCAAATGATTCTTGGCAGATTTTTTAACATTTGATTTTTTTTTTTTTTGGTCATGTCTAAGCCATTGAATTAGCCTGATTCACTCAAAGAACCACTGATACCACCAGGGCCATGGTTAGGTATTAAATGTACCATCAGTCTGTTTGCTTAATTTGGCAGATGATTCGAACAAATATATAAATTGCAGTGTATGTTTATATAGTAGTCAAGTCTCTTTTTGATAAGAATTGCACTTTTTCAGCCAAAGAAAGTTAATTCTGTTGAACAAGATGATAACTTGACCAATTCTGCATTGCAAGTAATCATGTAAAGACCTAACTAGGTCACTGCTACTGAAACCTAAATTTCTGTATGAATCTGATGAAGATCCAGGGCTCTTCAACACAGCTGTTTTCTATTTACAAAGGTCCTGATGAAGAACATGGTCAGAGTTTAGCCAGTCAGAAAGATGATTCCAGGTGAGGTGCCATCTGGAGAGACCGGGCTGGCAGCTAAGTGCAGGCGCTTACCTTAGTGGATTCTCTGTGGTCCAGCTTTTTAAATTTTCCTTGTTAGTACACCAGGAATGGTTCTGACTTTCAGGGAAATACTTTTAACTCAGTTTACTGAAGCATGATATAGAAAACCAAATTACCAATGTATTAATTTACAATGAGAAATATGCCTTTTTATAGGCAGACCCACCTGGGAGCAAGGTAGTAGTGGTCTGGGAGTTTAGAGGAGGGTTGTTACCCAGTCAGGGGTCGAGGAAAGGCTGTAGAAAGGAAACTGCTGAGCTTTAAGGAAACATAGGAGTTAGTGAACAAATGATTCTTCCCTACACTTGATCAATTTTAGAAAGGCAAAATTGTAATCAGTGGCTGCTCAGTGGACCAAAGTCAGTCGTGTGGTGTATCAATACTAATGGCATCTTGCCGAGATATCCCTGAGGAGCTATCTGCATACTGATTTCTTTTCTAGGTCCTCAGTGTTTAGACATCCCCACGGGAGGAGATGGAATCCTATTAGAATCACCGGAAGCTTTTCTCAACTCTTCATGCCTTGTCTTCTGCTTCTAGCCATAATAGCATAACTGGTACTGACTGTGATAACCACCAGTACACAGCTATAAAACAGACGAAACATGAGGCAACTGTTTCTAAGCACTGCACGCTTGACACCATAGCCTGTAATCCTTGGAAAAAGGGAAGCACATGAAATGAGTCAGTCCCCTGTTAGCCCCAGCTTACTGCCTGGGGTCGCTCACCAAACCTGGGCGCGGGAGGTGTGCAGGTTGCGGCCGCCATCTTGCTGGCGGAAGAGGTAAACACCAGAGTACAGAGCAATTGAAGTGACTAGGAATTCCCCTAGCTACTAGTGGGGTGAGCACTGGACAGGAGTAAGCTGAGCAGAGAAGGGCCCCAGCGATTACATGGGGGGTTCCCATGTGATCTTAGGGGAAGGGTAGGCTGCACATATTCAGAAGGCCTGCAGAGGGCAGCTGAGGCAGGTGTGAGTGCTGAGTGGAGGTTCCACCGGTTGTGCAGTGCTGGGAAATATGGGAATTCCAGCCCAGTTGGGGGGAAGATTCTCACCAAGTACTGTGAGCAATCAATTGAGACCTGAGAAAGGCCGGTCTGTAGAATGACCGTTATCTAGAACAAGGGTCTCTCTAGCACGAAAGATGAATAAAACCATGTGTGACAGAATCAAAGGAATCCAGTAAGTAAACTGTCTGCCAGAACAACACACTCAATGCGCATTAAAGGAAGACAGTGTCATACAGATTCCCTGCACTACCTCATCCACAGTGTTGAGCATCAACAAAAATAGACATACAAAGACGCAAGGCCTATAATCAAGGGAACAAGTAGTCAATAGAAATGGGTATTGAGGGTCAGGTATGTTAGCTCACACCTGAAATCCCAGCACTTTGAGGGGCCAAGGCAGGTGAATTGCTTGAGTTCAGGAGTTCGAGACCAGCCTCCGCAACACGGCAAAACCCCATCTCTATTAAAAGTACAAAAATTAACTGGGCATGGTGCTGCACACCTGTAGTCCCAGCTGCTTGGGAGGCTGAGGTGGAAGGATTGCCAGAGCCCAGAAAGTGGAGGTTGCAGTGAGCCATGATCATACCACTGCACTCCAGTCTGGGCAACAGAGCAAGACCCTGTCTCAAAATAAAAATAAAAATAAAGTTGTGTAAAAAAAAAGAAATGGACATTGAAATGCCCCAGATGTTAGAATTAGCAGATACGAAAACGTAAAAGCTATTATAAGCACGCTCTAGCACTTCTACAAAAAGAGGACTGTAATGAGTAAACAGGTAGAGGAGCACAACAGAGAAATAAAAACTATTAGAACCAAATGGAAATGTTAGAACCAAAAACAGAACCTCTGAAATAAATCATTCACCGATGGGCTTTTAAGCAGACTGGAGACTACAGAAAAAAGAGTCAGTGAATTGAAGATAGATCAACAGATAATTAGCCAATCAGAAGAAAAGAGAGAAAAAATTAAAAAAAAAAAAAAAAGGGCAGTCCCAGTGATCTGTGGGACTATAGCGCCCAGGTCTAACAGATGTGTAATTGAGTTTTCAGAAGGACAAGAGAGAGGAGATTGAAGGGGGAAAAAAATGGAAGAAATAATGGGCAGAAGTATCCTGAGTTTGATTTTAAAAGAGCAACCTGAACACCCAAGAAGCTAAGTGAAACCCAAGCAGGAAAATGCAAAGAAAGCCACACCTAAGCACATCAGAGCCAAACTGCTGAAAATCAGACATAAAGAGGAAATATTAAAAAGCGCTTAGTGAAGACATGCATTACATTTACGGGAACAAGGATGTAAATGACAGAAATGAACAGAGCCCAGAAGGCAGTGGAATGACATTTGTATTAAGTGCTGAAAGAAAAAAAAAATAAACAGCCAGAATTCTATATCTAGAGAAAATATCCTTTAAAACTGATGGAAACTTAGATGTATAGGAAAGAATTAAGATGGTCAAAATGGTAAATATGTGGATAAATATAAAAGACTAGGCCAGGCGCGGTGGCTCACGCCTGTAATCCCAGCACTTTGGGAGGCCATGGCGGGCGGATCACGAGGTCAGGAGATCGAGACCATCCTGGCTAACACGGTGAAACCCTGTCTCTACTAAAAATACAAAAAAAAAAAAATTAGCCGAGCGTGTGGGTGGGCCTGTAGTCCTAGCTACTCAGGAGGCTGAGGCAGGAGAATGGCATGAACCCGAGAGGCGGAGCTTGCAGTGAGCCAAGATCATGCCACTGCACTCCAGCCTGGGCGACAGAGCAACACTCTGTCTCAGAAAAAAAAAAAAAAAAGACTATTCTTTTTGTTGTTTTTAGTTTGTTTATTTTTTAAATGTTCAGTTTGATAAGTTTGCACTATGAATACATTTGTGTAATCACCACCCAAAACAAGAAATAAGATACTTACATTGCTCCAGAAAGTTCCCTCATGCCTCTTTCCAGCCAAGCCCCCCTTCCTCTAAAGCAACCCCTTTCTGATTTCTATCGCCATACATTAGTTTTACCTGTTCTTAGATTTCATATGAGTAGAATGAATGTTATATATTCTTCTATGTCTGGCTGCTTTTGCTCCACATAAGAGGTTAATCCACAGTGCTGAGTGTATCTGTGGTTTGCTCCTTTTTATTGTTGACTAGCATTCCATTTGCATGAGTAACTGTATACTGCAATGCATTTATCCATTGCTGGTAGGCATTTGGGTTGTTGCCACTGTCTTGCTGTTATAAATAAGGCTGTTATGAATATCCTTATTACAAGCCTTTTGTGGACATACACATTCTCATTTCTCTCAGGTAAATCCCTACATATAGAATTGCTGGTCATAGATTAGATGTGAGTTTAACATTAGGAGAAAATACCAAACAGTTTTCAAAAGTGGTTGTACCATCCCCAACAATCTTGGAGGGCTCCAGTCCCTCTACATTCTTGCCAACATTTGTCAGTAATTTTGTTGTTGTTGTTGTTGTTGTTTTAGCCGTTCTAGTAAGTGTGAAAAAGTATCGCATGATGGTTTTAACTTGCATTTCTCGGATCGCTAATGATGTTGAGCACATTTTATGTGGCAACTGGCTATCTGTGTATCTTCTTTTGTGAAGCGTCTATGGCCCATTTTCTGTAGTGCTATGTGTCTTCTTATTGAATGGCACCTGCTGTCTTCACCTCGGCCCTTGGGCTGTCTCATGCTTGCCACGTGTCCCACCTGGCCCACCTCACTCCTTTATGCTTGTGACCTGTCTTCTAAATCTCAGCACTTAAAAACTGACTCGGAATGGCCTAAGTCTACAGTCATGAAATGGAAAAATAGAAAGCAAATCTATTGCCAAGACATAAAGTATTTTAAAAGTGCTGTTCTTAAGATAATTTTGAATGTCTGTTCCGCATGAAAGTATTCTAGGGGTTTTATTCGGGGATTCGTAAGCTATAATTCATGAACCCAAAGAATTTATAATCAGGTGAGAAAACATGCATGCCAGCAAAAGACTGTAGCATAAAATGAGGTAAGTGCTTTTTCCTTAAAATATTTGTCCTAGATACTGTCTTAGGCCTTCACTTCCCATGATCTCTCTGATGATCTTGTCTACCCTTACCACTTTACCGCCTGTAAACCGCTGTCTCCTAATCTCTAGCCCTAATCTCTGTCTTGTGACCTCACATCTTGGTGAACCATAGGCAGTTAGTTAAAGTGCAAACTTGTTGAACTTGTTAGTTCAAGTGCAAACTAAGCTTCTACAACAGAGACCCCCAAACACAATGAAATAAATGATATAGAGGGATGTTTCCCTCTCATGTGATAGTCCGAAGTTGAGAGGCCTAGGGGTGGCCATGCTTCTCTGCTCCACAAGGGCATCGGGGACCCATCGCCACCGTCCCTAGGTTGCTGTTCTCATGGATGGCTGAGAGTGATGCCCACAAAGGGCATATTTCAGCCTAAGGGAAAGAGAAAGAGAAAGTAAAGGGCCAGAAGTTTCCCCGTATGACTTAGAAATTACACATGTCACTTCTTCGCATTGCTTAGACCCAAGCGGAGTCACGTACCTGCACGAAGCTTCCTAGGAGATTGGAAAATGGAGCGTCTAGTGGAAAAGCCATTTCAGTTAAAGCTTGCAGACGATTATTCACAAAATAAGGAAAGGGAGATGGGGATGGCGGGGTGATTTAAAAGTTCAACCACAAATTTGTGGCTCCGTTATTGACATGCCACAATTCACAGAATAAGCTGATACCTGATCAGGGAGTGATCATCCGCGCTCTCCCTCCTCTCCTTCATACTTTATATCCAATTGGTCATTAGTTTGTTGATTATAATTTGGAAGTGTGTTCTACTTCTGCTGCCTCCTCATTATTATAGTGATTTAGTCTTTCTTATTGCAAAAGCCTCCTCACTAGTCCCTACCCCTACCCTTGCCCCTAAGTCTACCCTCCTGACTGCTACCACTGGGCCTACATTTGAAAAACAAATCTGACTTCCCCTCCCTGATTAAAATCAACCAGTAACTAGAAACATGTTTTCCTCCAGCAGGAACAGCAGTTGTCTAGCTGGAAGGTCTGGGGTGAGAGGGAAATTTACTTTTTATTGCATTCACTCTCATAATGCTTTAATTTTTTTTAGCATGCGAAAAATAAAAATCAAACCACTATGATAAAGAGAGATCCTTCTGTGACTTTCTATCATTCACAGGGTAGCTAGAATTCAGGCTTTTTAGCACAGCGTCCTCAGACTGCTGTCTGCCCACCCACACACAACTCCTGCTACTCCCATAAGATAGCCACATGCCCCTTGGAAGTTGTGCCAACTTCTCCTGCCTCTTCCTAAACTGTTCTGTCCCTCTCTTCGATCCACCAACCTCCCCAGGGTTCCCAGAAGACTCAAGTCCACCATCCCCTCTGTCACACCCTCCCTGGGCCGTTCTGCAGATGCTTGCAGTCCACATGTGTATCATTGATGATCAAAGCTGCCATTTGCTAAATGCCAACGAAATATCAAGGAGCATAACTGCATGGTTTCTGATTTCCACAATAATAACCCTGCAAGTTAGCTCATGTTCTCTCTGTTTTACAGATGAGAGTATTGAGACTCAGAGAAACAATCAGTTGACTTGCCCAAGGCTAGCAGTTGTACAGAAAGGGGGTTGACTTGAGGGTTATCAGGCTCCAAAACCATGCCTGTTTTCCTATAAGCGCTCTGCCTCTCATGCATCCTCAGAGTTTTTGTTTTGTTTTAAACTCTGTTTCTCCACTCAAATCGTAGTGGCTCCCAATATTATGGCTGGATTTGTTGGTTCTTCCCCTGACCCCATCCCGCCCATTACTCCCAGAGACACTGTCCTGAAATGCAGGCATCGGCAACTTGCTCCTGCTTTTCAGCTTGCTCCTCCTGACAGGCTGGGCATTCAATGTTTAGGTCCAAGTTTACTTTCCTTCACTTTTTTCTTCCCATCAAAGCTTCCGTGCAAAAGCCTCCATTTCTGCTCTGCCATCCATGTTCTCTCCCTTTTCTATCCCCAAACCCTGTTTTTCCTTCTTAAATCATTCCCAGCAACAATGAGTTGATGAAGGGCTTCATCTGTCATGCTGAGAAATGTATCCTCTGTTCTGAGATGATGTGAAGTCACGGAGGACTTGACCAGATGGGGCCAGATGCAGACACAGAGTGCCCAGGAAAGGCTCCAAGTGTGGTCCTTCTTTATATTTACTCAACTTCTTTTAGTGAGATCAGGGGATAGACTGATTTTTTCCTGACTAAAAAATATTCACAGACACATTCATAGACAATGTAGTTCCACTCCTTGAAGGAAAGTCAACAATCTAAAAAAAAAAAAAAAAAAAAAAAATTGGGAAATGCATTTTGTATTTTTCTGTGGGATTTTTCTCTTTTCTTTAGTGAGTTTCTAAACCAGATAGCTTCTTAGGGGTGTCTTAGTCCATTTTGTGCTGTTATAACAGTGTCTGAGACTGAGTAATTGATAAAGAACAGTGATTTATTTCTTACAGTTCTGGAGGCTGGGAAGTCCAAGGTTGAGGGGCTGTTGCTGGTAAGGGCTAACTTGCTGTATCATACCATGGCAGAAGGCAGAAGGAAAAGTGCAAGAGAGACAGTGAGGGCAGGACAGAGAGAGAGAGAGAGAGAGAAGGGAAGCGGGGAGGTAAACTCATTCTTTTATCAGAAACTCACTCCCATGATAATGACATTAATCTATCCATGAGGGCAGAGCCCTCATGACTCAATCGTCCCTTGAAGGTCCCACCTCTCAACACTGTTGCATTGGGGGCTGAGCTTCTGGTACATGCTTTTTGGGGTGATCCATTCAAGCCATAGTAGGGGGTCATTTAAAGGGTTTTATTTTAGATAACAAATCACTCCATCCCAGGAAGCAACCCCACAGTATACAAAGATACATACAGATACTCCACACATACACAAAGTGCATATCAAAGTACATTCAACAGAGAACAGTTGGAACGACAAGGAATCTTCTTCCATTCCACTCACTGTTCTCACTGGTGGAAACAAGACAGTTTGCTTGCGGCCACATTTGCATGGAGTTGTGTGTAGACCCCGGAGTTCACCAGAGTATCAGCAGAGTACTATCAGCAGGCGGAAACCACACCAGATATTCTACCAGTGAGAATTTAGTATAAAGAATTGTTAATTAGGCATTTGAAAATCAAAAAGAGAACTCTCAAGTTATCATGAATGTAGCAACTGTAAGAAGCAGCTGGGGTACTCAGGAAGAGATTGGGATTATTTAATATGAAAACGTAGAAGCTTGGCTAAGGCGCTTCATGGAGTGAATCTCAGACTGACAAGGGGTCACTGGTCTGCTGATGCTCGTGTCTCTGAGCCTGGGGGAGGGATTCCTGGGGCTCAGATCCAGACCCAGAAAGAAGGAACCAGGTGTCTGCTGAGGAAGCTGGGAGAAGGGATTTCCATGCAAGGAAAATCACAAGTACAAAGGCCCTGAGAGTCTTCAGCATCAGAACCACTTGGAGGATTTGTGAAAACGCAGATTACTAGGTCCCACCTTCAGTGTTTCTGATTCAGAGGAAGAGGGTGGAACCCAAGAATTTTCATTTCGACATGCTTTCAGGTGCTACTAGTGTTGTTGGTCTGGGGATCCTCTTTTGAGAACCACAGGCTTAAAAGTGTTCAAGAAGTGGCAAAGCGTGGCTGGAGCAGAGTGAACAGAGGAGAGGACCGAGAAATGAAGTCAGAAGGCTGCGGAGTACAGATGGTGCAGGACTTGGCAGTGACCCTGAGGGAGGTGAGAGCTTTAAGCAAAGGAGCAACATGCTCCATCTATAGTCTTCAGAGTCTCTTTGGCTGCTGTGCTGAGACTAAAGGGTACAGGAGACAAGGACTGGGCCAGTGGAGAGAGTACAGTTGGGGCCATTGCAGTTATGTAGGTGAGAGATAGTGGTGGCAGCCAGGGTGGTGGTGGTGAGAAGGGGAGATGTGGTCAAATTCCAGATATAGTGAAAAGGCAGAGCTGACATGGTGATCGCAGTAATTAGAAAGTCAGTGGGAGACAGGGAATTGGCAGGGACAGGAGACCTGTGTTTGTTTTGTAAGGAAGACTATATAAAGAGGGAGAGGAAAGGGAGAGAAATGGAGGGTAAACACATAGCTAGAGGACATCATAGGAGGGAAGGCTGTGCTTTTGTGTGATCTTGTTCTGCTTGGGAAAGATGAGAGAGACGCCACCATTTGTAGAGGCCGTGTGTGTGGAGCCCGAGTGAAACCCTTAGTGCCAGAGGGAATCTCGGAGAGGCTCAGGAGGAATTCAGAAAGTGCACCAGGTTGAACAACGTCCCCAGTGATGTCCTCGTTCTAGTCCCCAGAGCCTGAGAGTGTGTTACCTTCTGTGGTTAATGGACTTTGCAGGTATGATTCCAAGGATCTTGAGATGGGGAGAGTATCCTTTGGAGCCCAGTGGAATCATAACATTTATTGTAAGAGGGAAGTTATAGGCTCAGAGATGGAGAAAAAGATGTGAGGATGGAAGCAGAGGTCACAGAGAGATTTGCTGATTTGTAGATTCTGCACTGTTGGAGCATCTGACGGAGGAAGGGGCCATGAGCCAGGAAACACAAATGGCCTCGAGGGGCTGGAAAAGGGGAAGAGATGTATTCTCCAGGGAACTTTCAAAGGGAGCACACACCTGCCGACACCTTGATTTGAGCCTAGTGAGACCAGTTCAGGCTTCTGACCTCCAGGGCTGTGGGGTCATAAAGTGGAGTTGTTTTATGCCCCTAAGTTTATGGGAATTTGTTAAGGGTAGCCACAGGAGACTCCTAGAGAGGTCACAGGCCCGAGAGTGTGAGAAATGGTCATCAAGGAATATCACCTTGAATAAGACACTTCTTCTAGAAGGAAGATGTTTTTTAGTTTCAGAATGAGGAACAGGAGAGCTTTATGCCTGTTGACTTCAGTTTTCCCAGCGAAGTAGGCTCCAAGAGCACATGCCCTATTGGGGCATTTTGTAGCTGAGGAAGTTGAGGCCAGAGTTAGGTGACTTGCCCTAGGTCACACAGCCACTGAAGACCAGAGGCGGATTCAATCCCAGGTGCTCTGACTTCTGAGCCCACACTCTTGACCACTTCACCACAGAGCCTCTTCTGAGCAAAGAAAAGGGAGCCTTCAAAGTGATAGATGTCGTGGCTCCTGCCTGTAATCCCAGCACTTTGGGAGGCCGAGGCGGGCAGATCGCTTGCGATCAGGAGTTCCAGACCAGCCTGGCCAACATGGCGAAACCCCGTCTCTACTAAAAATATAAAAATTAGCCAGGTGTGGTGGCGCGTGCCTGTAATCCCAGCTACTCAGGAGGCTAAGGCAATCACTTGGGAGGCAGAGGTTGCAGTAAGCTAGGATCGCACCACTGCACTCCAACATGGGCGACAGAGTGAGACTGAATCTCAAAAATAAAAAGAAAAATGATAGATGTTGGCTGGTGGAGATGATGTGGTCGAGGCATTCCTGCAGACTCTGGATGTCTTGGCTGCTGGCTCTGGACAGGATCTGGAGGTTGTGGTGTTGAGCAGGCCATTCTTACGGATGTGGAAGGTGCCTGCAAGGAGGCTGGGAACAGGCGTGGAGAGGACGGTTGTGAGTAGGTGCCTGAGAGCAGAAAGGGGTCACTCTGTGACTCTAAGAGATGTGGAGGATGGGAAGCTAAAGGCAGGAACCTCAAAGGAAATCCAGTAACCTGAGACTCAACTAGCCAGGAGGGCACAGCCTCGGACCCAAGTGTGAACAGACAGTCCTAGGGCCGGGAGTAGGGGCTAAAGCCAGGGAGAGAGAACAGGAAGAGGTAGAACTCAGACAGGTAGGAGGATCAGAGTGGCAGCCCTGAGCAAGTCCCTGTAATCAGTGCTAGGGCACCGTCTGCCCTCTGCTCTGTTTCTAAGCAGCCTTCTGGCACAAGTGATAAAGGCTGTTGGTCTTCCACACACCAGCGCTGGCAGGGCTCTGTGGTCCTGAGTCCTGAGTACGGAGACCTAGGGCCTTGTGATTCCAAGGGCGTCCGTAGGGCAGCAGTGTTACTGTCACCTGGGGGCTTGTTTGAAATACAGACTATCAGATTCCACCCCAGCTAACTCACAACCGGAATTAGCATCTGCATTTAACAGGATCCTCCAATAATTGGTATTGCAGTTTAAGAAGCACTGTCAGTGGTTCTCAAAGTGTGGCCTCTGGACCAGCAGCACCAGCAGCACCTGGGAATGTGTTAGAAAAATGCAGGTTCTCAGCCCCTGCTGAATCAGAAACTCTGGGTGTGAGGCCTAGAAATCTGTTTTAATAAGCAGCCATGATAATTCTTTTTTTTTTTTTTTTTTTTTTTGAGACGGAGTCTCACGCTGTCACCCAGGCTGGAGTGCAGTGGCCGGATCTCGGCTCACTGCAAGCTCCGCCTCCCGGGTTCACGCCATTCTCCTGCCTCAGCCTCCCGAGTAGCTGGGACTACAGGCGCCGCCACCTCGCCCGGCTAGTTTTTTTTTGTAGTTTTTAGTAGAGACGGGGTTTCACCGTGTTAGCCAGGATGGCCTCGATCTTCTGACCTCGTGATCCGCCCGTCTCGGCCTCCCAAAGTGCTGGGATTACAGGCTTGAGCCACCGCGCCCGGCGCAGCCATGCTAATTCTAATGCATGCTCGAGTTTGAGAAGCACTGGCTTGGGACAGGATGATGTGGCAGTTATCAGCATAGATTTGAGATTCCACAGATTCAGGTGGACGTGGTTCTGCTGCCCAGATTCCTCTTTTTTAACTTGGGAAAATTAAGCCAGAAGCACACCTACTTCACAGGACTTTTGTGACATTCAGTAACCCTCTTTACACAGAGGACGCAGTAGAGCAGCCAGCGTAGAATGAGGGCTCAGTACCCATTAGCTGTGAAGCCATCAGCAGTGAATGCCTTAGCTAATATTTATTGAATTACTAGTAGAGACCAGGCATGGTGCTGAGCACTTACTATGAATTATCCCATTTAAACCTCACGCTAGCCCTAGGAGGGAAGTCCTGGTGTAATCCCCATTTTACAGATGAGGACAGTGAGGCTTAGAGGGCTTAACTCCCTGCACAGGAGCATCCGCTGGTAAGCAGGGAGCAGGCCTCAAGCTCCAGTGCATTGGGCACGAAAGCCCATGCTCTTAGACACTTGTGCTTTACTTACCCCAGCACTGGGAGAAATGCCACACTGGAGGCATCCCCGGGAGTGCATTCACACCAGGTAATCGCGTAGGCTGCCCTTAAAATTATATTCTTTGCACACTAGTATTTCCGCTCCGTTGAGGATTTGCATGTGCAGCCCTGTTTCCTGCCCTGGGGTCTGGGTGATGCCTCATCTGGTCCCAGCTTGTTTCTGTTTTTCCTCTAACTCATCATTCTTTCTAGCCTCACATCCTGAAACTCCTCAGTCCCTGCTCCTTCCACTTGAGCATCAGTGACCTTGGCGAGGGGCAGAGCCAGCCAGCCACCATGCTGGGGGCTTCATGAACACAAATACATTTAATCCTGGCCTCTGCTCCATGAGGTTGCATTACCTTCATTTTCTAGTTGAAGGTTGCTTCTCTAAATGTCAGCTCTGTCTTTGTGACTGTCTAAGTTAGAGCAGTCTGCCTACTGGCAGGAAGCCAGGGCTCCATGGAGAAACCGCGACCATGGGTGCAGCAATTCCCGTGAAAGCTGTTCTGTTCTAGACGCATTCCAGGAGGAGACAGTTATCAATGAAATGGACACTGTCCTGGAAGGGGTGTGGCTCTCCAGTGCCGCTATCTCAGACATGCCTGTCCCTTGGGAACAGGCCACCTCCCACCTTTTGAGGACTCTGCAGGAAGATATCGCCTTGCTTTGTTTCAAGTCAGCACATATTTATGGAAATGTGCCATATGCCTGGCATCGCATCAAGTGATGGGAATATGTAGATGAAGGCAGCCCACCTGAGGTGTAGCCAGGGCACTGGACAGACGTTTTTATTAGCCATTGCCATCAACACACTCTTGGGCTCTTGATAACTGCCTGAAAACCTTGCTTCTTCTGTGTCTATGCCTAAAAGTTCCTGGGCAGAAACAATTCAAGGCCATCTCTTTTGTGCCTAGGAATCTGTTTGATGTATTTCGTTGTAATCAGGAGAAGCTGGGATGAGTTGATGAGGAAAATCATGTCTTCCATGTTTAAAGTTAGGTTCTGTAGATTTAAAACATAAATCCATTCCTGTGCACAATTAAAAGCCATAAACTGATGAATAATAAAGAAAGACAATCATATGGCCAGGTGTGGTGGCTCACGCCTATAATCCCAGCACTTTGGGAGGCCAAGGCAAGTGGCTCACTCGAGCTCAGGAGTTTGAGACCAGCATAGGCAACATGGTGAAACCCCATCTCTACCAAACTACAAAAGATTAGCCAGGTGTGGTGGTGCATGTCTGTAGGCCCAGCTACTAGGGAGGCTGGGGTGGGATGATCACTTGAGCCTGGGAGACGGAGTTTGCAGTGAGTCGAGATTGCACCACTGTACTCCAGCCTCAGTGACAAAGTGAGACCCCATCTCAAAGAAAAAAGAAAAAGAAAAAAAGGAAGAGAGGTGCCTCCCACATCCTGTGGAAAATATGCTTTGCATTTGACAACCTGAAAAAAGGAATAAAATGTTGAACCTATTACCATCAAATGCATTCAGATTTCTTATCTGGCAGCCATTTAGTCTCCTACTCACCTAGGAGCAAATAAGGTCACCCAAACTATGGGATAGAGGAATGAAGTCAGCAACAGACTGTGGAAAGAAGCCCCTCCAAACAGTGAAGCTTATTAAATGATTGGGTGACAGGAGTTCATTTTTTAGAACCCCGCAGGGCAATTCTACACAGCAGAGAGTGGTCGCAAACTTAAACTTTTGCCTCTATTTAAACATTTTTCAGTAATTTGTTGAAAGCTCTTTCTAAAAGGGATATTCAACATGCAGATGATAGTACCTTACAATTTATGTAACAAATATTCATTTGAGATGAAATTAAAAATCATTTTTCGATGCCACTTTGCACAGGGAAAAAAATAAAATAAAGCTAGTAAATGACCACTGCAACCACAGGGAGCCACTCATCTTGCCTTTCCAATGCCTGAGCCTTCTGGATGGCCTCCAGGTAGTGTATTATATGAGCCGGTGCCATGGAGATCTTAAAACTCTGCAAGCCCGAATTAACCTGGAGGAGAGGAAGAAATGGGCTCTCTGCAAAACCATTTCCTATTGAAGCCATTTCCTATTTATGGGCAGTAGTGTTATTAGTTCTCACTTGGACAGCATTTTTTTTTCTTTGCAAAAACTTATAACCATCCTCTTAAATCCATTTCCCCTTTCTTCCTTTGCCTCCATAAATCATTCTTGTATTTTTCTCCTCTCAGACCAAGAAGGTTATAACCTTGCAGTTATATTCACACACAGGATCAGTCATTATCCATTTGTTGAAATGCTTATCCTGTAGCTTAAGAATATATAAAATGAGACCAGGCGTGGTGGCTGATGCCTGTAATCCCAACGCTTTGGGAGGCTGAGGCAAATGGATAGCTTGAGCCAAGGAATTCAAGACCAGCTGGGGCAACATTGAGAAACCCTGTTTCTACAAGAAAATACAAAAATTAGCCAGGTGTGGTGGCGCACACCTATAGTCCCAGCATCGGCAGCGGAGGATGAGGTGGGGGATCATGTGAGCCCGGGAGGTGGAGGCTATGGTGAGCCATGATCACACCACTGCACTCCAGCCTGGATGACAGAGGGAGACCCTGCCTCAGAAAAACACAAAAACATCCCAAAAGAACACATAAAATGGCCAAGTATTTATTACTAAAAAAGAGCATTAAACTAATCAGGATTTTTGTTCTGCTTTTCCTTATATTTCTTTGTTTCGCCTCTTCCAAAGCATATGGCAGAATAACAATATTATTGTTCTTCAAAAGAGCATTACTGCAGCTGGGCACAGTGGCTTATGGCTGTAATCCCAGCACTTTGGGAGGCCAAGGTGGGAGGATCACTTGAGGTCAGGAGTTCTGGACCAGCCTGGCCAACATGGTGAAACCTTGTCTCTACTAAAAATACAAAAATTAGCCAGGTATGGTGGCGGGTACCTGTAATGCCAGCTACTCGGAAGGCTGAGGCAGAATTGTTTGAACCTGGGCTACACAGAGGTTGCAGAGAGTTGAGATTGCATCACTGCACTCCTGCCCTGGAGACAGGGTGAGACCCTGTCTCAAAAAGCAAACACACACACACACACACACAACTGAGATTTGAACACCTGGACTGAGTCCTGGCTGGTCTCTTTCTAGCTGTGTTAGCTTAGATGAGTCACTGAACCCCTCCAAGCCACGATTTCTTCTACTAAATCAGAGGAAAAATGCCTGCTTCACCCATCTTTACAATTTGCAGTGAAGGTTGAACAAATTAATATTGGGTGTTAAGAACCTTTATAAACTATGAAACTCATACAGATGCCAGACATCGATGTTGCTATGAATTTCTCATGTCACTGGGACATGAAGTGGTTCTGCAAAAGCACGTTCTTGTCATTGAAGCTTATCTCCTTAGGGACCCATTTTGGAAGGAAATTATAATAAAAACTGGTACCCCTTTCCCTGTTTGCTGTCACAGAAGAGAGTGGATGTAATATACACCCGTGCACCATCACAATACCCATAGAATTTTAGGATGCTAGGACAGAAAGAGGCTGCATACTGAAGGTACCCAGCCCCCTCATTTGAGCGATGAGAATGTCGGGCCCTGAGAGGCCTGGGCCTTGCTCAAGCTCCCCACAGCTGGTGTGGACAGAGCCTGGGCCTCACCTGCCTGGCCTCTGCTTTGTCCTTCTCCCTCCTCTGACCACTCCCCTTCCTGAACTTTCACTTTTTCCACCCACCCCTTCTAATCTCTCTTTTTCTGGAAACTCTGACCTGCAGGATTCAGTGTACAGTAAGTTATTTAAGAAAGAAGGCTGGGTGCAGTGGCTCACACCCGTAATCCCAGAAACTTGGGAGACCAAAGCAGGAGGATCATCTGAGCCCGAGAGTTCCAGGCTGCAGGGTCATGATTGCGCCCCTGCACTCCAGCCTGGGTGACAGAGCACGACCCTGCCTCTAAAAAATAATAACACAAATAAATCTTAAAAAAAAGAAGTAAGGGGTGAGACTTCAATGCAGCACTTCTGACATGGATTTGGGGATCTGGGGGCCTCTGTAGTCATCCGGTTTGAGGGCTGTGTTCTCAAAGTTTGGCTCCCAGGGAAGGAAAACATCAGTGCTCTTTAAAACGCCACCTTGATAAGAAATCTTTCTGTATTTGTTACATCCCATCCCCAACTCCTGATGCCCAAAATGCCCTTCACCTTAGTACAGCCAAATGTCGAATATCCTTTCACAGACTGTTTGCAGGCCCTCAGGAAGCAACACACAACTATTAGCCTGCCCCACCTCCCTGGGGGAGTTGAATAACTCGAGTCCATCCTGAGGCTCTGTGCTTTTAATAACTCAGTACTGTATAAAATACAGCACAGCATGTGAACCAGGTGATAACCATCATTAATCATGAAAGGCTTATCAAAACTGAGCAGTCCTGAATTTTATATTTTTCATACTAATTGGCAACCTCCAACATCATCCAGAAAGGCTCTTCCTGAACGTTGTGACCAGAGGGGAGTTCCACTGTAAGATTCCTGTCTGTCCCACACCTCCCTCATCCCGTCCATGAGCAAGTCAGTTTGTCTTTGCCTCCCAAATGCATCCCCCATCCATCCATTCCTCCCCATGCAACAACCTGAGTCCAAGTCATCATTGAATCTCACCACCTGGACTCCAAACACATTCTCCTCGCTGATTGCCTCGCTTCCATCCTTGCATCCTATGGTCTGTTCTCCATGCAGCTACCAGAGGGATTTAAAAGCTTCATTCGTTCCTGTTACTCCCTGTTTGATACTCTCTGGGGACTTTCCATTTTCACCTGAGCATAACCCTAACTCTTTTGAGGGCCCACAGGCCCTGTGTGATTAGCCCCTACCTTCCTCTGGAACTTCACCTCCTTCTGCTCACCTCCATGGGCACTCAGGCCCCACTGGTTGCCTTTCTGTCCACAGCATGCCAGAATTGTTCCCATCTGAAGACCCTGGCGTTTGCAGTTCCTTCTACCTGGGACTCCCTTTCCCCATCTCTCTATGTTCTTCTCTGTTGTTCAAGTCTGTTTGAATGGCGTCTTCGCCAAACAGCCTTCTTTATCCACCCCAGCTGAACTTGCCTTCCCCTTTCCCGCGTCTTTCCCTAGCCTTGCTTCTATTTCACTTTCTTTACTGCACTTATCTACAGGTTTCACTATCTGAAATTTTGCTTCCTGGCCGGATGCGGTGTCTCACACCTGTAATCACAACACTGCTGGAGGCCGAGGTGGGTGGATCGCTTGAGGTCAGGAGTTTGAGACCGGCCTGGCCAACATGGTGAAACCCCATCTCTACTAAAACTACAAAAATTAGCCGGGCTTGGTGGTGCATGCCTGTAATCCCAGCTACTTGGGAGGCTGAGGCAGGAGAATCGCTTAAACCCGGGAGTCAGAGGTTGTTGTGAGCTGAGATCACATCACTGCACTCCAGCAACAGAGCGAGACTCCATCTCAAAAATAATAACAGTAATAATAAAATGAAATGAAATTTTGCTTCCTACATTTTTTGCTCATTTGTTTGCCCGCCATGACAGCATCTGTTCTCCACTATGCCAAGAACGGTGCTTGTCACACAAGAGGTCACATAAAGTCAATGCCAGTTTATTGACTGTTGGCCTGCCTATCTGAACACAGATGCAAAAATGAGGATAGCACTGTCCTTACCCACTGCTGAGGGAGACAGACAGGTAAAGAGATGTGTTGCAGTGTACAGCAGCAGCGGGTATTGTTAGGAAGCTATGGTGAGGCGGTTGTCCTCCCTCCCAATATTACCACACGGGCATCGCGGAAGCCCCCACCGGAGGGGGGACAAGAGGAGAGGCCTCAGTTTATGCTTCAGCCGCTGCTAGGTAGGCCTAGCCCTCCCACACATTGGTCTTAGATCACTTAGTTCCTCCTTCTGAGCCCCTGCCTGCTCTTTGCAAACGGATTAGGATACTTACGGGACCCCATAGGCTTACTGTGGGGAATGGTATGAGGCAGGTGCTTGGCACCCAGGAGGCGCTCGCAGATGTCACCTGTGATTTTCACAGCGCCAGCTCCCTTTTGGTCACCAGGCCCTAGAGGTGCTGCAGGGACCTGCAGAGATGACAAGAGCCCCAATGACTCCTGCTCTTTCACTCTTGGTCCATGAACTTTCTGTTATTGGTTTTTTTTTTTTTTTTTTTGAGATGAAGTCTTGCTCTGTCACCCAGGCTGAAGTGCAGTGGCGTGATCTCGGCTCACTGTAACCTCCGCCTCCCGAGTTCAAGCGATGCTCCTGCCTCAGCCTCCAGAGTAGCTGGGATTACAGACACGTGCCACCAAGCCCGGCTAATGTTTGTATTTTTAGTAGAGATGGGGTTTCACCATGTTGGCCAGGCTGGTCTCCAACTCCTGACATCAGGTGTTCCGCCCACCTCAGCCTCCCAAAGGGCTGGGATTACAGGCGTGAGCCACTGTGCCCGGCCATGGTCCGTGAACTTTCATCCTTCATTTTCAGCCATTCCTTTCTCACCTCTTAACATTGTCATCAAAAATCAGTCATCAGAGAGAGTGGGGCTCTACAGGGCAGTGTGTCCGGGTGCCAGGCAATTGTGTTTCATGCAGCCCGCCTGCCCGCCTTGCAGATGTTCCTGTGACCTAACAGGTTTGGACAAAGACAGTTGCCACCAGAGGGCATTTTTCAGGCAGCATAGCTCCGCCTGGTGGTCACAGGTTTGTTACAAGGATCTGTGCTGCCAAAAAAGAAAAACTCCACTGCATAAAGATTCTCATAATATTTAATCCCATGTAATTTTACACGAAGGAATGTATCCTAAATGAAGAAAAGCAAAATGATATATGGGTGAACATGTTTGTTGCATTGTCTATAAGGGCAAATCTTGGAAACATACTAATTGTGCAATAATGAGAGCATATAAATTCTGTTACATGAACGTGAGAATATAAAGTCGCTGTAAAATGTTAGGTAGGAAGACATAGGAAATTCCTAACAGGATATTAAGAATTCACACCACTGAAATGCTGTGAAGGGATTGCACAATTTAAATTTTCATTTTCTTTGTGTAGTGACATTAAGGATGATTTTTTAAATTAAATTTTGTCCTTGACAGTTATTTTGTCTTTTCAGTTACTCCCAGTCTCTTGAAGAAACAACTTAATCTTTTATCTAACTGTGATATTGTCTTTCATCAGTATGTGACGATAGTGACTATTATAGTGACCTAAATATATAATGTGCATGTAAATATATGTGTGTGTATATATGATGATAACATGTATATATTATATATACACACAAAGTATTGGTTCATCATTTATTTTATAGCTATTATATATAAAGCTTTCGCTATGACATAAAAGGCCACGTAATATTCTTATTTATGATTTTATTACGAGCTATAGAGCCAGATAGTTCTCTTTTGTTTTAAGCTAGTGCTGTAACCTCCTATTTTTGCTGCCTCTTTGGAAAACCAGTGTAAAGTTACAATTATTCAAAAGACTCTTGGGACACTCGTTGAGAGCAAATTTATCTTACTCGATTCTCTTAGTCAATTTATGAACTGTGGTTGAAATTAAGCTTGTCTTATAAATGGTTCCAATAGCAATTTTAGTCTGCTGTTGTCTCAAGGA
Source organism: Trachypithecus francoisi (assembly GCF_009764315.1). Lineage (NCBI taxonomy): Eukaryota > Metazoa > Chordata > Mammalia > Primates > Cercopithecidae > Trachypithecus > Trachypithecus francoisi. The sequence goes on along the minus strand of NW_022681433.1, from coordinate 13,843,226 downwards.
TCACACTACATCTTACTGGTTTATACTCAGAAGTTGGTAGGTTGATATCTTTATATTATATATGTCTGAGGATGTTCCAAATGCAGTTTTAATAATATTTTAGGTATTTTTATATCAGATATGTGTGTATTATTTGTTGTCAATAAGCATCAGTTATTTAAAACTGTACAACAGATTATAATCCTACTTTTGCTTTTCAAATTTATGCTTATGAATTAGAAATGTTATATTATCTTGACCAGTCATAATCTGATTATTTGAAAATTTATTTTCTCAGCTCCCTAGATTATAGGGGTTTATGATGGGGTGTCTGCCTTTCACTGTGAAGGACTAAGTGTTTTCACATGAATAGAAATAATGAAAGTGAAACTCCAGGTGTTGTCTAATGCTATTAAATTAGCTTACATTAATCTCCGGCTGAAAAGTGCCCAAATAGATAGACTTCTGAAGGTTTACTAGAGGCAACAGGATATTTATTTCCTTAGGGACTCCATTATTGGAACCATTTTCCCTGGTGCCAGCTGCTCTTATTATCCAATATTTTCTACAGGCCTAGGGCTTACAACAGAGAGCCACTGGAAGAATGTAGGCATCACCTCTCACTTTATAATAGCAATTGGGAATTTGGGGATTGGAGCTATATGTGCAAAAAGTGATTAGTTTGCCACTTTATAGACAGCAGAACTGAGGTTTACCCAGTTTGTGATTTATGTAAGACAACAGTGCAGTTCAGGGACAGCCCTCGAATGAAACCCGATCATTTCTGAGCCCTAGTAGAGTGCCTGATCCATGAGTCGTCCTACCACTGACGTGGGTAAAACTACCAGTGAAATTGAAAAGTCCGACCGCTGGATACCAGAACTTTTGAAAACCCAGACTTCTCTTTAATTATAACAAATAATTTTTAAAATCTTTGTACTTCTAAGTCATGCAAACAATAAATAGGGATTTAATGAAATATATATCATTACAGGAATTCAGTATACAGTGACTCCTATACCTTGGCATCCAACCTCCCAAAGGAGAAAGAGTAGACAGAGAGATACAGTTTTATCACAAATGTAATTTTGCAATTACACGGCTTGGCGTGTTGCCTTTTCTAGGTTTAACAGTATATTACAGAGGCCATTCCATGATGCTACAAAAAGATTTGCCTTATTTTTTTACTGGTTACCCAAATCCCATTGGCATAGGATTCAACCTGTGTGTGTATTGGATTTGTCATCATAATTTAGCCCCCTACTAGTTCCCTAAGCCAAATTATGCTACAGTGGTTGACCTTGACCCAGTTTTTTGTGCACTTGTGAAATTATCATGTTAAAAGATATGTGTCATTTAATTTTTTTCACCAATGTACATAAGTTGTTTTTATTCTTTTATGTACAATTTGTCTGTTTTATTCCATCTATACAAGTCAACTTATTGCCTTGATCTTCTAGAGTTAAAGCTACTGACATTGGCATGTGATAAATAATTTTTACCCATGCAAAACAGCACTTTCTAAAGACAAAATAAATGGTTAGATTTTTTTTAAAATTATTTTCATTTGAGTTTTATGTGCTCAATGTATCTCTAGCTAAGAAGTGGTAAGAATGATTCCTAGGTTCCACGTACAGCCACGCACCACATAACAACACTGCAGTCAACAACAGACCTCATGCACAAAGGTGGTCCCACAAGATTACACTACGGCTGAAAAATGTCTGTCACCTAGTGACGTCAGAGCCTCACAACACAATGCATTACTCACATCTTTGTGGTGATGCTGGTATAAACAAACTGAATGTGCTGGCAATCCTAAAAGAGTCTGGCACATATAATGATGTTCAGTATATAATACTTGATAATATAAATGACTTTATTACTGGTTTATGTGTTTACTATGCTATATTTGTATTACTATTTTAGAGGATACTTCTTCTATTTATTATAAAACAAATTTCACTGTAAAACATCCTCAGGCAGGTCCTTCAGGAGATACTGCGGAAGAAGGCATTGTTTTCCTAGGAGATGACAGCTCCATGGGTGTTACTGCCCCTGAGGACCTTCCCTTGGGACAAGATGTGGAGTTAGAAGATGGAGATAGTGATGGTCCTGAGCCTGTGTAGGCTTACGCTAATATATGCCTTTGTGTCTTAGTTTTTAACAGAAAAGCTTAAAAAGTAAAATAAATAGATAAATAAATAATTTAAAAATAGAAAAAGGCTTTTAGAATAATGATATAAAGAAAAACCATGTTTGAGCAGCTTTACGGAGTATTTGCATTTTAGGCTGAGTGTTATTACACAAGAGTCAAAACGTTTGAAAAAATTAAGAAGTTTGGAAAGTAAAAGGTTATAGTAAGCTGAGGTTAACTTATTTTGAAGACAGAAAAAATTATTTTAAATAAATTTAGTGTAGCCTAAGTGTACAGTGTTTCTAAAGTCTATAGTAATGTACAGTCATGTCACAGGCCCTCACATTCGCTCACCACTCACTGACTCACCCAGAGCAGCTTCCAGTCCTGCAGGCTTCATTCGTGGTAAGTACCCTGTGCAGTTGTACCGTTTTTTATCTTTTATACCATAGTTTCACTGTACCTTGTTAATGTGTAGATATGTTTAGATTCACAAATACTTAGCATTGTGCTGTAACTTTCCTACAGTATTCAGTACAGTAACATGTTGTACAGGTTTGCAGCCTAGGAACAATAGGCTACACCATATGGCCAAGGTGGGTAGTAGGCTATGCCATCTACACTCCATGATGTTTGCACAGTGATGAAATTTCCTAATAAAGCATTTCTCAGAACGTATCCCCATCACTAAGCAATGCATGACTGTATATCCATATGTGTATATATGTTCGTGTGTGTATTCAACAGTGTTGTGGTAGGATTTTCACTGTTGTTTTATTTTGCCAGCATTTGTCTTCACCATTATTATATAGAGTTTTAAAATCAGAATATGAACTTTCCTTCTATAAAAACATCTAAATTTATCCTCTCAGATATACTCCATGTCATGTTAGTGTTTTAAAAATGTTCTTCCTCTCTTTTGGTAAAAATTTTATTGAGATATAATTCACATACCATACAATCCGCCCGTTTAAAGTATACAATTCGGTGGTTTTCAGTATATTCCGCGTTGTGGAAAGCTGTCACCACAATCCGTTTTAGAACAGTTTCATCACCCCGAAAGAAACCCAGATTCTTTCTCTCGCACCCATAATGCTGCCGTTCCTGTCATTTCAATTTTGAAAGATATCTTTGCCCTCCAAGGCCGCTGTATCAATTATATTCCACCTGCAGTCCATCGAGTGACAGTTTCCTCATACTCGTCCTGTTTTATCAGAACATTTCATCTTTATCAGCCTTGTAGATGAAAAAGGATTTCCTGCTTCCATTTGCAAGGGCACTGAGCGTCTTTTCATGTTCCTTGGCTGTTTGTGTTACCTCTCAGTGAGCTTCTTGGTAAGCCTAAATACAAGCAAGTACATCGATGTCACTGCTTTAGTTATCCCATCCACAGGTACATGATACGTGAGGCGAAGGCCACGATGAAGCTACTTCACAATGACCTTTAGAGGCAAGAGCACTTTGCAGACAGCCCCGTGCACTGGGAGCTCGTTCCCTGGACTGTCCTAGTGGGCAGCAGGGGACTGTGTTTTTGTCTATAGGGTGACTTCATGCTTTCTCCCCATGTAGATAAAATTCTTGCTTCTCTACTTGACTTAATTTGACTTTGTGTCAATCTGTCAATCACTGTTTTTTAATTGACATTCTACGGTCTTTGTTCTATTTTCTTAACACCCAGTCATCCCAGGATAAACCTATCTTTATATATCTATCTCTTACCTCTTCTATGATTCCTAAGAGCTTTGTTCGCTAGCTCAACTCCCTGGTGGAACCCTGATGACATTTTTTTCGTTGGAGGGTCTTGAGGGAGAGCTGGAGCTCGAGTAAACTGGGGTCTCAGAACTCCTAGGAACAGGCTTGTCCTCACCCCTGCCACCACACCTGAGCCACATTGCCTATCAGTCATTGTTCATTAAGTTCCTTGTGTGGGGACTGTAGTCTCCAGTGATCAGAGGAAGGGGAGGACTCTGGGGATCCCCTGCCACGCCCTCAGTACAAGGAACCACAAAGTCTCTGACCAAGTCTGCCTTTCATACGAATAATTATTAGCAGGCGAGCAAAATGTCGGCTTCCTTCCTGTGCTCTGAAGCTTGGTGCTTTCCAGCTCTTTGTTCCTTAGAAATACCTCACCTAAAAGATCTACTTGCAACAGATGTGGCAATATATTCAGGGGCACACCTAACTTGATACCCAAAATGGACCATTTTTAACACCCTGTCTTCTATACCACTAAATTATGTTCAGCATCACCATGTAAAAATCAGTAATACACATCATTTTCCTGACTCACTACATAAATAATTTAAAAAGAAGAAATTTCCATTTTCACTACATTATTTAAATTTATTAATTGAGAGGAATTCAGTGCCACTTCTGTCATATTCCTGCCAAACAGGCGTAAGCTCAATGGAATAAGAAGAAAACGTCAGATGCACTAAATTCAGAGACATTCAACAAGTTTCCTGGCCAGTTCTTTTTAAAAGTGTCCAGGTTCTAAAAGTCAAGGAAAGACTGAGGAACTGTCCCAGCCTGAAGGAGACTAAGGAGACAGGAGCCTCCTTTGCAGCAACTTGTGATTCAGGGCTGGATTCCTTTGCCTAGAAAGGACGTCGTCGGAACCACTCGTGAAACTGAAGTAGGTCTGAGCACTGGGCAGCACTATTGTAGCAATGTTCCTTTCCTGATTTTCATGACGGTGCTATGGTTAAATTGGGGAAAGCCCTTATTTGTAGGGAATGTACATGGGGAGATGTGGGGTTCATGTTCTACAGGTCAGCATCTTACTCTCAAATGGTTCCAGTTACACAGTAATGTCCTTGTACTGTACTTCTATGTTTTCTCTGTGTTTGTGATTTAAAAAATAAAAAGCCCCTAAAAGTTCAAAAACCTGAAAGGTAAGTCACTGTAGCAGTTGTTCAGAACTTAGAGCAACAAAAGCCTTTTTTGAGAAGGAGTCCTTGTCCACCAATATTGTTTCGAATTATTGGTGCAAAGTGCTCATCAAAAGCCAGGGATCTTTTAAAGTCAGTTTGGTTTTCGCTTGTAAATTCTCTACCTATAGTGCATCTCCTTACTGCCTACACATGGAATGAACAGCTCCCACCACCCTGCCCTCGGTGCACCCTGATTGCACTGGGAGATCAGAGTTCTCCATTAAATGATGGGATGTGGGACACTGGCCCAACGGAAGCCCTTGGGTAGGCTAGGAAGACCACTAGGGACAGTGTTAGGCTGCTGGGCTGTGTGAAGGGTGTTAGGACACAGCCTTCACACAAGGGCGAGGTGCCTGTGTAATATCTAGGCAGTCCACCACCACCACTTATTTCACCAGAAGAAAAAAAGTTAACATCCCTTATGCTAATTAAACTTTTCAGAGCCAAATGTGGCAAAGAAGCCCTATTTTATTAGCTGCCTCTATAGCGTGGGACTTCTAATTAGGGTGTTTCATGCCATCTAGCAACCTTGGATGTATATTCCCGTCATCGGTAACCACCACTAGAGTGGGGATTATGGTTAATCAGCACCTATACCTGCTCATTCGATTTTAACCTAAATGCCAGTGTCTCCCCAGTTCACAGCACAGCGCAGCGAGCATGGTGGACCTTTGCAGAACGAAAATGATGTGTCCGTGTGCCTCGGCATTTGCATTTGGGTGTGTGTGTAATCAGCTCCATTGGACCTAGACATAGTAGACTGTCAAGGTCTTGGAACCAGGTGTGCAGTTCAGGGAGAGGTCTTTAGAATGGAAGCACTTGGCTCTTGCCCACAGCACAGGAGAGGCACAGACACTAAGACAGAGCAGGCTTGGAGAGGGAGCTCAGGCAGGAGCGGTGGTGGCTAATGTCATTGCCTCATGCCCTGTTCTCAGCTGGCACACTTGAAGCCAACCACGACTCTCTGATTAGGGGTGGAGTGCCTATGCAAAAGAGATACCAAGTAGAAAACTTCAGGGTACCGGAAAGGAAGCCCCCACACCACCTTCTCTGAGACCATCCTGTTTGGCATTTTAGCTAGGAGAGAATAGCCTAGGGACCAGGCCCTATTCCTATCTCCAGCCTCCAAAGTGTGCAGCTCTCAAGTCTTGAGGGACATAAGAGTCACCCAGGGGTTTTGCTGAAAGTTGAGATCCTGAATTCCTGTCTCATGGGCTCTGATTCACCCAGGGCATATTTCAGAGCCTACATTTTTACCAAACGCCCAATATTTTTTATGTCTGTGGACCACGGACCTTGTCACAACTTGCCCTAGAGGCCTTGCAATCAGAAAGCCCAAATTTGCCTTCCCAGCTCCTTCTGCAGCCACTGGATGACCTTGGGCAAGTCTCCAGACCTCCGTGGGGCTGCAGCTTCTCTTCAACATCCAGGGTCTGTCGTGAGGATCTAGATCTAATGGGTAGAAAGGAAAGCACTTTACAAACCGTGTAGCCCTGCAGAAGTCAGAGGACCTCGCCCTGCTTATTACACCAGCCTTGATGATCTGACCGTGGAGGCTGAGTCCTTCCCATGCCTCCTACAGCCATTTTTAAAAGAAAGATCTTGTGCTTTGCACCCAGCCTTCCATACAGCAAAGTGCGAGAAACTACAAAAGGAGAAGGAGGAGCTGGAGAGGCGGTTCGAGGACGAGGTGAAGAGGCTGGGCTGGCAGCAGCAGGCCGAGCTCCAGGAGCTGGAGGAGCGGCTGCAGCTGCAATTCGAGGCAGAGATGGCGCGCCTGCAGGAGGAGCACCGTGACCAGCTGCTGAGCATCCAGTGTCAGCACCAGGAGCAGGTCAGTCTGCAGTGCCGCTCGAGCTCTGCTGTTGGGTGATGCGGGTGGCAGGCGGAGGGGATCCAGTGCCCCATTAGCAAGAAGTCCTATTCAGTAGGTGAGCTTTTCGAACAGTTCACTTTCTGAGTTGCTTTCTCCTTTCTCCCCTGTCCTCTCTTCTCCTCCAGCCACTCTGGCCTCCTTCAGTCTTCCTCAGGGTTTTCACACTTGCTGTGTCCTCTGCCTGGAATGCTCTCCCTCCAGAAAGTGCATGGCTCCCTCTTGCCCTCCCTTCCAGACTTTTCTCCAGTGTCACTTTTCTCAGTGAGATCTTTATCCAAAATTATTATTCCTCCCCCCACCACATACACACCCTTTCTGTCCCCCTCCCAGTGTTAGTGTTCCTTCACTACTTATCACTAACACATACATTTTGCTTTTCTACCTTATTTATCATCTTTCTATTCCATGAGGGCAGAAAGAATAACAAGCAAACATGTATCTAGCACTCGTCCTACACCGGACACTGCTCTAAGCTCTTTACATGAACTGACTCATTTAGTCCTCACAGTTCCCCTAATGAGGAAGGTACCATTCTTATTCCCATTTTACACGGGAGAAAGCCAAGCCCCCATGGTTCAATAATTTGCCAGAACTCACAGAGCTGGTCATGGAAAAGCCAGGGTTGAGCCAGTCTGGTTCCACACCCCTGCTGTCAGCCACTAAGTAATTGCTTGCCAGCTCTCCTGCTGGATCCTGGCACCTGGATCCATGCCTGGCGGAGTACCCACAATATCCATTGGCTGAATGAAAGAATGAATGCCAATGGTTAACCTTCGCCCAGAAACCTTACTGGAGAGGAAAATGCATCCATGGACTAACCAGAGGATAATTCCTCCCTGGACAACCAGGGAGCTTGTCAGTATGAAAGCCGGAAGGAGGCAGGTGCTGCCACCCCCACGCAGCCACTCTGTCCATGACTGTCATTAGTACTGATGAGAGGCGGGCGGACGATTCAATGTACCCACCCTGCTTCCATGAGCACTGCTCCTTTCTTTTCTCTTATTTCTAAGTTCTCCAGCTCCAGTGCCTTCACCCCCACCTTCTAATTGGTGTGTTGCTTTATATAGTGTGCTTATGATATGCTTAAGGTAAGTTGACATTTGTGAAGGGCACCCTTTAAATCTCACTTGGCATTCAGGTTTAGTGTCGAGTGGCCTCTTCATTGTCAGAAACCCTTGGGCTGCCCTCCTCGGCCGCTTCCAAATGGACATCCCAGACGGCAATACCCACCCGGCCCTCCCACTGCCCCAGAAGAGGCTTGTGAATCTTAGGGGACCTGGGAGAAATTTAAGAGTAATACTAATTGCTGTCATTGTAATAAAAAACCTCTTTTACTTTATGGCATTTCATTCTAGACAGTATCTCAGGTTAGTTATTCTCCTTTCCTAGAGGCCTATAAAAACCAGACACACCTCCCTGTGTGAGGTGGGTTGGAGTGTAGAGACTAGGAAACAGAATAGGTTACAGCTAAAGTTACCTGTTGGTGTTAAGATGCGAAACTGCACCCCGGCGTCGTGCCTGCTGGTCTGTCTGCATGTAACTCCTGTCAGGAGGCTTTTGCACGGGCTGCCGTCTCCGGTCTTACTCATTTTACGGCCGCTTTGTACATCTCAAGCCTGGTGTGAATACCAACTTGTTCTGTGCCTCTGTGTCTATGGCTGTTCATTCCGTTTTATGCAGAACACGTTTATACCCATATTTACCAAAGGCCTCTGATCTGAAGGTTTGAGTTGGTTGAGAAGATGCCAGAAGGTGAGGAGGAGGGGTAAGAGGTGGTCTGCAGACAGGAGACGCTGAACAAAGGCTCACGTGGTGGTGTCCTGGAGCTGAGGCACTGCTGAGGGGGTCATGTCCACGTGGGGGCCAGGACGCCTCGCTGAGGCCTCACCTGTGCAGAAGTATGTGCCAAAAGGTGTGCTTCACCTCTTTTTAAAGCCAGGACATGGCGGCCTTTTAGATAGTTCAAGCTGGAGTGATGAAAGGAAAGAAACCCTTGACGTTTCCACATGAAAATGACTTACATAACCTACTTGGGCGTAATTCAAACATGTTCTGTTGTATGAGAGCTCTGTGCTCTGTTCATCATCCTTTATGATAGCAAAAGCCGTTTATTTATTTACTGATTCACCTGTGCAAAGAATATTTATGGAATGTGCATTGTATGTATGCAAAGCACCATGACAGGATACTGCAAGAGATACTAAGATGTGTAAAATGTGGGCTTGCTTATCTATCCATTGAGGAAGCTTCGAGATAAGTGCCCAAGGAACTGTCACGTGGGTGAGAAATGCAGGCAGCGTGTGGAGGAATTGAGAGTTTCACATCTTATCCTCACAGCTGGAAGTGTCAGAAATCATACCTGAATGCTTTACATTTGGCTGAATCTTTCCTACAGAAACCCATTGGTTTGGGGGAACCAGAGAGTCAAGCCTATGAATTATTCAGGCCCCTGATTCTGCTCCTGCTGCAGAACGTTGGCTGTTTCCCCAGGCTTCAGTTGCCCTAGCAGAGAACATGCAGGAAGTGAGGAAGATGAAATGCACCCCAGGCCAATAGTCTAACTACCAGATAGAATCAGTGTTCCTGTTTAGTGGGGGAGGAGACTCAAAGGTGTGTGACTGAGATGGAGATGAGGATGATCTGTGGTTTCAGAGTCCCTGGTGGACTCTTCACTCTTGGGGCCTCCTTCTCAGGGACAGTTGCCCTGGGCAGTGCTAACCCCACAGATAGCGACATCTCTGTCCTTCTGGAACCTTCAAAATCAGGTTCACTGACTTGACATCTCCTCATGACCCTGTGGCCCCCAACAGCTGGCAGCAGGGGCAGGTGCTGCTTCAGTTCTGACACGCAGGATTTTCTAAGGCTGCAGATATCACTTTACTCAAACTGGGACTTGCCGGCTGAGGCAGGCTGACCTCTGGCTTTGCAGCAGCACCTCCTTCATGACAAAGCCAGCCAGAGCTGCTTCTTGCTTGGCCCCCCACCATCTCACGGGGCACGGGCTGGCTCTCTGCCCATGGTGTGTGCCCTGGCTACACGGGTGGGTACTTGGAGAACTGGCAAAACACCCCTCCTCAGCCTCCATTCACACTCATTGAATCAGAATCACTGATGAGACCTGGCAGCAGGTTGTTACTGGACTGTCCCAGGGAATTTCTGTGTACAGCCCGGGCCCAGAACTGCAAGCATCATGGGAGCTGCAGGACCCTTGAGTTAAGGACCTGAGGGAGGGGTGGAGGTGGTCTTACCTCTTGGCTTTCTTAAGTGAGTTTAAAGACAAGATGTAACTCTTATTTTCAAGGTGCAATGATAAAGGTGTTGAGTGTGTGAAAGCCAGCTCTCCTTCTGTGGCAAGCTGCACATCAACAGATGGCACATGGCCACAGCTTCCCTTTAGCAAAGCACACAAAACAGACTCACTTTAAACACACACGCATTTTCCTTTTTTGCCCCAAACATGTTCAGCCCAGCTTCCAGCCCTGGTTTCTGGGCTGCCTTTGACTGTCCCCACACGTAGGCAGCCACAGAGCCTGGCATGCAAGGATCAGGCATGGGACCTTTGACCCATTCCTCCAAGACCCTAAGTTTCTCTTACTCCACAACTTGCTCCAAAGCCATGCGCTTCAGGGACTGCCTATCTGGATGCATGACGATTCTGCTCCATCAAGGCTCAGCAGACATTCCTCCTCCATAGGGAGCAGCAGAGCTCAGCCTTTGGAGTTTAAATGTTGCTTTGTCTCATATCCAGGATGCACTTTCTATGCTTTCATAAGGAAATCATTTTAAACTAAATGACTAAAGGAAAAGCATCCCAGGATTAATCCAAACGTACAGAGGCCACTTTGTCCATCATCTGCATTATGCCTCCTTAGCCCTCCTGCAGAGCAGGCTCACAGCTGCTGTGCAGCGGAAACCACATTCTCTCTAATCAAATAGAACGAGATCCCTGAGGGCCCTCCGTCTCCCAGCACCAGAGCCTGCCATCAGCCCAGAGGTTCCACGCTCCGGAGGACGCGGTGCAGTGGAGACGGGGCCTCTCTCAACACCTGCCTGCGTGGAGGGCTGCAGAGGGGCAGAGGCACAGCCTGGCATGGGATGACAGCAGACTGGGAGCTCTGGCATGGCTCTGAGCCAGTGTCCAGGATACTGCAACCCATGACCAAGTGAAGGAGGGCCCCCTCGTTATCTAAAAAGGAAAGTCATTAAGAGAGCGTGGGAGAGAGTGGGCTTGGGCAGGCTCCCTCTCTCTCATCCCATGTGGATGGGCGCAAATGGGAGTTTAATCTGGTTTGGGTTTAATGAATGAAGCCGAGACAATGTAAAACTAAAACACGCGTTTCTTCATTTGAAATCTAAGTCTTCTCCAAGTGACTTGCCAAAGCCCCAGATCGTTGCATTTTGTAAATGGCTAAATGAAGTCAAACCACAGCTATACTCTTACCCATCTGAGAGGGTGGTCTTCCAACCCTGTGCTCTGCTGTCAGTCAGCCCAGCTGAATAGCAGGCAGCTGCGGGAATGGAGTCATGTCACAGGGAACAGCTGCTTTATCCATAGAACGAGGACTACCGGATGTCCGTGTTGACAGACGCCTCCATGGCACAGCCCAGAACTCTCTCTATGGAGGGAGGAGGATGGCCCAGTGGTGGTCTAAGGGGGCTCACCAGGGTTCTAAATGGAAGAGAAGGATGCTTCAGCCAGCCCGAGTTTGCCATAGGCCATAATGGTCAAGCACTTTTGTCTTTGATTACCAGGAGCACCACGTTGCCTGAGCAGAAAGTCCAAGTTATAATCTGGGGGGCAACTTTGTGTTTAAAATGAGACACGCAGACCTCCCAGCCTCACCTGGTATTGGCGAGAGAATCCTAAGGTGTCCGTTACTGGTCTTGCTTGGGGGAGGTCAACACAAAACAATAGTGCATTCGAAAGAGCTTCACCTTTGAAGTCAGACAGACCTGGGTCTCACTACTAGCTCTGCCATTTATTAGCCCTTGGGCAAAACATTTCAAATTTCTCTGAGCCTCAGTTTCCACATCTGTCAATTGGGCATAAAAAGATCTACTTCATAAGGTGGCTCTGAGGGTTAAGTAGAGTAACGTATCTCGACGTATCTCGGGCAGCCTAATAAGTATTCGTTCGCCTCCGTTTACCTTGTGTACTGTAGCTCCCCCTGCCTCTGGGAAACAGACCACCTCGTAGGGAGGACCCATTTCTTTTCCTTTGCCATCATCGCTCATAGCGGTGCAAGGGGATGGACTAGGAGTGGGAAGGGGATGGTCCGGGAGCCACACTAAGGACTTTAAAAGAGGTACCTCAGGCAGTGATCCCCTGCCTGGAGTTGGATCCTCCTGCAAAGAGCCAGGTTTTGGCAGTGACCTCCTCTTGACTCTGAGGGCTGCCACATCACCATCAAAGTCCAACTCGCCTGCTTCGGCACGAGGCTGTGACTTGTCATTGATGTTTCAGGTCATGGACCTTTTCCACTCACGGAATTCCACTTCTGTTCTCCAAGCAGCTCTCTGTCTAACCGGTAACTGCGACTCTCCTCCAGGTGGAAGATCTCACCGCCAGTCATGAGGCTGCTCTCCTGGAGATGGAAAATAACCACACAGTTGCCGTCACAATCCTGCAGGATGACCACGACCACAAAGTCCAAGGTAGCTCCCAGCCTCGTGTGCAGCAGGCAGGGGTGGGTGGTGCAAGCCGAGCCTTTCCTGCTGCAGGTGTGTGGACCCCCTCTTCCTCTGTTGTTCCTCCTTTCCTGTCTCTCCCTCCTGCTGCATTTTTTTCTGTTGGCTCCTGGGAAAAGAAGAGATAGGAATTAAGGATCCAGGTAGCTAGCTGCTCCTTTCTTCCAATGCAGTTATCCTCAACCTTGCTGAATACTGAAATTCCCAGTCCTCTGGGAAGCTGGAACAAAAGACCAATGCCAGTCTCAGTCCCACCCCAGGGATTCTGATGTCCTTGATCCGTAATGCAGTGTAAACATCAAGATTTCTTAAGACTCCTTAGGTGATTCTAATGTGTAGCCACACCTGAGCGCCACTGTCTAAAGTAGGCATGGAAATAGTGCACTTTATCGGTTTTTTTTTTCCAGTTTTTTTTTTTTTTTTTTTTTTTTTTTTTTTTTAAAACAGTCTCGCTCTGTTGCCCAGGCTGGAGTGCAGTGGTGCGATCTCAGCTCACTGCAACTTCTGCCTCCTGGGTTCGAGCAATTCTCCAGCCTCAGCTGGAGCCTCCAGCCCAAGTAGCTGGGATTACAGGCACCCGCTACCACACTCGGCTAGGCTTTATGATTTTTATGGCCTTATAAAAACAAATGGAAGCCCCGGCATGGATACACTTTCCTCATATTTGTGATGCTTTCCCGGCCCCTGCAGCATCTGTTTGGATCGGGATATCCAGAGCTGACACTCAGAGACCACATTCACCGTGGGTGTGCATTGAGTCTCCAGATCTTTCTTTTTACATTTTTGTAACTTTGAATTATCTTTGGGTTTTATGTGGGTCGTAACGGCATCATTACTAAGTTCCAGTGAGATTTTCCTTTGTGAAAGAAACAGCATTTTATACTTTCACATGCATTTACATTAATACATACAATTTATTTTTCAACTTCCTTTCGCTTTACTTTTCCCTCCCAGTCAGCTGATTGTTAAAGTGTGTATTAAAGGCTGGGAGCAGTGGCTCACACCTGTAATCCCAGCACTTTGGGAGGCTGAGGCAGGTGGATCACTTGAAGTCAGTAGTTCAAGACTAGCCTGGCAAACATGGCGAAACCCCATCTCTACCAAAAATACAAAAATTAGCCAGGCGCGGTGGCCTGGCTACACGGGAGGCTGAGGCAGGAGAATCGCTTGAACCCCGGGAGGCAGAGGTTGCAGTGAGTCGAAATTGCACCATTGCACTCCAGCAACAAGAGTGAAACTCCGCCTCAAAAAAAAAGTATGTATTAAAAGCAACGACAGTTAACAATACATTGATAAACTTTTACAATTTTACAATTTGAGAATTAGCATCAGTGTTTTTATTATTGTAAAAATGTTCTCTGTGAACAAGACCCAGTGTGCCATAACCAAGGTCTGTGTTATTGTCGCCCTCAAGCACCACCCCTGCTGCCTCTGGGAGCTATTAGTAAGTGACCAAGCTGGAGGCAAGGGCCGGCATTTTCCTGGGGACTAGTTTAATGGATTACCTGGGTCCTGGTAGTATGTCTCACACTCAGAGTACTGGCCCCTACTCTTGGCTACACATTGGAACCACCTGGAAGTTTTTAAAAATACACTGATGTGTGGCTCCCTACCTCTGATATTCCAATTTAATTGCTCTGGGGTGCAGCCCAGGCATCAGAAGGCTTTCAAACTCCTTAGGTGATTCTAATATGCAGGAAAACTTGAGAACCATTGTGTGAAACACCATATGAAGCATGAGATAGTGTCATGAGTTTGAAATAAAGAAATACATGATGAAGACACAGATATTAGCAGTGGTTTATGTCATCTTCAGAATGGATACTGCGTCTTCTTTTCCCTTGAGGCACTGGGATCCTTTGAAGACACCCTGAAATCTGTCACTAGAGGAAGCTGGTCTCACGCGAGAGAACATGAGCAGAAATGGTGCAGTGAGCCATGGGGTAGCCTTTTCTTTCTGGATTTTCACATAAATAGATCGGGTGGATTTTTCTGACTCATGGAGTCTCACACAGACACCACGTTCAAGGTCTGTGAATTGTAAATGGTGTCAAGGCCATGTGGGTGCAGGTGATGGTAGCTAAAAAATCTATTATTATGGTCAGGATGCTGCTCTCGATGGCTGTAACACTAATCATTTAGTCAGGGGCAGGCAGACCGGAAAGGCCACATGGTTCTCTATCAGTGAAATCAACACAAACATTTCTTTTCCAAATGTAAATGTCAGCTCTAACAACTGGATTTCTTAGTAACCCTTACCACCATTAGTTAAAAGATTTGAGTGAATGAAAACCACAAAGTCTTTCCTAATTGCAGCTCACGCCACACAGAATGGTAATGGTCGGTCTCCAGTATGCTACCATTCTGAGCATATGATCCAGGCTGATTAATGAGACCCTCCTCCCTCTCGTTACAACATGAAAACAAATTGCTTGTGTAGCCAGAATGAGATGGGCTTCACCCAGCTAATAAGACTCTTCCCATCTGGAGGAAAATAGAAGCCATTTGCTTAATAACTCTCACATGACATCTCTTTCTGCCTAACTTACAAAGTATTGCTGGGATGACACTTTTCACGGAACAGAGTTGTTTCAAACCCTTCAAGAGGAACCAGTCCAATTAGTTCTTCCTTGCATCTGAGTTGTCTTAACACCGAATCTTTGCTGAAACGAATCCCAGGGATGTGTGGTTCTCAGAGTGCAGCCAAGAGGCCACCAAGGTATCCGTGTAGACACAGCACTGAGCCCGGCTGGCAGGATGGCTGCTCGCAGCTCCACTGCTTTCCTCAGCCGCAGATGGCTGCTTTGCAGGGGGAAGGAAGAGTGATCCTGGGAGGGGAAGAAGATGGGATTTAATGTTAATGAACTAGTTATCTTGCCATGAGGCCAGTTTAGAGAATCAATGAATAACGTGAACAAAGGATCTGACGTGGGCAGGATGGTGGTACAGCTGAACGTACAAGTGTTTGTGTGTGTGTGTGTGCGTGGTGGGAGGTATAGGGGGATGCAGGTGTGTGTGTGTGTGTGGTGGGAGGTATGGGGAAATGCAGGTGTGTGTGTGTGTGTGTGTGGTGGGAGGTATGGGGAAATGCAGGGTGGTGGTGTGTGTGTGTGGTGGGAGGTATGGGGAAATGCAGGTGTGTGTGTGTGTGTGGTGGGAGGTATGGGGGGATGCAGGTGTGTGTGTGTGTGTGGTGGGAGGTATGGGGGGAAATGCAGGTGTGTGGTGTGTGTGGTGGGAGGTATGGGGAAATGCAGGTGTGTGTGTGTGTGTGGTGGGAGGTATGGGGAAATGCAGGTGGTGTGTGTGTGTGTGTGTGGTGGGAGGTATGGGGAAATGCAGGTGTGTGTGTGTGTGTGTGTGTGGTGGGAGGTATGGGGAAATGCAGGTGTGTGTGTGTGTGGTGGGGTGGAGGTATGGGGAAATGCAGGTGTGTGTGTGTGTGTGGTGTGGTGGGAGGTATGGGGAAATGCAGGTGTGTGTGTGTGTGGTGGGAGGTATGGGGAAATGCAGGTGTGTGTGTGTGTGTGTGGTGGGAGGTATGCGGGGATGCAGGTGTGTGTGTGTGTGTGTGTGTGTGGTGGGAGGTATGGGGGGATGCAGGTGTGTGTGTGTGTGTGTGTGGTGGGAGGTATGGGGGGAAATGCAGTGTGTGTGTGGTGGTGTGTGTGTGGTGGGAGGTATGGGGGGATGCAGGGGTGTGTGTGTGTGTGTGTGTGGTGGGAGGTATGGGGAATGCAGGTGTGTGTGTGTGTGTGTGTGTGTGTGTGTGGTGGGAGGTATGGGGAAATGCAGGTGTGGTGTGTGTGTGTGTGTGTGTGTGTGGTGGGAGGTATGGGGAAATGCAGGTGTGTGTGTGTGTGTGGTGGGAGGTATGGGGGCATGCAGGTGTGGTGTGTGTGGTGGGAGGTATGGGGGGATGCAGTGTTGTGTGTGGTGTGTGTGTGTGGTGGGAGGTATGGGGGGATGCAGGTGTGTGTGGTGTGTGGTGGGAGGTGGTAGGGGGGATGCAGGGGTGTGTGTGTGTGTGTGTGTGTGGTGGGAGGTATGGGGGGATGCAGGCGTGTGTGTGTGGTGGGAGGTATGGGAGGAAATGCAGGTATGTGTGTGTGTGTGTGGTGGGAGGTATGGGGGGATGCAGGTGTGTGTGTGTGTGGTGGGAGGTATGGGGGATGCAGGTGTGTGTGTGTGTGTGTGTGTGGTGGGTGGTATGGGGGGATGCAGGTGTGTGTGTGTGTGTGGTGGGAGGTATGGGGGGATGCAGGTGTGTGTGTGTGTGTGTGTGTGTGGTGGGAGGTATGGGGGGAAATGCAGGTGTGTGTGTGTGTGTGTGGTGGGAGGTATGGGGGAAATGCAGGTGTGTGTGTGTGGTGGTGGGAGGTATGGGGACATGCAGGGTGTGGTGTGTGTGGTGGGAGGTATGGGGAAATGCAGGTGTGTGTGTGTGGTGGGAGGTATGGGGGGATGCAGGTGTGTGTGTGTGTGTGTGTGGTGGGAGGTATGGGGGGAAATGCAGGTGTGTGTGTGTGTGTGGTGGGAGGTATGGGGAAATGCAGTTGTGTGTGTGTGTGATGGGAGGTATGGGGGGATGCAGGTGTGTGTGTGGTGGGAGGCATGGGGGATGCAGGTGTGTGTGTGTGGTGGGAGGCATGGGGGGATGCAGGTGTGTGTGTGTGTGTGTGTAGTGGGAGGTATGGGGGGATGCAGGTGTGTGTGTGTGTGTGTGGGGGAGGTATGGGGAAATGCAGGTGTGTGTGTGTGTGTGGTGGGAGGTATGGGGGCATGCAGGTGTGTGTGTGTGTGGTGGGAGGTATGGGGGGATGCAGGTGTGTGTGTGTGTGTGTGTGTGTGGTGGGAGGTATGGGGGGATGCAGGTGTGTGTGTGTGGTGTGGTGGGAGGTATGGGGGGATGCAGGGGTGTGTGTGTGTGTGTGTGTGGTGGGAGGTATGGGGGATGCAGGCGTGTGTGTGGTGGTGGGAGGTATGGGAGAAATGCAGGTATGTGTGTGTGTGTGTGGTGGGGGTGGAGGTATGGGGGGATGCAGGTGTGTGTGTGTGTGTGGGAGGTATGGGGGATGCAGGTGTGTGTGTGTGTGTGTGTGGTGGGTGGTATGGGGGATGCAGGTGTGTGTGTGTGTGTGGTGGAGGTATGGGGGATGCAGGTGTGTGTGTGTGTGTGTGTGTGTGTGTGGTGGGGGGTATGGGGGGAAATGCAGGTGTGTGTGTGTGTGTGTGTGGTGGGAGGTATGGGGAAATGCAGGTGTGTGTGTGTGTGTGGTGGGAGGTATGGGGACATGCAGGTGTGTGTGTGTGTGGTGGGAGGTATGGGGAAATGCAGGTGTGTGTGTGTGGTGGGAGGTATGGGGGGATGCAGGTGTGTGTGTGTGTGTGTGGTGGGAGGTATGGGGGAAATGCAGGTGTGTGTGTTGTGTGTGGTGGGAGGTATGGGGAAATGCAATTGTGTGTGTGTGTGATGGGAGGTATGGGGGGATGCAGGTGTGTGTGTGGTGGGAGGCATGGGGGGATGCAGGTGTGTGTGTGTGGTGGGAGGCATGGGGGAATGCAGGTGTGTGTGTGTGTGTGTGTAGTGGAGGTATGGGGGATGCAGGTGTGTGTGTGTGTGTGTGTGGTGGGAGGTATGGGGAAATGCAGGTGTGTGTGTGTAGTGGGAGGTATGGGGGGATGCAGGTGTGTGTGTGGTGGGAGGTGTGGGGAAATGCAGGTGTGTGTGTGTGTGTGGTGGGGGTATGGGGGGAAATGCAGGTGTGTGTGTGTGTGTGTGTTGTGGGAGGTATGGGGAAATGCAGGTGTGTGTGTGTGTTGTGTGTGGTGGTGGGAGGTATGGGGAAATGCAGGTGTGTGTGTGTGTGGTGGGAGGTATGGGGAAATGCAGGTGTGTGTTGTGTGTGTGTGTGTGTGTGGTGGGAGGTATGGGGGATGCAGTGTGTGTGTGTGGTGGGAGGTATGGGGGGATGCAGGTGTGTGTGTGTGTGGTGAGGTATGGGGGAAATGCAGGTGTGTGTGTGTGTGGTGGGAGGTATGGGGGAAATGCAGGGGTGTGTGTGTGTGTGTGTGGTGGGAGGTATGGGGGATGCAGGTGTGTGTGTGTGTGTGGTGGTAGGTATGGGGGAATGCAGGTGTGTGTGTTGTGTGGGTGGTGGGAGGTATGGGGGGATGCAGGTGTGTGTGTGTGTGTGTGTGTGGTAGGTATGGGGGAATGCAGGTGTGTGTGTGTGTGTGTGTGTGGTGGGAGGTATGGGGAAATGCACGTGTGTGTGTGTGTGTGTGTGTGGTGGGAGGTATGGGGGGATGCAGGTGTGTGTGTGTGGTGTGGTGGGAGGTATGGGGGAAATGCAGGTGTGTGTGTGTGTGTGGTGGGAGGTATGGGGGGATGCAGGTGTGTGTGTGGTGGGAGGTATGGGGAAATGCAGGTGTGTGTGTGTGTGTGTGTGTGTGTGGTGGGAGGTATGGGGGGATGCAGGTGTGTGTGTGTGTGTGTGTGTGGTGGGAGGTATGGGGGGAAGCAGGTGTGTGTGTGTGGTGGGTGAGGTATGGGGGGATGCAGGTGTGTGTGTGTGTGTGTGGTGGGAGGTATGGGGGGATGCAGGTGTGTTGTGTGTGTGGTGTGGTGGGAGGTATGGGGAAATGCAGGTGTGTGTGTGTGTGTGTGTGCTGGAGGTATGGGGGGATGTAGTGTGTGTGTGTGTGTGTGGTGGGAGGTATGGGGGGAAATGCAGTGTGGTGTGTGTGTGGTGGGAGGTATGGGGGGATGCAGGTGGTGTGTGTGTGGGAGGTATAGGGGATGCAGGTGTGTGTGTGTGTGTGGTGGTGGGAGGTATGGGGGATGCAGGTTGTGTGTGTGTTGTGTGGTGGGAGGTATGGGGGAATGCAGTGTGTGTGTGTGGTGTGTGGTGGGAGGTATGGGGGATGCAGGTGTGTGTGTGTGTGTGTGTGTGGTGGGAGGTATGGGGAAATGCAGGTGTGTGTGTGTGGTGGTGAGGTATGGGGAAATGCAGTTGTGGTGTGTGATGGGAGGTATGGGGGGATGCAGGTGTGGTGTGTGGTGGGAGGCATGGGGGGATGCAGGTGTGTGTGTGTGGTGGGAGGTATGGGGGGATGCAGGTGTGTGTGTGTGTGTGTGTGTGTGTGTGTTGGGAGGTATGGGGGGATGCAGGTGTGTTGTGTGTGTGGTGGGAGGTATGGGGGGATGCAGGTGTGTGTGTGTGTGTGTGGTGTGGTGGGAGGTATGGGGGAATGCAGGTGTGTGTGTGTGTGGTGGGAGGTATGGGGAAATGCAGTGTGGTGTGTGTGTGATGGGAGGTATGGGGGGATGCAGGTGTGTGTGTGGTGGGAGGCATGGGGGGATGCAGGTGTGTGTGTGTGGTGGGAGGTATGGGGGGATGCAGGTGTGTGTGTGTGTGTGTGTGTGTGGTGGGAGGTATGGGGGGATGCAGGTGTGTGTGTGTGTGTGGTGGGAGGTATGGGGGGATGCAGGTGTGTGTGTGTGTGTGGTGGGAGGTATGGGGGGATGCAGGTGTGTGTGTGTGTGTGGTGGGAGGTATGGGGGGATGCAGGTGGTGTGTGTGGTGGGAGGTATGGGGGGGGGGGGGGATGCAGGTGTGTGTGTGTGTGTGGTGGGAGGTATGGGGGGATGCAGTGGTGTGTGGTGTGTGTGGTGGGAGGTATGGGGGAATGCAGGTGTGTGTGGTGTGTGGTGTGTGTGGTGGGAGGTATGGGGGGAAATGCAGGTGTGTGTGTGTGTGTGTGGTGGGAGGTATGGGGGAATGCAGTTGTGTGTGTGTGGTGTGTGTGGGTGGGAGGTATGGGGGGATGCAGGTGTGTGTGTGTGTGGTGGGAGGTATGGGGGGATGCAGGTTGTGTGTGTGTTGTGTGGTGGAGGTATGGGGGGATGCAGGTGTGTGTGTGTGGTGTGTGTGTGGTGGTGGGAGGTATGGGGGAATGCAGGTTGTGTGTGTGTGTGTGTGGTGGGAGGTATGGGGGGATGCAGGTGTGTGTATGTGTGTGTGGTGGGAGGTATGGGGAAATGCAGGTGTGTGTGTGTGTGGTGGGAGGTATGGGGGATGCAGGTGTGGATGTGTGTGTGGTGGGAGGTATGGGGGATGCAGGTGTGTGTGTGTGGGGTGGGAGGTATGGGGATGCGGATGTGTGTGGTATGTGAGCTGGTGTTTATAGTGTGCAGTGTGTGAGTGTGCATGTGTGTGTATATGTGTGATGTGTTTATGGGGAGTGTGTGGTGTGTGGTATGTGTATGTGGTGTATGGTGGGGGGGTGGGTATGTGTTGTTACAAAGGTGTGGGTGCTGTAAGGATGTGGGGGGAGGGCATGTGTGTGTGTTTGTGTAAATGTGTATGGATTTGGAGGTGTGCGAGCGTGGCAGGCTATGAGGGTGTGATTGGTGTGTGCGGGTGTGTTATGCGTGTGTGTTGTATATGTGTGTGGTAGGTATGTATGTGGTATATATGTGTGTGGTGTGTGTAGTGTATATAAGTGGGGATGTGGAGGAATGTGTGGTGTGTGTGTAGTGGGTGTGTGGCGGAGGTTTGTATGTGGTATGTATGTGTATGTGGGATGTGTGCAGTGTATGTATGTGGGGGTGTGGGGGGCATGATGTGTGTGGTATGTGTGGGGGATGTGTGTGGTATATGTATGTGGGGGAGTATGTGCAGGGGTGTGTGTGATCGGTGTGTAATGTGTGGCATATAGTGTATGTGATTGTTGTGTATGTGTGGCATGTAGTGTGTTTGCAATTGTGTGTGGTGTGTGGCATGTGTATGTGTGTGATTGGGGTGTGTGCATGTGGTATGTGTATGTAATGTATGTGGAAGGTGTGTATTATATGTGCTCTTGTAGGTAGTGTGTGTATGTGATGTGTGTGTGGTAAGTTGTGTGTGTGGCATGTGCTGTGTGTGTATGTGATGTGTGGTAGGTGTGTGTGTGGTATGTGATGTGTATGTGATGTGTGTGGTATGTGGTGTGTGTATGGTGTGTGTGGTAAGTGTGTATGTGTGTGGCGTGTGGTGTGTGCATATGTGATGTGTGTGGTAGGTGTGTGTATGGCATGTGGTGTGTATGTGATTGTGTGTCATAGGCGTGTGTGTAGGGTGTGGTGTGTGCATATGTGATGTGTGTGTGGTGTGTGTGGTAGGTGTGTGTGTGTGGTGTATGTGATGGGTGTGTGACGTGTGTGTGTGTGTGTAGTGTGTGCTGTGTGTGTGTTCATATGTGCTCTCTCTGCCCCCATCTTCTCTTTTTCCCTCCCTTTCCCCAGTCCCTTCTTTCTTTCTCTCTCCTAAATACTAACCCGTTCATCACATACAATTTCAAACCAGTGGAGGAGTCCCGGTGGGCTTGAATCTGCTATACGGGAGTCATTGATTTACCTGAAGTCACGGGTCTTAGTCTGCCAAAAGAGCCTTTTTTTATCCTTTTCAAAAGAAAGACCAACTTAACAGTTTCATGTCCTCTTTCCAGAATTGATGTCCACTCATGAGCTTGAAAAGAAAGAATTGGAAGAAAATTTTGAAAAACTGCGACTGTCATTGCAGGTTAGTGTTTCTTTAATTTTCTTACCTGATATCAAGATAATGGCAGCATTGTTATTCACACCCACAGACATTCATTCAGCACCTACTGTGTACTAAATCCTGTACTAAATGTTGGAATATAAGGTAAATAAGTCATACTCACTACCCTGAAGAAATGTGCTGTCTACTCGGAGAGCTGTGATGCAAATAGTAACAGGCAACAGGTAACACATACTAGCACCAAATGAATAATACAGTTAGTGAATGCTACAGACATTCAGAGAGATTACTCTGCACTTGCCGTGGTCTGGAGTATCCCAGGAGTAACTGAGCTATGTACAAAGCCAGAGGAGGACTTGGGGAAGAGAGTGTTTTAGGCAGGGGAAATGGTGCAAGGAGGGTTTTGCAGGACAGAATTCACATGCTCTGAGACTTACAAAAGGGGCTGCAGTTACCTGGAGGTGGCTGAGATGAAAAACACCTTCTCTGCCTCTCACTGTCACCTTTAGGAAACACTGGTCTCAGGTGCCAGAGGAGCTGCCTGGTGTCCTGCAGGCCTCTAAGGAGAGAATGCAGGGTGTCCCAGATCACCTGTGTCTCCTTCCTGCTTCCTTCCTGCCTTACAGAGACCCAGGCAGCTGCTTCTGTGAAAAGACATTGACAACCGCCAGCCCCATGGAGGAGCTGCCTGGGAAGCCATGGGGACGCTGGGGGCCCTGCTTCCATTTCCAAGTGTAGCAATTCCAATCACAGCAAAATTATTTTTTAAATGTTGGCACACTCTCATCTGGAAATTGTGGGAGGTGAATCCCATAGCTGTCATACATAGGCAGGAATTCTGCTGCTTCGATGGCTCACTTTCCTCTGGCAACATAGATGGCACTGAGCCTGCCCCGCCAAGAGTCCAGGATTGTGGAGAGACCCAGGGTCACACTCTCCAGTGCATTTTGCCTGCACAGTGCTCGTGTGGTTTGCCCTTGGCCAGTGAACCCCAGACTGCCTTCCTCGTATACACATCCTGCACCAGTAGTTGCACTATCCTTAAAGGAACACAAATCAGGAAAGTGACAGCCATACAGCGATATCACAAAAACCCCATCCAATCCCAAACCCACAGAAATGAGAGTTTTTGTCTCGTCTGGGAGTCTGCGCCCTGCCACTGACACCAGATGGTCCTGAACTGGGCATATATATGTTCGTTGTGACTCTCCGTCCAGCAGAATCCGTTTGGGCTGGAGGTTATTTGGTGCAAGGAGGGTGGAATTGCTCAAGCCAACCTCCTTGGTCTGCAGGCACCTGGAGAAACAGGTTTGGTGGTTAGAGATTCGAATGTTTGTTTAAATCCCCGCTGCGCTAGCTCTTACTAGCTTTCACATCTTGGAGAGTTATGTAGCCTCTGTAAACCTTAGTTTACTCTTTAAAATAAGGATGATGACAACACTTTTCTCAAGGTGTGAACATGTTAAGGAAAATAACGTGTCAGAAGTGCCTAGCCCTCGGTTGGCTTAGGTCAGTGGTAATAAGTGGCACCTATTGTGACTATTGTAGTAATAACAAGCATTGTTACATTTATTGTGGTTCTTGTCATGATGTCAGTTGACTCCCCAGTGACCCATACTGGGTCAGGCTACCAGCCGGGTCTTTGTGCATGACATAGAGAAGCCAGCCCAAGTTAGCTGCAGCAGCGTGTTCTCTCCCTGCAGATCTGTTTTGAGTAATGGTGAATAAGGCAGAAACATCAGTTTGGTATTTTAGATCCATCCTATGTTATTGCCTGAAGAGTTTGCTGTTGTTTTATTTTTTAATGGAGGGAAAGAGGTTTAAAAGAAATGCTTTCTCTGGCAACACTGAGGAGGTTTGGCATAGGAGCCACGGAGGGAGAGTCATTTTTATAGTCAGTATAGCAGGTGACCTGTGCTGTGGGCCTGGAGGGGCTGCCCGGGCTGCGATGAACATTTCAGCTCATAGGCCTGCAAGCTCCCACCTGCAGCGTACTGCCCCAGTGCACTGGCATTTGCATTTCATGGCACTGGGAACTTTTATTTCTTAAAAATAAAATCGAAGTAGGCTGGGTGCGGTGGCTCACGCCTGTAATCCCAGCACTTTGGGAGGCCGAGGCGGGTGGATCACACAAGGTCAGAGTTTGAGACCAGCCTGGCCAACATGGTGAAACACCGTCTCTACTAAAAATACAAAAAAAAATTAGTTGGACGTGGTGGTGGGCACCTGTAATCCCAGCTACTAGGGAGGCTGAGGTACGAGAATCCCTTGAACCTGGGAGGCGGAGGTTGCAGTGAGCCAATATCAAGCTACTGCACTCCAGCCTGGGTGACAGAGTGAGTCTCTGTCTCAAAAAAAAAAAAAAAAAAAAAAAAAAAAAAAAAAAAAAAAAAAGAAGTAACTGGAAAAGAGAACAAAAAAGAGGAAAGGAACCTACTCAGGGAGGTTTGCAGACCAGGGTCGTCCACCATACGAAAGCAAGCAGTCAAGCCAGTGCTTCCCACGTTAGTGTCACTGTGTACACTTACTAGCATTCACAATATCACCTCCCATTATTTGGTGGATGAGGCCATTTCTCTTGCCAGAACAGTTCACAGGAGGCTGGGCATAGTGGCTGTCGCCTGTAATCCCATCACTCTGGGAGGCTGAGGCGGGTGGGTCACTTGAGGTCAGGAGTTCAAGACCAGCCTGGGCAACATGGTGAAACCCTGTCTGTACTAAAAATAAAAACATTAGCTGGGTGTGGTGGTGTGCACCTGTAGTCCCAGCTACTTGGGAGGCTGAGATGGGAGGATCCCTTGAGCCTGGGAGGTGGAGGTTGCAGTGAGCTGAGATCGTACCATTGCACTCCAGCCTGGGCAACAGAGTGAGACCCTGTGTCTGTCTGTCTCTCTCTCTTTCTCTCTCCCTCTCTCTCTCTCTCTCTGTGTGTGTGTATCTGTATATCTATATCTATATACTTTTTTAGAAGAGTTAGTGGGAGACCCTAGTTTCTGTGTTTTGATATTATGGAAATGGTGCTGGGCAAAGAGCTTTGTACTGGTCTGCATGAGTGAGACATGAAGGGTGAAGCTCTCCTTAGCATCAGCTGTTCTTTGCCAGCCTGTGGTCCTGAGAGTCATGGCCGGAGCTGAGTGGGGCAGGGTCAGTGCAGGTGCATCTGCCCTGGGAGCTGGGGAAGGGGTGCAGTGTCTCCATAGACATGCTTGTATTCCTTCAACCTGCAGGTGGAGAGTGGCCAGCGGCCTGCCTAGCTGGCAGGCATGAGAAGGCTGAGGGCTGGGAGCACCAGTCTGGCCACGGGGCGGGTCTGAGCGGGGAGGAGGAGACTGTGTTGACTTGGCTTACGTGGCAGCTCCTATCAAGGACATGCAACCCAGTCCTGAGGCCAGGAAGGCTGTGTGGGAGCCAGAGTGAAGCGGGAGTGAGAGGGAGCTGGCTGGAGGAAGGCACTGCCAGCAGGAGAGCTGGCGGCGAGAGGAAAGGGAGGCAGCGAGGCTGGGAGGATGCTGTGTTAGGGAGTGTGCACTGCAGCTTGAGGGCAGTGGGGTAGGAGATAGGGGAAGGACAGGTTCCGGTTTGCACATTAGAAAGAGTGCCTCACTACAGTGTGAGGGCAAAGGAGTGATCATTCAGAAAAGAACAGGCATCGTACCAGAAAGTAGCCAGCGGAGTGGCCTGAGCTCAGGGGAGTCTGTGGGTTCTAGGGACATTCAGGAGGCAGGATGGCAGGACTTGACTATGGACTTGGTGATGAGAAGGTTTGGTGATGTGGGAGGGGTTCCAAGGGAGAGAAAGCAGTCAAGGAGGGTTTGAAGGGCTCTGGATTGAGCTTCCTAAATGAGAATGCATCTTTGAAATACGTTCATCGTGGTCCTTCCCTAAGCCAGGGACGAGGTGCCTCCTGGACAGGAGGCACCTGTAAGGATTCTCTCTGAGGATTGTCTGCCTCTGTGGGATCAGAGGCTGTGAAACGCCCCCTGGCTCACTGTGCTTTTGTGGTCTCTTCCTGACAAAGCACCAAGGAGGAGTGAGCCGAGGGCAGACGCTGGGGGACACCCTCCTCCATCGTGTGGCTGTGGGGGTTCCTCTTTGGCACCTCTTTCTCCAGCCCCCAGGGAAACACTCTGAGGGTGCTCAGGGCACCGTGGTGGCCCACTGATCACAGCTGCCCAGGCTGTGGTGGCTGCAGTCTGTAGTGGCCCCAGCTGGGCTCCTTGTATCATTACTTGCAGGACCAGGTGGACACGCTGACATTCCAGAGCCAGTCTCTGCGGGACAGAGCCCGCCGCTTCGAAGAGGCCTTGAGGAAGAACACAGAGGAGCAGCTGGAGGTAGTTTCTGGATTCCAGGCTTCCAGCCCCGCAGGGACCCCGCCCCAGCGAGGCCGGCAGGGCTCCCTCAAGCAGTCCGGTCCCAAGACAAGGCCTCTCTGTGAATCCGCTGCTGAAGTGACAGCTGGTCATGGCCTCCCCTGGATTTTTAAACAATTCCTGTCAGCACCTCTCCCCTGAGACAGACAGCAGCTGTGGGTTTCTCCAGCTACGTGTTATTTTTGCCAAATTCCGCAGCATTCCCCAGCTGGAGTCCCAGGGCTCCTGTGATAAGCATGGTCTGGAAACCCGCACCCTGGCCTGACCACCCCTTCCAGCCCATTCCCCCCGCCCGGCCACCCCTTCCAGACCATTCCCCCGGCCCGGCCACCCCTTCCAGCCCATTCTCCCGCAACTTTTTAGGCTGACATGGGGCAGCCTTGGCTGCAGCATGCGTTAACAGGTTGAGGGGAATTTTTTCCAGAAAAGCTGGCAAAACTCCTCCCCTCTAACGTAGGGTTGCCAAATAAAATACAGGACACCCAGGTAATTTGAATTACAGATAAATGTTTGAGTGTAAGTCTGTCCCATGCAATACTTATACTGAATTTTGTAAAACGTCATTTATCTGAATTTGGATGTAACAGGACCTACTGTGTTTGAATTTGTTATGTCCAGCAGCACTACCCCAACATGACTTTTTCTAAAACGACTTTTCTGCTTCTTAAACCACTTTGCTCATTTCCTCTACATGGGCTCTTTACGGGCATAGGTGAGACCTGTAAGAGTCCCAGTTACCTGGTGAATCAAGTCTTCTGGGTGAATGTTAAATGCCAGTGTTGGGTTTACTCTTTCTACCCCATGAACTCCCTGCTGGGCATAGGCTGGCAGCACCCAGCAGTTCTGGAGTCAGACTTTCCAGTGGACGATGGCCATGTCTCACCTGCTCCCCCACAGAACTGGATTTTAGGAGGGTTCTCAGTGGGAAACTTCATCAGGGAAGGCTGTAGCATCCTCTCTCTTTGGTGTCACAATTGCCATCAGGGCGCTTGTCCCCGGAGGATGGATTTAGCTGGATTCGTGGCATGGGTTAATACTGGGTTTTGTCGGGAGCCCCGGTCAACAGCTCATGGCTCTCTGCCCCTGTAGATTGCATTGGCTCCTTATCAGCACTTGGAAGAAGACATGAAGAGTCTGAAGCAAGTATTAGAGATGAAGAATCAGCAAATACATGAGCAGGAAAAAAGATTCTTGAGCTGGAAAAGCTGGTGAGTTGGTCTGTTTGCTCGGGAGAGTAACTAACCTCTGTGACATTCCTGCTGTCATCACTGAGGTCATCGTTGATGGTATTCAGCCAGGTGTGTCTGTTACCTGCCCATTGCTTACACCCACGCAGAAAATCCCACCGCGGGCCTTTCCCAGGAAGCCAGGAGCTCTCATAAGGAATCTTGGAGGTGGCCTTATCTTTTCTAACTCTGGAGCCTTTCTGATGGGCGGCCTCTTTCTGCTTCGCCTTGGTTTTCCCACAGTCGTGCTGTCTCCTTGCCCTCTCTTGGGGACGTGTGGTGACCCAGCACAATGCAGCATCCCTAATGCCCAGGCACTGCACGGAGCACTTTCCCCAAGCCTGCTTCTAACTCCTACAGCTGCCTGTGGAGGAGCTGCCACCTCCAGCCGCTTTACAGATGCGGAGATGGAGCTAGGAGTCCTGGCCCAGTGCTTCGAGTCCTCACAAGGCAGAAGGGGCCAGCGATCTCCCTGGGGCCCTTTTTATAAGGGTATTAATCCCATTCACAGGGCCTCACCCTCACGACCGAATCCCCTCCCCAAAGCTCCGCCTCCTAATACCATCACTTTGGGGTTAGGTTTCACCATAGGAATTTTCGGGGACACAAACATTCAGTCCAGAACAGAGTCCTTGCTGTCACCCACACTCGTCCACCTCATCCCAGCAGCCTGGCTCCTGCAGAGCTAGCAAAGGGGAGCACAGAACACCCAGGATGTCACCCCCTACACTGGGGCACAAGCCCCCGGCCACGGCTAGAGTCCCAGAAAGGTGCAAAGGGAGTGGAGGACAAGCCTCCTTCCAAGGGCAGCCCATCTGGATCTGGAAGTTGGCCTCAGGATCTCAGATTTTTATTTTTTCCCTTTATTATTGTTACTTTAAAAATAAACTTCTAATACTATCAAAAGGAAATACGTGTACTGTGGAAAATTATGAAATCAGATAAACAGAAAATAAGCAGATTATAGCATCATATTCCTACCAATGCTTATGCTTTCCAGAACGTTTTCTCTGTAAGGCAGTGTCTGCACGCACACGCGTACGCACACACACGTACTGTACCGTGTAAGGGTTTTAGATCCTCAGCTTGCTATGTCAGGCAGAAACTGATCATAACATCGAATTTTTAAAGCTCCCCATTTGTGAAATGTCCCTTGCATCTGTACAACCAAACCAGGGGCTGATCTAGGGCCACCCATTGCATATGGTGGCCATGTCACCTCTCTCTCTGGAAGCATCCCTTTTTGCAAACATCTCTTGCTGCACGGGTGCTTCTCAGTTAATGGGGGCAGACCAGGTGATGCTGGATTGTCGCCAAGATTCTGGGCGATGCTGACCACTCTGCACCCTCCAGCAGCTCAGGACTTCCCAGCTCAGGCCAGGCCTAGGGATGGCAGGGAGCTACCGGACAGCGCCTGCCGCAGCCAAACCCTGCCTTGCAGCCTTGCCAGTATGGGGACCAGCCGCTCTGAGAGCAGCCACCCTCCCTCCTGCTCCTGGCTTGGCCATTTGCACTGGGTCACCAGCAAACCTCTAGGTTTATTGGCTGATTTTAGCCCTGCTTCAGGCATTCTGCCTGCCATATGGCTTCTCATCCCAGAAACCTTTCCAGGCAAAAAAGAACCTACTTGATCACTTCATCTCCTGGGAACAAAACTGAGG
The DNA here is from genome assembly GCF_009764315.1 of Trachypithecus francoisi. NCBI lineage: Eukaryota > Metazoa > Chordata > Mammalia > Primates > Cercopithecidae > Trachypithecus > Trachypithecus francoisi. The sequence continues at coordinate 13,813,808 of NW_022681433.1, read as the reverse complement.
GCTGGGTGAGGTGCCTTGCTAAAGAGGGGGCCAGAGGCCAGTCCTGGGGCTAGGATTCCTAAGTCCTGTTCATGGACTAGGGACCGTTTTCTTTAAAGATTAACTACATTGACAGTGAATGTGTCACATTCTTTTCAGAAAAGAATTTCTTTCTAAAGTGGTCTTAGAATCGAACTGTACTTCAGCCAGGTCTCAGGCCCTCAGGGACATGCTAACAGAGGGAAAGCATCAATTGCTGAGGAGTAACAGCCATGGCATGATGGGATTTGGGGAATGTACCCAGCTGCTCTCGGGCTTTGCATTCCTGGCTGCCCGTAGCCTGTAAAGGAAAAAGCGTGCTTACGTTATTTAGATTTCCTCCCTCCATTGATTCAGGATGTCGTGTCATGCACGCACGGCTGGCCAGGGATGCTGCTATGGTGTGGTTGACCCTTTGAGAAGAACCATGAGACCCAATAGTCAAACGAGGTCCTAGTGGTATTCATGGTTTATCTCTGACAATGGCAAGGCCCTAGGGACACTCACTATAAGAAATACATTTTACATCAGAAACACACACACACACTCACACATAATATATATAAAATAAAAATACCTGAAATTTGCTACATACGGTGCACATGAGTGTTTTCTATTCTGTTTCGTTTAAAGAAGAAATGCTAGTCACATTCCTCTGATCTGATTTTACAACCCACTAATACATTGCAAACTGGTATTTGCAAAATGCTGTTCTTGATAATCCTCCAATGCCCAGAGCTGAGGGGACTGGTTTACTTCCCATTTTAGGGCCTTGCTAGAACCTCTTAAACACTGTTTCCTTTATAGGCTGAAAAGAACATTATCCTAGAAGAAAAGATCCAGGTTCTCCAACAGCAGAATGAAGACCTCAAAGCAAGGATTGACCAAAACACAGTTGTCACCAGGTAGGTGGGCTGGGTGTCACCTACAAAGTGGCTTTCCTCTTGAGCTGCTTTTTGTTGCAACATCCAGTTTCCCTCACTCTGGGCTGTGAGTCTTTCCCTGCAGTTTCTTGCTGTTTCCCCCAAGACCTGAAGAACAAGAACATGCCCCTGTGGCCATCTTGCCTATTCCTGGCCACATATCAACGGGCCCCACCTTGGGAGACATGACTGAATCAGCAGAAGTGTGCGGCAGGGTCCTCCTGCAGCACTGGGAGGGGAAGGGGCTTATTTTGGGAAGAGATTAGGAGAGGAGGGCCAGCTGGGTGTTCCCAGGCCAAAAAGAGAGCCACCATTGGTTGATACCCCAATTTCCAGAAATTCACCATTTCCATCCAGGTCTTGCCTGTCCCTGTGGGGCCCCTCAGCTTTCAAGGAAGGGTGTTGAGGCTCCTCCCTCACGCAGCGCAGTGTGCGGAGAGCAGGCTTTCAGCTTCCTCAGCTGCTCTTCAGTGCGGGCTGAGCCGTATCAGTAAGACCCAGGCCCGACCCCTTGCCCGCTCAACTAGGCTCCTCAGCATTCACCCGTGGTATGTTACCCTTGCACACATAACTCGTGCATATGCACACACTCACATGCGCTCACACAGGCACTGCATGCTCGCTCACACACACTTGCGTACTCCCACTCATGCACACTCATACACTTAGGCACACATACACTCATACAATCCTCACACCTATTCATATGCCCTCATATTTGCACACTCGTGCACGCTTATCCTCACATGTACATGCTTCTCACATGTACATTCTCACATACATCCATGCACGAATGGACACACAGCCATTGCCCCCATAACCAAGCCCCTAGTGCAGGCATTTTGTTCTCACCTCAGAGGCACATAGGAAAGGCTGTGCTGGGGGCAGCAGTCTCCCTTTGCTCCGGAAGCTGCAAAGGTGCCCTTGTCTGCAGAGCAAGTGCAGACTTTATCCAACAGAGGTGATTTTTCTGGACCTCAGTCTGTCCAGCTTTAAAATGCATATGTACTTGTTCCTGTCAGTTCCTCAAACGTGCTGTCATTCTTCAAAAATGCAACAAAGCAAGCAACTTAGATTCATTTTTTCACCCACCAGTCTTTATCAGCAAACATTAACGGAGCATCTGTTATGTGCCTGGCACCAGCTGGATGCTGGGGGTTCAGCATGCAGACAGAGCCTTGGCCTCTGTCCTCCGGAGCTCTCAGTCTAGCAGGCAGACACAGACCGCTAGAACAGCATTTCCATCAGGGGAGGACGGCTGCTGTCGTGGAGGCACAAGCCTAGGGCGGGGAGGCCAGGAGAAGGCACCCCCAGCTTCCTGGCAGGCTCAGGAAGGGCTGCGGCTTGTCGCTGCTCTTGTGCTGTTGTCATTGTCAATTGCCAGCTCCGCGGCTGTCTCTCCTTTCGGAGCCTCCTGGCAGCACACCCACTCCAGCTCTCCACTTCCCTCCTTTCAGTCGCTGGCCTTTGCTCTGTCCAGCGGACAGCCAGTGCCTCCCCTGACCAGGCAGAGGGCCTGTGAGATGATGGGTGTTGGCCAGAGAGGCTTTGGGAACAGATGTGTCACTGGGCTAAATGGAAATCATGACTCCACCAGAGTTCTTGGTCACTGGGTCGCCCTGGTCCCTGTTCTCCCTGAGGGCATCATGGCCTCCTCCCTTTGTCCTGCACCCATTGTCGTGACCTCAGGTTCAGTGTCCACTAGCATGATTGCTACTTGTTTTGTCACTGTGCCCACGCAGACAACTGTCGGAGGAAAATGCTAACCTCCAGGAGTATGTTGAGAAGGAAACCCAGGAGAAGAAGAGATTGAGCCGAACCAACGAAGAGCTGCTTTGGAAGCTCCAAACTGGGGACCCGACCAGCCCGATTAAACTCTCGCCCACATCTCCCGTTTACCGTGGCTCCTCCTCGGGGCCCTCGTCTCCCGCCAGAGTCAGCACGACACCCAGATGACGCCACTACGCGGCCTGCGGGAGCTCCGGCTTCTCGTCCTCCAGTCTCCACCCCGAGGGAGCACCGACCCGGTGCCGCCGGAGCTGGCCCTGTGCGCATGCTCAGTAGCTGCGACTGCATCCTAGGCGCGTCCTCCTCTCATCCCCGTGTAAGACTGTCCTGGTGTCTGGCACTTCGGAACGTGTAAATGGTAAAGTCTGATGTGCACACCTTTTACCATAGTCAGAGCCAAAAGAAAGACACTTGCAATTGTTCTTGAGCAATGAACTTTCACTGCAGAATTTCAGGTTAGTTACAAAAAGCTCAGTTTTCAATATACATTGAATGATCATTGTGTACTACACCGATACGTGTGTATATTTAGATATACGTATATACACATGCTGCGGTTCTGAATTTCCTTTTTTATAGTATGAAGTGCTGACATATTTTAGTGAAGGTCAGCAGTTTTCTAACTTGTGCCTAAGAATTATTGGGAAATGAAAATGCATTTCTATCTAGCCTCCCAGGAATATTTCTACCCAAAATAGAAAAAGGAAAAAAAATAAAAAAGATACAAGAGAAGAAGCGCCTTTCAACTCACCACCAAGTGGTACTCTCTTTAACACGAACACCAGCTATTTGTGAACGGTAACTGCCTTTGGAACCATCAGCTTCTTAGTCAACATGATGCGAGATCACTATTATTCCATTTGCAAGTTTTAATTATTGAGACTCCTGTCATGAGCGGATAAGGGAGAGCGGTGGGAAACCCTGAGGGGTTTAACAGTTTTGCAGATGTTTCTCATGACAGTGACTCATCTCTAACAGTCTTGTAAACACAGTTTTGCTTTTTTCCTAAATGGCATCTCAGACTCGGTCATTAAGCTATTGTTGCACCCTCCGGAAAACATGTTGCACCCTCCGGAAAACCTTTGAGTGAGAGTGAGGATGACCTTGGAGATGACCGCGCCCATTTGCGCTCCATCCTCATGAAGGAAATTGCTGCTAGGGTCTGTATTTTTGACCAGGCACAGAGGGGGAACGTCACTCCAGCTTTCCATGTGGTTCACTCTGATGCGATGCTGTAAATGATCAACTCGTTGAAATAGGACCCTCAGGCCCCCATTTCATAGCAGCCCCCACTTCAGTTTGGTTCTACAACTCAACCCCTTCAGTGCACACTGAGATGGCTCAGGGGTTCTGGCAGGGGCTTCCAGAAAAAAAAAACACCATTTCTGTCCCCGGGGGACCAGTTCTGAGCTGTGCTAGATCATCACACGAACACCCAGAAACCCACTTCCACTTCCTGCTGGATGATCAGGCAACGCTGCTGCTGACCGGGCGCCCATCTTAGACCCAGAAGGTTCTCCCAAACAGAGGAGCTCAGTGAAACAGCCAGCCAGGGGGCGCCAGCTCCTGGACTGGCATCTGTCTCTAAAATGGTAGAATTAGGATATCAACAGTACTCATGTAGTGGTGTGGAAGATTAGGAGCATGATACACAAAAGGAAGAAGTAGTTTTAACAGATATGGTGATGATGATGATGCTCTTGTTTCCTGTATGCGACAAAGACCCTGTACTTTCTCCTTGAGACTCCCCCCAAAATTGTCCTGAGGACAGGCCTGTCTTTGAGTGTGCCCAAGGCGAGAAGAACCATGAGGGGATCCTGCAGGGGCCGGAGCCATGGAGCGGGGAAGAAACAGCCAGCGGACAGAGTCGGCTTGCCCAGGGCACGCCTACTCAGCACACGTGTGGCCAACATGAAGGCAGACATGGTCCCTGGCCCTAGCATGAGTCCAAGCTGGGCTTCCGGGCCTCGGGTACACCTCCAGCAAACCTCCAAGGGTCTTGCTCCTTCTGGGGACGTACACAGTAAATCCACATGGAAGTGCCACCATTTCTCTTTGCTTTAGTGGCTCTGCATGGTACTGTGATATTGAGTTGGGCATTCCATTAGAGTAGATCATGCCACATTGACTAAGTACACAATCATTTATTCTTGTAGCAGGCACAACCTGCAAACACACATTCGGTTACAGCTTAGCTGCCCGAATTAGGAACCGCTTACATAGCCGCACCTGCTAAACGCAGTTACACAGCAATACCGACTTCCGTGTGATGCTAGAACGTGGTACAGTGTGTTAGGCTGCTGTGGTCAGAGTTGTAGCATTGTTAGCACTAAGTAATTCCTCATTAGGTGGACTTTGGTGAGAGCTGTACCCTAACCCACCCTGACCTTGGGTGCTTGAGCTAATTTCCACATGACCTGGCTTTGTGTTTTCTTTTTTTTCTTTTGTTACGGACACCCATCGTGTATGGCTCCTCATCTGAGCCATCACTGCTCCAGAAACACATGGGGCAGCAGCTGCTGTGCCTCCTCCTCGATTCTTCCACCCCCCACACCATCAGAATTCAGATTTCTCTCCACGTGGTGTCTGCCTCTGTCCCCTTTCAGGCTGGAGGGACGTTTCCATGTTCGGATGCTGCAGCCTCTGCACCTGCCTCAGACAGACCCACCAGATACCACCTGTCTCTTTGTGGTATTTGGGGGATGCATGGGCGGCCTGCCCCCCACCCCCGCCCGTCACATGCTGGGACAAGGTTCTGGCTGGATGTGAGAACAGATAGGGGTGGGGGTAGCCCTGGCAGTGATTGGTTGAATGAATGGGGTCACAACATCCCTTTTCCTGCCCCTACAGTTTGTGTTGCATATTTGTGTTTAACTCTAAAGCCTATTAAAATAAACTTGAGGGACTTTCTGTCATATCTACTTGATTTAACTGGAGTCCCGTCCCTCTCAGGCTGGGGATCCCAGGCAGGGAGGCAAGGTGTGGGGTGGCGTTTGCAGGCTGGACCCCTTTTCTGTGTGTGCTGGGATTGGGTGATTGTCCATGCGAAAAGTCCAGAGACCCCCCCCCTCCCCTGACTCAGCAGGTCCCAGGTCCCTGTGCCCATCCTTCCAGCCTGGAGGCTTGAGCAGCCCCTCCCCTGGACGTGGGAGCTCAGTGCCTCTGCTCTGCAAGGCTGGGGTGCGCTGGAGTTGGCTGGAAAGAACACAAAAGGTCCTTCATTCATTTCGACCTGAAAGTGCTTGCTCCCTCCATCCCGACGGCCTTCAGTTTGGGCTGCAGCCGGTTTAGCCAGCTGGACCTCAGAGTGTCCCACAGGTAGGTGCCTGGCACAGGTCACAAGGGAGAGAGCTGGGTTCACAGGTTCCCTGTGGTGGTTTTGCAGGGCGTGTGGGAGTGGCAGCTATCTTAGGGAGATCAGCGAGTCCCTCCTGAACAGGTACTGAACAGCAGACCCTTTGTAGATGACACACAATTCAGTTTGGGACCTCACAGGGAACATGCCAGGGCCGCCTCTGGGTCACCCAGGCCTCCCAGGGTATCGGTGGCAATCTAGTTATTAATAAGCTACCTGGCCACGGGTCCTCACCCGTTTGTTTCTTCTGGGGTATCTTGAGCACCCTTCACTTTCCTAATGACCCCCTCCCCTTGTCCTTATGCGGTAAACAAGGCAGGTGGCAGCACCTCCACATAACAAAGGAGCAGATGGGTGGCAGCCACCCACATGAGCAGGAGGTGAGATTAGAGCCAGCTTTCCACTGTCCGTGGAGAATGATGGCCCCTTCCATGGCCAATTTGCAGTAGGCAGAAGAGACTCTGGAAGTCAACTCACTCACTGACCTCCTGCGTGCCAAGGAGCCTTGAGAGCTTGGCTCTCCCTGCGTGGGAGACTTGTATCCCCCTAGCAAGAAAAGAGTTACGGAGTTAAGCACGAGTGGAAACCAAATGGTTGGACAGCTTTCCACCTGCGACTGGAGTTGAAGGATGGTCTCAAAGCCATTGCTGCACCAGTGTGTACGCTTCGGGCAATGACTGGGATTGCACCGTCACCTCGTCCATGACCACCAAGCGGTGAGGATCCTGCCCACGTGAGTCTGTCAAATGCTTAAATACACACACACACACACACACACACACACACACACACCAAAATCCCGAAGGCTGGTAAGGCATTCTGGTGGTGAAGACAGAGCATGTCAATTCACTTAATTTGCTAAATAGGTTTTTGTGAGCCAGTCTGCATCTCAAACTTCTTGCCCCAAACCTCATAAAATAAAACCAAGACAGACATCTGGTGTTTCCGACGGCCAGGCGTGGGTCACTCTCACTGCAGCGTAACGCAGGCCAATCTTCCTTGCTCACTAAGTCGGGAAGTTTCTTCCAGTGCCAGCGCCAGGCTGGGTCGGGATGCCCTGCAGCTCTGAGCTCAGGTGGCCCTGTCCCTTGAATGCGTAGAGACCTCCTGGGTGCCCATGCCTTCTCCCTCTAAGGCACTCACACCACAGACACGAAGAGAGCCCCTGCCACACAGCTGCTGGCTCTGCATAGCAGCTTCTCACATGACTGCACCGCCAAATTCACGTGGCAGGCACTGGGCTTCGTCCCTCCTCCTGCACTGTGGGAACAGCGGTTCTGAATCGGCTGGCACTCAGGTGCATTGTTTTAAGGTGTAGAATTTAAAAGCATCCATGGCAAAGTCCCACCCAGCATAGCTTTTTCTTCCCCACTGTCCCAAATCCACTGGGATTAAATGCTTGGCCACACCAAGAGCCGAAAAGCTGTTCTCCTCATCTGCAAACATATTGTCTGTTTCATTCCTGAAGACTTCTCCTCGCATTGTGTTTTCTAAATGGCTGTATTTATGGCTGAGTGGACAGGCTTCATTTGGTAAAACTGGTGTTCCTTTGAACAGGGGTTGATGGGATTGATTCTCTGTAGTTGGTTCCAGCCCTCCCCGCTGCAGCCTCAGACCCTGCCCAGGTCTGTGTGGTGTAAGGGCTGGGCTGAAAGCTTGGTTGGAAGCCAGGCTAGCACCCCAGGCCATGGCTCCACAGGCTTCCTTGTTGCTGCGAATGCCGTTTGGGGGCAGCTTTTGAATGAGCAGAGGTGCTTCATAACCAAACTGTGCAATGGAAAACTTTCTCCAGGTGGTGCCCCTCAAGCCTCCAGCCTGGCATCGCCCCACGGGGCCTTGAGGAGCCACCGGTCAGGATTTTCGAAGAAACTGCTGAAAGACTTGGCATGGCCTTTTCAAGCTGCCTGTGTGGCACCAAGCAGTAGCCACTAGGTGGCAGTGTGGCGCTGCAGGAACTGGGGTCCACCTTGCACTTGGCTCAAAGTCATCCCTAGGGACCAGAGGTCGCCTTTCTACAGGACACATACAAAAATCGAGGAATAAGGCATGTCCCGTGCTTATTTCCCAATTCTGGAATCTATCAGGCTCTCTGGGCTGCTTTGCGAAGCTAGCCCCTTTTGTGAATCAGATTCTGCATCAGAAGAACCACCCGCAGCAATTACACTGGGCCAGAGACCACGCCCACCCTGGGTCCCAGGGGCACGCTGCACAGTCTTGCTTCCCCACCGCACAAGCTCTGTGGTCTGGCTTTCTGTGTGGCCAAGGAACACGAAATGTGCATGATGCTTTCAGGTGCAGATGCTCATCACACATTCCAGATCACAGGCACTCTGGGGCCGGGAGAGCAGCTCGCCTGCTCTCCCCTCTGCACAGCTCCCTGGGTATCTGCTTTCAGCACCATCCATCAGCTGACAAAACTCAAAGGTCAAACCTTATCTTCCGGGCAGCGGATCTTCTGGTAGAGCCGCTGTGAATCCCTGCCTTTTACTGTCTGGGAATTACGGCCCACTTGACTACATTTGCCTCCAATGCAAAAAAAAAAAAAAAAGGATCCTTTCTCAAGGGAATTGAGGGAGTGAGATAGTAACAATTACCAGGATAGCTACACTCCCCCACAGCCCCTCTGCCCTGCATACACTCTGCTCCCTCTAACAGGATGGTGTGTGTGCACAGGCCAGCACAGGCTGGGGTGGCAATGGGCAAGGGCGTTTTGTTGCCGGAGACCAAGTCTTTCAGCAAATGCCTGACAACTGACAGCCTCTGAGCTGCTTTACCCCAACAGCTTGGTTGGAAGGAAGACATCTGTGGCCCCAAAGCCAAATAAATCTGCAGACAGTATCAGAGCATCCAAAATGGGGGCTCAAGGGATTCTCTGGTTGAGGCTTAAATTGTTGGAATAAGGATTTTCCCCAAATGGCTACAGGAAAGAGAAGATGGGACTAAAGTCATGGGCTGTGGGGAAGCAGAGCAGGATCTGGACCCACGCCTGGGTCCCAGCACAGACCCGCCAGGATTCTTGAGATCACGCCGTGCACATGGAAGCCACAGAATTTATTAGAATTTGCGGAAGCATGAGATAATGTACCACAAAATAGTTTGATTTTTACAACATAAAAGAAGTTGTCAATGTACACAGGGTTGTTGTTAGCAAAAAGGGGAGGCAGGGCAGTTTCACATTTTTTGAAAAGTGGTGGACGACAACTACACTTGTCCTTAAAGTAAAAGAAAAGCAGGAGAGACCCAGCAGAGACCAACCTGATTTGCAGTTAGCATCGGAGTCTAAATCTAGTATCACAACTTTAAGAAACTCTAAGAAAACTATTAGAAAAATAGAACATCAAACAAGCAAAAAAATATACAAATGTACATAATAAAAAACACACAACTCTTAATAATGGCTCCATGTTCAGTAGAAGAAAACATTTACCAGAGAAACCACAGCTATTCAGGTTTGATAATAAACCAACCCTCATTGGTATCATTACCCTTAGTGCTCCTTAAACTCGTTGAAGCTGAAAGGCACAACTGAAGCAGGAAACTTATCTTAAATATATATTATAACTTCTCAAATGGGAAAATAAGTCCCAAACTTAATAGTTTGTCATCAAGAAACACAAAACCATTTGCCTTGTTAATAAATTAACAGTCTGAATGCATCTTTCCATCCCTGCTTCCTGACCCTGCTGGACACACTAATAAATACCCTGAGAAAATCTTCTCTTTAAGCTTGGCCAAGGCACTCCATCTCCTGTGGGGTTTTCAGCTGGCACTCAGCACATTTGTAGAATGACCCAGGAGGGCTCCATGGTAACTGTGCCCCGAGACTCCAGGCCCAGCGGGGTCCCGATGGCAAGAGCATTGTGGCTCAGGGATGCACTGGCACAGAAAGGCTGGACTCGAGGAATCGAGGGGTGAAGATGGAGTCGGCTGGCATTTTTTGCCTTAAAAATCCATTAGGAGTCATAAGCGTGATGACACATGGAGTGTAGCTTTGCGCACCACTGGATCAACAGGAATCAATTTCATGACTGAAAGTCCACAGGAGCCTGGCAGAATGTCCATCTCCCTCTCCCTTCAGAGGCTTATATATAATCTTATGACGATGGCAAACAGATATATCTTAAATTACACATAACAATTATACATAACATATATCCAGATCCGTCTGCAGGTGAACTCTGCATCAGTTCCACATACGAGCCTCACACCCTGCCACCCAGCAACTTCCCCGTCCTCGGCACTGTCAGGAGACCAGCAGCGCTCGGACACGAACATGCCTCTCACGCACCCCAGAACACAGCTGTGCTGGGGTTGGGCACAAAGGCCCCGCACTCCCTGTCTTCATGGTGTGGGTTCTTGGGTGCCAACAGAACTGTCAGCTTTTATTAAGAAGGAAAGGTCTGCGTAAAAATGGGACGTGTGAATCAGAAGAGGGGCCGTGGCACAGAGCCAGGCGGGCTTGCTTTAGCAGTGAGTGCTGCGTCATGCAGTGCCCAGGACCTTGCCTATAAGCCTGGGTGAGGCCCCTGTGGGGCATGTCCACGTGCCCCCCACCAGGACTCATCGCTCTGGCTCCAGTCTCCACCATGGGTTGCGCTGGAGGCCACACCACGTGGGACTGCAAACACCAGCCACTTCACAATGCCTGCTCGCGGCAGGGGCACGGCAGGGAGGAGCTGGCATCATCAGATTTCCACCCGTCTGGACAAAGGTGGGCAGGCCATGCACCCTTCCAGCTGCGCACACGGATGTGCTGACGGTGCAGGAGGGAGCGCGTCAGGGCCTTGGCGACGGGGATAGGTGGAGAAGCCCACTGACCCCACCATCCTGCGGTCACCCCTGGCTTCATATCGGCTCTTGGCCACTGTGCTAGAGTCAGCACAAGGGACCAGGGAGCTGGTTGCCTGAGAGAGATAAGAGAAGTTGCAGTGGAGAGAGAGTTTTTGCTACTGCAAAAACCAGAAGTAGGGGAAGATCTCAGCAATTCTGACAACAGTATACATTCAGCGACCTTTCTGAGACAGCCCGGGGAAAATGCATCTATCACTCTGTCCTCCTAATTTGGAAAAATAAATCCGCTGCACAAAGCCTTGGCCAAGGGGGTGTGAGCAGGGATGGTAAGTAGAGTGGGGGGCATGCAGAGGCCTGGTCTCCTCTGGACGCTGCTCCTCCCCACTGCAGAGCTGCCCTCCTGTAAGCCAGCTCCTGAGCCAGCCGCCAACAAGGCTCCTGCTGCCTCCCTGGAGACCCTCTTCATCCCCCTCTTCAGCAGAGGTCCTGAGGCAGGGGCCTGGGGATCCACTGGGTTTGCTGCTTCATGAATTTGGGCCTTCAGAGGTCATGAACACATGCAGGGCAGTCACAGGGGTTGTGGGAGACAGGAAGGGATGTTTACCCATCACAAATGGGTCTTCCCAATAAGGGTATTTATTTGTGGCTGGTGTAGAGATAAAAGTAGACACAATACTCCCTTGGTGGGTGTGCCTCTAGTAATGTGTAAGTTCTGACTATGTAGGAAAATCCTGGCCAGCAGAACTAAGAATATTCTTGTTTGGGCAAGGGAACTAAGAGATGTGAAACTATCAATATTTTCACTTGTATTTTTATTTCAGGGAAAGAAATGAGGGATCTGATAAGAAAAAAGTCTATTAAAATTGTGAGGCTTACTGCAGACACCATTGCTTAAATTACTCCCCTCGCACACAGCAGAGAAAACCCCTGGCAACTGCACAAAAAACTACTCATAAAAGCACGGTGACCAGTGAACTATGATGCAAGGCACCTCCACGTGTCCTTTCCTAACCAGGAAGCCCATCCTGTAAGGAGGGGGTGCGGGGGGTCCCATCCCTGCCGAGCCTAGGCTAGCTTCCGCATCGAGCTTTAAGGCCTCTGCGTGAGGAAGGCCACAGACTCCCAGCTGTCAGCGAGCCCTCACGGTGAGACTCGGAGCAGGGGAGACACACCTCCTCCATCTACAGAATGATTCATGGCGCCCACTGAAATGTCACATGTCACCTCTAAATAGTCTATTGGGTGCTGTCTTCACAGAAACTTCAGCCAGAAAGAAAAACCAGAGAAAAAGGAAAAAAAAAAAAAAAAGCAATTCTCTCCGACCACTTCACTTTTCTTGAGACTGTCTATCCCTCGAGTTCTCTTTGCTTATGCAGAAAATAACAGAAAAAAAAAAATCAAGCAAATAACTACCAGGTCCTAAGACGAGACAACCAAAACCCCAACAAAATAAGTTAGTATTTATCAAAATATGTTACAGCACCAATCTATATAAATGTCAATACCTCTCTTTGGAAATCGGAACTTTGGGCTCTTTTGATGCTCCCTCTGGAACATTCAAAATGACATCAGAATAAAGCTCCCAGCAAGGTGAGCAGGCCTGATACGGAGGCCCAGCCCATGGCTGCCCACCTGCCCTCCACTGGCGTGTTCACAAATTCTTGCACTTCTCTCCGAGAATCTTCTGGGGGCACAGGGAGGACACAAGTGCCCTCAATTTATCAGGCTTCTACCAGATTTGTGTCAAAGGCCAGACTAGGAAGAAATGGACAGGAAACTTAAGTTTTGAAAGCAACATTTCCATTCCCCTGGCGTCCAAAATGCCTGCCTCCCTTTCCCTCCCCCATCAGCATGGCCCCTCTGTCTCCTCTCCTGAAGCACTCTCTCAATGGGACGCTCCACCCACGTTCAGGTTTCCTCTGGCTTCCATCTACAAGGAGGGTGCGTGAAATGGTGTTGGCCGCAGGCCCCGACCCGGGCAAGACAGTCCAGGGTGGAGTGCATTGTAGCTATGGGGGTAGGGAGGATGCTCGGGTCTGTCCCTCTCGTGGAGGCATGGGGTACGAAGCATCCGGATGACAGATACACAAAAGGGACAGCAATATGCCTGGAAATCATCTCCCCTACAAACCACGCATCTCAGCAATACGCCAGCCACAGGGGTGATGACGTGGCCATTTCCACGTTAATGTTATGCCCTAACTTAATCTGGGGGAGTGAGTCACAATTTCATGGACTGCGGATTGATTTCAATTTCATCATGTCACAGAGAGGCCAGACAGCTCATGTCAGGGCCAGAAACGCATGGCCCCAACATGCCCTAAACCCAGACTGAGCTGCCACCAGCCTTGAGAACTTTACAAGAGCCACCAGACTGGCTCCAAAGCATGGGAGGGCAAGACTGAGTGAACAGTGGCGACTCACAGGAAACAGACTTCTAACTCGGCCGCCGTGAGGCCAATCCTGCAGACAGTCTCATGTTCCAGTTACTCAGGACACAGCCAGTCAGAGAAGACAGCAGGAGCAGCAAGAACTGGCCCAGGCCTGGAGGCCACGAGCCGAAGAAGGTCCCTGGTTTACATACGTGTGCACACACATGCGTAAGCAGAGTAGGCCCTGATGGGAGTGATCCCTTCTTCCTCATTTGAGAGGAACCAGCTGCCCTCAGCCCCGCTGACCAGCCAGTCACGGTGTCAGAGCAAAGCCCTGAGAAGCTGAGGGGCAGGCGAGGTCCAGCCCTAATGATCCATCTGAACGCAACGGGAGGACAACAGGCCTGATTTTCCTTTTTAAGCTCACTACTGTCGTTTGGCTCTGAGGGTGGGGAGCTGCTGGGGACACACTGTTTTGTGGTACTCATCTGGCTTGATTGCTGGGTGTCTGGGGCTGAGCAGGAAGATGGCTGCGAAAGTTTGGAGTATGCACAATTTCAATCCCAGAACAGTCCCTGGGGAGGAAGGCCTGGTTCCCAAGATAAGGAGAGAAGGTGACCTCCGTTCTGCCTGAGGCTGTGGCAGATCCGGGCTGAGCTGATAGGGGAGGAACTGCTTTGTTCAGAGAAGTGAGGAGACACAGTGGCCACCTGCAGCCTAGTGGCCCCAGCCAAGCAGCTGTCTGGAGGTGACCAGGACCTGGAGAGCCGGCTGCAGAGCCGAGGGTGGGCTGGGGCTGCAGTTCAAGTAATTGCACCGTCAGCTGCAGTGAGGATGTGGATGCAGGTGGTTTCTGTTGCACTGGTGGGGAGGGTGGGGTGCCTCCCGGTCCTCTGGGGGCGTCCCTCGGAGCTGCTGCCACTTCCGGGGGGCGGGGCTGTGCGTCACTTGCACTGGTCCAAGTTGCCGTCAGGAGTCCTTGCTTGGTCAGCATCCAGGGACGCCTCCTCACTGTGCCACAGGCCGTAGCCAAAGTAGATGATGAAGCCTGCGGGCCGACAGCAGAGACGGGCATGAACAGAACGCTGGCTGCACCACCGCAGGGAGGGCTGGGAGCCCAGGGGAGCCGCGCAGCAAACCCTCTCAGGCAGCCTGCCCCTGCCTGGCACGAGCCCACAGCCAGCAGCCCTTGGGACCTTTCCACATCTGGAGCAGCTGCCACACGAAGGCCACTGCGACATCTGGCAAAGCCCAACATTCCTCTGGACGGCCTCATGCTGCAGCATTTCCTGAGCAGACAGAGCAGCTGGGCCAGGGCCACCAGAAGCCGTTGGGTCCTTCAGCTTAACCCCCTGATGCCCCCTGAGGCCACGAGAGTATCAGGAATGTGCACTATGGAGATGGGGTTTCCTGCAGGCGCTGGAGGGCTCCAGGCTCTCAGCCTGGACAGTCCCACTGCCCGTTTCCTCCATGTAACTGACCATCAGACTGCAGGAGCCACCGAGCCCCGGGAACGGACTTCACACAGGAGTCCACAGTCTGTTCCTGTGCCCAGGACTCTGGGGTGGGTCCAGGACCTATGCTTCTAACCACCTGCCCAGGGAATGTGTCCAGATGGCCCCAGGTAATTGGGGCCACCTTGTGTGGTTGACACAGGAAAGAGGCCTGAAAGCAAGGACTCAGCCACCCAGAGCCCAGGAAAGGAGCTCAGGCTCCCAAACACAGGGACTTTGACAGGGATGCTGGGAAGAGGCACCCTCTGCCTTCACCAGGCCTTGAGGAACTGGCCAGTGGGCTGTGAGCAGTTTTTTCTCAGAAAGGCTCTAGGAGACGTCTGTCTAACTAGATATGGGCTGGACTTTGCAGAGAATGAGGACGCACCCTGGTGCCAGCAGACAACAGGCCTCAATGGACTTGCTGGAGGAAGAGCACCCCGCAAGGGCCCTGGAAGATAAGGCAGCAGCCATCTGCCCCAGCATGCAAACTCGGGGCTGCGAGGCTGTTGGGACATGGTCCTGAGGGGCAAGGGCCAGGGCCGCTCTCCTGGCCATCAGCACTATGACTCAGATGCTGAAGGAAGGAAGCGAGTCCCTCCCCTCCAGCCCCTGGGGCGAGACGTCCAGAGGGTGGGACTCAGCTGGCCCTACAGGCTGCACCAACCCCTGGTGACCGATCTCATGTGGGAGCCCCCTATCCCAGTGGCATGGCCCATAGGCTCCAAAACACTCTCCTTCTACAGAGACGATGCCATCACAGAGAGCCCATGACACCCACCCCTGCCTGGGCCTAGTGCCCATGCCAATCTGGTGCTGGGCAGGCCAGGGGGCCGGGAGGCACACACCAGACTTTCCTGTCCGGGGTGAAAATAACTGGTACCTTATCTGCACCAGACTCATCACTTTGTTCCTGTTAATATCAAGGTCTTGCCCAATGGAAGAAATAGTTTGGGCAAGAGGCAATGAAAACAAAAAGTATCTAACAGGGAGGAGAGGACTCACAGCCTACCAGGGATTCAGCATCATCTTCGAGAAAGCTGCTGACTGCATGTGCGTCATTCTGTTATGAAATCTGAAACACGGGAGGCTCCCGAGAGATGCTGGTGGCAGCATCACGTACCTATCAGCATCCACACGGCAAACCGGACCCAGGTGCCCTGGTCCAGCTGCATCATGAGATAGACGTTCACGAAGATGCTCAGGACGGGGAGCACTGGCAGGAAGGGAACCTGCAGAGACAGGAGGCGGTGTCAGTCCACAGCAGTGGCGCCGGTTCCAGCAGTTAAGTAAAACTGTCTAGCAAAAGGCAGCACACCTGAGAGTGACAGGGACTGTCAGGTGAGCGTGGGGAGGAGAGAGGGAGTGCCCATCCCAACACACACACCCCCACGGATAAATCTTAGTAGGTGGGGATTTGGTTCTAATTTTTCTCTGCTGCAATTCTCCTGCTAAAGAAAGGACTAGAAGACAGACCTCCACGTTGCCCCGCAGGTCAACAACCTTTTTTATTATTTCTGTAATCTAAAAATGCAGAAGCCTTGCCCATCGCTAAGGCTTGGAAAACTCATGCGATCAACCTGAGCAGACATTTAGGAGAAGCGTCCCACCACCCCGGAGGGCTGCTCCACGGGGTCTGCTGTTCTATATACACTTAGGGAGCGTCCCACCACCCCGGAGGGCTGCTCCACGGGGTCTGCTGTTCTATATACACTTAGGGAGCGTCCCACCACCCCGGAGGGCTGCTCCACGGGGTCTGCTGTTCTATATACACTTAGGGAGCGTCCCACCACCCCGGAGGGCTGCTCCACGGGGTCTGCTGTTCTATATACACTTAGGGAGTGTCCCACCACCCCGGAGGGCTGCTCCACGGGGTCTATTATATATAAACTTAGGGAGCGTCCACCACCCCGGAGGGCTGCTCCACGGGGTCTGCTGTTCTATATAACTTAGGGAGCGTCCCACCACCCCGGAGGGCTGCTCCACGGGGTCTATTATATATAAACTTAGGGAGCATCCCACCACCCCGGAGGGCTGCTCCACGGGGTCTATTATTATATATAAACTTAGGGAGTGTCCCACCACCCAGGGGCTGCTCCACGGGGTCTGCTGTTCTATATACACTTAGAGAGTGTCCCACCACCCGGAGGGCTGCTCCACGGGGTCTGCTGTTCTATATAAACTTAGGGAGGGTCCCACCACCCTGGAGGGCTGCTCCACGGGGTCTATTATATATAAACTTAGGGAGCGTCCCACCACCCCGGAGGGCTGCTCCACGGGGTCTGCTGTTCTATATAAACTTAGGGAGCGTCCCACCACCCCGGAGGGCTGCTCCACGGGGTCTGCTGTTCTATATAAACTTAGGGGCAACTGGCTTCATCAGCAGCACCCTTGACACTCTCTGGGGAAGAGGCGGCACATTTCATAAAACACTGATCATAAGGAACGCTTGTTTTCCAGACAATTCAGAAATGGATGCCGAATCTCCAGGTGCTGGCAAGGTCTCCCTTGGCCTGTGTCATGCAGGAAGGTGTCAGCCTGCCCTTGACTACTCAGGGAAATGCCCAGGGGAGGAGGGCTGCTGCCTCCTTCCAGGGTCTGGTCCTCTCTGTGCCTTCAGTGCCCCTGCCCCATCTTACCTGGAGCTGGCTGACAAAAGCCTTCCTCAGGAGCACCCAGGCCCGGCTGAGCCCACACAAGGCTGGCCCAGCAGCAGGAGGTGTGTGCTAGGGTTCCTTCCCTAGGCCGAGCTGCTCACCTTAAATGAGAGCTTGGTCTTGCTCTCGGGCTGCCTCCAGATGACACCCGTGACCACGGCACAGAGGAGGGCAGAGCCTGCGAGCATAAAGACTGCCCACAGCGCCCCTCTGGTGAGAGCCTCCCTTCCAAGCACCGTCACAATGCAGAAGGTGATGATGAGAACAGCTAAGGGGAAGGAAAAGACAGAGCAAGCTGCAACTCAACCATTTCTCCATTTCCCACAGGCATCCGCTGCTCTCCCCTCAACTTGTGGCGAGAGAGGCTCCCTTTCTGAAGGCGTCAACTTCAGTTAGCACAGAGCAGCTATGCCCAGGAGCGAGACAGATGTTCATCTGCTCCAGCACCTTCCCCCAACCCCAGCTCCACTGCCTAGAAACCATGCAGTGCCAACAAGCAAGGCCCCAGGGAAGGGCTGGCTCTTACCTATGAGGCTGGTTGAAATGTTCACAATTAGCCCAGAGATTTTGGAAGGCTCCGTGTTTTTGGGCGACAGTATGGTCTTCAAAGAGAACATCTCTGCCTCTGGTAAAAAGCCCAGCTGGGAATCATTGCTGCTTGCCAACTCATTTTGGTCTGCTTGATCTAACTCGTCAGAAGTACTGGCCATCTGGTATACCAGGTTAGGTTGCTCTGGCTGATACCTGGAAAGAAAGGTATTATGTGACTACCATCATCCGCTTCAAGCAAAAGGACATGCACCAACTCAAGTTCTCAATAAGCCTCCAAAGTTAGCTGCCCGGGACACAAGGTATAAAATGGGAAGGATATAGTCAGATGCTGCATTGTAGACAGACGAGGAGAGACCGGGAACACCACCTCCCACTGTTGCTTCTGGGGAACATCCCCCATGGTCTCTGCTTCGGGGTGACAGGACCTCCACCATAAGCAGCCCACAGGAATACCCTGAGAGGATCTCTCTTGCTCTGAGAAGTGGCAGTGGCCCTCAGATGCTAAAGATATTAGGCCACTTCCCACAAAATTACTGCTGTAGGGAGCAAAAAGGAAGGAGAGAAATAGAAAGCAGTAACGCCAGGATCCTATTTGGCACAGAGAGCCAGAGAAATTTGGCTGCAGGCTGATGGATTTGAGAAATTCTGTTTGCGTGCCTTAATTGGATCAATTTATTTTAAAACTCCAAGTACGTCAGAGTAAATAATTCTGTGTGGCTGGTCGGAGGGCCGAGCCTGCAGCACGATTTCCAAGACATGAGCTACCTGCTAGTGGAGCATCCGTTCTGAATGAGGGGTCTTATCTTCCCACCCAAAATGAACAGAGTGCAAATCTTTTCCACCAGCTTTGAAAAACAGAGTGCTGTATGAATTATTTTGCATATGATCAATTCTAAGAGGGAGTATAAAGATATCAACCATTTTTGTACGGATTCGCTTGTGCAGCACCACTCGGTCAATTAAAAAAGTGGGGGACCTCAGAGAATCTCCTAGCGCTGGGCCCCCTGGGGAAGAATAAAGGGTCCCCAATAGTCTTAGCTGATTCTACAGAGCTTCTGCTAAGTCTCAGCCTGGGCTTTATGTGCATCGGCTGCTGAGCACCTTGGAGATGCAATCAATGGCCTGGCAGGTGGGAATCCCTGAAAAGAAATGAGGAGGCTCTTGAGGGCAGACCAATGCTGAGTGTCTCCATGAGCACAGGTTCTCAGGATGGAAGCTGCCCAGGGATGAGCTTTGGGGAGTGGGCACTGGGGCAGGTGAGAACACCGAGGCACCAAGCCCAGGCCCAGAGCAGCTTTACTGCGACTGCGAGAGGCTTGCCTGGCCCCAACCAGGCCACAACAAGCCAACTACACAGTGTCCCTGAACATCAACCTAGGGCACCCCATGCCACGTAATGGGATTCATTCCTCCAGCCACAGTGCAACAAAGCTGCAGAAGCATTACGCTGACCTGGGTTTCACAGGCCTTGGGTTTCCATAACTCCTACCAGGGCAGCCCTCTATCCTCTCTGTCCCAAGAATCTGAACCAAGTTGCAATCAGTCTTCAAAAATTCTTATCCCAGGATCCTGGCCTAATACTTGGGCCAAGAATCTATTTCCATCCACCCAACATCTAGCCATAAAAATGAGGGCACATGATAGAGGGGGGTGAGGGGCCACCCAACTCTTGCCAAGGACGTCCTCCTAACTGGGCTCTCAACCAAGGTCCTCCCCTCTCCTTCGCAGCTCACATTGGAGCCATCACCAACCTAAAAGTTTCATTCATCACATAAACCATAGCGGAACTGTGAAAAGGCTACCAGGTACATCTGCATTTCTGTCATGAAACCCCAAAAAGCCATACATACCGTAAGACCAACACACAGGCAGCCACCAACGAGTAAGCCAGGAGAGTGCCAATGGACATGAGGTCCACCAAGTCCTTCAGGTCAAAGAGGAAGGCCATGACAGCTGGGAAGAGACAGACACCAGGATCTGTGGATGGCCGTCTGCATGCACGGACAACCAGGACCACCACCACCTGCCATCCAGGGCAGCGAAGGGGGCTGCTTTTTCTCCCACCCTCTTCCTGGCCTTCCCATAGAAGGACATAGATTCAATCACAGACACAGTCCTCAATAGACAGTAATAATCATTAACATTTGTATAGAGAATACCTTTGCTCTGGTGATTTTAATGGCAACTTTGTAAGCCATCATTGTATTACAGATGTTAACAGTCACACAGGTTAGGAGACTTATCTAAGATCACACAGCTCATAAGCATAGGTATAAGGATGTGAACTAGGTTCTTATGACGCTGAGTCCTGTTTGTCTTCCTCGAGACCATGCTGATTCACAGACTCATGTGCATCCATCCATCATCCATCCCATCGATCCATCCATCCACTCACTACCATCCACTCACCATCCATCAATCCATCTGCCCGTCTTCCATCCATCTATCTATCCATCCATCCATTCATCCATCCGATCCAGCCATCCATCCATTCAGCATCTATCCATCTACCCATCTTCCATCCATCCAGCTCTGGTGAGAATGTGCCCATCACTGGGTTCTAGGTACTCACTATTGAACAGGGCAGACCACAGTCCCCAGCCTTCCGAGTGTACCCCACCAAGACACAGGCATCAGTGGGCAACAGTGCTGGGTGATAAAGAAGGGCAGGTCTGGTGCTCTGGGGGGACTCACACGGGGTCCTAACCCAGGCAGGCGAGCAGGAAAACAGAGTTCTTCACTTGTGAAGTCACTCACATGGAAGAAATCTCAAGCGCTGTTCTCAAACAACATAGTATCAGCCCCTTCACCGTGTGCCTTGCCTTTAAAATGAATTAAAACCTGCACCCTCATTTGAACATCTTTTGTGAGTTTTGGGAGAGGATGCATGTCTACTCATGTGGGTGTGTATGTCAAGTACTCATTAAAAAACAACTTGGCTAGATCTGCTTTGGGATATTTTCAAAACACATGCAATCAACACAAGCTAAAATACCAACACAAAACCATTATTTTTCCACATATATCTCTCAAGCCCCTCTAGATCACTGCAACTAAAACAAATTTAAATGGAGAATAAAACAAAATTAAAGAGCAATGAGGGAGGGCCTTTTGGATAATCAGAACAGCACCCAACAGCATGCCACAGATGCCAATGCTCCTACTCATGGGAAACTCGAGACTAATTTCTTCCATGGGAGGTGATTTTAGAAAATCAAATACTTATTTACCACTCCCACCAAATGAAAAGGGTAAATCCTGGATTTTGTGAATGGCACGTACTTTACAGTCACTTCAAAGAGCATGGTTTGATCTCCCTCTATCAGCAGGGGAAGGAAATTGAGGCCAGTCTTTAACATGATCAAATTCCGGGTAAGGCCTGAGAAAACAATGACTATTTCCAAATCCTTAATCCTGTAAATATACTGGTCACATTCTGATGTATAGTGCCTCTCAATCTGACCACTGTGGTCACTCTCAAGAACATAGAATCACGTAAAAAAAAGTTTCATAATTTAAAAATAGGTTTGTTTTATTACATGATATTAATCTAAAAAACTAAGCACAGTTTGCTAAAGGCATAAATGCTAATAAAACTTAGAGAATAATTCATTCATTTAAGAAGGTCAAGGGCCTTACCAATGGCTGTTTGACAAGTTGCTGTGTTAGAAACTGGGACTGATATCACATGCCCCAATTTGCCAAAAAGACCCACTGCTCTGCTCAGACCCTGGAAGGAGCTTGGCTACTTTGGCATGAAAACAATCCTGGAACCACAAGGCCGCTCCACTGTCCTGGGTGCACATCCTCACTTCACCTCCCTGGGCCTCCACTTCTACATCTATACAGTGGGCTGGCGTCTGCCTTTCAGGGCTATGAAATGCAACCGCAAAAGGAGGAGACATAAAACCACAGGTACAGTGCGCACGTGAGCTTCCTTTTGAGTTCTCCTTTCCATCATCTACGGCCCTGAAACACCCACATGGCCCAGATTAGTCATCCATCAAAAAGATCCTCTCAGCGATGATGCTCCTCTGACAAGACGAAGCTCCACTGGGTCTGCTGTTACAGATAAACTTAGCAGCAAGTGGCTTCATCAGCAGCACCCTTGATACTCTCTGGGGAAGAGGCAGCACATTTCATAAAACACTGATCATAAGGGACACTTATTTTCCAGAGAATTCAGAATTGGATGCCGAATTTCCAGGTGCTGGCGAGGTCTCCCTTGGCCTGTGTCATGCAGGAAGGTGTCAGCCTACCCTTGACTACTCAGGGAAATGTCCAGAAATGGGGGAAAAGGGTTTTGGGGGAATACTGTGTGTTCTAAGCTCTGCCCAATGAGATGAAAACCAGAGTGCAAACTGTTCGAAAATTCTCTCCCATCCTCTGTCAAACTGGCCTCTGCCTTTTGTCAAAATGTCAGTCAACTTTCAATGAATCAGGCTCCAAGTATAAAAACCAGGAGTTAAAAAGACCAGTTGAGATTACTCACAGACCAGAACAAGGCAAGATGCCTCCCTAGGGAGTAATGACTCCATTGTTAAAATATTTACATGTGAAATGAGCTCTAGTACTCACCAGCAATGGCACCTGAGGCTAGTGTGGCGATTATTGGTGTTTTGGTCCTATCGTTGACCTTAGCCAAGAATTTAAATAGCAGTCCATCCTCAGCCATGGCATAGATAACCCGAGGCATGGGAAACATGGAACCTAGAAGACTAGATGGGGAGAGGCAAACCACGTGAGTGAACCTGGCTCATAAGGGATAAAGGAACCACATCCAGCCATGCTCGGTTTACCACGGAGGAGAGGGAGTCTGAGCTCACCAAGAGCTGCCATCCCTCCACAGGGTGAAGCCAGTGGCCAAAAGACTTGGCATTTAATAAATCAACCCCAGAAAGAGCACACACTGTGAGTAAGGGTTAAGGTAAAGAGTAGGGAACATCTATCTAACATACACTAGCATGAGACCCAGTACCGTCTTTACAGATGGAAAACTGTATTTATTCCTGCAATTATTTCTAGTTGAATCAAACAGAAAATACAACCATCACTGCATTCACGAAGATTTCCCCGTGGTAAATCAATATTTACCAAATAGCTCTGTTTATACAGGCTAAGAGGAAATACATTGGTGAAAACGTTTCTCATTAAAAGGCATTTATTCCCTTCTTCAAAGTAGCTTCTGCATGACAGCCAAACTGAGGGCCAAACTATGGTGTTCAAACAGGGAGCCTGTTCCAGTGGCCAGATTTAGGGACAGGGAGCCAGTCCCTTGCTAAGCAGATGATGCTGAAAAGCCAGCCTCAGGTTCCTCAGGATGAAAATCTCAATAACACAACTCTTGGGATGATGAAGACTGACAAGGGGAAAGCCACATGATCAAGGCTAGGTTGGGTGCTCGGTCTATTTCAAGGGTAAAGAATGCTGGCAGCCGACGTGTGTCTCGCATGGCTGTACCTGGTCTGCTACAGCCTGACCCCTGCTGGTGGTTCCACCCCTAGGAGCAGCCACCACAGAAAGGCCTCTCACCTGGCAGAAAGAGCACAGAGGGAGCCCACGGCCACTGCGTACTTGGCGCCTTCCCAGCCCACATGCTTAAAGGCATCGGGCAGGGGGCTGTTATTGTCCAGGCAGAAGTAGGGCATCATGAGCGTGAGGGCGGCCGACACCCCGAAGTAGGCGATGAAGCAGATCAGGAGGGACGCCACGATGCCCACAGGGATGGCCTTCTGTGGGTTCTTCACCTCTTCACCTGGAAGCACCAAGGGGTTAGCAGAGGAGGGCACACAGCAAGAGGCAGCGCATCTGCCCACATGACACCCAAGGCCTCTCAGTGCCAGGGAACCCACGCAACACTACGAGAAAACTCCCCGCAGCGCTTGGCCCTGTGGGCACTGGGGCCTCCTGTGCTCCCGGGAGCGGAGGGGTGGTGCTCAGGAAGACACATCAGACAGCCCACGGCTCTGAAACCGCGTTCTCGGCCTGAATGTGGTGGTGCAGCCAAGGAAGGGACTTGTTTCCTTTGGCAGAGAAAATATGGCCTATTCAGTCCACCAGGATGACAATGTTGTGAATGGCCTCACTCCTCCCGGAAGATGCTCAGATAAGAAGTCAGGCCACAGCCACGCAGCTATGATCCCACTGTAACAGCGGAACCTTAGCCTCATTCAAGATGCAGCTTCCATCAGGCGTTGACACTTGGGGATGTGATGATTGTTTGCGGGTGGGAGGGGTTGGCAGGAAAGTACAAACCTACACGTCGCTCATGTGTGAAAGAGTGGCGACTGGACCGTGCCAGCAAGGAGGGAAATGACTAGCCGTGGGCAGCACTGGCTTGTCTGCCCGGGATGCAGGAGGACCCGGGACTGCAGGGGGCTGGCGGGCATACCTGTGGTGGCGATGCAGTCAAAGCCCACGAAGGCATAGAAGCAAGTCGCTGCCCCTGACAGGACACCAGAGAACCCGAAAGGCATGAATCCACCAACACCGGGCTTCCCTTCTTTTGTGTCACTAGAAAAAAGAGCCACAAACAAATGTCACGTCACTCGCTGCACAGTCTGGCGTAAGGAGCTGTGCTCATCTCTGGATACGAGCGGAACCTGGCAGCCCTCCCTGTTACTGCTGCCAGGCCCTGGGCTTCAGACGCCGAATCCAGCCACGGCATGCTGACTCCATGGGCACAGGCCTCCCTGCTGTTCGTGGCCCAGGCTCACAAGGCTGCCGAGTATCGCCCTTTCCAGAAGCATCTTCTAAACAATGACTAGGGTAGGGAGACGTAGGGACTATGAGGCAGGGGTTCAACAGGAAATGGGGGAGAAACCAGCCACGCGGCCGGTCCCACACCCTTCTCCCCAGGGCCCTCGGAGGAAGGATGCAGAACCGCCAGCCAGTCCTACCCCGGTCCCATATTCATCAGTAACTCAATCTCAAAACAAATAATTCCAGAGAAGCTAAGGCTAAACTAAAAGCCTCTGTCAGCAAAGGCATTCCTTAAGTGTCTGTATGCACAAGGTGGAGTCCAGGATGGCGCAGCTTTTGCCAGGTGTGTGGGTCCCAGGCACAGCTGGGCTCTGGTCCACGGGAGGGTCTCAGCACATCTTTGCTACACTGATGAATGCAAAGGCAAAATAAGCACAGTTTACAAACCCAGGAGTCCAGAAGAAGCAGGCTGCTTAAACATTCAGAAAACAGTCCCATAAATCTGACACCTGTTCTGAGACACGGTGCCCAGGTTCCGTGTGGCGCTATGGCCCCTCCCCGGGCCCCGTCGGGGGTCCTTCAAGTCCCTGTTCTGCGATGTACAAAGCCCTGGCCTGTCTGATTCCCCGACATGCTGAGTTCTGGGGGTGCACCACGCAGTCAGTGCAGGTGGCTTCCCTGGCCACCATCGCCTGGTCAGAAGGCACATAGCCCCTGCTGGTCACCAAGTAACCCTAAGCTTTCTGCATCCAGCCCTCTGCTGCCACCCAAAAAGCAACTGCACTCCTTGTGGTTCAAGAGGGGCACCCCCTACTCCCACACCTTTGCCAGTCGCAGGGCCGCAGACTTTCTGTCCTGTGCCAGGGTCCCACTGGCTGGCCTGGAGCCCTAAAGGATGCTCACCACCCACCTGTCACCCCCACTCAACCAGACTGACAGCCACCCAGCTGCACAGGACAACTTGCCCTAAACCTCATCAGCATGAAGAGAGGAACCATATAGGATGCTCCCAATCCTATAAACACTGACATTCCTCAGGTTGGCTGGGCAGCCCATTTGGTGAACTTTGCTTTCAGTGGGATTTACTGACTGGCTGATAGACAGACAGGATGAACCCAACTTTCTAATAGGGATTAAGCCTCATTAATTCCTAGAGGATCATCACATCTCTCAGTTACATAAACTGCCATGAAGACACTGCAAGTACATGCATGAGAAAGCTCATGTACATGTGGGGTTTACTGTGGTTCCATAAACAGTAACGAGAGGAAACCCCCAGAAATGTACAAGTGATGGATGTAGGACAAACTGTGGCCAAACAAAATTTTAGTTTGTTGTGTTAGAGTATGACTAAAAGTAGCAACCCAAGCAGCCCAGGACAGACAAGTCAGCAGCGCCACGCGACAGCAAAGGGCCGGAGCTGTGTCCACCTCATCCAAACCCCCTCGCCTCTCAGGCCACGGGCCCTGCCGGCTGCCCACTCCCACCCTGGCTAACGGCTTCTGTTATACAGTGGCCTATGCTGAAGACAAAACAGGTGACAACCAAATGACTCAAGAGGGGGAGGAGGAGGCCAAAAAAGGAGGGGACTCAAGAGTCAAAATGGCTTCTGTGGGCCCCACTTCGGTCCCCTGTGCGGCCAGTGTGACAGACAGGCAGTGAAAAGCCTCCAGATCCCCACTCAGTTCCTATGACATCAAGAGTTAGCAACATGGCCTTGCATTAAAATAAATGCATGCCCACTTTGGGAGGCTGAGGTGGGAGAATCACCTGAGGCCATAAGTTAGGGACCAGCCTGGGCAACATAGTGAGACCGGGTTAGTGCAAATTTTTTTTTCTAATTAGCTGGGTGTGGTGGCATGTGACTAGAGTCCCAGCTACTTGGGAAACTGAGGCAGGAGGATTGCTTGAGCCCAGGAGTTTGAGGCTGCCTTGATCCATGATTGTGCCACTGCACCCCAGCCTGTGCCACTGCACCCCAGCCTGCACAACACAGCAAAATCCTGTCTCTAAAATATATTTTAAAAATTAAAAAAATATATATAAATGAATGCTATCATGGATAGATAAGCTTTAGGCCACCATGAGGCAGAGGCACCTAGAAAGGTCTTGAAATTCCCATTTCAGGGCAAGTGGAAAGTGCAGGGAACTGCATACAGGATTAAATCCCAGAAAGAGGTGAACTCACAGAAGAGGACTAAGAAGGGCTGGAATGTGTCTTCCTCAGGCAAACAGGTACAGCACACACAACAGTAAAAGCATGGAGAGAAGGAAGCAAGGGGGATGGGTGAGCGCAAAGGGAGGAGGCAAAACAAAAGGCATCCTCCCCGGCTCCTTAGGACAGTTGCAGGAGACACTGGATAACCCTCCAGGTGACAGAACGTGGGTGAAGGCACACGTGAGCATCCGAAAACTGGCCCTGCTGACTGTGACCCTGCCACACCTGCTCCTCATACTGCACTTCACCTCAGGAGGACCTATACCCGACCTCAGGAGGACCTACACCCAACCTCAGGAGGACCTACACCCAACCTCAGGAGGACCTACCCCAGACCTCAGGAGAACCTACCCCAGACTTCAGGAAGACCTACCCCAGACCTCAGGAGGACCTACACCCTACCTCAGGAGGACCTACCCCAGACCTCAGGAGGACCTACACCCTACCTCAGGAGGACCTACCCCAGACCTCAGGAGGACCTACACCCTACCTCAGGAGGACCTACCCCAGACCTCAGGAGGACCTACACCCTACCTCAGGAGGACCTACCCCAGACCTCAGGAGGACCTACCCCCTACCTCAGGAGGACCTACCCCCTACCTCAGGAGGACCTACCCCAGACCTCAGGAGGACCTACATCCGACCTCAGGAGGACCTACACCCTACCTCAGGAGGACCTACCCCAGACCTCAGGAGGACCTACACCTCATCTCAGGAGGACCTACATCCGACCTCAGGAGGACCTACACCTCACCTCAGGAGGACCTACACCTCACCTCAGGAGGACCTACACCTCACCTCAGGAGGACCTACACCTCATCTCAGGAGGACCTACATCCGACCTCAGGAGGACCTACACCTCACCTCAGGAGGACCTACCCCTGACCTCAGGAGGACCCAGGTGCTGGGATCCTGGGCAACCATAACAACGAACAAGGGGCTGATTAAAAAAAAAAAATTTGCAGGGTTTGCTAGTAAGCAAGAACGCAAGGTGCAGAACAATATATATGGAATGCTGCGTTTTGTGTAAGAAAAAAGAATAAAATATACATATCTGCATTTGCTTGTGCTTACACAGAAACTGGAAGCTTACACACAATTAGAAAGTTTACCTGTGAGGGTAGGAGATGAGGTGGATGAAGACAGGAACGCATTGTAAATCTTTTTTTTAAAGCATTATGAACCACGTAGTATTTCACCTACTCAAAAAGTTAAATTCAACCTTTAAGATTGGGTGTTACTGATGCCAGTGGCAGAGTATCAACACAAAATAACCACAGAATCCATTCTAGAGGCGTAAACCAAAACATGTAGAGGTATTTCTCAACAGTCTCTTTCTATATAATCAATAACCTTTTACATGCGTGTGGCAGTTGTGTTCACTCATCATCTGGCAACTCACACGTGAAGGAGAAGGGCTGCCAAGAGCCCTCACCCAGCAAATGTTGCCCCAAGACAAAGTGAGCGTGAGTCCTGGTCTCAGCTCGGCGCTGCCTGCCCTGCAGCCTTTGACCAGCCCTTCTGTGTTCCACTCAGCTGGCCGCTCAGAGGCAGCAAGACAAGGCCTGGCATAGAAACGGGTCAGGCCCGAAGGTCTCCCACTGCATCAGCAGTGAACACCCTGCAGCAGGGCTCCGCCACCCTCACTTACACCAGCCACCCTCACATCAACTGTTAGTTGTGCTCAAAAGCCACACTCCCCTGTTCTTCTACGTGGTAATGGAACCCTTAATTGCTTCAGCTGGACATATAAGCCTTAAGAATCAGGACTGCATGTTTCCCAGAGTCGCTAGCTACAAGGGGTAGTCATCTAGCTAAGTTCTGACGGAGGAGGTTTGAGCAGACATGGCGTCTGCGTCTGCTGAGAAACTCCAGGGGATGAAGTGGGGAGAGAGGAGCCCTCTGCTGTTCCCTTCTCCATCCTGCTGGCCTGAGCGGGAAGAGCTGCCTTGGGCCCTGGGGCGCCTGGCCTGGATTCCTGGCCGGGTGCAGCGACATGCTGGACTGACCACCCCCAGAGGTTGACCAAAGAGAACCAAAGCCTTATCTTGTTGAAGCCAGTGTTATTTGGGGGCTTCCATCCTAACTGGCAGGCACCATCCCACAAAACTTTCTCAACAGGCTTCCACGCGGGGTTGATGCCTCACTATTGCTGTGTCCACCGAACACTGGATGGGAATGCCAGCAGCAGCCTGAGTCAAAGGCAAGCAGAGCCATCCAGACTGCAGGGTAACACTCCTCTTCCCAGACCAACAGACAGACCGACCTAGTTCCCAGGGGCCTTCCCAGACGGCTCGAAGACAGCATCCTGAAATCACAAACCCACGAGGTCACACGGCCTCCCATGCAAGCTGAAGCCCCGTACGCTACGTGGATCAGCCGGACCGTGCCCTGCTATTTCAGAGGAACAAGCCATCTCAGGCAAGACTACACGGCTGTTGTCAGAAACACAAAGTTACGGCTGGAAAAACAAAAGACAGAAAGATGCTTAGAGATTTTAACAACATGACAGAGCATGCCAAGCAGACTCCAGTCCTGCAGAACTCCACCTCCTAACATGGCCGATCCCCTGCCAGCCCCGTGGTCAGGGCGCTGGGCCCTGGCAGTGAGGCCGTCAGATGTAGCTAAGGGGGCCTCACCTGTGATTGGGGGTTGGGGCAACAAATGCTGCTTTGTCTGGGGGCCGGTACAGCTAGCTCATCATTACTAGGGCATCAGCGTGAGGCTGACCAGTGAAAGTAAATACCATCAGCTGGCACAACCAATCTCTTCATAAAAATAATAAAATTAAATCTCGATTGGCAACCAGTTAACAAGAGGTGCTCTTTCTATTTCATTCCTGACCTGTAACTAGCAACCGCTCAAATATGCTCTCTGAGTTTTCAAAGGCTACTATGTTCCTTCAAAGCATATTTGGAACTGGCTTTACTCCACCCTAAACTAATGGGCATCCATAAATTTGGCATAAATATCACTCTGAAATGCTTGGGATGACATATTCAAAGTTTTCACTTCTCTGTAACAGAGTTTAGGAAGCAAGGGTATTTTTACTAGAACTGCTAACCACGAAATATTTGTGTTAGTGAAGTTTCGTGCACCGAACGCCATAGCTTCCTGTTTCCATTCAAGTAGTCACACATCAATGCCTGCCCACTGGTGACAACACTGGACAACATGGCTGGGCACCTGGCCCTGAACCAGTGACCAACTGGGCATACGTGACTGCTAAGATTCCCCATGTGGGATAGTGCTTCTCAGCCTCCCTTGCAGTTTGATGTGGCCCCCAGTGGACTCTTGCCAGTGGAATTTCTGTGTGTCTTCTGGTCTATCCTGAATAGCCCTGAGCACTCCCCTCTATCCTCTCTTCTTCCTTCTGGAAGAGCTGGGTCACGCTTGTGCCTACAGCCAGCTCTGACCGGGCAGACGAGGACAATGTCCCAGTGGAAGACGTAGAAAGACGGAAGATGTCTGGGTCCACAGAGGCCTGTGGTAAAGCTGGCCAGCCAAGTTGGACTGCTCATTTCAGGACTGGAAACATCTCTTTAAAGCCACTCCATTGTGGCACCTGGGGGGTCTCTTTATCATAGCAATTTCAACCTTCAGTCTTAATGAAGAATCACACACAAAGTCTAAGCCCCCATTCTCCATCCAGGGACCTAAAGAATTATGTGGAGATCTGACAAAAGATAAAAAAGATATGCGATGACTGTTGAGCTTTTTTTCCTAGGTTATCTGAGCTTGTCAGTGAGGGCTGGGTAAGAGACCTGAGATGGCACAGGGTGGAGCTATCACCTCCAGTTCCGGGGGTCAGAGACATGAGGGTGATGGGGCCACTGTCACCAGGGCTGGAGCAGCACAAGTCAAATGCTGGCAAAAGAGACTGTTGTACTCACATTCTGACACTTCAGTCATTCTGCAAACCTTCAAAAACAGTTTCATCTATTTCTCTTCCCTCTACGTTATTAATGTAACAGGAAGATATTCAAAGGTAAAGTGAGGTCACCATGGCACTGCAGAGAAAAATGTTTTCTGAACACAAAATCCGAAAGTTGGCCATCAAACAGAATCTGGGGAAAGAGGGACCATGTAATGAGTCTGATAAGAATCTTGAATGATACACAATTTGGAATTAGGGTGATTTTCTTTCCCTCAGTCTTTCTTGTCATACAATAGTCTTTCCATTTCAGGGGAATAAACCTTCACACAAACTTGATACATACAAAATACCCTCAGCTACTTCACTGCAGAAAAACAAAACAAATCAATTAACAACATATACTCCAATATGGTGTTTTTTTTAAAGCACATGCCATCCTAGCCAGTTACATCCTCCATACAAGTCTATGTCATTAAATACCAAATAAGAAAAATGGTCAGAAGCAGCAACTCACTTGTTCAAACAGAGACGGCCTGACGCGTTCCCAAAATCTTCCTCCGTGAGCTGCCAGTTTTTAACCGACCCTTTCACAAATCCTGACACCATAATGAAGCCCAGGACCAGGACGTTGACACAAGTGAATATTTTGTTGACCATGGCCGACTCTTTCACACCAAGAGTTAAAAGTCCTGAAAAAGCGCACAGACACAAAACCTTGTCTGAGTGTTAACCACCAACTGTGAAGGTCCTTCCTGGATGGGGATAAGAAGGTGACTGAAAAAGAATCCAAGTGCATCGAGCTTCTGCAGACCTCTGTGAGCGTCTGGGACTGGGGTGGATTAATTATCTTTCTGGGGGCAGGGATCGGGGTCTAAATCACCAAGGTTGTGGGTGCTTCCCAGGCCCTCCTAGGTGACCCCCAGGTCCCCTAAGAAGCCTACCCAGGAGCACCCGAGGACTGCAGAGATCTGGAGCATGCGCCCCTCTCCTAGGGACGGGAAAGCCTGGACCCGCACACCAAGCCACTCCCGCTCACTAAAAGAATGCACTGCTGGGAAACAGCCTCCAGGAAGAATCCAGGAAGAAGCGCTTTGCTCAGTTTCCTGGGAGAATGGGCATTTTTCACAAGAAGAAATTATTCTGGTTGACTTTGGGATGTTAGTGATATTAACAGTAACAACTAACTATGGTTCTGGAACCACTAACACACATGGTTCCTCATCGGACTCAGTGCATATAAAATAACATCCGAGCTAGGCTAGCTCTAGCTTGCAAACTCATTTTTTTTTTTTTTTTTAAGAAAACTAATAAAGGTGCCCAGGAACCTCTGACAGCACTACCTTTGAGGCGTATGCCCCAGCACCACCTTAGGCTGAAGAGGTCATTCAGGTACTTCCGTAGCTGAAGTCTTTGCTGCACAAGAAAAGTGGCATCGAAGGGGCTGGTACCACTCAAACACAGCCAGGATTTGAGACCAATGCTCTGCCATGGACGCCCCTCATAGTTTTAAAATAAAAACTGGTTGGGTGCGGTGGCTCACACCTGTAATCCCAATACTTTGGGAGGCGGGCAGATCATTTGAGGTCAGGAGTTCCAGACCAACCTGGCCAATATGGCAAAACCTTATCTCTACTAAAAATATAAAAGATTAACTCGGTGTGGTGGTGCGTGTCTGTAGTCCCAGCTACTTGGGAGGCTGAGGTGTGAGAATCACTTGAACCCAGGAGATGGAGGTTGCAGTGAGCCAAGATCGCGCAACTGCACTCCAGCCTGGGCGACAGAACAAGACTCTGTCTCAAATATAAAATAAAATAAAATAAAATCTGCTGTACTTTTGAGATGGAATTATAAAGTACAGATGTTAGAAGAGCATTGTGTGATTAATCACAGGGAGAACACCTCAACACAACAATATATTTCTTCTTTACTGTTCCTCCTTCTTAGGTTTATTAAAATAAAACCTCACTAGTGCAGACTTACTTTCTGATGCATGTTTCTGCCAGCTGGACCAGAAATACTGCTGAGACCAGCCTGAGTGAAGTTATTTCAATTATGTGGTGTGTAAAATAAGGCATGTCATTTTTAAAACTCATCCAAGATTTTCTGACCCCAAATGAGAACTTATCTGCATTTCAGCTTCACGTTTATGCAGCCCCACAGAGCAAAACTCGCATTGCACTGGCCAAGACATGCACAAATGTCACTAGCAAGAAGTTGCCATCAGCTGTGTTCAGGCAGTCTTTGGGATTTTTCAAATTCTGTAACCACAACTCTGTCATGAAACTTATTTATTGAAAGGGTGTTTTGATGGTTGTTAGGTGTAAAACCATCCAAGTCGTCTTCAGACGCCCCAGGCACACATTAGTGTTCCAGATGGAGCTCATTCCTCCACATTTTCCTGGCTGATGAATGACAGCTTTGCTTTCCAAATGGTCATCCTCTGAGTCAAAAGAATTTTTATTCCCAGGACACTCATACAAAAAGCCTGCAGTGCTGACAAAATCTTATTCCACAAACAGCTAGACTAAACACCTAAGATTCTTTTAATGAAATGGCATACAACTCAGCAGCTATGAAGCAGGCCAGCCCCATCTGAATCTACAAGAAGCCACGAAGACAGGGACAAAGATGCCTGCATGAACTACAAAAACAAAACAGAAATGGGGTTGTGGTTAAAGAGATAAGTAAAGAAAGGAACTTAGGAGCCTCTCAGGGAAGCTTTGACCATCCCTCTGACCTGATCTCTCTTTCAGTGTGGGCTTTCTTTACCTGTCAAGATGAGAATTATGATCACCGCGAATATGTCAGGGTTTTCGGCCAGCACGCCGGGGGCGTTCAGAGCCATGTGTGTCCGTGAGAACTCCCCGATGGGTCTGCCTATCAGCTCGTCGAAGGTGGCGCTCCAGGCCCTCGCTACGCTTGAAGTACCTGCCCCAAAGCACACACAACAGAGGGATGTGAGGACAACTGTTGGCCAGGTATTTGCAGTGGAGTTCCATGTTGACAACATCATTGCAGGAGTCACTGACGGTGCACTGGAATCTGGCGGCGGCAGCCAGACCACAATGTATGCTGAGCCAGAAGTGATGGTCAACTAGTGCTAAGTGCGAGAAGGCTTCTAGGGCCTACAGAGGAATGCATTTCACACCCCACCCAATATGCACAGGTGTATTCTATCAAATATATATATCCGAATAAAAAGTTTGCGAAACAAGTGTTACCACCTGAGAGGCACTCTGATAGTATGCAATGCTACCTATTTTGTTGCATTGAAAGAGTAAACATTGATGACAAGTCATGAAAAATGGATTTCATAATGCACTCCTGGGGTGCAGCTGGCAGTCTGGAGGAACCCCATTCAGGAAGCCTCTTTTCTAGGGAACCCCTGGCAGCAGAGATGATGGCGCCTGCACCATCATTCTCCTCCCAGCAACAAGAGGAGTCCCAGGAGGTCCTTGAAGGGGCTGAACCCCAGCTCAGGGACAAAGCCACTTGCTCACCGCAGAGTAGGCATCAGCCACCTCTGCCACTTTGTGCCTGAACGTGACTCGGAGGCCATGGCATCCCCAGAGTGCGGGACCGCAGACAGACCCCAGCTCTCCTCATTCTCCCCTCAGCCTGCACCCTCCAGCGCCGAAGAACACCAACAGGGCAGCACCCAAAATGCCAACAATAGTTGGCTGCTGTCTTTCACTCTCGTTCTCTCCTCTCATATAATTCCGAAGAGAGTCAGAATGCGTTTCCATTGGTGTTTCTCAGGAAATGTCACTAAAATTCCAGTATTTTCATAGAGCATTTTCCTTTATTTTCAAAGGGGGCCTTGTCGGTGACCATGGTCCTAATTATTCACCGCATATTGCCAGAGTCATCTGCAGAGATTCAATTTCACTGTTTGGTCTTATGATAAGTATCTTTCCAACAACTCAGAAGTTTAACCACATTTCTTCCTCTTGAGCAGCCAATCTATTATGAATTCTGTAAAAATGGTCTCACCATCTCCCTGTCACCCCCAAAGTGGCTGGCTCTTGGCAAATGTGGCTCCCAAACCCTGTCCTGCTCGATGAGAGGGGCTACCCCACCCTTTCTTCCGAGCCTACCCTCTCCCAATTT
Source organism: Trachypithecus francoisi (assembly GCF_009764315.1). NCBI lineage: Eukaryota > Metazoa > Chordata > Mammalia > Primates > Cercopithecidae > Trachypithecus > Trachypithecus francoisi. The sequence continues at coordinate 13,778,952 of NW_022681433.1, read as the reverse complement.
CTGAACCATGCCTTTAAAAAAAAAATGTTTGCTAGAAAAACTGCCCTTCCCAGCAGCTAAAGCTGCAAATATATTTTCATAATGCATGCAAATGTTCTCACACAAGCAAATGGCACTCTGGCAAAGCCTTTCATTTGTTGGTCCAGAAGCTGCAAGCAGTTCATGCTCAATGTATATTTTATGCTCAGGTAAATCCTCTGGAAACATAACGGTCCTTTTACAATAGCTACATTCCCAGTGAGAGACTTCAGCTTGTGAGAACCATGTGTGGCTGTAAGTTTTGATGGGGCATTGAAAGAAAACATTATGAATTTTATTTTAGAGCCCAGAAGACTAAGCTATGTTGGCTCTCAGCAGATACTGCAGCTGCTGGAAAGAAAGAGAAGGTGCTGCTCAGAAAGTATGAATGTGTGTGCGCCGTCTGCCAGCTGTCCTGGTGAAGGGGGAGTGGTGCCCCCCATGCAGAGACAGGGCTGCGGGGAGCCCAGGGCTGCGAGGGTCCCAGCAGGCAGCATGCATGGCAGGGAGGGTGTGGTAGGGTCCAGTGGGAGCTGGCACAGAAGCAAGGTGGGACCCACATGGCTCAGCTTACCAGGTCTTACTGTTTTTTCGCTATTACCAAAAAATTTGAGAAAAAACATAAACGGCATGTTGAGTGGCCGTTTGTACCCTTTGCTTCTTCTGAGACTTAGGTTTTTGTTTCTTTTAAGTTGACGTGTTCAACTTCAGTTGTAATCAAAATACAGAAAAGCATAAAGGGAAGCAAAGCATGTTTACCTGGCAAACTGGAAAGATTTTCTACATTTGCTTCTTTATTTGCTGGGTGGTTGTGTTACAGGCCGATGTCCACTGTCCACATTGCAGGGAAAGGGGCCCCTGGCTACGTGGAGGATCACAGTCAACAAAGGCCTTAAAAACATGCAGACCCACCAAGAGCCATTCTGCTCCTTAGACAGGTTTAAGGAAAAGAATCATGGCTAAGCACAAAAACATAAAGTAATTAACTGTTTATAACAACAGCAACAACATAATGGAAACAATCTGAACAACCCATAAAGACATCCAATACATTACACGCTGTGTATATAAATCTATACAATGGTAGGCAAGCATTAGAAATGTTACCATGGAAAAATAGCTAATGATATGAAAAGTGTTTACTCTATATTGTTTTACAAAGAGGTATACTGTACAAAAATATACATTTAAATTCACAAAAATGTTAAAACAATAGTTCTATCTGTAGACAGTAAACTGCTGAACAGAGAGTGTCTTATGCCTTCATGGGATCCCTAGTGTCTAGCACAATGCCCGGCACAGAGCAGGTACTCAATAAACATTTATTAAAAGAATGAATGAATGAATAAGAGAATTAGTTTCTCCACGTTGTCAGGCAGGGTATTTCTACTTTCTTCTTTGTGCTTTTCTTTATTTTCCCAATTTTTCTCTATCAGCGATGCATTTACTCTAGTAATTTAAAAACATACTAAAAGAAACTAAATACTTTTAAATGAATCAGAAACATCCTATGAATTCTGTGCCTCTCATGTTAACAAGAATGACCTCTCCATGGGGCCTTCGCCCACACTTTGGAGGTGGGAACAAAGAGAAAAGCGGCAGAGGGCACAAGCTCCGGGCCCCCGGTACCTACCGATGATGTAGGAGAGGATTAAGTTCCAGCCAGTGATGAAGGCCCAGAGTTCTCCAACGGTGACATAGCTGTAGAGGTAAGCTGAGCCCGTCTTGGGGACCCGAGCACCAAACTCGCCGTAGCACAGGCCAGCCAGCACCGAGGCCAGTGCAGCAATCAGGAAGGAGATGACAATGGCAGGGCCTGCATTCTCACGGGCCACAGCTCCAGCCAGGACATAGACGCCAGCACCCAGCGTGCTGCCCACCCCGAGAGCCACCAGATCAAAAGTGTTCAAGCAGCGAGACAGCCGCGTCTCCTCCCGGCTACAGTCCACCACCTTCCGCCGCAGCATCTGCTGGCCAATGTTGAGCAGGACTTTGCACCCCATGGTGCTGTTCAGAACTGTTGAAAAAGAACAAAGATGTTTCCTGATTGCTCCTCATGTCATTCCATCATTCTCATCTTAGCACATTATTGAAACAGACAGTGATCAGGTCCTTCATAATCATTTCCTGCTAAAATGCTTTAATTCGTAGAATTCCACCATCGATTGGCAGAAGCACGCAGCCTTCTCCAGTTTCACCAGCACATACAGAATTATCCCAGCAGGCCAACAGATACAGCTGACTTCATTTCGAGGTCTCTGAGCTTTCACATTGGTATCAGGTCCTCTTAATGGAGACTCTTCCATGGGTGGAAATTATGTAGTAGAGGAAACACACATTAATGACATTGTTGCTACACTCAGTCATCAGATAATACACCAGGAAAAACAAGGTGTTAGTTCAAGTATTCTGTAATAGAAGGCAAATCAAACCATATCGTAATTTCATGATTAAATTACATTATTAAATTATTAAAACTCAGAGGCCCTGAATAACAGTAACAATGTTTTATTTAAGATCTTTCTAGGATCCTCTGAGGGTAAGGAGCAAGCTGTTTTCACTTTTAAGGTAACACAGAGGTAGGGCGAAGCAGAAAAATGTTGAGTTATTACCAGTGAGGGCTTTTCGTCACTTACTACTCCAGGAAGCACTTTTCTTCTGGGCTGAAATGTCAGCCCAATGTGCTCTGTGGTACATGATATATATGCATATCTGATATGCTCTTGGGCACTTATCACGAGAGGACATGTATCCATCCATCCCACCCTCACATGGGACATACCCCATTAGGGCCCAGGACACCTTGCGCCTTGTGGGATGGTTCTGAGATTGCTTTCCTCCAACCTACAGGCCCAACTTGCCTGGCCAGACGCGACAGGTGAGCCCTTGGCAAGGACAGGCCAGCAGCCACCCTCACAAAGCGGGAGCTTTGCTCCCCACGTCTGAAGGGAAGAGACTTCCTTCCACAGAGCCCAGGATGGAAGGGTGGGGGTGGGAAGGCAGATAAACTCTTCGGTGGAGAAACCCGAGGACCACTGCCTGCGCGGGTGACCGAGGCCAACAACAGTGACAGTCATGTTGGCAGAGTGACGTGACGAGAGGGGCACTTCATCTCCCTGGTCTTTCCCCCAAAACCTACAGCCCCAGGCTAACCATGGGAAAACCACCGGACACATCCCATTCCACAAAATACTGGACTGATTCTATCAAGGTCATCAAAAACTAGGAAGTCTGAGGAATGGCAGAGCCTAGAGAGGCTAAAGAGACGTGAGGACTAAATGCAGTGTGGGATCCTGTATGGGATCCTGGGACAGAAAAGGGACACCTGGGGAAAACGAGGGAAACCTGAATCAAATATGGATGTCAGTTAGTGACAGCACATCAATATTGATTGTAACCACTGTACCCACCAAAGTAAGATACACATTCCTAAGGTGAAATGGTGAGGGGCACATGCAAGCTCTGTATGCTTCACGATTCTTCTATAAATCGAACGCTATCCTAAAACAGAGTTTATTTTAAAAATCTAAGACAAAACCACAGCATGTGCACAGAGAAGCTATCATCATGACTTTCGGCTACTGAGGTACACACAAAAAACCACCAATTATTCATGTTGATCATCAGTTGGTATTTATTGACCTAACTTAGCTGCAATGAAGTCTCTTGAGATGGTAAGTCTAGAAAAGTCCGTGCCTAAGCACCTGGACAGTTCCCTGCCTGCCCACACCTTTGCACCCGCAGCTGCCGGGCAGGCACAGTGCAGTAGGGCCTCCCCAGGCTGCAGCTCAGGCCCCTCGGCAATGGTCACATCACCGATCAGCTCCAGGTCGTGCAGAAACTGGGAGTGGTGCCTGTTCTGTTTTACCTGACAGGCCGAGGGAAGAGAATAATCCCAACACTCAAAAATTTGAGCTAGAATGGGGAATAAAAATCATCTGATCCTATCCCTTTGTTGCATAGATGGGGGAAAACAGCTCAGACAGCCAAGTGTCAAACAGGGTCACGGGCTCTGCAGGCGCCGTCCTCTGGGGTTCCGGCGGCATCGCAGGTAGGAAGGAAATGATATCATGGTGTCGCAGGTGGGGAAAAGTGGGGAGGAAATGAGGAGGAAGCGCTGCTTGTGGAACAGTGCTGGAGTGGGAAAATCAGACCTCAGAGTTTGAGAAGAGCAGGAAAGTGTCCCTGAGGCCGACAAGAGAAGAGCAAGCCGAGAGAGACATGGCTTCCCAGGTTGTTTTCAGCAACACACGGGACTGCTTCTGCAAGCTCTCGAGCCAGAGCAGTTCTGAGGTGTCTCAGCAAGGCAGGGATGCCTGCGGCTTCCTAGGCAGTGAAGTGAGTGCTTTTGAGTGGCACCAGGGAGGAGGAGGAGCAGGAACCAAGGACCTGGTGGTGCTGGGACCCCAGGATCTGCAGGCTCAGGGGGTGATTTCTCCTGGAAATGCCTTTTTCTTTTCTTCCTTTTGGGGAATTAGCCAGATTTATTCACGTCAAATTGTAAATCACAACAAAGGGTTTAGTAAACAATTACTTGCATAGTAAATTGAAAGGGAAAATGCAACATAGCCCTCAGCTGAAAAACCTGTGCTGGGAGATGTGCAAACATTGCTGCAGTCACTTCTCAATATCCCTTTTGGCAGGGAGGGGAGTAGTTTAAGTAGAGGAGCCTTGAAGAGAAACAGGGTGTGAAAACTCCTTATGACTTGCACTGTTTCAGATCTGGTGAGGCAATGTGGCTGGGGGATGCACAGACAGTGCCTGTCTGCTCCCAACCTCTCCCAGATGTCATTTCTGCTCAAGAATAAGCAGATTCTCTCCATAAAATACTAAAGGCCGGCCGGGCGCGGTGGCTCACACCTGTAATCCCAGCACTTTGGGAGGCTGAGACGGGTGGATCACAAGGTCAGGAGATCGAGACCATCCTGGCTAACACGGTGAAACTCCGTCTCTACCAAAAAATACAAAAAAACTAGCCGGGCGAGGTGGCGGGCACGTGCAGTCCCAGCTACTCGGGAGGCTGAGGCAGGAGAATGGCGTAAACCCGGGAGGCGTAGCTTGCAGTGAGCTGAGAGCCGGCCACTGCACTCCAGCCTGGGTGACAGAGCGAGACTCTGTCTCAAAAAAAAAAAAAAAAAATACTAAAGGCCAAGTACAAGGGAAAGACAATACTACTCAATAGCATTTTCTTTCCTAGGCCTCACAGGATAACATAACCTACATGCCCAGAAGGTGAGAAGGGGTCGCCCTGCCTTTCTCTGTTCTGGGCTTCTCAGGAGGGCTGTTCCCTGTTTGCACTCCTTTCTCAAAAATGTGCTGTTGTCCTAGGCAGAACCAAAGCCACAAGAGTAACCAAACGGATTGTTGGCAAGGAGCACACCGGAGCCCAGACACACACCAGTTACATAGTTCTGGGCCTACGTGGAACAGAAGGCTAATGTGAGCCGGCTGCTCGCATAAGAGGACAAATGACGCCTGTGGAGGTGCGCAGATGCAAAGCCTATGCACACACATGCACCTATGTCACCACCAGCACAGATCACTGCTACCAGTTGAAAACCCACTCAAAGAACCAAGCAACTTATGCTGGGGGGACCTCTGCACCCCCTTCAAAATGAAGGGGCAGGTGATTAAATCACTGCAAGCTTAGATACAGATAACGATTTTCTAACATAATGTGAAAAGGGCCTTTCTGGTGAGACATCTGTGCACAGATGCGGCTCATTTCCCCTGAATAGGTACGCAGCGGCCCGTTTTCTTTGGGTATAGTTCTTGGCCTGTTTCCCCCGCACCAAGCCCAGGGAAGTGCTGGAGGGAAGTGTTTGGGTCTCAGCGGGGTAGGGTGGGGACAGCTGGGACCCCTACAGGAGATTACTTTTACCTTGGTTACTTTATTGCTTGCTGTCTAGGGAGAGGGCAAACTCAATTCCTTTGGAAGACACTAGAACAAAGATGCGGCCAACTGCTGCTGAGAAGCCCAGAGCTGATAATCTGGAGAACATAAATGTTTCAGGCTAGGTGTTCACTCCTACTTCCCAGGGTAGGAGAAAATGAGACACTTACTCTGTCTTGTGTTTATTTTAGGAAATATCCTGTCTCCTTGGAAATAATGCAAAAACCTGTTCTCCAAGTGGTTTTATCTGTCAGCATTTTGTACACATTTTACCAGTTCTTACATTCATGCCAGGACTCCAAAGCTGGTTGTTCAACCAACAGTGAGGCTGCACAAAGCTACTCTGCACAGAATTAGTCTAATCATTCCAACCCCAGCAAGCAAAGCCAGCTTGGTAGAGACTTCCTGCTGTTGGGGTTTACACAGAAAGTTGCCAGAATATTTTGAGAGCATTACCTGGAAATTAGGTGAGGAGGAATTTATACAACAGTCGACGCCTCCTTTTATGTGAGGGTTTGATGGAAATCTTGCAACCCCAAGTATCTCGGATCCATCTTGCTCCCTGCCATTTATTATCAAAGAACACTTACCCGCAGGGTGTCCTCAGAAAAGCAAGTTTCCCACAGGAATTCGAACTCTGCATTCTATTCTAGTAACCACTACGGAACACCAGGAGTTTTACTGGCCCAATGGGTCAGAATTTGAGATAAAGACTCTTTTACACTCCATTTTAAAGATTTCTGATACAAGTGAGCAGGGGTGGATGGTGTGATGTTTCCAGCCTTGAATTTAACGGATCTTTCCACCACTGATACATTCCAGCTTAATGGCCTCCTTGGGGGACGGGAGGAGTCAAAAGTAAGCTGTTATGCTACACTTGGAAATGCCCTTCTTTCAAGAAAATCTTCATCTTGGGATCTTTAAGAAGCCAACACTTTTAGTCTGCCCTTTCAGTGGCCTTCAGAATGGCTGGGTCCCGGCAGACCCCTTTCTCCAGGCACCTGGCGGGAGCCAGCCAGAGGAAAATCTTTCACCCTTGCAGGAGAAAGACCGTAGTCTACGTTTGTACCAGGCTAAGGAATCTCTGTCTTTGCTAGGGTGGTAGCACTATCATAGGATACCATGAATGGGTGGGCATAGTCAATGGCGTCTTTTCAGCTTTCCTCAACAAGAGTGGCTGGCCAGCCTCATGGCTGGCATGTGGGCAGCTGCCCAGCAGTCCCAGAGTGCTCCAGATTGAGTGTGCACAGAGGGGCAGGGCTCGTACAGCTGAGTGAGCTGCAGCCACAGATGGGAGAAGGGGACACTGGCCACGGTGGGAGAGGACGTGGAGTCTCAATGACAACGGCAAAACCTCTGTTTAAGGAAGTGATCTCAAACCAGGATTCACTTCCCCACAGATGTTAGGAGGCCCAGGTGCAAGAACTCAAATTTTAAAAAACAAGTCAGATCAGATGGGACTGGCAGAGACACTAAGGATGGAGACGGAAGGAGGTAGGCATGGTGTTATAAAAAAAGAGGTACGAAAGTGACAGAACTAAACACAGTCTTGAGAAGCAGCAATGGAGGTCCCTTAACAGGCAGAAAGAGACTCAGAACAGAAAAGGAAAGTAACGGTGGTCAGTGCCTGAGACCATCAGAGGACAGGTCATAACTGACCTAACATGGACTCATTAGTCCCGGGTGAACTGAGCCTGCTACAATGGTAGATATCACAGTCTTTCTCCTGTCATCAGAAGCCACTGCCAGTTTGGGCATGACGGGCAGGGAGCAGATAGGAGGACTGATCTTAACAAGTTTAGTACATATCAAAGGGAAAACCCTTATTCATAAAAATTCAATTCACATACAATGTATAGAAGACTGACAAATAGAGACTAGCACAATTGGGAAAATCATGAAAAATCTTCATCTTGGGATCTTTAAGAAGCCAACACTTTTAGTTTGCCCTTTCAGTGGCCTTCAGAATGGCTGGGTCCCGGCAGACCCCTTTCTCCAGGCACCTGGCGGGAGCCAGCTAGAGGAAAATCTTTCACCCTTGCAGGAGAAAGACCGTAGTGACATGCTCACAAATGTTGAATACAGTTTAAGATCATTCTGGATGTTAACATGATGTCACCAAGAGAAGTGGAAAAAATGAGAAAAACTCTTCCTGTCCAAGAGTAGGAAAATTATGAATAACTTGTAATGGCATATGACAAAATAATGCAGCCATTAAGAATGTCTTTCTAGACTATGTATGGACAATGAAGAAATGTTCATGACAGGTTCACAGAAAACGTATATATTTTTGGATAAGCAAAATACATATGTATCCTTTAAATGCCAGATAAAAAGTATATCAAAATATTAATAGCAGTAATTTTATTATTCACTATCATAATACTTTTCGGCCGGGCACGGTGGCTCACGCCTGTAATCCCAGCACTTTGGGAGGCCGAGACGGGCGGATCACAAGGTCAGGAGATCGAGACCATCCTGGCTAACATGGTGAAACCCCGTCTCTACTAAAAATACAAAAAATTAGCCGGGCGCGGTGGCGGGCGCCTGTAGTCCCAGCTACTCGGGAGGCTGAGGCAGGAGAATGGCGTGAACCCGGGAGGCGGAGCTTGCAGTGAGCCGAGATTCCGCCACTGCACTCCAGCCTGGGCGACAGAGCGAGACTCCGTCTCAAAAAAAAAAAAAAAAAAAAAAATACTTTTCAAAATTCTCTTTAAAAATTCTATTTTATTTTTGTCATTAAAAAATACATACAATCTTTCCAAAGTCATTCTGCATTGCAGAAGGCATGTTCACCTACAGGGAGTACAGGCAGAGAAAACCTTTCACTGTGCAAAGTGTCACTAAAGACTATATGAGCTCGGCCAAGCGCAGTAGCTCACGCCTGTAATCCCAGCACTTCGGGAGGCCGAGGCGGGTGGATCACTTGAGGTCAGGAGTTGGAAACCAGCCTGGTCAACATTGTGAAACACCATCTCTACTAAAAATACAAAAATTAGCTGGGCCTGGAGGCAGGCGCCTATAATCCCAGCTACCCAGGAGGCGGAGGCAGGAGAATTGCTTGAACCTGGAAGGCGGAGGTTACAGGGAGCTGAGATCACGCCATTGCACTCCAGCCTGGGTGACAACAGCGAAATCTGTCTCAAAAAAAAAGACCACATGGGCTCATTCGAAACCAGCCTGGGCCACGTGGCAAGACATCATCTCTACAAAACATTTAAAATTAGCCGGGCACTGTGGTATGCATCTGTGGTCCCAGCTACTTAGGAGGCTGAGCCAGGAGGATGGCTTGAGCCCAGGAAATCAAGACTGCAGTGAACTGTGATCACACACTGCACTCCAGCCTCGGTGACAGAGGGAGGCCCTGTTTCAAAAAAAAAAAAAAGACTAAATGAGCTCCACGACCATAAGAAAACTGAATTGGAGAGAGTAAATCAAAGAATCAAAAGTATGAGGATGGGAGGGGTGGTTCAAAATTATGCAGCTTAAAAAGAAAAAAACAATAGTCCACCTGTGCAGTGAGCGGCAGAGAAGGAAATGGCACAGTGCAAGGCCCCAGTCTCACTGGGAAGAGGCTCTGCCTAGAATGAAACATGACTTCTGAGCTTGGAGACTCTTTTAAAGGCCCCAGGGTCTACATCTGGCTGACCCCAGGCAGCTAGTGACATGCTGAGGATATAACTGAATTCCACCCGAAGTGACTGATCCCATGTCTGTTATGTGCAAGGCACTGTGACAGCTGGGGTTTAAGAGAAATGGGCAAACCCCGTCCTTATTCTTGGAAAGCACAGAGTGGTGGGGTGGGGCAGGAGGCTGTGAACATACACAGCAACTCCTGGGTCCCGAAGGGGAGTGTGGGACAAGGAAAAGTCTCAAAAAGCCACTACTTTCATGGGGGAAAAAAAAGGTGGCCTTCCCTCAAGAAGTACAGAGGTACAGAGCCATTTGGGCACTTCTGTATATTGAGCTGGAGGCCTTGGTTACAGACACTTTACACTCTTCTAAAATCCACAAGCTGCAGGCAGTATGACAGCTCAAGTCAGGCACAAGGCGGGCCAAGGGCCAGCGTGATGGCTGAACCAGGGGTTTCAGTCCTTCAGGCCTTGGTGACTTCACAATCAGAAAGTTTGAGAGCCCCGCCTCCCCGACACGGCTTCTGCCTACTGACTCAACTGGGCTGGTGGCCGAAGTTCCCAGGGATTTCTGAGGTCCCATAGACAAGGTTTATGGCCCACCACTCTAAGTCTTACAGCAAAGGCAACATTACACGGAGAGGAGTGCAGGAGGAGGCAGGGATCAGAGGTTCCACAGGAGGAGGGATGGAGGTGGGGAGGAGGCAGGGATCAGAGGTTCCACAGGAGGAAGGAGAGAGGTGGGGAGGGGGCAGGGATCAGAGGTTCCGCGGGAGGAGGGAGAGAGGTGAGGAGGAGGCAGGAATCAGAGGTTCTGCAGGAGGAGGAGAGGGGTGGGGAGGAGGCAGGATCAGAGGTTCTGCAGGAGGAGGGAGAGGGGTGGGGAGGAGGCAGGGATCAGAGGTCTGCAGGAGGAGGGAGAGTGGTAGGGAGGAGGCAGGAACCAGAGGTTCTGCAGGAGGAGGGAGAGGGGGGGGAGGAGGCAGGCATCAGAGGTTCTGGAGGAGGAAGGAGAGGGGTGGGGAGGAGGCAGGCATCAGAGGTTTTGGAGGAGGAGGGAGAGGGGTGGGGAGGAGGCAGGCATCAGAGGTTCTAGAAGAGGAGGGAGAGGGGTGGGGAGGAGGCAGGAATCAGAGGTTCTGCAGGAGGACGGAGAGTGGTGGGGAGGAGGCAGGCATCAGAGGTTCTGCAGGAGGAGGGAGAGGGGTGGGGACGAGGCAGGCATCAGAGGTTCTGGAGGAGGAGGGAGAGGGGTGGGGAGGAGGCAGGGATCAGAGGTTCCGCAGGAGGAGGGAGAGGGGTGGGGACGAGGCAGGCATCAGAGGTTCCGCAAGAGGAGGGAGAGGAGTGGGGAAGAGGCAGGATCAGAGGTTCTGGAGGAGGAGGGAGAGGGGTGGGGAGGAGGCAGGCATCAGAGGTTCCACAGGAGGATGGAGGGGGTGACTGGGGGTCATGCGGGGGGGAGACGACACAAGGCTGTACCGCAGGTGCCATTCCCTGGGCTGAGCAGCCACCAACTGCAGAACAGCTTCCAGGCACAGCGGGGAACAACTGCCAACAGAGGCCCCAAAGCAGGCATGGCAAAGACCACACACACAGCGTCGGGCTTCAGCCAGGTAAAAGCAACTAAGGAGCACCGGGCTCCTACCACTCACACCGTGAAGAGGCCCAAACAAATAAACGAACAACCCACAGGCCGAAAGTGGACAATGCTGTCCCAGGAAGCAGCCCAGTGAGATCTTTACAGCGTGAATCTGTTGCTGAAACGGTTTGCAGTCAGTAAACCGTTTTCAACTTTTAATGTCATGAGAAAACATCAAGTCCAAAAGAACATAATATAATCCCAATGAGTACGTATGTGGGTGTAAAATCCTAAAATATTAACTGAGATTATAGGTATGTTTTTGTTGTTATTTTCTTCTTTTCTATCATTTGCTGTGTAGTCTAGAATGACATGTCACGTTTTCAATGAGAACACAACAGTAATGACTAAAAACACCTAACAGCCTGGGGCACTGGCCAAGTTAAAGTCCTTTACATACTTTACTTCATCTTTTCGCCCCCTTATCAGGTAGGCAATACCTTGCATTCTAGAGACAAGGAGATGCAGGCTTGATTACAACACAGTAATTCTCAACGCTGGTTGCACATTACAATCATCTTGTGAGTTTTTTTTAAGTAATGATGCCCGACCCCACCACAAATAAAATAACTTCTATAGCATTCTCCCAAGGAACGTCCCCAAGGGCATTTGACTAATGAAAGGTGCAGCTGGGGCTCAAGCCTCACTGCCTCCAAAGCCTTGAACTGCCCTCTGAATTGGATCAACAAATTCTGGGAAATGGCATGGTGGCGAGGGCAGTGGGGAGAGGGTATAAAATACAGAAGAGGGCACAGATGGCACTGTGGCCTGGCGGAGGGGGCACAGGGGACACCACACATGCCTCATCGGAGGGGGGGCAAGCTCTTCCCACTGACTCAACTCGGCCCCCTCATAATGCTCCCCCAGGGCAAGAGCTGCATGCCGATCATCCTTCTACGCCCCTGGCACCTAGCACGCACCAAATAGGATTGACAGGACCACAGCACACGCAGCACTCAGTAATTACCAATGACCTGAAATTCAGGAAGCTAACGGGACACTCACTTTTGTCTCAGGTAATCATCACCATGACCATCAACAACTTGTGAGGGTCTTTCTATCAAAGGAGATCTTATTAGCTGAATACTGAATGGTTTCATTCACCAAGGAATACATGTGTTTCTCTAAATGAATATAAATGTAAAAAGATGCTAGTCACAGATTAAAATCTAAAGCAACAATCTTGTCTAGGAAGCCCTCTCCAAGCCCGTCTCCTCACAGGTAACCTCTGCCTGCGCCCTCTCCCCACTCCCTTCACCCCCATCTGACCATCGCCCCCATGCCACTGTGAGGACCAGCTCAGGTCCCCACCACTCTGTCCGTCCAGGTTTCCACAGGCCCAAATGCATTGTGTTCAACAAGACACAGTGTCAGCGTCTCTGTTTCTACATGTGTAAAATGGGGATGGGACGGTCCTGCCACTGCAAGGTGCTGTGAGGCTCACATGAGGCAACGTACTGGGAAACACCCAGTAAACAGAGCTCACTGCTCTTCAAATGCAGAGAACTATCAGCATCGCCCCAATAGTAGCTATTACTGCCTCATAATAACATTTTCTTTTAAATCCCAATTACAGTCTGTTGGTCACTGTCTCTGCCTCACAGAAGCGGAGGGCAGACAATCCCCATCAGCTCGAGGTTCCCGTCACCAGGGTTTCCCTTCATGGAAGCTCTGCCACAGGCACTGTGAGTACCACCCACTCCACTCAGCTCCAGTCTCCCAATTCTGTTTACCCAAATCAAAGACTGACTTTAAAAAACGAGAAGCCAGTGGAAAAGCTATCAAGGACATCTTCACAAAATCCAGAGAACACCCGAAAAGCGTTTCCTCCTGAAGCCAGCAGGATGAGTGGAGAGCTCATGTCTCTCCGCCTGTTTCCATCATCACTCCGGAGGGCGGTGCTTCATCGGGAGAGACGCCCACGCCCTGCGTGCATGTGTGTTACAGCAAAAACAGGTATCCTAGCCTAGCCTAGCCTATCCTATTGGAGCCAGGGCTCCTCTGACACGTGCCTTTTCATCACACTTGGGCAGCATGGAAGAAAACATCAGTCTGTACACCCTGCGGGCAGGTCCTCGGGGAGACTCTCCGCGGCCTCCCAAGTGCAGCATCAGTGCGCCAGAACCAACCAGGGAGCTGGCCCGACACAGCGGGAGCTTCCATGAAACAGGCTTTACGTCTGCGCGCGCTGCATTTGGGCCTTGGAAATGGCTATGGAACCGGCTCTCACATCTCAAGAAGAAATCTGTTCTTTAAACAAATTTGTTCATTTATGTAAAAAGAAATGTTTTAAACAAAGCCCCCCCAAGATTAGAACACTGGCACTTTCATTTTCTGAGCCTCTAAGGTATCCTGGGAGTTAAATTAGTTTTCTTTCCCTCCTTCTAAATATTTCCTCTTCCAAAAAGCACAAGGAGAATCAGCATTGCAAACAGGAGCAAAGCAGAGGATTCCATGCCAACTTAACTGAATTTTCACTGGACATTCACAAACCGGTATTTTCCTACTCACTCACTGATTCACTCAACAAACCTTTAATAAACCCAGGCAGTCCACCAATTCACACACAGGCCTGGGAACACCTTAATCCATAAACTCCTGGAAATGTTCACTTCTCCCTCAGTCTCCCCACCATCACAAGCAACTTTTTTGTGAAAAAACTTGGAACTCCTAGAAAATTTACTGGTTCAAGAGGAGACAAAGAAAAGCTATGAACAATGGGGCACAGCCCAGGAACAGCCTCACAGTGAGCGGGGCCAGCTAGAAACAGCCAACATCATACAACACCAGCTCCACGTCACGTACATGCATAGATGTACTGCTGCATTAAATCCTCAGAAGGAAGCAATCAAGTCACAATGGCTAGTCCTCTTGTAAGAATAAGAGCGCGGAGGGTAGCTGGCGGATTATATTGCCTGCCATCACGTAACTTGTAATAGTGAAGCCAGGATTTGAACCCAGGTCACCTAACTCCTGAAACCCTATGGCCTGCCAGGTGCCAAACTGACTCAACTTTGACCAAGCTCATTCTCCCTGCTGCCTGATAATTCTTACTTTATTTGTTACCCTGTCTGAAATCCTACAAACATAAAAGAGTCATGAGTTAAGTGACAACCTCTTCTTGAATGTGACACCCCTGTAAAAATGAAGCCCATTATTATTCATGCAGGGGAGTGAATCAGCGTAATCCATCCACTTCCCATCCAGCCAGCTGCTAGCTGTGAGGTAACAGGAACTTTATCTGGGACTGAGGAAAAGTGGGCAATTTTGGCTGCAGGACCCAACCGGGGCTTCGGCGGAAAGTTGTGGAAAGGATACAGATAGCAGAGGCCTGGAAGGGGTATGTGGAAGGAAGTGGCAGATAAAGCAGATGGATTACACATTACGTTGGAGATATGATGTCCCTGATAAAAGTAGGGAAAAAGTGTCAAAATAACATTATAGCAGTCCTTAATAAAAAAAAACATAAAAATAAGGGTATACAAAGAATCGTAGTACAGGAAGAAGTGAGGCATTTGTCTCCAGATAGAAGAAGATTATGAATGGTTCCTTCCATATTTCAACAATTTTTAAACAGTGAGTATGTACTGCTTCTGAATTAAGGGAAAGAAAATCTCTTTTAATGAAATCAACAAAGAGGGAGAACAAAAGCAGGCATGAGGGTCCCAGGACAAGCCAAGCCCACCTCGAGTCTGTCTAGGAGATGCTGATAAGCAGGTACATGGGGCTTCATTATGCTTTTCCTTTTACATTTGTGCATGTTTGGAAATTTCCAAAATTAAATGTAAAAACAAAGGACTTCGTCTGGGGCTGACCCAAAAAACACTGAGGAAACTCCACTACCTGCACCAAGTACCCCACTCCCCAAGCCCAGCGCCAGGATGCCCCAAAATGCTGTAAGTGACAGCCACATGTTAACTAGTTAAAGGGTCTTTTATATGGCATCAGGTTAAGCCCTGTGAAGCTTTCAATATTCAACCATATATGACCTAAAAAACAGCCAAGAGTCAAAGATGTGTAACAGGCAGACCTGTCCTTAACTCTCCTGGCGGTGTCCTGAGACACTTCTCTGGGCCTAAGTCTGAATCAAAAGAAAGTCAGACTGAAAAGCAACCCTCTCTCATACTGTAGCCTCTACCAGAAAAGCTGATGTGAGCACCAGGGAACAGACTTAGGCGTAGTTCACAGGCTATTCAAAAGCTGGTGGCTGTCTAAAACACTAGGCACATGCGTTTAGAAGCTATACGCTGGAAGGAGCACCAGTGAATTCTGCGGTTCACTCCTTCCTTACCTTTCGACGGGTAACAACCTCACTGGGGAGATGGAACCCATGCCCGCTGGACAACAGGTGGCATGTCAGTCACTGGGCGAGGCTGGCAATCTGGTCTGTGATCTGTGACTTGGGGCAGGGCAGGGTGGCCCTTTTAGGGGTCTTCAGTGGTCAGCTAAGGGATTTACACCTTTATTTAGACGCAGATTTTTAAAGCAAAGGAAGAGCATCCACAAAACATGATCTTGGGTGGACTAATCTGGTCTGTGTAAGAAACACTGAGGGGGGAAAAACAGAGCACGAGGACTTCCAACTTCTCGAGGTCCAGCCTTCTCCTTTTCGGTAGCAAATCAATATGCTCGCCTTACGGCACAATATTTTAATCCATCTCATAGAACACCTTTGCGTAAGCACATGCTGTGACCTTTCCTATTGATCTATCTGTTCCCCGGTCCCTGTTTTATTTGCAACGAGCCCTGACACACACATAAAACACACGCCCATAGTTACCATGGGGATTATCTACGCCGTTCATGTCACGCACCAGTAATTCCCACCAGGAAATGCCACATTTTATGGCAGGTCTTCCTGCCGCACTCACCACCACACTTTTTCACTGGTGGCCAGAATTTCAGACACTCACTCCAGAAGGAGCACACTTTTAATCTGACTTCTAATCTCAAAAGAATGTCACAGCCTCTTGGCCTGGCTGACCACCTTGCCTGCCTTCAGTCTTCAACAAGTGCTGGTTGTACTTTTCAAATGACGAGGCCTTCTCTTTATGTGGAGCGGACGTGCTAGCGGGCACTGAGAGAATAGCCTCTAGCAGAGAGGAGAATGCGATTCAATTTACCTGCAATTCCTTTCAGGTATCTGGAAACAAATGGCCAATTGTCCGCATGCTCGCCTGAACGATCAAAGACTGGGAGAAAATAGTGCCCATGGACCAGGAGGAAGCCAGCTCCATTCCTTCCCACCGCATGAGAGTGCCAGAGGGGTGAAGGGTGGAGCGGCCCTTTCAGCACACGACGTGGTCCGTATTTTATCCTCCGTCACTGGCAGTGCCACCTGCACTGCTTTCATCAAAGGCGCCAGACCAACACCATGACCACACACTGTCACTCTGGAGTGTCACCCCAACTTGACCCTGGAGTCAGCCCCTCAATATGCCAACGTTCAACTCAAATGTTCCAGACCGTGTATAATCAAAATTCTTCCTTTTTTGGTTACGGCTTTGTGACAGTCAGACTCTACATTTCACAGAATCAGGAGAAAAGGAGAGCACAGCTTACATCTATTGTTTGTTTTTTGAGACAGAGTCTCACTCTGTCGCCCAGGCTGGCATGCAGGGGCACCATCTCACCTCACTGAAGCCTCCGCCTCCTGGGTTCAAGCAGTCCTCCCATCTCAGCCTTCTGAGTAGCTGGGACTACAGGTGCGCATCACCACATCCAGTTAATGTTTGTATTTTTAGTAGAGATGGGGTTTCACCATGTTTGTCAAGCTGGTCTTGAATGACCCCAAGTGATCCACCCACCTCAGCCTCACAAAGTCCTGGGATTACAGGTGTGAGCGACCATGCACAGCCACTTCTATTGTTTTTTAAGGAGTTCTTAAAGGCTGAAAAGAGACATTTTAACATATGCCCCAAATAATATTCTCTACAGTCCCCATGGCCACAGAAAAACCTACTGTAAGGACCTCTTGCCTGCTAAAAGTTCACTGACATGCCAGTCATCTGAGACCCAGGACCACATTTTCCTATAGAAACAACATGACAAAGCTGCAGTTAAGTTCCAAGGCAGCTCACAAAAAGCCATTTAACCCACCTCGCTCCTAAAGTAGGGCTGGGCACTCCGGAGCCACCCACCAGCCAGCAGGGCCAGTGATGGCTCAGGGCTGCAAGGGTAAATGGGTCCTGTTGGGCTGGGACCCTGCAGAAGGTTTAAAATCAGGGACAAATGTAGAAAAAAAAGCAAGGAGCAAAATAATTTCTTATAAAAATAGACAGCAGATGGAAACCACTTTTCAACTCCCCCTTCCAAGGAGTAAAGAAAGCTGACCTGTGTTGGGCTCGCTGGATGAGGCAAGCAGCCATGCTGGGGAAGCTCACATGACAACCAACTGCAGGTGGCTTCTGGGAGATGCAGGCAGCTGCTAGGAATGGCGAGTGGCCTCTCAGAGCTGACAGCAGCCTCCACGTCAGCCAAAAAGAGGCCATGAATCAGTCCTACAACTAGAGAATATGAATTCAGCCAACAACCTGAGGGAATGTGGAAGAGGACACTTCTCTAGTCGAGCCTCCAGATGAAAACCAAGCCCAGGCCAGCATCCAGACTGTAGCCCGGTGAGACCCCAAGCACAGGCCCCAGCTAAGCCCTGACTCCTGTTCTGATTCCTGGCCCACAGAAACATTGAGAAAATAAGATGTGTGCTGTTTTAAGCCAGAGAAATAGATGACTAACCATGGTCCAAACACTCTCGTGTGATAATGAGTGAACTGGCATTCATTTGCTCACTGAATCCTTGTGGGTCTAAGAACAAGAGCAGCAACTTTCTTTAATACATTGCTTCAGTGGTGGGGATAACCACGACTTTGCCTGAAACTATTTCATTTAACGGAGGCTGAATGATTTGAAAGTAATTTCCTCCTCCTGGAAAAATGCCATATATTAAATAGCTGTTACTTCATTTTTTAAAAATTGGGTGATCTTCCCTGGGCCATGGTTGTAGGGAATTATGGGAGCTATAAAGATGAGATCATACATCGTCCCTGCCCTCAGAGTGCACAGTATGGGAAGAAAGAAGCAAGCAAGTAACTGTTCACAATGATCCATCCATGCAACAACTACCTATTATTCCCCTACTGTGTGCCCTCTCTCCTTGCAGAGGCTGAGGAAGCGCAGGGAACAGAACAGAAGAGAGAAGACAGAATGTGATAAACCAAACAACAAGTGTGGCCAAGACCGAAAGGCCTCCAGGAGATGTGGCATCTGTGTTACCACCTGGCCTGATTCTCTTCGACAGGAAAAGGTGACATCATGGCAGTGCCCAGTAAGCCATAAATTCCCCCGATTCAGACAGGGTTCAGGACTTGTGCCCCAACACCACCCAAGGGCTTCCCCTCACACCTTGATAATGCACTGCCCAGCCCAAGAAGCGGAAGACTCGGACTTAGGCTATTCACTCAGATGTCAACGCCCAGCCTCAGTGTCAGGTAACACCGGAAGGTGTTCTAAAAGTCTGTCAAGACAGCGGAAACACATCTGACTGGGGCGGTGGGGGGGGAAGAATGCAGAATGAACTCACTCAACTCAAGTCCTTCTACTAATGAAGCACCTAAACACGGAAGGAAAGAAAAGGATGCTCAAGGCTCACACACCCCAACACACAGTGGCTTCTGGCCTGTGCACAACGTCCTCCCACTTCCCTGCTGGCCGGCAGCTAATTTTACCCACTGTCTTTGGGAAGGTGCACCTGGTAATGCTGCACCTTTGCTTCTGACATTGACAAGGCTGTAGCAGCCTCATAAACAAGGTGCTTACTTATAGCCTAATCCTCCCCCAGAGCTTGAAGCTTATGGGCAGCCCCTCCTTCCTCCCCAATTCTTATTTCAAGGCAGGCTGCTCAAAGTTGCTTACATGTGGCAAAGGTCACTGGCTATATCCCCCAGAAGTCCTTCTGATTAAGATCTCAGTGTGGGCTGCTGAGCCTGGGTATGTCTGCATTCCTAATATAGCCATAGTCTCAGAATTAACTATATGAATGGCCTCAAATGACCGTAAGAATGTGAGAGAGTGGGAGACAAGTCAGGTGAGGGTCATTACACACACACACACACACACACACACACACACACACACTTTCCCTCAACTGAAGAGTTTTAGCTCTATTTTTTGTAATAAAATAGCAATGATAATGATGATGCCTCCATACTCAGTAAACATTTTTAGTTTAATGGAGAAATGGCCAGAGCAATTAAAGTATTTTATAGCGGAACTCTTTTTCCCAAATGTTGGGAACAGGCCCCCAAATCTGGCCATAAACCAAATCTCTGCAGCACTGTGCTATGTTTGTGATGGCCATGATGCCCACATTGAAGGTCGTTAGTTTACCGGAATGAGGGCAAGGAACACCTGGCCCACCCAGGACGGAAAACCCCTTAAAGGTGTTCCTAAACCACAAACATTATCATGCGTGATCTGTGCCTTAAGGACACGCTCCTGCTGCAGATAACTAGCTAGACCCATCCCTCTATTTCCCGTAAGGAATGCTTTTAGTTAATCTATAATCTATAAAAACAATGCTTATCACTGGCTTGCTGTCAATAAATATGTGGGTAAATCTCTGTTTGGGGCTCTCAGCTCTGAAGGCTGTCAGCCCTGATTTCCCACTCCACACTCTATATTTCCGTGTGTGTTTCTTTAATTCCTCTAGCGCTGCTGGGTTAGGGTCTCCAACCGAGCTTGGTCTCAGCACCCAAACTACATCCTACGCCAAACCCAAATAGAAAAATCAGACAAAAATGAAGCTACTCGTATTTAAAGAAAGATAGGGGACACAGAGCCTCACCGGAAAGCCTTGAGTGCCCCCCTGCCCCACTTGGGTCTTATGCCCACTTGGAATTAACTCTTAAGCTGCAAGGAACAGCCTGAAACACCACTGCCCTAGAGCAGACGGTTACAGCCCCTGAACCAAGAACGAGTTACAGCAGAATTCCTAAGTACAAGGGAGAGAAGTCAGGAGACGAGTCAGAAGAAGGGGAGCAAGATGAAAAGTTCTGGAGTAGGAAGAGAACTGGAAGCAGCCCTTGACCTTGAGAATTGCAAAGGCTCCAGGAGTCACAGAGAGAAACACAGCAGGACACAGCACAGCCGCTGTGCTGCACGCCAGTGCCCAGGAGCTGGGTGGCACACAGAGCACGACACACGGCGCCCAATGTCCGCACCAGGAATGACGTGGGATAGCTCCAGGCTGATCCTTCCCCAGAGCCTGCCCTGGTGACCAGGCCTCAGGGACGGAAGGCCTGGCCAGCCACAGGATATCAAGAGTTCTGTTTGAAGGAAATGCAGGAATTTAAGGAACACACTAAAGTGAAAAGACAAGCTTGTTTTCTGCTGGGTCAATGAGTCTGGACAGCTAGCCACATGAGTCTGAAAAATTACAGCAGTCGGGAATCTAAAAAAGAAGACAACTGGGGGTTTTAGTTGACAGTTAACTTAAAAAGTCAACAGACAACTAGCAGTCTAAATGAATAACATATTCTAGCACAAAACAGAATAACATATTCTAGCATGCTGCTGTCATGCTGACAGGCAGACTGTACCTGCAATATGACGTGAAGCCTCAACACCTTCTTACCGGAGGACAGCCTCGATCTCGCAGCAAAGAAGTGTCAGGAGGGATACAAGGAAGGTTTCAGAACCTGAAAGGCAAAGAAGAGCCATCAGATACGTTCAGTTTCGACCCCAGAATCTCCAAGTCTGTGGCTGGTACAGTGAAAACGGATTCAGCTCAGCCCTGCAGTGGGAAACACATGCCACCTTAACAGCAACTGAAGACAGGGTTGACGGCAAAGGGGACCACCATGGGGCGTCATCAGGGGAATTCAGGGAGAAGATGGGAAGCCAGACTAGATGCCCTCCACACCAGAGATTCCACTGCTTTGCCTCTGAAATCGACTCTCGTATTTCAAAGACGAAGATATAAAACATCACACTGGCAATTTCCACAAATCTAGGGCACAGTCGTAGGCATGCAAAAGCTCTGAGGCCCCGGTTAGGGGCCAAAAAGGGGAGCGAGTCCGCTCCTGACACTGGTATTGACCAGCAAGGTCAGCAGGGGCAGAAAACATTAGCTGGTATCTTCTGAAAACACTCGGACTCCAATTCGTACAATCGAGCATTTGGTGATGGAGTTCTATGGGTACTATTAACAGCTGCCATGGCAGCACGGAGCACACGCCTGCCCATAACACCAAGAGTCTCAGCGTGGGCAGAAGGTTATCCTAAATCTGGGATGCAGGACCTTGTTGCCTTGGAATGGAATCGTGCTGGCCAGTGACTGGGAGTACCTGATGTGAACGCAGCCTGAGGACACGCTAGGAAGAACCTCGTAGATGCATGGCATATAAAGTCCTTTGTTTTCTAAATCTTACCATTTACACTCTGCACAGAATCTCGCACTCGCCCGGGAGCTGAAGAGGTTTAATTAAGCTGTCTGAAACATGATTTGCACCTAATGTGAACCCAGACAAGATTATCATTACACTAAAAATGCACATAAACATGCTCATCAACAGCTAGAGTTTTATAACTTAGACGGCAGCAAACCAGACTGCCCACAATTGGAATCTTACTCTATTCCCATCTGCGTCATCTTTCATACATTGATATTTCATCCTACATTGATATTTCATTGCTTTTCACTTTCTATGTTGAAAATGTCAAACCTACAGAAGTTGAATGCTTACTCTTTATCTACACTTCCCAATGTTTAACATTTTGCCATATTTGCTTTATCCCTCTTTAGACAAATATATGCTTTCCTTATGACCATTGTGATAAGCAAGCTATAGCCATCATGACAACTACCTCTAAATATGTCAATAAGTAATTGCTAAGAATTACGTTGTGTTACCAAACTGTAATGCCATGATCACACCAGTGGAACTGAACATTAATTCAATAGTATTTAAAACACAGTCCACAGGATTAAAAAAATGTAGTACATATACACCACGGAATACTATGCAGCCATAAAAAAGGATGAGTTCATGTCCTTTGTAGGGACATGGATGAAGCTGGAAATCATCATTCTGAGCAAACTATGGCAAGGACAGGAAACCAAACACCGTATGTTCTCACTCATAGGTGGGAACTGAACAATGAGAACACATGGACACAGGGTGGGGAACATCACACACCGGGGCCTGTCGTGAGGTCGGGGGAGGGGGGAGGGATAGCACTAGGAGATATACCTAATGTAAATGACGAGTTGAGGGGTGCAGCACACCAACATGGCACATGTATACATATGTAACAAACCTGCACGTTGTGCACATGTACCCTAGAACTTCAAGTATAATAAAAAAAGAAAAAAGAAAAAAGACACAGTCCATAATCAAGTGTCCCTAATTGTCAGTTACTGCTCTTTCTTGATGCTCTATCACGTACCATGAGAGCACCAAGAACAATGAAGGTTGATAAAGTCAGGCTCACAGCCCACTAGGGACACAGCATACTGGTGCCCCACTGCAGGGTGGGTGCCAAGGGGCCACGATTGGGATTTGTAGTTTAAAAAGTTAACTCTGGAAAAAAAAGGGGCAGAATCTAGAAGGGAAACAACTGACAACATTTGCTGCGAGTGATAAAATTTGAGAGCGTTCAAGAGAAAAATGGGAATTTCAGAAAACTTGTGTTCGTCATCAAGATGTGGACCGTTCCTTAAAAGATGAATTTTCCCATGACACTGGGGGTGATGTCAACAAATGTGATATTTTAAAAAGATATGATGAAATGTGCCAGCATTTGGAAGACCTACATAATTCAGTAAAACAGAATCATAAATGTGTAGACTGATTTGAAGTGCAACATAGACCCATCATTTTAGAACAAAGAGCTTACTGAGATGGCTTCAGATCCCACAGGGGAACCCACTATTGCCTGCGGAGTTTTAATGTAGTATCAAGAAAGAATATCTACAATTACCTGAAAAGGCCACTAAAGTGTTCCTCCTTTTCTAGGTACATCCCTGTGAAGCCATATTTCCTTATATACTTCAACTAAAACAACACGTCCCAACTGACTGAATGCAGAAGCACATATATGAATCCAGCTACCATAAGCTAAACATTAAAGAGGGTTGTAAATACGTAAAACAAGACCACTCTTCTCACTGAATTTTTTTTGTTCTGGCAAATAGTTACTTTTCATAAAAATGTTACTTACAGTAACACAAAACAGGTTAATCCTTGTTATTTTAGGTAGATTAAAACATTTATTTCAAGTCGTTCTAAATTTTAATTTCCTTTTTTTTTTGTTTTGTTTTGTTTTTAAGACAGGGTCTCACTCTGTCACCCAGGTGACAGAATGCAGTGGCACAATCTTGGCTCATTGCTGCCTCGACCTCCCTGGACTCAAGTGATTCTCCCACGTCAGCCTCCCAAGTAGATGGGACTACAGGTGCGCACCACCACACCTGGCTAATTTTTTCTATTTTTTGTAGAAACGGGATTTCACCACATTGCCCAGGTTGGTCTCAAAATTTCTCAGCTCAAGCAATCCACCTGCCTCAGTCTCCCAAAGTGCTGGGATTATAGGGGTATGCCACTGCACCCAGACTACATTTTATTGCCAATTCATAAGTGTTGATAGACACAACCCACATAAGCAAAGCTTCTTGGAGTCCTCAATACTCTTTAAGGGTGTCAGAGAGGTTTCAGACCCAACAGTTTGAGAACCACTGCTTGAAAGGTTGCCCTGTGAAATGAACACAGCCAAGTTTAATATACACTCAACAGGAGGAATGCTGCTGTCCTGCTTGGGCATGAATTCAGCAGCCTGCCGCAGTGACGCTTGCTCTAGTCGCAGTCTCCTGTCGTGGTATAAAAGCAGTTAATGCTAACCTTAAAAGTCTAAAGAAAGGCATGCCATATGTTAAGCCAGGATGAACTCATCAGGATTAATGGGACTGGAATGCATAGCAAATAAATTCATTAGCACCACTTCTCTTTAATCCAAAAATGTTCCAACCAATTTATTGTAATTTTTGAGATTTGAAAATTCCTTTGTTAAAAGCAGAGTAACGCAATGCTACGCCTCAGACGTAAAGAGTTCAATTCCATTTGTTTCATAAATATAGCAAGCAGCATTCCAACACTACCCTTGATGGGCTTCCAGGAGTACATGCGGACTGTAAAAGTGTGATTGTGACACCATGTGGCTATATTGTAATACAGTCATGTGTCATGACTCAATGACAGGAATGTGCTCTGAGAAATGCGTCTTTAGGCGATTTCATCCTTGTGTGAACATCCTGGAGTGTACTTAGAGTGTACTGACAGAAACCTAGGTGGGATAGCCTCTTGCATACCTAGGCTGCATGGGATTCTTGGCTATAAACCTGTACAGCATGTTACTGTACTGAATACTGTAGGCAACAGTCACACAATGGTAAGTATCTGTGAATGGAAACATAGAAAAGGTACAGCGAGAATAAGATACAAAAGATAAAAATTGGTACCTCCTTATAGGGCACTTACCATGAACAAAGGCTGCAGGACTGGAAGTTGCCCTCACTGTCAATGAGTGAGGGGGGAGTGAACGCGAGTAGGGGGGTGAATGTGAGTGGTGGGGGAGTGAACACGAGTTGGGGGAAGTGAACGCGAGTGGGGGGGGGGAGTGAACGTGAGTGAGGGGGGAGTGAATGTGAGTGGGGGGCGAGAACGTGAGGGGGGAGTGAATGTGAGTGATGTGAGTGAGGGGGGAGTGAATGTGAGTCGGGGGGAGTGAACGTGAGGGGGGAGTGAACGCGAGTGGGGGGAGTGCACGCAAGTGGGGGGAAGTGAACGCGAGTAGGGGGGTGAACGCGAGTGGGGGGCGTGAACGCGAGTGGGAGGAGTGAACGCGAATGGGGGGAGTGAATGTGAGTGGGGGGCGAGAACGTGAGGGGGGAGTGAGCGTGAATGAGGGGAGAGTGAATGTGAGTGACATGAAGGGGCAGTGAATGTGAGTGGGGGGGAGTGAACGTGAGGGGGCGTGAATGCGAGTGGGAGTGAACGCAAGTGGGGGGAGTGAACGTGAGTGGGGGGGAGTGAACGCGAGTGCGGGGTTGAACACAAGTGCGGGGAGTGAAAGCAAGTGGGGGGAGTGAACGTGAGTGGGGGCGAGAACATGAGTGAGGGGGAGTGAGCGTGAATGAGGGGGGAGTGAATGTGAGTGACGTGAGTGAGGGGGGAGTGAACATGGGGAGTGAACGCGAGTGGGAGTGAACGCGAGGTGGGGGGAGTGAACGCGAGTCGGGGGGAGTGAACGCGAGCGGGGGGGGAGTGAACACGAGTGGGGGGAGTGAACGTGAATGAGTGGGGAGTGAACGTGAGTGACAGGGGAGTGAATGTGAGTGGGGGAGAGCGAATGTGAGTGACAGGGGAGTGAATGTGAAGGCCTGGGACATGACTGCACACTGCTGGAGACTTCAGGAACACTGTACACTGAAGCCACACTAAATGTGTAAAAAATATTTTTCCTTCTTCAGTCATAAATTAAGTTTAGCTTACTGCAACGTTTTTACTTCATGAACTTTTCTGTAACTCTTTTACTTTTTCGTAATAACACAGCTTAAAACACAAACATTATACAAAATACAAAAATATTTTTATGTCCTTATTCTATAAACCTTTTCTATTTTGAATCTTTTTTTTACTTTTTCAACTATTTTGTTAAAAACCAAGATAAAGACATACACATTAGCCTGGGCCTACACAGAGCCAGGATGATCAATGTCACCGTCTTCCACCTCTGCGTCTTGTCCCACTGGAAGGTCTTCGGGGCAGGAACACACAGGGAGCTGTGATCTCCTGTGATAACAATGCCTTCTTCTGAAATACTTCCTGAAATAACTGCCTGAGGCGACTTTACAGTTAACTTTTCTTGTAAGTAGGACTACACTCTAAAATAACGATAAAAACTATAATAGAGTAAATACATAACCCGGTAACACAGTCATTTATTATCAAGTATTATCTACTGTACCTAATTGCATGTGCTATACTTTTAGATGGGTGGCAATGCAGTACGTCTGTTAACCCCAGCACCACCCAAAACACGTGAGTAACACGTAGCAGGACAATGTCACAAAGGATAAGACATCAATAAGCAACAGGAATTTCTCCGATCTATTATAATCTTATGTAACTACTATCACAGACGAGGTCTATAATAAACCAAAACATCATTACAGGGCTCATGGCTGTATATTTATAGTGGACACCTGGCAGGCCAAGAGAAAATCCGTGCATAAAATAACCCCAAAATATCAGAAAACATATCCCACTGAACGATTCATAAATCAAAAGGAGTCAGGTCTTTCCACTAAGTCCAGTGATAAGAACCACTAAAAAAAACTTTAAATTTATTAAACATAATGCCCAACTTGTTGGCAACTTACATAGCAGCTTCGCCTGTTCTTATTCTATTCTTCACTCAACAGTTATGTACTGAGTGCCAGGTACAGTTCCAGAAACTGGGGATGCAGCAGTGAACCAACTAGACCAAAATCCCCATCTTTGTGGAGTTAATGTTCTATTAATGGGAATACCTCTTCAAAAAATAAGAACGGAGCAAACCCTAATGAAGGCAGCACACTTCTCATCTCCTGAAGTAACTGCATGAAACAAGGAGAAACAGAATGAGCCCCAGCTACACGTGCACGTGCTCCTTCCCAGCAGGAGGTCGATGTCACCATTATTGGTGACGCTCTGAGGGGGTGTCAAGAATGAAGCTACAAGGGACCACAGTTCAAGGCAGTGGGGAGACCTCTGTGAAGTCAACCAACAGCTACAACCAATAACTCTGGTGAGAGCCGAGCCCTTTGGGATGGCCAGATTCCTGTGGAACAGCCCAGGCAGCTGCCGAGGGGATAGGTCGGGGGTGTCAGAGTCTTGGAAAAAGAGGGGGTTTCTAGTTTGAAAAGGCAAACTACAATTAGTTCAATTTTTCCTTTGACATAAATATTGCCTTGAAATGTCCATGAGTTTTTTGTTAAAAGCACTGTGCTGAGACTGAAATAACCTGACTGTTCAAAGAGACGGACGGAGGACAGAAATCAAAACCTAATGTGCACAGTACAGACGTCAGCATCCCTGGAACCACAAGGGCAGGCCCAGGCATCACCGAAGAATCCAGAACGGCCCTCTGAGGCTCTCGTGGTCTGAGGCCCTTCCGCCCCTTCTGTGATGGGCCCCACACATGGCACCACCGGACTGTGTCAACAGGTGACCATCCTAGCGACTGTTCTGCAGACACACTGAGAGCTGCGATTCCCAAAGGGTTTTCTGGACCACAGAAACGGGGGCATCCCCTCTGTCCTTGAGCCTTCCAGTCCTGAAAGTCCAAATCTTAGATTTATCCAGACTCTTGTTAACTGTAGCAATACAGAGTCATGGCAAGGGACACAAATGAATGGTACTACAAACCAAAACTGTCAAGTATCACGTTCCCCTGCGTTCCTGACTTCCGTAGTTCCATCCCAACATAGCACAGTCTCAGCCTGCCAGTTTCCCAGGGATCACGCCCTGTCCTTTACCTGACGACAGTGAATGTTCCAGCTGTTACTCAACAGTTCCCATAACTCACAGAATGGATTCGTCTCCACGTGAGAATGTCAATAGTTCTTCCCCTACTTTCTTTAAGATTATTTCATTTTATATTTCACACTGACAGACAAAACTGTATATATTTACTATGTACAACATGATATTTTAAAGTGTATACACAGGTTGGGTGTCTCTAATCCAAAAATCCAAAATCCGAAATGCTCCAAAATCTGAAACTTTGAGCACTAACATCATGCTCAAAGGAAATGCTCACTAGAGCATTTCTAGTTTCAGATTTTTTTTTTTTTTGGATTAAGAACGCCCAACTGGTAAATATAATGCAAATAGTTCAATCTGAAAAAAAATCCCAAATCTGAAACGCTTCTGGTTCCAAGCATTTTGGATAAGGCATCCTCAACCTGCACACTGTGAAACGACTGAACTTGGCTAACTAACATATGCATTACCTCACACGGTTATCATTGTTGTGGCATTCTCCTAATTTCTAATGTCTGTCCTGGTTCCACTGTTATTTGGAACCTATACCAGTTCCTGTCCACTCCCTGAGTCAGCAACAAAATTTAAATGCAAAAGCTGTTGGAAAGACCACACAATCTATATAATATTTGTGGTTCTACAATACTTACTAGGGGATGGGAGATGACAAACTCTAAAGGAAATATGGTCAAGAAAGAAACAGCAAGATATTTATTCTACCTCCAGCCCTTCAATAATTAA
Source organism: Trachypithecus francoisi (assembly GCF_009764315.1). Classification (NCBI taxonomy): domain Eukaryota; kingdom Metazoa; phylum Chordata; class Mammalia; order Primates; family Cercopithecidae; genus Trachypithecus; species Trachypithecus francoisi. The sequence goes on along the minus strand of NW_022681433.1, from coordinate 13,750,446 downwards.
AACTACTCCAGCTCATTTTGCACCCAGGAAAAGACCGTTTGGCTCAAAATTGCATGATTCATCCTTCCTTTGAAATGCAAAATACTTTGAGAAAAGGCTACAAACGCCTTCTGAGCTGTGCACTGCAAAAGGCTAGAGAAAGCCATTCTAACCTACTGGTGTAAATCTAATGATGGCTCCAAAAGGGGCAATGAGAGAGACCAGGAAGACAGATTTGGGGGCTGCAGTGCAGTGGCTCTCAACTGGGGGTGACTCTGTACCCTGGAGGACATCTGACAATGTCTGGAGACATTTTACATTGTCACAATTGAAGGATGGTGGTCGACTAGCAGGCAGAGGCTAAGGATACAGCTAAATCCGACCACGCACAGGGCAGTTCCCTCAACAAAGAATGATCCATGATGTGCCAAGGCAGAGAAAGCCCGCCTTACCGCGTGCAAGGGCGGAGAAAGCCCGCCTTACCGCGGGCAAGGGTGGAGAAAGCCCGCCTTACCGCGTGCACTGGTGGATGGCAAAGTGTTCTACAAATTTACTTGAGTGGGTTTTTTAATGTTTCACTATTTAAATTATAATATTAAAAATTACAAATATTGTTTGCAAAATAGGCACAAACATATTCACAGGAAAACAAAACTTTGTCATCACACCCCGGGAGAACCCTTGATGTACCTGAACCAGATAGTGAATAGCTAAGAAGAAGCAGGGGAAGAACAGCAGTAAAGGATGAAAAGATGCAGGAGACCAAGACAAGTTTCCCATTGGAATGAATCCAGGCTCTGGTTTCTAAGAGTGAATCTGACAGCTTGTACAATGGCTGGGGATGCCTTCGCCCTGCAGGCAGCATGGAGAAGATAGGCAGCTTGAAGAGACGGGACTGCCAGCACTACTCGGTGCTCTCATGGGTCTCCCAGCACGGGCAGGGATACCCATCCCCACTTTATGGATGAGATGCTGATGCTCAGGAAAGGTAGCTCAACTCTGAAACTAAGGCACCACTGCCAATTTATTAACAAGTCCTCCTGTCCAGAAAAAGACAGGGTTTTGGTGCTCCTGGGGGAAGGCAATCTTTAGCTGGCGAGAGGCAGTTTTCACCATGGAGAGGGCAGCTTCTCTACAAGTGATGCTCTGCCGGCCAACGAGAATTTAAAAACACCAAGTCCTAAGCTGGAAGAGCTGGAAGGACCACATAGTCACCGAATGCAGGAGTCCTCTCAAGACAGTAAAAGGAAAACCATGACTAACACAGGAAAATAGTGGGGAGAAAGAGGAAGGGAGGACAAGGGCTGGAGGAAGGGGTGGTCTGGAAGAATACACTGATTTTCCACTCGGTCATTTCCCGCCTTCCATTTGACATGCTCTCACCAACTATCCTGCACAGCTCACCTCTGGCTCAGGCAACAATAAATGCACCCGTGAAGTCAGTTACAGGCCCACTGACAATAATAACAACAAAGGCTAACGCTGCTACTAAGTGCCTGCGATGCACCAGTGCCCTCTCCTCAGGCACGTCTTCTTAAATGAGTATGTAATCTCATTTAATACTCAAGCCAAGCCTTTGAAGGTTATACAGCTGTTACACTTGCTTCACATGTGAAAAAACCAGCTGCATAAAGTAGGTTCTGTGAAGCGGAATCTCAGCTCAAACCTCAGGGTATGCATCTAACTAAATCCACGATGCTCCATTATTTTCAATACTACTGAAACTCTATGCCAGACTTATAATAGCTCCCCTAGGGCAACAGCCATAATGAAATTACAGCACAAGTTTAATTAGATGCATGGACGATCCTCCCACTTAGCAAATGCAGTCAGAGGCAATGGGATGAGGAGGCCCAAGTCTTGAGGAAGACATTGATATCAATCCCTGCTCAACCACGGACTAGCTGAATAAGCCTGGACAAATTATTCTGAATCTCAATATCCTGCCTTCTCCAATGCAGAAACGACTGCTAAGCTCAAACAATTATTTAAGAAAATAAATAGAGATTATGTATATAAATATATTAAGCACTTTTCAAAATAAATACATTCTTAGATAATTTCTTTGAATAAATGACATGCTTCCAGAAATACTTTCGCTTCATTACATTCTGTTCTTCAACTGCACTGGCTTGTAGCTGGCATTCTGAAATTTCTCTGCCAAATAGCTAATAAACTACACAAAGAGATAAACGCAGCCAGGGGGAGCTGCTATTTAAAGAAATCCTCTAGTTTAAGTGAAGAATTGTTTGATGTGTGAATAATCAGCTCTTAATTAATGGTTTGTCAATATTTTTAAAGAATTATCTCATTAATGAGCTGCCTGGGTAGACTGTGGCATCCATCCTGAATTAGGATATTTGATGTTTCTGTCTGCCAGTGACTTAATCCGAAAGAGTACAAAACACAGACTTTGCCAGTGAGGAGGTGACTATGTAACTGAGAAGGGAAGAGAGCTGCTCATGGAGATGCATGAGTACAGTGCAAACACAGCGGGGTAATCTCAAGATGGCCAGCAGAGGGGGAAAGGAGGCCTGGGGAGACTTCAGGGCAGAGCCAACAGACCCAGCAGGCATTCCCAGAACAGGGCCTGGAGGAGCACAAAGGGCTCAGGGAGTGCCAGGGCATTGGCCTCCCAAGAGGTGGGGCAGAGGGGCCTCCTGTCGATGATCTAGGCCCACCTTCTCCAGGATCTCTTCTAGGTCTATGAAGGTCTTCCCTAAACACACTTACACACTGTGGCCCACACTTGTACACTCTCCCGTGACTCAGTAAATCCGATCCACAGTCCTTTATACTCAGGATCCCTTTCTGCCATCTGCCAGGGCACAGGTGGATCTCAGACCACCACAAAAAAAAAAAAAAGCCTCTGTGCACCTACTTATGCCCTGGAGAAAGGCCTGGGAAAGACAGTGTCCTTCAAACATGCCTGGTGGGCTCCTCTAGGATGCAGACAGTAGCCCACCTTACCATTTTCCTGCTCCCAGTTCTTGGGCAGCCTCTTCAAGCTATCCCCACCCTGCTCCTCTTATCCAAAGCTTCCTAACACAGCCGCATCTGTACAGAGAAGGGATCCTGAGGTTCTGGGCCAAGGAACCATCACCCTGTCTAGACTCTCACACCTCTCAAAAGGTTGTGCGTTCAATCATTGTTAACCCACCTCTTTGATGAGTCAAAGCCAAAGTTATTTATCCTTTCTGGGGCCTAAGAGACGGTGCGGACTGTTTCACCAAAACCCAAGTAAAGGAGGGCAGCAGCGCTGGTTGTGTAATAACGTAAATGTAGTTAATGTGGTTGAACTACACAGTTAAACACGGCTAAGATGATTAGTTTGGTTACGTGTATTCTCCCACAATTAAAAAATACTTACAGCCGGGCGCGGTGGCTCAAGCCTGTAATCCCAGCACTTTGGGAGGCCGAGATGGGCGGATCACGAGGTCAGGAGATCGAGACCATCCTGGCTAATACGGTGAAACCCCGTCTCTACTAAAAAATACAAAAAACTAGCCGGGCGATGAGGCTGGCGCCTGTAGTCCCAGCTACTCGGGAGGCTGAGACAGGAGAATGGCGTGAACCCGGAGGCGGAGCTTGCGGTGAGCTGAAAGCCGCCACTGCACTCCAGCCTGGGTGACAGAGCAAGACTCCGTCTCAAAAAAAAAAAAAAAAAAAAAACTTACAATTCAAAATGGAAAAACAAAACAACTAAGAAGATTCCTCAAAAAGTGCACAGAGGTACAATACAGCAATTCCATTAAGGTCAATGCTCAAGATAAAGGAAAGCAAGTGTCCATACGAAAATGTACACCAATGTTCACAGTAGCATCATTCATAATAGCCAAAAAGCAGACACAACCCAAACGCCCATCGACTGCTGAATGGATACACAAAATGTGGCACATCCAGACAAAGGAATAGTATTCAGCCATAAAAAGCAATCACATTCTGACACACGCTACAACACGGATGAACCCTGAAAACACGATGCTGAGTGAAAGGAGCCAGGCCTAAAGGGTCACAGTCCGTGTCATGTCCAGGATGGAGATAAAAAGGAGTTCGGTGGTTGTGCAGGGCTTGGCTACGGGTGCCGAGTGACTGTTAATGGGTACGAGTTTCCTTTTAGGGGTGACAAAAATATTCCAAAATTAGGGTGATGACTGCATAACCCTGTGAATGTGCTAAAAACCACTGAATTTATACTTTCACTGGGTGAGCATTATACTATGTAAATTAGATTTATAAAACTACTTTTGTAAAAGAAAAAAAAAAAAGCCGAGAGGAGCCCAATCCAAAGGGACCCCAGTCTAGTTTTCCCAGTAACCATAACAGGCAGATTTGAACTTGAACTTCTATTCAAGTTCAGTTGCTAAGGCAGCACTTCCTCCCACATACTTCGATCCTCCGTCAAGTCAAAACTCTACCACCCCACTCCCCCAGAAATCAATCATCATGGCTCCAGCTGCCGTCGGTAAGAGGCTCTCCACTCTACTTGCACAAGCTATTTATTATATGTAACCGTCATTCTGCTTTGAGAGTTTCACAAGGGTGAAATTAGCTCCTATCTGATAAACTCTCCCTACAACTGCCGCCTCATCTTCTGGTGTTCTGTTACATTGCAAATACAAGCTCCTGTTTTTAATACATAGCTTAAATACTTCACATCGACAGGACACAGAATAATAAAAATGGGGAAGGTTGCAGCAGTTTTTGGTTTACATAGTGCCATACACATGGTTTTTAAGCTTTTAGGTCAAAATAGGGTCTGGGGGGAGGGAACCCCTCTCACTGTGGGTGCCTATGGTCCAGGATCTCAAGAAGAAAGGGTGGCTTAAAGAGGTAATCAGAAGAGTAAAAGCTCATCAGGCAGTCAAAATGCAACAGTCTCTTAGCCCAGGCCAGTATATCCTAAGGCCGTCAGGGCTCACTACCAGGGCAAAAAAGTCATCCGGGAGGATAGGAAAAGACATGCCCAACTCAGTGAGTGAGAGACAAATTTTGGGATGCTTCCAGCACTGAGTGTTCGGAATGCTCACAGGGCTTGGCCGCAGCTTTTTCTCTGCCAAGGCACACCTGACAGGTAAGCTCGTGCCACACTCCTGGGTGTTTACAAGCTGCCGGGTACAACTCCCTGCAGGCGGGCATCCCTCCCACAGATGCAACCCGGACAGTGCAGCAGTTCTAAAGAAGCCCACAGAGACAAATAAGTCTCGGGTGTGGCCAGGAGCTTGTGAGAGCAGCACAGGCTCAGGGACAGTGAGACTGACAGCCGGTAATTACCAAAGGGAATTAAGCAAGCACTCGCAAGTCTTGGCCTCTGAATCTCTGTACTTTTTTTTATGGACTTAATTTGTTCTCCTGGGCCTAAATCACTACCTGTGTTGCTGGAATGTGCATGCCCTGGAGGGTGAAGTGGCTCTAACTTCGAGGAGGGGTTGACTCCAAAGAGCTCCCAGCCAGGGGACAGCCCTTCACAGAGGGGCAGGGTGGGCGGGCTGCCGACCTCCATCGAAAAAACGGCTCTGCCCTCTTGTTTTCTCCTCTAAACTTACACAAAACTTCTCAAAGTGCGGAGAGCATTTTCATCGATGTGAAATGGTCCAACAGGCTACATCTAAAACATGGGATAATCAAAGAGTGTGGTGTTACGGAAGAGTGAGCTGATCTAATCCACTCCAGCCCACAGTCTACCCTGTACCTCTTCTGTGAGGTTCTGCTCTGTGTGGTATGGACACTGTCCTTTATAATATTTCTCCTTAAAGGAATCCATCTTTTAATAATTTAGGCAATTTTTTAAAAAACCACAATGTATTCCTCTCATAAATGGAGCACCACCAAAATTATCTGGAATCAGGTCTTAAAATTCACATCCACCACCCAGCCTGCGAGAGTCAACTGTTTCCTGGAGGGCCCGTGTAGCTATATCTATGGGTAGTGAACTCTTAAGGTGTTAGTCATCTATTTTTCCTAATACGCATTAGAACTCACATACCACTAAAATAAAAACGCATGTGCATTCCCTAAAATCACCTTGCACACAGAAGTGCACAAAGCACACTGGGGACTGACGATCTAGTCCAGGAGCTGACACACAACGGCGCTTCACCCATTTTTGTATTGACCACGAATTATGAACGATTTTGGAGGGAGAAAAAAGAGGAAGAAGGAAAAGGAGATGATGATCATGCAACTGAGACCTTCTGTGGCCGCAAAGCCTAAAATACGTACTACTTGGCCCTGTAGGCCACCCGCTTGATAAGCCCTGATCAAGTCCATCCCTTTATTTTACCACAGGGCAACTCAAGTCCTAACACACCAAATGACTCAGATGCACCTGAACACAGGTCTCCAGGCTTCTAAGCAAGTGAAGGACGATTACCCAAGAAGCCACCAGCTTAAATTCATCAAAACGGATCTCTGTCCAGTCACTTTGATTCCATTTTAAGAACTGACTCCTATGTAAAGCAAACAAAAATGTGGGCTGCAGAACTCATCTGACTTGTTTTTGTCCTCAGCTCAGCCAAGGGCACCTGGCTCTGTGCCCCATGCCTGAAATCGCATCCTGTTTGCCCCCAGAGCCACTCCCTGCCTTCCCCACTACAAGGCCCACCTGTGTGCATCCCGAGCTCTCTGGGCACTGGCAGGGAGGGGTGAGGCGAGGGAGGACCCTCTCTGCGGGCTGTCTCATGGGAGATCGGCCCTTCACAAAGCCAGCTGCAGCCTCAAAACCGTCCCTTCCCCTCAGGTTGAGGGTGTTAGAAGTGGTCAGGGCCCCCTCACTACTCCAGGCTGTGAACCCCCTGCCCTGCCTTCGTAAAAAGTCACTTTATTTAAACTCACCTCAAACTGCCCAACCTGAGAAAGCACTCTGTGCCCTGTAGGGCCCCTGACGGCAGCAGCCTTAGGGGCAGTGAGTTCTGGATGTCTGCAGCCACCAGGTCCACTGCAAGTGTGAAGGCTTGACCCCACGAGGCGGGGGCTGCAATAATCACATGACAGCCCTTCTCCTTCTAAATCGAGCTCCTAAGGACACCAGACTAATCACCACCACCCCATTCTCAAGAGTACCCACAGTGAGTCTAGTGATCAGTTACAACAACACATTGCACTATCAAGACAGATTTTTAAAAAAGTATTCAATGTAATGCAATGACATCTGAGCAGCTGGTATGCAGCAGACACTGTGCTAGGTCTTTCACATACCTAGAAAAGCAACCATCAATCCTCATTTCATAAATGAGAACACTGAACCTCAAAGAGTTTCAGGGGTGCTTATCAGAGCCCAAAGAGGCTGAGGCAGGAGTCGCCCCAAAGGCCCCTCGGATCCACCTCCACGGCTGGCCAGGCTCCAACTAGGGAACAAAGCACACAGCTGCTGGCTAGCCAGGCCACAGACGTCCTGGTCACATTACACAAATTAAAAGAAAAACAGAACCAGAAACAAACGTTTTCTAACATAATGCAGAAGCTCCCTGAATGCCACATTCACATAATCACATTGCCTGGGTGGGCCACCAGGTGAAATTACCTAGCAGCTCCTCACCCGCCTGGGAATCCTGGGGACGCTCATTCACATGTTCCTCTGGCATTAAATGAATGGCTGCTATGCTATGTGCAGTGGTCCCTCTGCTGAACCTCCCCTGCCCCAAGCTCAGCATGGAGGAGGAGGCCAGGGCCTGCCATGTGCCTGGGTACAAAGGCCTAGTGGTTTGCATCAAGCACTGTTATTGACTTGCCATTGAATAGAAAAATTCTTTCCACGTCCCATTTTATATTTGCTCACTGATCTGATGACGAATCAGAAGGCCTGCCCTCGCCGTGTGATCTAGAGCAAGCTACTCCATGCTGCTGTTTCAGTTCTACCATCTGAAACCGGAATAATGACAGTGTCACCCACACCGGCCCCCCTACCTCTACCTTGTTCCTCCTGTGAGGCTCAAGAAACGGTGAAACAAGATAGAAGCTAAACTCTCAGGCTAAACTGGATTCAAAAAATGATGGGACTGGGCACAGTGGCTCACGTCTATAATCTCAGCACTTTGGGAGGCCAAGGCAGGCGGGTGGATGGCTTGAGCCCCAAAGATGAAGACTAGCTTGGGCAACATAGCAAAACCATGTCTCTACAAAATACAGGAAAATAAAATTAGCCAGGCATGGTGGCTTGTGCTTATAGTCCCAGCAACCAAGGAGGCTGAGATGGGAGGATCACTTGAGCCTAGGGAGGTAGAGGCAGCAGTGAGCCATGGTCATGCCACTGCACTTGGGTCTTGGCAACAAAGAGAGACTTTGTCTCAAAAAAAAAAAAAAGGGCAAGTTATTTAATTTCTTGAGTTTCTCTTTTCTCCTTTGCAAGATGAGGAGGTTTCAATGAATTTATGTATGTAAAGCACTGCAGAGCTCCTGGTGCATAGTATGTGCTATATGCCAACTATATTACTATTATTAGTTTCTTAATGTATAAGACATCTCATTAGTAACCAACTTACAAAGTGCTGTGAAGATTAAGTACCCAAAACGATAACTGTTTTTGCCATACCATATGAAGGTATTAGGTTGATGCAAAAATAATTGCAGTTTTTGCCCTTAAAATAGCAAAACTTGTATTTTGTAATCAAAAACGTACTATACAAATATACAGTTGAAAAAATAAAATAAGGTAATTGTTTGACTTATTTTCATCTGCCCTGATTCAGATGGTGGAAGACTTGAGGGCTGTTGCCCAGAAATATTAAAATTGACTTACAACTATTAAAAACAGAAACAAAATGGGGAAATTGTAAAAGCATAACATAACGACACTTTATGGCCGATTTTAATTTTAAAACATTTACATATGTAAAGGTCCCAATCTCTATAGCACCAACCACCAAAGCCCTTGGCGGTGCCTGAATGCGGGGTGGTGGAGGGCTGGCCACGACTGGGGCCTTTCTAGATCACAATGAAGTGACCACCAGACATCCGCTGGGGGGTCCTCACTCATGGATGGTCCCGTTCCACGCAGAGGCCTTTCCATCTCAATTTGGCTTCTGGGCCAAATTTGGAGGCATTACATTTCATTAAGGAAATGAAAGGCTTTTGCTTTACTTATTCCACCAGAGCGGCGGCTTCCCCAATTTCTTCCACTCTGAACTCAGGCGGAAAAGGATTGCCCAGTCCAGAGCCACTTTCCTCCTTCCAGGAGGTCTGGACACTCAAAAAGCCCAGTTATTTGTTTTGCAAACTGTGTATACATTGAATGGAAATGTTTGTTTTCCATGTCCCGCTTTACGTCTCTAAAGACAAATGATTAAAGCATCATTTCAAGGGCATTTTTTGTTTTGCTCATCCCCTCCAACCTGCTTGTATTAAGCAGCCTCACTTCCTGCCTTTTAACTTACATTTCTGTCCACCTAGCATCCACTCTTCTTTGTTGACCTTTGCGTGTACAGTGTTGCTTTAAAAACCTTCACAGGAAAGGTCACAGTGACATGTCACAAGGGAAGCAGGCCTGATGGCCAGTGGCCAAGGAGGCACCAATGCCCAGGTCTGAGGCTGCCTGTGGCATGCAGAACACTGCCCCAAAACGCAGGTGGTGAGGATGCAGAGGCCGCCTGTGGGTCCCAAGCACACCTCCAAGTGCGACACGCTGTCTGGGCCACCCGGTCCCACACCAAGTCACACCTGTCGCCAGAGAAGCCCAGTGGACCAGTGCGGGCTCCCCCAGCCCTCAGGGCAGAGCCAGGATGCTTCACGCAAGAGTCACTCATTGGCTTTTCTACTCCACACACATGCTGTCAAGAACGGCAGGCACCGCCTAAAGGGGTAGGTGCCAGTGTAATCTAACAGGGGAGAAGTAGTACAGAGGCCACTCAGGAGGATGCTGGAAAGACAGAGGGTGAGGAGGTGGGAAGAAACACTCGGGACTCCCGGCACGAGGGCGTGGGACTAGAATGAAAAGGAAGAAGACCGTGTGAGGGGTAGGGAAGGAAGGACTGGCCGGATGCCATCAGTTATCAATATGAAGGGAATGAGCCCAAAGTAACTCTGAAATCCTAAACTTGGAAGCAGTGAATGTGAGCTAAGGGTGGCCCTCACTAAGGCACTGTGGCCCTACCCCTCTGGCTCCCCCAGTCGCTCTCTGCCCCAGTTTGGAATCTACAAAGTGATCAGAAGCTCATAAAACACGGGCACTATAGTTGACCAGCGCTGGGCAGGGAAGGTGGCCCTGGGAAACCTGCATGGGACTGCTCTCAGCACACCAAGCAAAAGCAGCCAACAAGCACAACCGCAAAGGGCAACTCAACGTGGTAAGCAACACCTAAAGCTGTACAATTTGAGGGAGGAAAACTCAACTTGGAAGGGATAAGTGGCCGAGGAGAAACAGAGACAGAAGCCAAAGCCGCCAGACCTGCCACAGACAAGTGGCTGGTACATACAAGAAACCTTTCTTGAAAACGTAGATAGCAAATAATCTATCCTGGAGAAAATAATGTCACGAAACATGAAAAATTTCAATGGTTTATCTGTGCTCTAAAAACACAATGATTTAAGCTGAAGTTCAATCAGGATAATCTTGTTATCAAAAAATTCTTTGGTGATGACATGTATCTGATAAAATATTTTTATTCGTAAATGACAGTCAAAATATCCTCGGATCAAAAAGCAGTCTTGCCACATGTCCTGTGTCCAGCAGAACAGATAGAACTATCGGGCAAGCAGTCGGGGATGTGAGAATCTGAAACGAGGAACTTGGATGTGGAGCAACCCCAGAGGCATGTGTTGCGGGGACTGAAATCCCTGGGAGAAAAGAAGGCAGCTGTTAGCAGAATCGCGGGGAACACCACCATCTGGGAGCCGAAGGAGGAAGTAGCACACAAATGACAGGGAGGTGCAATTCTAGAGTCCAAAGACAGACGGACTTCTCTAAAACCAGAGTGTCTGACTCCGAGTGTCTGCCTTAAGGCCCACATCCTCCCCTTTCAAAGTGCAGCAGGAGCCACAAAAGACAATGTGACTCGATGGAAGCTCAGCAAAGAGCTGTCAGATCAAATACAGGACTGCCCACTTAAATCTAAATTTCATGTGAATGACCAATAATTGGTTAATGTAAGTATGCCCCAAATAGATCACAATGATGTCCCAAATATTGCCAACAAATAATTTTTTGGTATAAGAAGGTTATACTAAAAAAAGGATCCACTGCTTATTTATAATTCAAATTTAACTGGGCATCCAGTATTTTTATTGCTAAACCTGGTAACCCCAGTTGGGTACTGACAGTTCAGGCCTCAGGCCTGAACACCTCGCCTTCGCCCAGCACCTTTCTAACTGCAGACCATGAGCTCTGACTTCCACAGGCATTTCTGCATACCCAGCTGCTAACAAGCAATGACTCCGTTCTTTGACAAGCTCTCTCACATGCTGTACATGAAGAAAGCCTCCTTCAACAGACCCAAAAAATGAGAGGATCTGTAGAAAGGAATGGCCAACAGTATTAAATGTTTCACAGACACCACAGGGAGTGAGGACCGAGAAGAGATCAGGAGATTGTCTAATTCAAGAGACAGGAAATTGAAATTGTGAGCGGTTTTAGACGAGTAGGAGCTTAGTTTACAAAGGGATGAAGATAGATGGTAAAACTGTGACGTTCTCTGTCATTCACTTAATCATTAAAAAACAGGGTTCTTGGCCAACTGCCTGTGCTATCAATCTATCTGTATGATGCCAGGGAGTTATGGCCCACAAGGGCAAGAACCTGGGAAGGTCAGGGGGAGCTCACCCGATACCTGTGGAGCACATGAGTACATGAATGAGGGCTGTCTTCTCAAAGAGCCTGTTCTGAAATTTGAAATCTTATCCAAAAATGGAAAGCCAAGGTCTAGGGTAAACCTTAACATTTCGTAGCACTCACTGGAGCAGCTAATATTCTTTACTCTTTAACCAGTCTGTCAGTGGAGGATGATTTGCAGCACAAATCACAAGTATCTGTCCTGGGCCCAAACCAAACAAATGAACAAAAACACCTAATGAAGCACATGCTAAGAGTCAGACAAATCAAGCAGAGAGGAGAAGCTGCCACCTCCTAAACGCAAGCTCCTCTTGTTCAGAAGGCACTTTTTCTACGCCCTTTGTGTAACCATTGCAACTGTTCTTTAGTTACAGGAGCGTTTAAGTAAACAATTACCTAAGAACACCATGATTTTCTTACTCATACATAGAAGTATGATTCTACCCAGAGCCAATTTCTCTCGATCTGTGCTGGAAGAACGCCCAGGGAGATCTTCTCAAAACAGTAAACGCAAACAACAGAAAAAGAAGAAGACATATAGTTTTAAAAGCCAAGTACTGTATACTGCTTCTAACGTATGATAAATCCCAAGTACATAATGAATTTTTAAAAAGAAACTTTTACTTGTTTTGTTTCTGCAAACTTCCCATTGTGCTAAAGGACCCAACTTTAGAATTTACAAACTTAAATAAGAGTCTGAACTAAAGGTGTATTTAGCTCTTGGATATGCTATTAAATACCACTTGTAATAAAACAAACGTGCCCCTGAATCCCCTAAAATATCTACTTTTAGGTATTTTATGACGCAGTTAAGAGTGAGCCTAAAAGTAAGTTTATGTACAAACTAAACCAAAGGTTTTTCATACCAATGTCTAAAAAGTTTAGATTCCAAATGTAGTCTATGTTTTCAATACAGTACAAACTTTTTCAAAGTTGGCCCACAGAGAGAGATTTCTGTCCCTGCTTGAGGGACATGAGTGCCCACTGTGGTCATCTGCCCCTGCCTTGCAACTTCCAGAAAGGCCTACAGAGCTCCCCATTCAGAGCTGAAAGTACACTTTTTATTAATTTTCACCAAATATCAATGCTTAATGTTGCCTAGTGCCCACATGAACAAGAACATGAATTCACGGCACTGGTGGAGTTATCAAGAAATTTAGGCCAGGTGTGGTAGCTCATGCCTATAATCCCAGCACTCCAGGAGGCTGAAATGGGAGGATCCCTTGAGGCCAGGAGTTTGAGAATAGCTTGGAGAACAGAGCAAGGCTCTGTCTCTACAAAAACTATTCTAAAATATTAACCAGGTGTGGTGGTGTGCACCTGTAGTCCCAGTTATTCAGGACACTGAGGCAGGAGGACTGCTTCAGCCCAGGAGGTCAAGGCTGCAGTAAGCTGTGATCATGCCACTGCGCTTCAGCCTGGGCATCAGTATGAGGTCCTGTCTCTAAAAAAAAAAAAAAGAAAGAAAACAAAAGAAATTTAAAGCTTCCTGCAGGCAGGAAGAACCACACAAACTATATTCAGATAAGAATGAACAGTTTTCTAACAGCAGAGAACTCGGTAATGCGACTGACATGCTGTTGAAATTGGGAATCTGTTACTTGCATTGCATCACTGTTTCTCAGCGTCATACACCCTCCCTACGTTACAAAGGCTGACACCAAGTTCAAATCAAACCTATACCTGGTAGAGCTGCAGAAAGTGAGAGAAGGAGGGGACAGGGGACAGGACAGGATGTCTGGGCCATCCCAATGGTCCACTTGGTCTGTTCATTTGCTGAGGAGCCTTGTTCCCAGTGCCCTGTAGGCTTCCAGGACAACAGATGCACCATCTCTAGTGCCATTTAAAACTAAATGAAAGAATGAGGAGAAAAAAGGAAACTGGTATCTGCTGCCCAACTGATATATGTGCAGCTCTGTACTGAGAACTGGCCAGCTATTGCCTCAGTTCTCGGATACCTGGGAACACGGCACCTGGCGAGTGGGCAGAGGAAGGCCTGGAGCAGGTTCCTACAGCCGGTCAGCACCAGAGACCAGGCTAGAACCCAAGTCTGTCTGGTGCCAACACCTCTGCTCCTCTCACTTCCCATTCAGGTAGCCCTGGGTCAGAAGGGCCCTGGCCCGAGCCTGTCACCTCCATTCACTGGTTGTCTTTTTTTAATCACCTAAATTTAAATACCGATACAGAAGTTTACAAATCGCTTTATCCACAGTGAAACACAAGGCCGGTTCTAAAATTCAAATGAAATTTGCCATAAGGTCTTTTACTGTAGCTTGAATGAGCAAAAGGCACAGTGAACTCAATGGTCGGATGGGGCAGGGGCTTCCTCTCCCTGCACCTCGACAGCCACCTTCTCTCCCAGCCACTTTGTTGCTGAATGCGTCTGGGGCTTTTCTCCACACCTCATGCTGGTGGCCGGGCTGGCCTCCAGCTCTGACTCTGAACTCCCACCTAACTGGGTCAGGGTTAGCCAGAGCCAGGCGCCAGATTCAGCAGGCTCCCACAGTTGGAGCCAAATGCACAAGTCAGCTCCAAGTACCTCGCTGGTGCGGGGGTTGGTAGGGCTGTGGAGGAAGCTGGGTGCCCAGTGCAGGAGAGGTGACACTAACTGAAGGGTAGCAGTGTCTCCTGGGCGTGTGGCTCTAGGAAGTCCCAAATAAAGGGGGACAGGTGGAAAACACACACTGGAGAGAGCAGGGAAATCTGAAATTTGGCTCCAAGAGGGTTGTGTCCATGCTGGGGCTGCAACTTGCCTTACAGTGACGTGCAGAATGCATGCCAGGCATCTCTGACGGACCTCTTGGCCACCAAGTTGTCCTGCTCCTCACTGAAATGCCACATAGCCTGTATTTGGAGAGCCAAGATCACAAGAAATAATATCTTGGTCAACCTTAGTCGCCATTGGCCGAGTGTCCTGTCTTTGGAGGAGCTCACAAAGCAGGCTTTGTGGGCCGGCATGTCCCATGACAGCATTTGCAAAAGATTTGTGATCACCCCAAGCCCTGCTAGCCCCGGCGTGCTGGGCAACCACGGAGAACCACGTTCTTCTGGACCCCGACACCCTCTCCTCCTCCACTCCTCTGCTTGGGTCAGTTTGTCACCAGCTACGGAAAGTCCTATTTGCTTTTCATTTATTCTAAAACATCTGCAAGTTCTGACAAGGAACACGTGCTGACTTCTAGAGCTGGTCACTAAGTCTGTGGTTCTCCTCGCTGTGGCCTGTGGCATTGGAGACTCTGAGGGCAGCTCTTACTCTCATCTTCCGGATCTTTCAGTCAACCCTCTTAGGAAGTCCTTGCCATCCCCAAACAAAAGCCAAGGCTTCTTGGGGGCTGGCAAATGAGATTTCCCCTCTCCTGTAGCACAACCCTTCTCAGATTTCTGTCCGGAGAGCAGATATTTAAGACATCTGAACTTGGGCTGCACAACTGAAGTTTTTTTTTTTTTTTTTTTTTTTTTTTGCAGATCGAACTCTTTGCCATCCTTTGTCCTACTGCAAACCTTACGTGAACTCAGTGGCACAGGTGAATGTGCTCTATTCAGTCCAAGGGCGTGTTATTTTAATACACACACATCTGCAAGTGTAAATAAGAATACCCTGTCATCGGCAGGATCACATCTGCTAAGACAAACCTAAAGGACCTTGAGCAAACATTGTGAGGCCCAGGAAAGGTGCCAGGTGTCCACCGTCTGTCCCCAGCTGAGTCTACCCAGAGTCCAGCCGTGGTTGAGAAGCCTTGGAGGGGCTGCGGAGAGGAATGCGAATCTGGCACAATCCACCCTGAACTATTTCTTCCTGGAGAGAACACGGCAAGCTACTGGGTCAACCAGACACCCCGGGGAGCTCTTGCCTGGTGCCTTTTCACTGGGTACCCTGAGAGCTCCAAGTCCACTAAGGATCCACCAATGCTGGAAAAGCGATCCGTCGATACCCCGGCTCCCTGTCACAGCCTGTCAAAAGCCACAGACTTGAATGAGTCCTCTTGTTCTCAGACCCAAGGCCTCTTTCCACAGCGCTGCCCTTCTCTCCGCAGGCGGGATGTGGCGGCAGGCAAGAACTCTCTCTCTCTCACATCTTCTGCTATTGCCTTTTTCTTCATTCTGCTGGGGACAAGTATGTTTCTCAGGAGGGCAGAAAAGAAACAAGTACACGTGGTACCACCGTGAAGGGTTTTCTAGAAGAAACCTTTCAGGCAGCAGACAGCTCTTTCTAGATATCTTGACGCAGAGCTTCGGCCTGACTCTGCTGTGGAAATGCTTTATCCTCAATTCAAGCTGGGTCTCTTTCCTTTGATGAAACCTGTATATATTTTGATGTGTATGGCTCACTAATCCTTTTGAAAAAAAACTTCTCTCAGGCTTCCTCCCTGGTGAGATAGTATGGAACTAAAACTTCTCATGGCCTATCCCGACATTCCGAACTCCACCAGAGGCGCCCCGCACAACAGGACACCGCGGCTAGGGATCTGACACCAGGAAACGGCTGCCCCTGTCATGAATGGATAAGCATCCACTAGCATTTTTTTTTTCTGAGATGGAGTCTCGCTCTGTTGCCCAGACTGGAATGCAGTGGCGCAATCTCAGTTCACTGCAACCTCCGCCTCCTGGGTTCAAGCAATTCTCTTGCCTCAGCCTCCCGAGCAGCTGGAACTACAGGCACACACCACCATGCCCGGCTAATTTTTTTATATTTTTATTAGAGACAGGGTTTCACCATGTTGGCTAGACTGGTCTCAAACTCCTGACCTCAGGTGATCCACCTGCCTCGGCCTTCCAAAGTGCCATCGCACCTGGCCAGCATCCACTAGCTTTTCATCAGACCATGAAATGTTTGGTCCCCAACTGCTCACTCTTTCCAGAGCTGCCTGGAAATACACTATTCTGAATGGCCCATTTCCTCCAGAGTATTCCTCTGATGGGGCACAAGCCTGGTGGACCACATGGATGCTGCTACCAAGTGCTTTTCATTTTTACAAGAGCCATCCTGTTCTTTCTGGTCGAACTGGTGCCCTGCTCAATGCTTCTGGGCTAACACAGGCAAAGTGACACTTCTCAGTAAAGGTCTTTGTCGTCATCCTCCTACCAGACCCTTTGTTCCTACTAGATCTGATGGCGTGGTTCCCACTCAACATTCACTTTCACAACATGGCCACCGAACCGCTCAGAGCTCTCTGGTGGATCCATAATCATGGAATGTCCCTAACTTCCCGTTTAGGGCTGGAAACCTCACAGAGGGCAGCATCTTAGTGCAAGCTCTTCAGACCCCCAAAGCAAAAAGTGCGGCCTGGAGCGCCTGCCTCTTGCCCAGGATCACATGAGTCCGTGGCTGAGCCGGTGGGGTGGAGGTCGCTCTACCTCCAGGCCGTGACTGCTGAGGGGCCAGGGCATCCGGGAACTGCCATGCAGCGAGTGTGATAAATCCCCAGGAGGATTTTCGAGGCCAGGGAGGAGGGGACAGCAGAGGGGACATGTCTGGGTTCTCAGGCTCCAAGGTACTTCAAGCTCTGTTAAGAGTCCAGGACTCCTCCACCGTGTTTCCTCTCTGCTTTTCTACATTTATTTCTCAGTGCCTTCATAACTGCCTCCCCCTTTTAGAGATCTGTTCCATGTTACCCCTCTTCATGCCCAGACAACACATAAACACATGTGGAGAACACACTTTCAATGGCTGGCAGAGCCTCCTCCTTCACAGGCCTTTTTCACACCTGGAAACAAACCTTAATTTCCTCACAGGGCTGCTTCGCTGAACAATCGAGATATGTCTCCTTACCTGATTGATTTTCCCTCTCCAGCAAGGCGATGAGTGCTATAAAGCAGAGAGACTATTCCCGGGCCCAACTGCAAAGTTTCAAGCATGGAATATGTTGTTAATCTTAACGCCTGCTGAGGCAAATGAATAATATGCCAGTTTCTAGAGACTGAACAGCGTTAAGAAGGTGATTAAAAGCTACCCTCTACATTCCTGCAAGAGGTACCATACAAACGAAATCAGATTTCCCCAAAGAAGCATGCCATGATGGGATTTTCAAAAGGGCAACACACACATGGCTCAAAAATTCAAAAGCTACCAAAGGTCACAGGTTAAACCTCGATCCCCTGAACCCCCCATTCCCGCCAACACCAGAGCCTCCCAGAGAAGGGACAGCCTTGCCTCACATTTTACATAAGTGATCTCAAGTTCTGAGTTTTAAAGAAAAATGTAAATGCCATGTTTCTACTTGCTATTTAACAGAAATAGGATATTTCTAATGAACTCTTCAGCCTTCTAAAGGAGTTTATGAATTAATGAACCAGGCAACAGAGAGAAATAAAAATCACATACAACTGAGCTTAAGAACGCTCCATTCCCATGACATCCCACCCCCGCCCCCACCCCTGCTTCTCCCCCTGTGAGAAAGTACAAGAAAACCATCTCGGTCAAGGAATGTTCTGGGAGTTTTCACAGGCATTTGTGGTAAAATACAGAAGCTTGGGCCCCCTTCAAAGCCTCCCGAGACCGATCTACTTTGCTCTCTTCTTTCTTACTTTAAATGTCCCTGTGCAAACCCAAGTGCTAGGCATAAAGCTCTGAAGTAAACACAGGTCGACACGGCCAAGGTTTCCCTCAGTACTCGTGCCCAGCACCTTTGGGGTGACAGACATGTGTGGGAGCCATGCCTCAGCACCCCGTTACCTTTAGCCAGCCACTTCTAAGACTTTTGAAGAACCAAACATAAGTAAGTTGCAAAGAGGCTTAAACACCAGAGCACACATCCAAGCGTGTGCCGTCCCCTCTAAGTGGCAATCTGGTTTAAGGTCTTACGGGCAAGGGTCCCCGGAACTTCGCCCCAGCGCCAGTACTGGCAGCGCATGCCTGCCCCTGAGGCACACCCCAGAGACAGGTTCATCTCCCCTCTCGCCGGCCTGTTAATTAGAAAGCTCCTGACATCCGCCTCTTCCGTTAAGAATTTCCTGAGGATAAGGAACAAGTAGCAACCTCTCCTTTGCCCATTTCACCACCCCCAGCCTTCTGGAGGAATCACTTTGCATGTTCATTTACACCTACTCTTTTAGCAGCAAAATACCAACACATTTATATGCAACCTCAGGAATGGGATTTTTCTTCCGCGAGAAACCTCCCTGAAGGCCGGGGCTTAACCCTTTACACACCACTCCTAGTTACAACTCACATTTATTGCACTCTCATGCTAAGCCTGGCAAGGCGCTAAAAGTTTCAATCCTTAATATGACCTACAACAGGGGGACTGTAAGTTTCTCCATTTTTCAAATGAGGAAACTGAGGCACAGAGTTGCATGTGGGTGTACAACACAGACCTCCTGAAATGAGGAGGGCTGCTTGCCACCTGGCTAATTATCCCAGACGGTGGTGGTTACTGAGTTCTTGCCTCTCTTCCGTGGGTGTTCTCTGTCCTCACTGCCAAGCCCTCGGCTATCACTCCTTGCCGGTGCCAGGAGCCCCACTTCTGCTGCCAAATTTGCACAACCTATCTGCAGATGGCTGTAAAGCGATAACCAAGCTGGGCTGAAATGAGTGCACAGGCTATCACCGGACCACCACACCTCTGCCGTCCCAAGGCCACTAAAGCAAATGGGCTCTGGGACAGCAGCCTCTTCAGTTCAGTTGAAAAGATCACTTTCAGCATCTACTTCTCATACCAGGCACTGCCCTTGGTACAGGAGGAACAAAGACATATGCATCCCAGACCCTCAGGGAGATGTGGTCTAATGGGCAGCTCAGGTCTCCCTGCAGTCGTCCCAGGTTCCAGCAGTTTGGGAGGTGCTTGCTACTCCAAGGACCCTGAGAGCTGGTTAGAAATGCAATCTCTCAGACCCACTCCCTAAGCTACCAAATCAGAACTTGCATTTCAGGAGATCCCCGGGGGAGGATCTGTACGCATGTGTTGGTCTAGACAGTTCAAAGATACCCACAGTATGACCTTAGGATATGAAAGGCACCATTACATTATGCCAAGTACTTAACGTGCACACTTGCTGAGATGCATTCCTTTTCCCCATCCTTACTGCCTGCCCCTACTGCCACTTTGGCCCAATCCATATGACCTTATCTACCCACATGCTCTTTAGAGAGCGATGAAGGAGTAACAGTCATAATGAACAGGCACGTTACAAAATGCACCCAACGTACACAACTACAATGGAAATGTGTCCTGCTTTGTGTGCTGCGTTTCCAGAAACAATACGCTTCAGTCGTCTTGTCCCCAGATTTGTCTTTTTATTTTACACAGCTTGCATCTTCAGGTGCAGGCCCTGCATTAGGTCTAGACCTGGCAGCAATGTGGCCTTCAGGCCCCACCCCAGAACTGTAAGGAGCCCATACCCGTGCCCGCATGCACAGTAAAGAGTGCCCTACAGTTCTGTTCCTTCAAGGAAGTCTAGCAACAAGGGCAATTCCAGGAAAAGGTAAGAGAATTCAAACGTCTGAGACACTGCTCATTTTAATATGGGGAGTATTGCTTGCTCCCACAAAGCCTCCGTGTGGAAAAGCCCATGCTTTCCCTCTGTGCCTGCTCCCAAGTGCCTCCCCAGGGCGGAATGGTGCTTTCTTCCTTCACATAGCAGGACCCTTTGCTGGAAAGAGACTCTTGCTGGGACCTCTGTGGGTCAAGGCCAGCAGCTCTTAGTACACTTCAACTCTTCCAGCAACTCAAACGCTGCGCAAGGTGACTCAGCAAGACCTCCCTTGCAGATGCTCCACACGGAACCGCTCATGGGCAACCAGGAGCCACAGGAAAGTGATTTGGATTTGTGCAGAGAGCTTTCTCCTCCCCTGGGCACTGCCCTACACCAAATCAGCCAAGAAACATGAGACAGCAATGCCCTCACCTTGACTCACCAGACCACAGAGTCTTTCGGTAATGAGGCCTGAATCCCAGCACAAATTAGATCTGATAATTTTCTAAAACTCTAATTGTATCCAACTCTCAGACCAGCAAGACAGACATTCTTCCCAGTTCAATAAAATTACTCAAAGAACTAATGAATGCTCTTGCTTAATTTCTCCCAAGATTGCCCTCTGGAAAGAAAGCAATCTGAAAAAGAAATGTCTTCCAACAAAAGTTAAAAAACAAAAACAAACAAACAAACAAACCCAGCGGCTGAAACTGTGAGGTTATAGATTTGCGGGGCAAGTGCGGTACACTTGCAATAACAGAGTCATCACTTATTTCAAACATTAACATATATAACAGCATAAGATCAAGTTCACGAGGTTTCTTCTCAAATACCAACAATGGTGGTGGTAATATTTGTAATGGTTTTTTTTTTCTTTTTGAGACAGAGTCTCACTCTGTTGCCCAGGCTGGAGTGCAATGGCACAATCTCGTCTCACTGCAACCTCCACCTCCTGGGCTCAAGCGATTCTCCTGCCTCAGCCTCCCGAGTAGCTGGGACTACAGCTACTCAGAAGCTGTACTGCACCACCACGCCCAGCTAATTTTTTGTATTTTTAGTAGAGATGGGGTTTCACCATGTTGGCCAGGTTGGTCTCTAACTCCTGACCTCAGGTGATCTGCCTGCCTTAGTCTCCCAAAGTGCTGGGATTATAGGCTTGAGCCACAGCACCCAGCCAATATTTGTACCTTCTATATGAACTTTTAAGAATACTGTAAAGCAAGTACTCTGAATTCTCACAACAAATTTATTTTTATTGAGAAGCATAGTAAATAAAAGAAACTTCCAAAGAACAAGGACAGACTTTTGCACATTGTCTCAATAAATGAGGCCATTTATCTTGTTCTAGTTCTGTTATGTCACTATACCGTTGTTAGGCAGAGTCAATTCCCTTGATTTACAATTGTTTTGTGAATTATACGCACAGACTAAAAGACATTTATTTTCTAAGAAAAAACAGAAAAAAACATTCAAGCATTTCTTAAGCAAAAATCCATCCAACCTTTTCAAGAAGAACTATTTAATGGTATAGCTGCTATGTTAATATAGTTTCAACACCATTCGATTTTAACCCATCAGATTTAGTCAAAAAATAACATTTCTACGAGCATGTTTTCTCACTCTTCTTCCCAAAAATCCTTAACTCTTTCAGATAGGTTCTTCACCACATCACGCCAAATAAAATAAAATCAAAGAAAATCAGAGCACCGAAATTAACAAACGTGTGGCCCATTTCTAAAGACTCACATACAGCCTGACCAGGCCACCTTTGGGACACCAGTGTGTCAGGTTAACTAAGGACAGATACCCCAGTTTGCATACGCAAACCACACTGGGGAATTCACACAGGTCTGCCCTGAAAACCTACTCACCTTCTTGGGCATCACCACAGAGAATAATGTCTCCTTCAGTCAGAAACTCTCAAATCACCACAGAAAGAAACCTCGACTCCTCAACTTTCTTTGCCCTAACTGGTCTGGATGGAGAATTGACTCCCATTCCCTGGTGCTAGCAGTGAACATGAAATTCAGGACAGTGCGGTGAAGTTGCAGGTGAGGTGTGGCTCATATGTCTAAACGTAGTGTGTTTTGCAAACTCCAAGTTGCCACCAGGAATTTTTCTTGTAATGAAACAGAAAAGAATAAAAACTATCTCAGTGTATCACAGATAGTAAAACTGAGTACTGTTTCATAAAAATTTTCATTTTAATCTATGTATCAATATGTGTGCCTCTGTGTGTGTACTTGATCACAATGTAAATTTAGGTCTTATTGTAGACTGCAGTCAAAGAAGTTGAAAAGCTGCCATCCTCAGGAACACCCAGTGAGTACCAGTGTGTGCGTGTAACCAGTAGCCCCATCCCAAACAGCCCAGAGAAAGGCTTTCCCAGCACCGGGCTTCCAGAATCCTGTGCTAAGCTGACAGTACAGAAGAGGCAGTCAACAGGGCTCTGAATCCCAAGTGCCTGAAGAAGCAATGAAATAATCTCACCAGAGAGGAAAGGACAGCTGTGACAGTCAGCCTCCCTGAATAAGATCACTGAGACCATGGATGGACATCTTCCGAGCTAACCTACAGTACAGGTAAGAATGAGAAGCTGCATTTTTAGACAACTATCCATTAGAAACCAGGACGACATATGAACAGTGCATGTTGGTAGCCTTGGATGCTCTAGAACGAGAAACCTTGGGCAAATCAGGCAAAAATTCTCAACCACAGGACAGTACACACTGGCCCAAAGGTTCCTTAACTACAGAGTAAGTAAGAAGAAGCTGTAATTTTACCCCATCTGGGAACATTAGGAAAAAGGCAACTTTCTGATACTCTGACTTCAGTAGAACCAAATTCTTCCAAAAATATAAATGTCAAAGTCACCCATTCACAGTATAATTTGCACCAAAGTGCAAAATCGGGTACATATGTGCACCAAAGAACAAAATCAACCCGAACTGAGCTGCCAGAGCAAAATTACAACAGAAACTTAAAATAATATATTGTCCCATCATCCACCTGCCAAAACATTAGCTCAAAGACATGCCTTCTTTAAATACAGTTTTACTAATGATAAAAATAATCATTCAATAAATATTTGTTGAGCACTATTTTAGGTGCCACAAACACTGAGTGAGAAAAACAAAGTCCAATTTTACCAATTTTTTCTTTCTGTGCAAATACATATATCTCATTAAGATAACACCGAATATGGAAAATTGCACCCAGATGGTTTCACTTTTAACATTAAAGTTTCTCCCATAAAATCAAATGTTCTTTGAAAACACCATTCTTACTGGCTACATAATATTCTAACATGGAAATGGTATCATGATTTACCAAAAGACACTCCCAAATGCTTACCACAAGATAAAAACACAAAAGAGAGACATGATTAAATAGAACGTTAGACCTAGATTCAGAGCCTTAAGGAAAAAGAAGGAAAAAAAGGAAAATACAACCTTACGAATGTCAGAGACCCCCCTATTTTCCGCCACAGGGATGAATATCCACGTCCACACCACTGGCCACATCAAGCTCTAATTTGTGCATCTCCCTTTATAAGCCTCACTCCCTCTTTGATCGAAGAGAACATTGTCTGCCCAGAACAATACGTTTTCATTTCAATTTCCCTTCTTTTCAGGAAAGGAAATGTTTGCACTTCAAAGGGTTTCTTTGAAGAGTAGCCCTTCAGCTCTGGCCCGTCCAGGTTGGGCGTTACGTGGACTCAGCGGGGTGTGTGGAGTCTGGGCGGCTGCCCACCGAAGTCACTCTCAAGGCCAGCTCCTTCAAGGAGAGGGTCTGGGGCCGGAGCAGAAAAAACAAACACATGGAAAAATACTCAAGGCTTTTGATCATGACCTTCAGAGGCCCATTTTCACACATAACGTAGACCCACAGCTCAGGGAAACTGAGGTACAAATGATGGGGAGTTGAGGACAAAGACATAGTAGCTTCTAAGAACAAAATCCTTCCAGAAACCAGACTCGCTTAGCAAAGACCCGTCCTGGGTGAGGAAATGGGAGAGCCACTCTTACGGCTGTTATGACGAAGGGACCACCTCAACAGACAAAGCAGAGAAGTGAGATCCAAACTTCACTACCTGCACCAGTTTTAAAACCTTTCCCTAGGAACTTCTGAGATGCACAGTCATCAGCAAACAGCAAACTTCACATGGTAAAATTTCACATTTTATTTCTTCCGTAGCCCACTGGTAGGGGCCAAGAGGCTTATGAAAAGGCAAGTCTAACAACCGCATGAAGCACCCAAGAGGTCATTGACACGGGGCCAGTGCTGCTTCCCTCAATCACGCTCCAGGCCCCATCCTTCACCTCTGCCAAGTCCAGGAAGCAAGGGGTATAGACCAGACAAGAGTGGGCCTGCAACATTTCTTTTCAAGTCTCAAACAAGTTCTGGATATTTATTAACAATCTCCACCCTTCCCCACCCGGAGGATATGCACCACAAAGGCACCACCAAGGCTGGTTAAGTCCGCCTGCTCGATGGGCACCTGCCCAAGGGGTGGGCAGGAGCATGAAAGACCTTCAACTCCAGACAGGGCCAGCTCCTCCCACAGCCCCAGGACTCGGCTGCGGGGCTCCTGCCTGGTGTGTGGGTGGTAGAGGGACCACGGGACCGCGTGGCCAGGTCACCAGAGCTCAAGGAGCTGAGAAAGTCTTCCCACCACCTTTCTGGTCAATTACTCAGCCTCTGAACTGGAATTATGAATGGTTTTTATTTTCTCCTTCTTTTAATTTTCTGTAGTTTCCAAAATTTCCACAACAAACATTCATAACTTTTAGAAACACTTTTTCTTAAAAAGGCTTATGAGGTAGAAAATTAGACTACAGCTTTTTTGAAAGAACTCCTACACTGCACAACTCCTTCCCCAAAAATACCTAGCTATAAAGGACATTATGTGGACGACTGCAAGTCGAATAGGGACAGTCTAGCAATCTGACTTTGCTGTCGTACCATGGTTATGAGAGAGAAGGTCCTTGTTCTTAGGAAATATACACTGAAGTACAGAGAGCAAATAAAAGGGCATGATATCTTCAGCTTACTCTCAAATGGTTCAGAAAAAATGTGTATGTCTGTGTGCATGTGAGCTTGTGTATGGGTGGAGAGAGAACAGAAGGAGGCAAAACATAAACCACCCGCACATCTGAGAAGAGGGTACTCGGGAGTTCCTTGTACTCCTGCAACTTTTCTTTTCTTTCCTTTTTTTTTTTTTTTTTTTTTTTGAGACAGCATCTCACTCTGTCACCCAGGCTGGAGTGCAGTGGTGTGATCTCAACCCACTGCAACCTCCGCCTCCCGGGTTCAAGTGATTCCTGTGTCTCATCCTCCCGAGTAGCTGCCACTGCAGGCATGTGCCACCAACACCTGGTTAACTTTTGTATTTTTAGTAGATATGAGTTTCACCATGTTGGCCAGTGCTGGTCTCAAACTCCTGGCCTCAAGTGATCTGTTTGCCTCGGCCTCCCAAAATGCTGGGATTACAGGTGTGAGCCACCATGCCTGGCCTCTGTAACTTTTAACTTTGAAATGTTCTCCAAAAACTGCTGAAAAAGAAGAGGGAAAAGGAGAAGGGCAAAAGCGGTTAGGGAAGAGTTTTCCCGACTCTAACTGCCAGTCTTTCCCAGGGGGCCTCCATGGGGTCCCAGAAACTGCACCCTGATGCCTCAGCTCCTGGACCAGGCCTCGTCCCAAGGGAGGGCAGGAGGTGTCCCTGACACTGTGGGAAAGCTGCGGGCCAGGAAGACACTCCCAAGTCACTTTGGGGAAGATGCGCCCTTGCTGCAGGCCCTGGTGTGGACAGCTCCTGCCCCAGGCTCTCCGAGAGTGTTAAAGAAGCATCCTCTATGGAAAGGCAGCATCTCTGCAAGATATTGTAGAAATCATCAAAGCCAAGCCAAGGGCAGGACGACAGAGGCCACTGGCCTTAAGAAGGATGGAATACACAAAAGGAAGCTGACTTTCCCCTACGAACAGTCTCTGGTTCCCACAAGACCCTTTGCAAAGGGGTCTCCCCAGGTAGAGATGGAGGTGGAGTGTGGGCATGGCTGGATGGTGATAAATCAGACAAAGCTCCCTTGTGGTCTGGGCAGGAGGCACTGCATCCAGCCAAAGTCTGGGGATGTAAATGCCAAACTACTGACCCAAAAAGAATGCAGCCCAGCCTCTGTCATACACCCTGGCTCCTGACACTGGCCACGTCCCAGCGCAGCTGCCCCAGGGACCCCAGGGCTCCAGCTGTGCCAGATGCCTGGACTTGGGAGGCAGAAGACCTGCGTTCAGAGACAGCAGAGGGAAATCAGGGCAAAGAGAGGGGAGGCAGGGTGCCATCCAGCGTTGGGACGCATGACCGGTGCCAGCACCACTTGGACTCAGCCAGAAACAGAGGGACACAGGCAGATGGGCTTCAGATCTGTCTGACTCCCACTCAGTGCACACAGGGCAGGCCAGACCAGGCCTATACCGAGACAGGCTGGAGTCCAGGTAAAGGCAGACATCTAGGTTCCAATCTTCACTCGGCCGCTGACTGCCTACCTGTGTGCCCATGGGCCACCTGCCTCCCTCCCCCCGTCAGTCAAAGCAGAAGGGCCGACCTCACTGGGTGGCTGGGAGGACTCAAATGAAACCTAGATAAAGCGTCCAGTACATGCTGAGCACGAAATAAGTGCTTGCAAGGATTGATCTTACCTAGCCCCGGGGCCCCTCCCTTCCTTCCTACTTCGCCTAACAGACTTTGCTAATGGCACTCGGTAGGCAGACAAGATGCAGAGAAGAACACTTCGAAGACTTCCGTAACAGATCAACAGCCACTCTGTGGGGAGGTGAGCCCACCTTCTCACTGCTGCTCCCAGGTGGGTGTCACCCACCTCCCCTGCCCTGTATGGAGGCATCCTATCCTACTGACACAAGCAGGGGTGAGTGAGGTGGGAAACACACGGCCAGAGTTTCAGCTTTTCAGCTTTGTTTTTTCTAAGACCCAAGGTCTTCAGAGTAATTTGAACAAAATGTTTGAGATGACTATAGCTAGGGCAGTCACTCCCGTCCTGCCTCCCACCAAACATACACACATACACATACACATACACACACACACACACATACACACACACATACACAGACACACACACACACAGCAAACACTAAGAAAGGGGCTGTGAGCTCTGTTTCCCAGGAGTCCTAGGAGTCACTAAGCCCAAGGTGTGTGGGTCTGAGACCTAAGCAAACCTGCACCCCATGGCCGGGGGACACCAGGATTCCAAAGAGAGATGGCTTCAAGTCCATCCAGGCAGTCAGAGCCAAAACAGCCAGAGACTGTTGTTCCTTCCCTCAGACCTAGGACCAGATGGGATGGTGAACCTGTCAGCAGATGCCTCAGAGGCCCACATCCCTCCTTCAGCACCCTGGGACTATGCGCCCCTTCTAATTCATACAAACCCAAGGAAAGAGCACAACATTTTAATGCCTTGGTAAAATGAGAGAGCGAAATTAAGTTGTTATAAAAATTATTTTTCTCAGGGCCAGGCTAAGTGGCTCACGACCGTAGCACTTGAGGGAGGCAAGGCAGGCAGATCACTTGAGGCCAGGAGTTTGAGACCAGCCTGGGCAACATAATGAGATCCCTCCTCTACCAAAAAATAAAAATAAAAATTAGCCGGGTGTGGTGGTACATACCTGTGGTTCCAGGTACCGGAGACATACCTGTGGTTTCAGGTACCGGAGAGGCTGAGGTGGAGGATCACTTGATCCTAGGAGATGGAGGCTACACAAGCTGTGACTGCACCACTGCGCTCCAGCCTGGGTGACAGAGCGCAATCCTCTCCCCAAAAAAAAAAAAAAATATATATATATATATATACACACATAGATATATCTATGTCTCCCACGCCTAAATCAAGGAACTGAGCCTTCTTTCCAGTATAATAGTCAACACTTATATGCAACATTTAGACTTGTGCCAGAGGCCGTGTTAAATCCGTAGCATGGATTATCTCATTTAAATCCTCTCAGTCCTATAAGGTAGGCACTAGAAGTCAATTATCATGCAAACAATATGAAAAAGAATTTAAATGTGCTTCCAAGGACTATCAGAAAAAACACTGATCCCATAAGTGGAACCCACTCTGGGGCTCTGCTCTTTCCGCCAGCAGGGGTCATGACGTCTCATGTGACCCCACAGCGTAGAGGCCCCATAACCTCATGTTGCAGAGGCCCCACATCGAGCAGAGGCCACTCCCGGAGTCACCACTGCTAGATGGTCTCGACAACGCAGAACTCTCTGTGCAGGACACGGGGATCCACTTCTAAAGAAACAGGAAAGCAGCTGGTTGTCCTCACAGCCAAGAACCCGATCTGAACAAATATTCTGAAGAAAGCACTGCAGTAGGAATATGGAAAGCTAGGAAACAAAATTGCCATGCCCTCTGTGCCCCCAGGAAAGGGAGGGGCAAGGGGACAATCAGAAAAAAAATGGAGAGACAATGTAGCCACACACAGTCCTACTAGAAGAAGGGACCTCCTGTCCCACCTCCAAATAAACCCCCAGGTTTCCTTGCTCTTGACTTTCGGTTGCCACGGTCAGAACTGCAGGCTGCTAACAAAAGGACTGATCTCAACAGAGAAATTTAAATGCATGGACTTGGTGCCTTTATTCTTTCAAAGAACATTATGGACTCCATGCTTCCTAACTTCACTACTGTGAGGCTGAGAGGGACAGGCTCTCCCAATATATAGATGGAGCCAGTGTATAAGGGTCAGGAAGTCTAAATTACCTCAGAGAGAAGCAAAGCCAGGATTCCAGAAGCCAGGAGCAGTGCTGTTCCCAATATTGGTCCTAACTCCCCTCAGTTCCTCAAAGCAGCATCCTTCATTTCAAGGCAGATAATCATCCCATTCTGCATTGAAGCTGTGAAAGCCTCTTCCCTCAGTCACACGGCTCTGGCTCCAGTTATCCAGTGTATTCACCAAATGCAATACCTTCCATTCCCCACTGTTTCTGACAATAATTACATGAAAAAAGCTCAATGAAAACCACTGGGTGTGGCAGGAGGGGCCAACCGCAGACCAGCCAGAATCTAGTCCATGTACCTGGGATGACCAAAGCCTGACCAATGGGCCAGTTAAACGGCATCCCCCGCGTCTGCCAATGCTGCACATCTGAACGAATGCTTTGGGAGAGAAATGAACACGACTAGCAAGCCACCAAATCACTTTCCCAGTTTTATGCCCATCCTTCTGGTAATTCCATTTGGCAAATGCACTAAACCTGCCTTCACAGATCATGACCCACACTGAACCACAGGGGTGGTTATTTTCAAGGCTGCTTTGTAGTTGGGTACGGGGGTGGGGGAGGAGGCAGATTATGGCAAAACAGAAAGGGAGGCCACTAAAGTTTATCACAAGGCAGATAATCTGCCGCAAATGAAGCTACTACTCTGTTCCCTCACTGGAAGAGAGGTCCAAACCCTGGGGTGGATAGCAGGATGGCCAGGGATCTGATGCCTCCCCACCCAAGGCCTGGGAAACCCGAGAGGAGGCAGATGTCCTGATGATCCAGGAATACCCCAGGACCTTTGAACCCCATGTTTAGAGGGCTCCCATTCCACAGGACAAGCCCACCGCCAGGCGGCCCACTAGAAGGCGCCAGAGGAGCAAAGGGAGGCCATGGGCAGCAAGGAGACAGAGGTTGAAGAGACCCCCCAGATTTGGCGAGAGGAGCCAGTAAAGCTAGGTGAAGGGGAAGGATGCCAGCACCGTGGACGGCTGGCTGCAACACGCAGGCAGGCACCTGAGGGGCCCCAAGAAGACACGTCTTCCAGCCCTGACCCTGGGGATGAGAGTTCTAAAAAGGGCAGTTGTGACTTTCAAAAAGTCCCTCTTCCATCCAGCAGGTTCTTTGCTCAGCCTTCCCATCTCATTAATACAGCAACTCCGATGTGCTTGGAGTCATATTTGACCTTTCTCACCCTCCCATGAATCCACCGGCCAATCCTATTGGATCTGCTTTAAAATCTATCCAGGTCTGCACGGCCCAACTATACAGAAAAATACCACATCCCATCGGAAGGTCTTGCTTGGAGTGAGGACCAAGAAGCAGGTGGAGTGATAGGCATCTCTGAAGATGCCTCTGGAAGAGATAACTCCGAGACCCAAGTATCTCCAAGGTTGAGAGGGAAAAAAATATTTTTCTCTATAACAAGGATGCACTTACTCACATTTCAAATTTGTCCCTCGGAATAACAGCAATCTCTCCAAATACATAGTTGATAATGAGAAAGGATTAATTTAATTGGACATACTTCTGAGCCCTCCAACATAGTTCCCTATTTGTATGGACTTTGGTTAAAATAAACTACAGACCAGCATAATCAATCAACATGTATTTAATTCCATCAAAGAATGAGTTTTTGTACCAAATAGAAAATTGAAACTCCCTGAAGTCAACAACCTTATCTTTCAACCCTTTTTTTTTCACCTAATCATACGCACAGAAGCACGTGGCTCTAGAATCCAGACCCAGACAAGGGAGTACATTTCTGATCCACTTATTAAGCCCTGTCCTCTTTACTCAAAACTCCTTTGACATCCTTTGAATTTTACCTTTATAATAATTAAACGTGATCGTAATATGCTAAACCTATTTTTAAAACCATTTTAACCTATTGTTGACCTTTCCCCTAAGTTTCTATTCTGTTCGTGTGACTTAAATAAGACCTTTTATTTTACTAACAGGAAGGTGTGTTCATATAAAAATCACGGTAATTTCCACTGACACCAACTAAAAATACCAGAGGAATAAATGTATCATGGTTTCCTATTATCTGAACCAAACATAAAGGGCAAGAAATATTAAGAAAAATCCCAAATAAATTATAAATCGAATTAAATACAATTAGGGCATTCAGCCAGAGGCCGACATATACAATTCTACTAGTTGAATGGAAGATAAAAGGCACATATTTTAGGGAGATACACCTGGGATTGAAATCCCAACCATCTGGTAACTATCTGGACTAAAACCCAACACATGAGGGCATGGCGGTGATGACGTAAGTATTGGGAAATGCAGGTTATTTATTTTTTTTTCCTAAAGGCACATGTCTGACTATCCCAGTCACACAAGTCAAACACAACTGCTATCTGGTTCCCCCATCCCCTGGAAAGGGTCAGGAGCTGAACCAACAGGCCGAACTACAGTGCAGTTCAACTACAGGAGCTGAACTACAGTGCAGCTGCCGCTCTGTGTACACGCAGGTTTTAGAATGACTGTGACCTGCCCATGCCCGGGAAGTTTTCTACTACGCAGAAGGGAACACCCTGAGAATACGGTGTCTTTCCAAAGGCGGAAGAACTTCCTCTCACTCCAAACCATGTGGAGGGCCTGAGGAACCCGGCCTTTTCAGGCCACACTGGGTCACAAAGAAGCCCACCTAGGGGAGACTTCCTCGAAGCAATCTTGGGGACTGGGACCCAGACGAGAGGTGCAGGCGGCGCGTCCCGGGTTCTAGGGACAAGCGGAAGGCTAGTTGCTCTAGGTCAGGGCGACCACCGGGCGGGGATGGCAGCAGAGTCCCCGGGCGGGCCACCTGCCGCGGGACCACCCTCCGGGCGGCCGGGCAGGGTCCGCACCCAAGGCTGATGACATATCCCCAGACCTCGTGGCGGGGCGGGGTGCTCTGCACCGCGCCATGTAAGGGAAGGTCTCCTCGCTGCCAGCGGGCTCCGGATGCCTCCCGGGCTGGCCAGCGCGCCCGCCGCCCGCCCACGCACCCCAACCACCCCGTGCGTAGCGGCGCGCCGGTCCCCGGACAGGCGCGCGGGGCGGGCATCGCCAGGTCGCCCACGCTTACTCACTCGATGTTGCATCATACACCACGCCGCGGCTTCAAGGAGCCAAAATGGACTCCGTGGAGGCGACAGCCACATGGGCACCGGCCCCGCGCGCCCACTCCGGGTCCCGCCCGGTCCAGGTCCTGGCCCTTCCCGGAGGATGGCAGCCCTCCCGGCGCGAGGGACCTCGCCACTCCCGCGCCGCCCTCCCGCGGCCCCACGCGGAGCCAGGGCCCCCTTCGTGATCACCCGGGCCCAAGGAGCTGCCCCCTGCGTTGGCGGGGGCCAGGCACTCACCGAGCCGGCGGCGGCGGCGGCGGGGCTCCAGCAGGACAGCGGACGGACAGACAGGCGGACGCGCTCAAGGACCAACGGACGCTCGGCCGGGGAGACTGGGCGGGGCGGAGGCGCGGCGCGCGGGGAGAGGAGTGGAGGCTGCGGCTATCAGGGGCCGGCGGCCGCGTGCGCGCGTGCCACGCGGTTGACCAGCTGCTCGCGGTTGACTCGCTGCTCACACCTGCCCGCGCTGACTGAATGGGCGCGGAGGACTGGCGGAATCCGGCGCCAGGTTTCATCAGCCGCGCGCCCGGCCCCCGCCCCTCGCGCCCAGCGCCCGGCGCCCGCCTACGGACCAGGCAGCCCCGGCCCGCTCGGCCGCGTCACCGCCGGGCACCAATAGGAGCGCGGCGCGGCGGCGGCTGCCAGCCCAGAGGCGGCGGCCGAGTACCGACGCGCCCTTGGTGGGCGGGGCAGCTGAGTCTTCGCGCGCCCGGCGCCTCAACCTGCGGTTCCCGCGGCGGGCGGGCGGGCTGCACCTCCGCTCGCCTTCTCAGTAGCTCCGCAGGCGTGTGGCCGCTTCTCCGCCAATCTGAGCCCGCCGCGCCACAGCATCCTATGGTCCCCTGCAGATCCCACAGCACCCCGGCCAGAACTAGTGCCGCAGGTCCGGTTGTGCCAACCCCGTGCCGGCGGGCCCCAGGGAGCTCACGCGGAGCTCGAGACCAGTTTTCCTTCACCAAAATAAAAGATCTGGTATGCACTTAAAGGGTTTAAATTGTCTTTTCTTTTTAGAGACAGGGTGTTGCCCTGTTGCCCAGGCTGGAGCGCAGTTCACCTTAACCTCGAAATCCTGGTCAAGCGATCCTCCCGCCTGGGCCTCCCAAAGCGCCCTAGGGTTACAGGCCTGAAACACTGCACGGGCCTAAAAACTACTATAAATCTTCATGTCTTTGTTATTGGATTATTTTATTGCTATTTCCTTGCCCTTGCTAATACTTTATCCTTGCCAGTTGTCAGAAGAGCCCCAAAGCTTGAATCTACCAGTGCCCCCTTGGCGGTGGCAAATGCACAAACAGCTAGTCAGAACGGCTCACTTTTGCAGTTACCTCCCAGGAAGTGGCCGAAACTTCAGTCCTGAATCACACCGTGCTCACCTCTTAAGCTCCTTCCTTGTCTCCTTTTGTACCAAAAACCAAGCAAGAATCATAATCTTTAAAGATCCAGTGATCTGGGACTTGGGATAGGTAAGCAGGGCATAAATTAATACTGCCATCCTTCTTCTATCTTGTAGGAAAACAAAAACAGTGGACGGTGTCTGTGGCCTTTGAATCCTTTCTACAGGTCCTTCTCAAATGTCAGCTGCTGAACTATTCCCTTGGAATTAGACTAGCAATTTATAAAGTACATAATTGCATGGTGCTAGCTTCAGAAAAGTGTTTTGTTGTTGCTGCTGTTGTCATTTGTTTGTTTTTTAGAGACAGGGATCTCACTCTGTCACCCAGGCCGGAATGCAGTGGTACAATCATAGCTCACTGTAACTTCAAATTCCCAGGCTCAAGTGATCCTCCTGCCTCAGCCTCCCAAGTAGATAGAACTACAGGCTTGTGTCATCACGCCTAGTTAATTTTTTTTTATATATAGACAAGAGTTTTTGATATGTTGCATAGGCTGGCCTCAAATACCAGCTGTCTTGCGATCATTTTGCCTCAACCTCCACTAGCATCTAGGACTACAGGGATGAGCCACCATGCCCGTCCCCAGAAAAAGCTGTAATGAACACAGGCTTAGCAGTTGTAAAATGTGTTTTTGTTTTTGTTTTAGAGACTGGGTCTCACTCTGTCACCAAGTTGGAGTGCAGTGGCAACATCATAGCTCACTGCAGCCTTGAACTTCTAGGCTCAAACAATCCCCTCACTTTAGCCTCCCCAGTAGCTGGAAATATAGGCGAGCACCATTCTGCCCAGCTTTGTAATGTGCTTTGAACAGTGCTTGACATCATTGTAAGCCGCCATATATGCTTTGTTTTAAAACAGCAAATCTGGCTGGTCACGGTGGCTCACACCTGTAATCCCAGGACTTTGGGAGGGCGAGGCGGACAGATCATGAGGTCAACAGATTGACACCATCCTGGCCAACATGGTGAAACCCCATCTCTACTAAAAATACAAAAATGATCTGGATGTGGTGGTGCACGCCCCTAGTCCCAACTACTTGGGAGGCTGAGGCAGGAGAATTGCTTGAACCCAGGAGGCAGAGGTTGCACTTAGCCAAGGTTGGACCACTGCACCCCAGCCTGGTGATAGACCGAGACTCCATCTCAAAAATAAAAATAAAAATAAATAAATAAATAAAACAATGTATCTTCATTCAATTGCACAGTGGTGAAATGATGCCCTCCACTCACAGAAGGAGATCTCCCAGATCCCACGCAGCCTACTCTGCTGAGGCTACAGTAAGCATGTCCCGTTCTCACAGAGAGAAGCCTGGTGGGATTAAAGACCACCTCCTTTGCCCTTGGCACCAGATCAGGATTTGAATCTGAACTCTACCAGTTCATTTGCTGTGAGAGCTTCTGCAAACTGTTTCACCCCTGTTTGGAGCTTGTAAATCTTATATTCTTAAGAAAAAAAAATCTATGCCTTGGTGTTTGAAATATGACTGTGGAATTTTCTCTTTCTGTCTATCTGTCTGTCTTTCTTTTTCCCTGTGTTGACTTCTGGCAGTAAAATAGAATCTCGTAGATTATAGAGATGCTCTCCTTGGGCAACACAGAGCGCCAACATGAAGTTAATGTTTGTGAATTCTAAGAGCAAGTGCTCCAGGCCCTGATGGGAGTATGGGTGAAATTTAACCCAGGAGACTTTTAGCACTGTGCTCCGTTTAGCATTCCCACTCAGCAAGGTCCTGTCTTCAATAACACAAACCTGATGAGCAAGTGACTTCTCAGGAAAAAGAATTCAGTGTGAACCAGGGAAAAAATAGTTATGCACAAGATCTCAGCAAAAAAATTAGAGGATGCTGTAAAGTGGGCTAAATGTTTTAAGCAAAGCCAGTTTTTAGGCAGGTCATGACTCACATTACAGGTTCAGAGAAACCATGAGTAACAGGCAGCCTTGATTACAGTCAAAGAGCAGCTGCCCAAGATTCCAGCAACCATTAAGAAAAGGAGATGCTACAATTTAGGCCCTACAGAGCAACATCTAAGATTAAGGTTGACATACTAAGTCTCTTTCTAGCACCATTGGGCACCTTGGGGGCAAGGAAAGTGCACAGAATCAGAGCCAGACAGCTGTGGGTTTCAATTCTAACCAGCTACTGACCTGGGGAGAGTGGCCTGTTCACTCCGTGCTTCAGTTTCCTCATTTTCAAAATAAGAATTTTACTACCTGCTGGATACATATGAACCTCATGGTAAGGATGAAAAATGTGTATAAAGATGAACAGAATATAGAGCTCAGAAATAGACTTAGTTTGTTTTGTGTTGCTATAAAGGAATACTTGAGTCTGGGTAATTTATAAAGAAAAAGTGGCTTATTTGGCTCACAATTCTAATGGCTGGAAAGTTCAAGACTGGACATCTGCATGTGGAGAGGGCCTCAGGCTGCTTCCACTCATGGCAAAAGATGAAAGGGGGTGTGTGTGTGTGCAGAGATCACATGGCAAGAGTATAAGCAAGAGGGAGGGGGAGAAGGGCCAGGCTCCTTTAAATAACCAGCTCTGGAGATATCTAATAGAGTGAAAATTCATCTCCCCATCCCACCTACTCCCAGAAAAGACATTTCATGAAGGATCCATCCCCATGACCCAAATACCTCCCATTAGGTTCCACCTTCAACATTGGGGATCAAATTGCAACATGAGGTATGGAGGGCACAATCATCCAAACCCAAACAGTAGCCTAGACTCACATAAATAGCTGATCTAAAGTGGCTAACACATGTCAATGGAGACAAGATGGTCTCCTCAACAAATGGTCCTGGAACAACTAGACAGCCACATGCAAAAAACGAATCTAGACACAGACTAACGTCTTACACAACAATTAACTCAAAACAGATCATAGGCCTAAATGTAAAACACAAACCTGGCCGGGCGCGGTGGCTCAAGCCTGTAATCCCAGCACTTTGGGAGGCCGAGACGGGTGGATCACGAGGTCAGGAGATCGAGACCATCCTGGCCAACACGGTGAAACCCCGTCTCTACTAAAAAATACAAAAAATTAGCCGGGCGAGATGGCGGGCGCCTGTAGTCCCAGTTACTCAGGAGGCTGAGGCAGGAGAATGGCGTAAACCCGGGAGGCGGAGCTTGCAGTGAGCCTAGATCGCGCCACTGCACTCCAGCCTGGGTGACAGAGCGAGACTCCGTCTCAAAAAAAAAAAAAAAAAAAAAAACACAAACCTATAAAACGCTTAGAAGATAACATAGGAGGAAATCTAGCAATGACTTTTTAGATACGGCAGCAAAAGCATTATCTGTGAAAGAAATGATTGATAAGTTGGCCTTCATTAAAATTAAAAACCTTCTGCTCTGCAAAGACAATGTTAAGACAAGGAAAAGACAAGCCACAGGCTGGGAGAAAATCTTTGCAAAATACATATCTGATAAAGGACTGGTATCCAAAATACACAAAGGACTCTTAAAACTGAGTAATAAGAAAACACCCCACTTTAAAAACATGGCAGGGCACGGTGGCTCACGCCTGGAATCCCAGCACTTTGGGAGGCCGATACAGGTGGATCATCTGAGGTCAGGAGCTCGAGACCAGCCTGGCCAACATGGTGAAACCCTGTCTCTACTAAAAATACAAAAACTTAGCCATGTTTGGTGGCAGGCACCTGTAATCCCAGCCACTTGGGAGGCTGAGGCAGGAGAATCTCTTGAACCCAACCCAGGAGGTGGAGGTTGCAGTGAGCCAAGATCACGCCATTGCACTGTATCCTGGGCAACAAGAGTGAAATTCTGTCTCAAAAATAAATAAATAAATAAATAAAATAAAAATAGGCAAAAGATCTGAATAGATACCTCATCAAAGACAATACACATATAATAAATAAGCATATGGAAAAATATTTAACATCATATACTATTGGAGAAATTGCAGATTAAAGCAAAGAGATACTACTACACAGCTATTGAATAGCTAAAACCCAAAACGTTGGCAGCACCAAATGCAGGTCAGGATGTGGAGCAACAGAAACTCTCATTCATTGCCAGTGAGGATGCGAAACAGTACAGCCACTTTGGAAGATGATGTGACCGTTTTTTACAAAACTAAACATAGTCTCACCAAACTATCTAGCAGTCAGGCTCCTTGGTATTTATCCAAATGAATTGAAAATGTCTGTCCACACAAAAACCTGTACAGCGATATTTATAGCAGCTTTATTCATAATTGCCAAAACTTGGAAGCAACCAAAATGTCCTTCAATAGGTAAATGAACAAACTGTGGCACATCCATACAATGTATCGAGCCATGAAAGGACATGGAGGAAACATACATGTTTCTAAGTGAAATGAGCCAATCTGAAAAAGCTACATACTATATGATTTCAACTATATGATGTTCTGGAAAAGGCAAAACAGTGGAGACAGTAAAAAGACCAGTAATTGCCAGGGACTTGTGAAGGGGAGGATGAATAAGTGGGGCACTGGGGGTTTTTAGGACTGTATAGCTTCTGTATGATACTGTAATGGTGGATACATACCGTCCAGCATTTGTCAAAACCCATAGCACGTACAATACGAAGAATAAACTGTAATGTAGACTATGAAATTTAACTAATAATAGTGGATCAGTATTGGCCAGGTGCGCTGGCTCATGCCTATAATCCCAGCACTTTGGGAAGCCAAAATGTGGATCACCTGAGGTCAGGAATTCAGGACTAGCCTGGCCAATATGGCGAAATCCCGTCTGCACTAAAAATACAAAAACTAACCAGGCATGGTGGCAGGCGCCTGTAATCCCAGCTACTCGGGAGCCTGAGGCAGGAGAATCGCTTGAACCCGAGAGGCGGAGGTTGCAGTGATTGTGCCATTGTGATTGCAGTGATTGTGTCCGAGATTGTGCCATTGCACTCCAGCCTGGGTGACAAGAGTGAAACTCCATCTCAAATAAAAATAAAAATAAAAAATAATGTATCATTATTGACTCATCAATTGTAATGAATACACCTCACTAATGCAAGATGTTCACATAACAGGAGAAACTGGCGTGGGAGGGCTGTGATGAGGGGGGTATATGGAAACTTTATGTACCTTCTGCTCAATATTTTTGTAAACCTAAAACTGCTCTTAAAAACTCTATTAAATAAATGTATGTATATATGTATGTAAAGTACCTGATACAGGTCTATGTATAGAAAGTGCTGAATCAAAAATAGTTATTATTAAGAAGATTAAGCAAATGGAGCCCTCCATTTTCTGGAGTGTTTTAAGGCAGTATATTGGATAGGTTAAGCATGTGGGCTCTGGAGTTGGAGAACATGAGTTCAAATCCTGGCCTTGCATTTTCTGAGCCAAGTATACTTAGGCAATTACTTCACCTTTCTCCAAGGTTCAGTTTACTCCTTTGTAAGACAGAGCTAACCGTTCCTATGAGGTATAAATGACAATATTCACATAAAATATTTAGTGCCATGTCTGTCCCATAGCAAATGCCCAGTGAACATGGTTATCATGCATGACACTAGACTGATTTGTGGGGTCACATGAAATGCTAAGGTGGGAGCTTTCTTTTTCTGCCATAAAGGGATATTCTTTGTCCTTCACAATGAACAAGTAGATGTCTTTGCAGGGAAGAGCTGTCTGTAGTTAGCCCTGCAAGGATTTAGTGGTAAAATTTCACCATCCCAGCTTTCTAGGGGTCCACTTGGGGAGGCAAACAACACAACTGTCACTGTGTTCTTCGGGGGACCTTAATGTTGACCATTAAGCTCCCATCTATTCTCTTGGAGTCTGTACTACTTTCTCTTCTGGGAAATTCTGCTTTTGAATTTCCCTACTAGTTAGTGTGACTCCAAAGGGAATTTCCATCTCAAAAAATCCCATCTCCCTGGCATAGAAATTTTGTTGGGGGTAGAAACTCCTGGCTGACCATCCCCTGACTAGAGAGAGGGCCCTCAGGGTGGACAAAAGCCTTCCTTGCCAAGGACTTTCAGAACTGGAAAAAGGAAAAGTCTCTTTGCTTCCTGTGGACAGAGCTGGGCAGACATCAGCCAGGTGCTGCCAGCATCCTCGTTTCCGGCCCCGGGGAATAAGCCAGTCTGAGAGAATAAAGTGGACACAGACAGAGAAATCAAAGAGGAGCCACAAAGTAAGAGTTAGTAGCCCTCGATCCCTGCTCCAGTGCTCACTAGCCCTCACCCCCATTTTTTGCTGTCACCACTTCGTCTTGGGTTTCTGTCCCTTACGTCCAACAGTCCTGATTCACACAGCTTTCCCATGCTAGGAACATTCTACCCTGTTTCAACGAGGAAGAATTAGAAGCACCTTCAGAAAATAGTGCCCCAAAGGATTGCAGAAAAGACAGAGAGCAACATCTGACAAACACTTGGATTTTGAAATGTGCAGCTGTTGGGTTTAGAGGATTTGACTATGGTCATTTAGTACGGAATAAAATTTAATCCTGCCAGAATTTTGAGGAGACCTTCGAAACCAGCTGCATGCATGCCTGTGGCATGGTAGAAAGTGCTTTCTCTACAGTATAAACAATGTACTCTCAAGAGAAGAGGACTTTCTCACAATATACATCTTTGTAAGAAAATACAGTGTATTAGGGTACTCCAGAGGGAGAGAACTAATAGGACATATGTGCATAGGAAAGAGAGTTTATTAAGGAGAATTGACTCACGATCACAAGGTGAAGTCCCACGATAGGTCATCTGCAAGTTGAGGAGCCAGGAACCCAGCAGTGGCTCAGTCCCAGTTCCAAAGCCTCAAAAATAGGAAAGCCATGGCTGAAGGTCCAAGAGCCCTTGGCAAACCATTGGTGTAAGTCCAAGAGTCCAAAGGCTGAAGAAGCTGGATACTGATGTTTGAGGGCAGGAAGCATCCAGCATGGGAGAAAGATGAAGGCTGGAAGACTCAGCAAGCCAGCTTATCCCACCTTCTGCCTCCTTTTGTTCCAGTTGCACTGGCAGCCAATTGGATGGTACCTACCCAGATTGAGGGTGGGTCTTCCTCTCCCAGTCCACTGACTCAGGTGTTAATCTCCTCTGGCAACACCCTCACAGACACACCCAGAAACAACACTTTACCAGCTGTCTAAGCATCCTTCAATCCAACCAAGTTGACACTTAATATTAACCATCACACACAACTATAGGAAAATGATGAGAGATGCTCACAAAGGTTTAGATACATGTATGTCTATCATGGAGTCATTTATCATAGCAAAAGAGGAAATTTCAGATACCCATAAGCAAAGGGTTGATTAAATACATTAAGATGCTTTTGCTGCCGGAAAGAGGGGTCCCGATCCAACCCCAGGGGAGGGTGATTGGAGCTCGCACAGCAAGGAATTCAAGACAAGACAGAGTGCAGTGAGAAGAGTTAGCTTATTGAAGGCTACTCAGCTACAGGATAGGGCATCGTCAGAAAGTGTCTTTGTTTTAAACTCTTCTCACACAGGGGTCTTATCTACGTAAAAGCTGAGTTATGTCTACCTGCAGATGGGCCGACAGTGAGACAAATTTTAGTAATTTGCCAATTTTTAAAAGGTTATCTTTGGCATTTTTGTGCGTAAGTACATCAAAGCATGACTGTAATTATTTTAAAAGCATATTTTGTTATGTGATATTAGGACATCTGGGCATTTCGTTATCATAGGAGTCTGTCCTTGTGGGCATTATTAGGCTGCTTCCTTAGTTGTAAACATCTTACGACCATGGGTTGTGACTGGCAAGGAATGTGCCTTGGTAGTTTTAAGACAGAGTTGATTTTAAAATGCTGTCACCCTAGCTCTCCTATGCTCTTGTTTCCCTACCACCTTCACAAAATGGAATATTAAATATTAAACAGTCATTAAATACCATGCTTTCAAATAGTATTTAAAATTGTGGAAGGTACTCAGACTATATTATGAGAATGGGGAATAATATTTTGTCTGTAATACACTTCCAATTTTTATATACACATGCTCATATGTACATATCTGCAAATATAAGCCTATATTATATTCACATATACATGTAGTATATATATTCAGGGCAGAAACATATACAAATATTGTCCCTGCAGAAAGTTTTAATTCTTTTGTATACTTACCTCAATTTTCTACATTGGAAATTTACAATAAACTCAATAGATGTTATTAAAAATTAGAATTTTACCAAAAACCAAAATTTTATCTTCAGTATAGATTTGTCCCAAACAAATCTATACAAGTCAAGGAACATCCAAGCCTCCCTTCTCAACTCCTGCTGTCTCTTGTGGTTTGTTAGGAAAGGGCTGAGGCCTGGCATCCAACTGTTGACAAGATTTTCAGGCCGTTGGCACTAGGTAAGAAGGTAATCAGGGTAACAAGCTCTGAAAAGGTGATAAGAGCCTATCCTCCGCATGAGTAATTGAAAATAAAAATACTGTTGACCCTTGAACAATGTAGGATTGAACTGGACGGGTCCACTCATACATGGATTTTTTTTTTTAATATAAAAGTCACACCAAGGTGCCTGCCTCTCCCACCTCCCTTTCCACCTCCTCCATTTCTTCAGCCTCTGCCAGCCCTGAGAGAGCAAGACCAACCCCTCCTCTTCTTCCTCCTCCTCAGCCTACTCAATGTGAAAATGAGGATGATGACCATGATGATAATCCACTTTCACATAATGACCAGTAAACATATTATGTGTTCCTTGTGATTTTCTTAATGATATTTTCTGTCCTTTAGCTTACTCTATGGTAAGAATACAATCTATAATACTAGTAACATACAAAATATATGTTAACCAACTGTTTGTGTCATCAGTAAGGCTTCTGATCAACAGTAGGCTACTGACAGTTAAGTTTTGAGGGCTTATACATAAATTTTCCACCATGTGAGGAGTTGAAACCCCTAAGCCCCATGTTGTCCCAGGGTTAACTATATTAAAATAAGTGTGAGGCAGTCCAGCAAGTTGGTTTTTCCCCAAGCTGCTCTGATTCCCTTCAGTGCTTTTTTCCTTTCATCCCACATTTTCCAACAAATGTCTTCAGGTTCTCCTATGTAGCTGAAGATTTAGGCACAGACAGCTTGCCAGGTGAGCGTTCGAGCCCTGATAGTGACCTCTCACCTGAGCCTTGGTCATCATTATCACCAAGAGGATGCTTCCTCACTCATCTTTCCAGTTCAGATGTCTTTCTGATTGGAAGGCCAGCAGCATGGGTTTCTTTAGTGTTTGGAAGTTTTTTGTGTGCCATGAAGCAAGTACTTAACTAACTTCCCATACCTTTGCTACATTTTTTTAGCATATGCATGTTATATCCATTGACATTTAAATGTATAAAGCACATGAGAACATTCTGGAACATATGGTATGTTATGGGCTGCACTGCATCCTCCTCAAAATTGTATCTTGAAATCCTAATCCCCAGTGTCTCTGAATGTAATTGTATTTGGGGATGGGGAGACAAACAAGTGAAAATGAGGTCATTAGGGTGGGCCTTAATCCAATCTGACTGGTGTCCTTAGGAGAAGAAGAGATTAGGACATACAGAGACAGACACCAGGGAGGCTTACTCACAGACCACGTGAGGACACAACGAGAAGATGGCTGTCTGCAAGTCAAGGAGAGAGGCCTCAGAACAGACCAAACCTGCAGGCATATTGATCTTAGACTTCTCTGCTCCAGAACTATGACATAGTAAATGTCTGTTGTTTAATCCTTCCAGTCTGCGGTATTTTGTTACAGAAGCCTGAGCAGACTAATATGGTGGAAATCATATTTAAACACAAGACTGACTGTCAGAGCTGAAAGAGACAAGACTAACAATGGCCCAAGCAAACTTCTGGTTTTACAGCTACACGGGGAGTCCCATGCAGCCCTCAAGGTCACAGGACCAAGCAGAGGCAGAACCAGGCCCTCTTACTGACAGTGC
The DNA here is from genome assembly GCF_009764315.1 of Trachypithecus francoisi. Taxonomy (NCBI): domain Eukaryota; kingdom Metazoa; phylum Chordata; class Mammalia; order Primates; family Cercopithecidae; genus Trachypithecus; species Trachypithecus francoisi. The sequence goes on along the minus strand of NW_022681433.1, from coordinate 13,707,109 downwards.
CAGGCTCTTTTCAGGACGAAAGACTGAAGCTTCCATTTGTTTATTTATCAATTTGTTGCTTTTAAGGTGTTTCCTACAATTGCTGTCCTCCCTCTTGGCTCCTGTGCCCAACGCGGAACATAGGAAAGCCTTCGAGAGTCTCCACGTCATCCTCGTCCCTGTCATTTGCAGTTCAGTAGATGTGCTGCCAACACAAGCAATCCACTTGCTCTGACTGATAGGAGCACAATGCTATCAGCTCCTGAAGGCTGGGACGTCCCACTGTGAGCAGAGTGGCAGAGGAAAAAAAGCAGAGCTTTTGGCATCGGACAGGCATGGGTGTGAATCTGAACTCCCTCATCCACCAACTATGTGACCTTGGTCAAGTTAGTGAACCTCTTAAAGGCTCTGTAAAGGAGGACAACAATGTTTAGCCTTGACCGATCACTGTGAGGATGAGATGAGGTGGTGCGTAAAAGGAAACATCAGATCACTAGCTCCCTCCTCCCCTCTCTTCTTTCTTCTATCCTCTGACTCTTCCTTTCTCTCTCCTTGTGAAAAGAAAGGAAATCAAAGAAAGTGTAGCAAGGCCTGTACCGAGGTCCCTGACTCTCTTCCACGGCCATGTCCACCAAAACACATGTGTCTCTCTCAACCAGGGAACACCTGCCTGTAAACCGTAGGGCTCTGGGTGGCACTGGAGGTAGCTCACCTGATCAATGTGTTTTGTGGGGTTTAGCTAATGTCTGCAGGGATTTGATTTGACAGAAGCCATCCCCTTCTTTGGTTTTCTAGAAGGGTGTGCCATGTGAGTGATGTGCCATCCTGGGCCAAGCCTAACCACAGTAGTTTTTTCATCTGAAAATCCTCATCACAGATAAGGCTTTCTTGCTACATTAAGACAGAAAAAGGTATAAGAGATTTCAGCCCACTTGAACACCTCAGAAGCTTCAACTCTCTGAAGCATAAATATAAGCCGTGTATATATTATATATGAAGACATTTTGGACTTCTAAACAGTTTGCCCATTCCCTAGACGTCCCATTCCTGCCTTGAAATACCCAAACCTCACAGCCTTAGAATTAGGTCTCTTCTGTTTGCATTTGACACAGAACATTCCTACAAGAGTGGGCTATCAGGGGTGTGTGGACAATACAGTGGCTGAGAACACACGTAGTAGAGACAGAGTGACTTTGAGCAGGTCACTGAACTCTCTAGGCCTCAGCTTCCTCAACACAAAAATAGGACATCTAATGAGCTTCTGTAAAAATTGAGATAAAGTCTGAAAGCTCCCTAAGAAGTGCCTGGCACATAATAATAATAACTTCATAAAAGCTGCCTTTCATTATTGTTGTTACCATAAATAATTTTCACCTAATGCACGCTCTGCTGATATAAGAAAACGCCAGCAGAACACCTTCGTCAGTGCCTGGCCATTTTATTGTTTGACTAGTAGACTTTAGTGTGGAAAAAAGCCACAGGAGCACTGGTATTTATAAATGGCTTTTTACTGTGAACTCATGGCACACCCCCAAGATGACAAGCTGATGGGAGTCTGCCATCAACACTGTCTTGTAAAGGTTTACTGTGATTCACAGCATGGGAAGCTATTGCTCATGCTAAGGGCATCTCCAAAAGGAGAGTTCCCCAACCTCACTACTACGAAAATTTGGGCCAGATAATTCTTTGTTGTTGTTGCCTTGAGACTTGTAGGATAGTTAGCAGGATCCCTGGCCTCTACCCACCAGATACCACAACCAAAAATGTCTTCAGACATCTCCAATGTCCCCTGTAAGGCAAAATTAGCCTCTACTGAGAGCCACTGGCCCAGAGGAATATCTGGTTGTCTGGCAGTAGATATTGGATGCTGTCTCTTGGGTGAAAAGAGACTACCTGATCCCCACCAGCAGGGCTGACAGTCAGTTGGTGAGCACAAGTTCAACTGAACCATTGCATATAGCTCAGCACCTGTTTTGATTGATTGATGCCTATGCCATGTTGTCTGTTAAGTATGCTTAATATAAATCCTGTATGCTGGTGAGCCTTTGGTTGAGGTCTCTTTAAGGAAGTAAAGATTGAAGCAGATCTTAGTCATTCATGTAGCAGAGACAAAGTGCACTCAAAGAGCAGCACGGTGACTAAAGGTAGTCAGATGGTTGTTACTGTACCTGAACGGCATCCAACGATGCCTCTGTAGGGTCTTTTCACCCATTGTCATCTTCTCCTCCATCTGTCCCCGTCATACTACAGAATGGGATTTCAGATGACTTGACCCTATTGGTGACCCTATTGATGACCCTATTGGTGACCCTATTGATGACCCTATTGGTGACCCTATTGATGAGCTCAAGCAGTTTTCCCACCTTCACCTCCTGAGGAGGTGGAACTACAGGCCTGTGCCACTGCGCCCAGGTCTGCGCCAGTTTTAAAAGATGCTTCTCCTCTAAATATTTCTGTAAATAGAAATACAGTGCTTCTGATACTGTGTCCTTAGGCTGCGGAGTGGTGCACGCATACCGTGTTTCTCTACAGGATGCTTCCAGACTTCTGGTCCCAGAGCACTGAGAGTGGGGATGGTGACCTGTTATTAAAGTGAAAGACATCCAGAAGTATAGCCACTGGTGTTTGATCTATGCCCAGAAGAGCACTCGAATAGGACAAAATTGAGGAAACAAAACAAACAAGAAAACCCAAGTGACTGGAGTACCAATGAATTCAGGACCAAGGAAAAGGTTGCAGATAAATTAGGTTGGCTGATCTCTCTAAAAGTAGCCCACTTGCCAAGTAGAGTCACCCAACTGCAACAAGCAACAACACAATTATTGCCATGTTGTTAAAACCATGAGAACAATAGGTCACATCAGGCAGGCTTTTTTGAAAGATCAGTTTTAACCAAGGTATGCTTTTTGATCAGAGTGTTGGGCCACGTTTCTAGAAATGAGCCGGGAATTCAGTGCAGCTGATCCAGATCCTTGGCAAACTACATGGAAATGTGAGTCTCTGAAAACAAGACTCTGAAATTACAGTCAAGACAGAGGGGAAATGGTGTTACTAACATCCCCAATTTGCAGAGCTCCTTGTCCTCCCATAGTCCAGGCTATGATTCCTCAGTGATTCCTCTGGGTCTGTCCACATGCTATTTCTCACCTGGATCTTTCTTTCCTCCCACTGACCTTACCCGACACCCTATTCATTTAGTACCTATAGGACTGAGAATACGTTATTTAACTTCTCTGTGCCTCAATTTTGTTTCTCTAAAATGGACAAAACACTGGTTTTCATTTCAGAGGTTGCGGTGAAGAATAAGTGAGTTAATATATGTGAAGTGCTTTGCATAGTGCCTGGTACATAGCGAGCATTCGATAAATATTAGCTATGGATATAAGAACTGAGCCAGGCATGGTAGAAAGCATGCCTGTAGCGCCAGCTACTCCGGAGGCTGAGGCAAGAGGATCACTTGAGCCCAGGAGTTCCAGGCTGCAGTGAAATATGATTGTGCCACTGCACTCCAGCCTGGGCAACAAGTGAGATTCTGTCTCTAAAAGGAAAAAGAAAGAATTACTGCTCAAGCTTCACACGAGCTTCCTCTAATAAGCCTCTCCGGAAGCCCTACAGCAGGACATTTGCCCTGTTACGTGTTCCCATAGCACATGGTATAAGTTATGCATAATATCTTTAGGGGATGCCCCTAAAATCTTTAAGAATACACCTCCTAGATTCTTAGTGCAGCCTTGGGTTGCACCTGTAAACCAGACAGCAGCAAATAAAACCTTTAATCTCTGGGCATAATTATTGATCCAGTGGTGGGCATGGACCAACTGAATAATTGAAGGATTGCTCTGGAGACTGAGAGAGAGAGGATTTCTTTTTATATGAGATCTTAGGATCTCATTATGATTAGGATAATGTATTTCTGGAGTTGCCAGGGGCTATCTTTGCCAGCAAGAAAGCCTGCCCGAGAATGAAGCAGATGCAGAAGAAAGCAGAGGTCAGAGAGACACAGAGATGGGGGCAGAGGCAGACAGGATTACACCATTGGTGTGCTGGATCCAGTCAAACCCGAAGACATCTGTATCCAGGGCTATTGTGCAGTCAGTAAGTAGACTCTTTTTATTTAAGCTAGCTTGAATTTGGATTCTCTCACTTGTCACTAAGAGTTGATTAATACAGTCAACTACATTAATCAAATATATTAATAATATCTCATTCATAACACATATCACATTTCATCATTAATTGCTTGTCTATCTTTCCCATCTAGGCTATAAATTCCATAAAGGCAGTGTCCTGTCTCCCCACCATTGTGTGCCATGCAGAATGTCGGCCTGGAGCAGGCACTCAAACATTGCATGGCTGTGTGAATGCTGAATGACCTGATGAAAATGACAGGTTCTACATGAAACAGTGACGTAAGGATAAAGCCACACAGCCACACTGTCTTCTCCCCAACTCCTCCTCAACTGGATGCAGATCAGAAATCTGATTATCCCCAACAGACAGACAGTTTCCATTTCCTTGTCTCCTATTCCCCTCTTTTTTTTTTTTTTTTTTTTTTGGAGATGGAGTCTCACTCTGTCACCGCGGCTGGAGTACAGGGGCGTGATCTTGGCTCACTGCAACCTCTGCCTCCAGGGTTCAAGCGATTCTCCTGCCTCAGCCTCCTTAGTAGCTGGGATTACAGGTATGTGCCACCACGGCTGGCTAATTTTTGTATTTTTAGTAGAGATGGGGTTTCATCATGTTGGTCAGGCAGGTCTCGAACTCCTGACCTCGTGATCCACCCACATGGGCCTCCCAAAGTGCTAGGATTACAGGCGTGAGCCACTGTACCTGGCCCCATTCCCCTCATTTCTGGATGCCCTGAGATCATTGCAGGCTGTTGGAAATCAGGGTCTCCAATCCCCTACTACAAGGTTCCATTCCAGAGAAGGGAGATATGAATACTTAAAGGAAGCATCCCTGAGCACATGGGATTTACCAGTCACCGTCACTTTTTAAAAGAATTTCCAGACAAATATTTATGTACATATTTAAAATTTCCTTGGAACAACTGGAGATATTAGGTATGAGACTGAGGAAGGGATGATTTGTTCTGCCTTCTTCCTCTGAGATATGTGTTTCCGCAGGTCACAGCTGCTCACCGTTCCAAATGGTCAAAAACAGAAACAAATAATCCTTCCTCTCTGTTAGTCAGGAGTCACTCAATTGTAAGTCATCCATAAGATTAAACAAGGTGTAAAAGAATTTTAGAAATTTTGAAATTTCATCATTGTGTGACTGAAATGTTTAGGATTTGAGCCACGTGTATATATGGCTGAAGCCAGGTCCTCAAAATCTGTCTTATTCTCTCTATCTCACAGTTTCCCTGGTGACTTTACGATTTTCTGTCAGATCTCTCCATTGGTAGGAAGAATGGTCTTTACAAATTGCATGATAGATGGAGACCCCTTGCAGCCATCATTTCAGCCCTGCGAAAGGCCTCCGATTGGCCCTGCTAGGGTCCTGTGCCCAAGTATGTGCCTCTCTCATGATTCCGGTGAGAATGGTATTCTCTTGTTGGTTAGCCTGGGTCACAGATCTATCTCTGTGGACTATGAGGGCTGTCGGGGCTGGAGGAGATTGGCAGCTCCATAAGCATCCCGAGATAGAGGAAAAATCCACTCCTGAAGGAAAGAAATGTGAGCAGACAAGGAATTATCAGGTATCCACTACGTATGCCACACCCTCACTCATTCGAACATCTCCCAACTCACTCCCGGAGCATCCAAGGGGATTTGTACCTCATCCGCAGTTCAACCCCAGTCATCTGTCCAACTATGTCTGCCCTATGCTCCGGTGTTACTCCAGATAGGGAAAGTAAGCTTCATGTCCAGTGTGGTCAGTTCTGTCGCACAGCCACACAACACCACACATCGGTGCTGCCTGTGCCCTCACTGCCTGGATAGACTTGTCATGCCTCACTCTCTCTCATTTTCTTAGTCTCCTCTCCCCCATGAATCCTGGGAACTAGGCTGAAGGACACGATATGAGCAAACGGGCTATCATCAGGAATGCCCTTCCTCCTTGAAGCTAGCCTTGAACCAGACTGTGGACTTGGACTTTTTCCCCTAAGGTGGAGTTTCTTCTCAAGGGTTCCTCAGTTTCTGCTTCAGGTAGACTATCCCTGTGCTCTGCAGATGTTCTCATTAGATCAGTCTCGATCACTCAGCATGGCACAGAGCTGGGATCATTGCTGTGCCTGTTTTAAGAGACTATTATACATATATACATATGTGTATATATATATATATATATATATATTTTTTTTTTTTTTTTTTTTTTTTGAGACAGAGTCTCACTCTGTCGCCCAGGCTGGAGCACAGTTGCGCGATCTCGGCTCACTGCAACCTCCACCTCCTGGGTTCAAGTGATTCTCCTACCTCAGCCTCCCAAGTAGCTGGGATTACAGGCACGTGCAACCACGCCTGGCTAATTTTTGTATTTTCAGTAGAGACGGGGTTTCACCATGTTGGCCAGTCTGGTCTCAAACTCCTGACCTTAAGTGATCTGCCTGCCTCAGCCTCCCAAAGTGCTGGGATTACAGACGTGCCCAGCTGAGATTATTTTGCTCTCAGCTAGACTTCCTGTTTTAGTTTTGATCAGAGAGAGTTATTTGTTAACTGGCCTGAACAGTGTATCATCTCACCATCGACCGTCCATCAGGTTGGCTGAATAAAATTTTAATTGGCTATCGTAAGGACCAAAAATACAAATTTCTCCTTCTGGTTGGTATGTTCTTTCTTTGGAAGCTTCGATTTACTTATCTCTGTTCTCAGGTGAGAAATCTTGAGTTTTTAAAAGATCTGTACATAAAGCATTGATGTAATAGTCAATGTAACTGCTGATTTGCTGATTGATTCAAGTAGAATTTTAAAACTTGAAGAAGAAAGAACTTAATTGACTCTATAGTAACCTAAGTGCATTTGCAGTGCTTCCTGACCTTCTGTTCATACCAAAAATCTCTTCCCATTCATGAGACACATTGCCAATTGAAAGGAACGATACATGCCAATAGATGTTGGCAGATACTGTTGGCAGCATTCCAACATTTACTTGGACTCATTCATTCATATGAACATGCAGACTCATGTTATGGCTAGGCTCTCATTCTCTCACTTAACATGCATCCTTGTCTCCTGCCTTCTAGTATATGTCAACTCTACCCCCTAATCTGCACATCTTTCCTCCCAGTACACCTCATATTGTCCCACTCATTTCCAGCATTGATTTCCATCTGCATATCACATGTAATCACTCAGGGAACAACTCAGGAGCAATCTGCACCAACAGAGACACATGTTTCCTTACAATGAGCCAGCCTTTATCAGACTGACATTAGCATTCCAAGCAACATAAAGGAATGAAACAGGTAATTTAGAAACCTTGTTTATCCCTTGCGGTTATGACATTGCTGTTTTTCTGGTGCTAGAATTTATGCATAGACAAAGAATTGAGGCCTAAAGCAAACATTTTGTCAGATTAAATCAATGACAATTGAGTGGAGAGAACTGGAAGACTTTAATTCTGACAGCACATCTGTTCTACCTTTCTGTTTTGCTGCAGCCAAATATATTACAATACAGAAATTGCTAATTTTCCCCATTCTGTGGTATACAATTCACATTTGATAATAAGGATTAATGAACTGGTTCTCCTGCCCACAGGTCAGGAGAGGCAGGCTGTTAATCAATACTGGTTGGAATATCTGTGTCCACTTGCCTTTGCCATCTCTACCAGAACCCTGGGGCCCATGTTGGGAACTTTTCTGGTGCTTTACTCCTCCACACCCAACAAAAGAATATATACATTTATTTGGGGCTTTGCTGTTTGTCAGGAAATTCAACAAATGAGTCTCAGGATGTTAACAGAGGGTAATTAATTATATGTGCATTTTGAGCAAGGCTTCTTGGAGAAATGCTTTAAACAAAATAATGCCCACCATTTACCTATACCTTCTATGTCCTTTATAAACACCATTGTATTGACTTATCAACGAAATCCCCTGAGGATTTTAATTTCCTCTCCTGTAGAAGAGAAAACTAAAGTACTGAATGCTTAAATGACTTGGCCAAACGACCTTCTAGCCCATAAGAAGGAGGCATTGTAAAGCCCAGATACTTCAGGACACTATGCTGTAGAAGGATATATTTATTTCTGTCTGGAAATCATACACAACAAATAAGGAAGAAACAATGGCAAAATATGTTTTTAATTTGATTTTTAAAATCTACTTATAGATCCAAGAACCTTAGCAAATCAGAAGCAGGACAAATAGAAAGAGAAGCATATCTAAGGGACCAAAGTCAAACTGAAGAACACCAAAAGACATTTTTGAAAGCAGACACGGGGGAAAAAAGGACACATCATAAATTGAGGAAAAACCATTAAGAATGATTTCTGAATTCTCATCAGAAACAATGGAGGCCAGAACACAACGAGGTGGCATTAAAAAAAAATGCTACAAACTATCAACCCAGAATTCTATATCCAGAAAAATATCTTAAGAGGGAAATAAAGTTATTTTCAAATAAAGGAGAACTGAGAAATTTGTTGCCAGCAGCCTTACACTATAAGAAATACTAAAGCGCGTTCTGCAGCCTGCAGGAAAATTGTAACAGATCAAAACTTGGATCTACAAGAAATAACAAAAAGCATTATGTCCTCATCCTTGTCTGGGTTACCTGACATGCTTCTGATACTTGGAGGCAGCATTTTGAGTGCTGTATAAAAGAGTTTGGTTAAAAAGAATAAACTAAGATATTTTGACGTAATGAAGCAATATCATATGGTGTAAGGATAGAGAGAGCATTTGCTCCCTTTTTTCACATTGTTTAGAATTTTTCCTGAAGTGGAAGCCACATCCCTAGGGGAAGCGGGGAGAACACTACATCAAGGGAACACCCCATGGGATAGTAGAATCTGAATAACAGCCCTTGAGCCTTAGATCTTCCCTCTGTCATAGTCTACCCAAAAGAGAAAGAACCAGAAAAACAATTCTGGTAATATGATAAAACAAGATTCCTTGACATCCCCAAAAGATCACACTAGCTCACTAGCAATGGATCCAAACAAAGAAGAATTGTTTGGAATTCTTCTTTGCCTTTTTAAACTGTTGTTCCTTTAAAGTCGGTTTTGTCTGACATAAGAATATTTACTCATTGAATTGCCACAAAAAGAATTCAAAAGGTCAATTATTAAGCTACTAAAGGAGGCACCAGAGAAAGCAAATACCAACTTAAAGAAATAAAAAAAAATGATACATGATATGGACAGAAAAATCTCCAGAGAAATAGATAGCATAAATAAAGAACAATTGCAACTTCTGGAAATGAAAGACACACTTAAACAAATGCAAAATACACTGGAAAGTCTCAGCAATATAATTGAATGAGTAGAAGAAAGAATTTCAGAGCTCTGAGACAAGACTTGAATTAACCCAATCTGACAAACAGAAAAAAGAATTTTAAAAAATAAACAAAGCCCCCAAGAAGTTTGGGATTATGTTAAACAACCAAACCTAAGAAAAATTGGTGTTCCCAAAGAAAGATATAAAAAAGTTTGGAAAACATTTGTGAAAAAAATAATTGAGGAAAACTTCCCTGGCCTTGCTACATATCTAGACATCCAAACACAAGAAGCTCAAAGAACACTTAGGAAATTCATCATGAAAAGATCATCGCCTAGGCACACAGTCATCAGAATCTTAAGAGCTGTGAGGCAAAAGCATCAAGTAACCTACAAAGAAAAATCTATCAGATTAACAACAGATTTCTCAGCAGAAACCCTACAAGCCAGAAGAGATTGGGGTCCTATCTTTAGGACCTCTTTAAACAAAACAATTATTAGCCAAGAATTTTGTGTCCGGCAAAAGTAAGCTTCATAAATGAAAGAAAGATACAGACTTTTCCAGACAAACAAATGCTGAGAGAATTCGCCACTACCAAGTCTACACTGTAAGAACTGCTAAAAGGAGCTCTAAATCTTGAAACAAATCCTCAAAGTACATCAAAATAGAGCCTCTTTAAAGCATAAATATCACAGGATCTCTATAACATTAGCACAATGAAAAAAAAACAAGATCTTCAAGCAACAAATAGCACAATAAATAGAATAGCACCTCACATCTCAATACTAACATTGAATGTAAATGTCCTAAATGCTCCACTTAACAGACACAGAATGTCAGAATCGGTAAGAATTCACCAACCAAGTTTCTGCTGTCTTCAGGAGACTCACCTAACACATAAGGACTTATGTGGCCGGGCGCGGTGGCTCACGCCTGTAATCCCAGCACTTTGGGAGGCCGAGACGGGCGGATCACAAGGTCAGGAGATCGAGACCATGGTGAAACCCCGTCTCTACTAAAAATACAAAAAATTAGCCGGGCGCGGTGGTGGGCGCCTGTAGTCCCAGCTACTCAGGAGGCTGAGGCAGGAGAATGGCGTGAACCCGGGAGGCGGAGCTTGCAGTGAGCCGAGATCGCGCCACTGCACTCCTGCCTGGGCGACAGAGCGAGACTCTGTCTCAAAAAAAAAAAAAAAAAAAGAAGGACTTATGTAAACTTAAGGTAGAGAGATGGAAAAAGATATTCCATGCCAATGGACACCAAAACCAATCAGGAGTAAACATTCTTATATCAGACAAAACCGACTTTAAAGCAACAACAGTTTAAAAAGGCAAAGAAGGACATTATATAATGATAAAAGGACTAGTCCAACAGGAAAGTATCACAATCTAAATATATATGCACCTAACACTGGAGCTCCCAAATTTAGAAAACAATTACTACTAGACCTAAGAAATGACATTGACAGCAACACAGTAATTGTGGGAGACTTCAGTACTCCACTGATAGCACTAGACAGGCCATTAAGACAAAAAGTCAACAAAGAAACAATGAACTTAAACTACACCCTAGAACAAATTAACTTAACAGATATTTACAGAACTTTCTACCCAACAATTGCAGAATATACAGTCTATTCATCATCACATGGAACATTCTCCAAGAAAGACCATAAAACAAGTCTCAATAAATTTAAGATGATCAAAATTATATCAAGTCCTCCTCTGACCACAGTGGAATAAAATTGGAAATCAACTCCAAAAGGATCCCTTAAAACCATGTAAATATGTGGAAATTAAATAACCTGCTCCTGAATGATCATTGGATCAACAATGAAATCAATTTAGAAATTTAAAAAATTCTTTGAACTGAATGATAATAGTGACACAACCTATCAAAACCTCTATAATACAACAAAAGCAATGCTAAGAGGAAAGCATTGAGTGCCTATATCAAAAAGCCTGAAAGAGCACAAATAGACAATCTAAGGTTACACCTCAAGGCACTAGAGAAACAAGAATAAACCAAACCAAAACCCAACAAAAGAAAAGAAACAACAAAGATTAGAAACAACAACAAAGAAATTAAAAATAAAAATGAAATTAAATGAAATTAAAACAACAAAGAAAAACAATACAAAAGATAAAGTAAGCAAAAAGCTAGTTCTTTGAAAAGATAAACAAAATTGATAGACCATTAGCAGGATTAACCAAGAAAAGAAGAGGGAGGATCCAAATAAGCTCAATTAGAAATGAAACAGGAGATATTACAGCTGATACCACAGAAATACAAAAGATCATTCAAGGCTACTATGAACACCTTTATACACACAAACTAGAAAACATAAAGAAGATGGATAAATTCCTGGAAGCATACAATTCTCCTAGACTAAACCAGGAAGAAATAGATACTCTGAACAGACCAATAGCAGGCAGCAAAATTGAAACAGCAATAAAAAAAATTGTCAGCAAAAAAGTCTAGGATGAGACAGACTCACAGCTGAATTCTATCAGACATTCAAAGAAGAATTGGTAGCAACCCTACTGACACAAGCTAGAGAAAGAGGGTATCTTCTTTAAATCATTCTATGAAGCCAGTATCACCATAATACCAAAATCGGGAAAGGAGATAACAAAAAAAGAAAACTACAGACCAATATCCCTGATAAACATAGATGCAAATATCCTTAACAAAATACTAGGTAACTGTACTCAACAGCATATACAAAGATAATCTGTAATAATCAAGTGGGTTTCATACCAGGGAGGCAGGAGTGGTTTAACATATGCAATCCTGTTTATGTGATACAACACATAAATAAAATTAACAGAAAATCACACGATCATCTCAATAGACACAGAAAAAGCATTTGACAAAATCCAGCATTGCTTTAAGATTAAAATCCTCAGTAAAATCAGCACAGAAGGAACATACTTTAAGGTAATAAAAGCCATCTATGACAATCCCACAGCCAACATTACACTGAATGGGGAAGAGGTGAACACATTCCCCCTGAGAACTGGAGCAAGACAAGGATGCCCACTTTCACCACTTCTATTCAACATAGTACTGGAAGTTTTAGCCAGAGCAATCGGACAAGAGAAAGAAATAAAGAGCATCCAAATTGGTAAAGAGGAAGTCAAACTCTTGCTGTTTGCCAATGATATGATCGTATATCTAGAAAACCCTAAAGACTCATCCAAAAAGCTCCTAGATCTGATAAATTAATTCAGTAAAGTTTCAGGATACAAAAATCAATGTACACAAATCAGTAGCACTGCTATACACCAACAGTGACCAAGCTGAGATTCAAATAAAAACTCAATCTCCTTTACAATAGCTTCAAATAAAATAAAATAAAATAAAATACTTATGAATATATCTAACCAAGATGGTGAAAGACCTCTACAAGGAAAACTACAAAATACTGCTGAAAGAAATCATAGATGACACAAACAAATGGAAACACATTCCCCACTCATGAAAGGGTAGAATCAATATTGTGAAAATGACCATACTGCCAAAAGCAATCTACAAATTCAATGCAATTCCCATCAAAATACCACCATCACTCTTCACAGAACTAGAAAAAACAATCTTAAAATCCATATGTAACCCAAACATAGCCTGCATACCCAAAGCATGACAAAGCAAAAAGAACAAATCTGGAGGCATCACATTACCTGACTTCAAACTATACTATAAAGCTATAGTCACCAAAACATCATGGTACTGGTATAAAAATAGGCACATAGACCAATGGAACAGAATAGAGAACTCAGAAATAAAGCCAAATACTTACAACCAACCGAACTTCGACAAAGCAAACAAAAACATAAAGTGGGGAAAGGACACCCTATTCAACAAATGGTGCTGGGATAATTGGCAAGCCACATGTGGAAGAATGAAACTGTATCCTCATCATTCATCTTATACAAAAATCAACTAAAGGTGGATCAGAGACTTAAATGTAAGACCTGAAACTATAAAAATCCTAGAAGATAACATATAAAAAACCTTCTAGACATTGGCTTAAGCAAGGACTTCATGGACAAGAACCCAAAAGCAAACGCAACAAAAACAAAGATAAATAGATGGGACTTAATTAAACTAAAAAGCTTCTGCACAGCAAAAGAAATAATCAGCAGAGTAAACAGACAACCCACAGAGTGGCAAAAATCTTCACAAATATGCATCTGACAAAGGACTAATATCCAGAATCTATGAAGAACTCAAACAAATTAGCAAGAAAAAAACAAACAATTCCAGCAAAAAGTGGGCTAAGGACATGAATAGACAATTCTCAAAAGAAGGTATACAAATGGCCAACAAACATATGAAAAATGCTTGATATTACTAATTGTCAGGGAAATGTAAATCAAAATCACAATGTAATATCACCTTACTTCTGCAAATATGGCCATAATCAAAAAATCAAAAAATAATAAATGTTGGCATGGATGTGGTGATAAGAAACATTTTTACACTGCTGTTGAAAATGTAAACTAGTGCAACCACTATGGAAAACAGTGTGGTGATTCTTTAAAGAACGAAAAGTAAATCTGCCATTTGATCCAGCAATGTTACTACTGGATATCTACCCAGAGGAAAATAAGTGATTATACGAAAAAGATACTTGCACACACGTTTATGACAGCACAATGCAAAATTGCAAAAATATGAAACTAGCCTAAATGCCCATCAATCAATGAGTGGATAAAGAAAATATATATGGAATACTACTCAGCCATAAAAAGAACAAAAAAATGTCATTCACAGCAACTTGGATGGAATTTGAGACCATTATTCTAAGTGAAGCAACTCAGGAATGGAAAACCAAACATCATATATTCTCATTCATAAGTAGGAGCTAAGCTATGAGGACACAAAGGCATAACAATGATACAATGAACTCTGGAGACTCAGGGAAAAGTTTGGGAGGGGGTAAGTGATAAAAGACTACACATTTGGTACGGTGTACACTGCTCAGGTGATAGGTGCACCAAAATCACTAAATTTACTGCTAAAGAATTTATCAGTGTAACCAAACACCACCTGTTCCCCAAAAACCTACTGAAATAAAAAATTAAAATTAAAATTAAAAAAGAATTTTCCCTGCAGTTGTTAGCTTTAAGTTTTTATGTCTTCTGCTGTACAGACTTTTCATTTGTATCTAGTTATCTTTCCTTTTGTTATTTCTCTAATTGCTTCTGTCCTTAGAAAGTTTTTTTCTGACTAGAGATTATTCATTCACTCATGTAAAATAAATTTTACAGCTTCTTTTATTTTCAGTTGTCTAATTTATGGCAAATTTACTCCAGTGTATGCAATGAAGTAAGAATATGAATCTCAGTTTTATATTTTACAAACACCATTTGCTGAAGAATCAATTTCTTAATGACTTGGGATGAGTCATTTATCATACATTAAGCTTATGTTTTGGGGCTTTACTCTATTTAGGCTCTTCCATGGAATTATTGTTAATTATTATATCATTTTTCTTTGGACAACTTAGTGATGTAGCTTGCTATCAAGTAGGTAAAGTCTTCTGTCTTCCCATTTCTCTTTCTAAAATTCCTATTTTTCACGCTGATTTATTCTGAGAATCATTTTACCACATTCTTCCTTGCCATACACAGAACTCCGGAATGTTGAATGGAATTACTTTAAGACTACATATGAATTTAAGAAGAATGTATACCTTTGCTGTCGTCCTTTTATCCACTGGGAATATAAAATATCTCTCAAATTAGGTCCAGGCAAGGAAATAAAGCTGAGTATCTACTAAAATTAGTAAATCTTATTTAAGGGAGTGTACCTTTAAGCAAGGGTACATGGGAAAATTTCCCATGAATAAATGCCTAAATAAAACGACCAACTCCTAATTTTAAACCAACTAAACATAGACTAAAAAGGCACCATCAGTGAAATAATCAGTAACAAGTGATAATAGAAACAGATGTGCAAAAACTTCAGATACAGAAATATCACACCCAGGATATAAAATAACTATCTTTAGCAGTGTTAAATAAATAAAATAGATGTTTTCAAAAAATGGAATAGAACTCTAGAAATGAAAAATATAATCACTGAAACTCAGTTGATCACACCCATTATGGTGGCTATTATAAAAAAAAAAAAAACAGAAAATAAGTGTTGGTGAAGATGCAGAGAAATTAGAATCCTTGTGCATTGTTGGTGGGAATGTAAAATGGTGCAGCTACTATGGAAAACAGTGTGTTGTTTCCCAAAATATGAAACATATAATTACTATATGGTTCAACAATCCCCTCTCTGGATATATACCCAAAAGAAATGAAAGCAAAGACTCAGTTACAATCATGTGTCATTTAATGATGGGAATACGTTCTCAGAAATGCATCATTAGGCAGTTTATCATTGTGTGAACATCATAGAGCATACTTACACAAACCTAGAAAATAGAGCCCACTGTATACCTAGGCTACAAACCTGTACTATACACAGCATGTTTCCTTACTGAATATTGTAGGCAATTGTAACACAGTGGTAAGTACCCAGGTATCTAAACACATCTAAACATAGAAAGAGACAGTAAAAACATAATTCAGAAGATAAAAATAATTGGTGTACCTACATAGGGCACTTACCATGAATAGAACTTGGGGACTGGAAGTTTCTCTCAGTGAGTCAGCAAATAAGTGGTGAGGATATAAAAGCCTAGGATATTATGAAACACTGTACATTTAGACTACACTAAATTTAATTTTAAAATAGAGTTGGCCGGGCTCAGTGGCTCACGCCTGTAATCCCAGCAGTTTGGGAGGCCAAGGTGGCTGGATCACGAGGTCAGGAGATCGAGACTGTCCTGGCCAACATGGTGAAACTCTGTCTCTACTAAAATACAAAAAATTAGCCTTGCGTGGTGGCACACGCCTGTAGTCCCAGCTATCTGGGAGGCTGAGGCAGGGGAATCTCTTAAACCTGGGAGGCGGAAGTTGCAGTGAGCTGAGATTGTGCCACCACATTCCAGCCTGGTGACAGAGCAAGACTTTAAAAAAAATACAGTAATTGTGCTACAACATTATTATGCTATGATGTCACTCGGTGATAGGAATTTTTCAGTTCCATTATTATCTTATGGAATCACTGTTTTACATACAGTTCGTTGTTGACTAAAATGCTCTTATGTGATATATGACTATATCTGGACATCTATATTCAAAGCATTATTATTCATAATAGCCAACCCAGTTGTCCGTCAACAGATGAATGGATAAGCAAAATGTGGTTTGTACATACAATCAAACATTATTCAACCTTAAAAAAGAAGGAAATTCTGACACATACTGTAACATGGATGAACCTTGAAGACATTATGCTAAGTGAAATAAGCCAGTCAAAAAAAGATAAATACAGTATGAATCCACTTATAGGAGGTACCTAGAGCAGTCAAATTTATAGAGACAGAAAATAGAATGGTGATAGCCAAGGCCCGAGGAAGTGGGAAAGGAGGAGTTATTGTTTAATGGGTATGGAATTTTAGTTTGGAAAGATAAAAAAGTCCTGGAGATGAATGATGGTAATGGTTGCACAACAGTGTGAGTATTTAATGCCACTATACTGTACATTTAAAATGGTAAATTTTATGTTGTATATATATATATAATCATGATTTTACAAGTAAATAAATAAAATTTTAAAAAACTAAATTAAGGCTCTGGTAATGAAAGACTAGGTTATTCAGACCTCTCATTCTGCTGACTGTAAGGTAGCCAAAATAAAAGGTATCTGCTTGAATACAAGCAAGAAAAAGTAAGACAGTGAAAAGTTACTAGCTCATGTTTTAGGAGGAAAAGGGGAGGCCAGGAAGAGGAGCCTGCTTTTTCTCTTGACTTTGAGGCTGCTTTTTCTTTGGAAGCACTTTTCAATTTTAGAGGGAGGCTGCCGAGTGGCTGAGAAGGTCTTTTAACAGTACCAGAGGCAGATGAAATAGGCATTGGGGTCCAGGTGCTGTCAAGATTGAGGGGAACTTTGGTGAACTTCTCTTGTTTTGAGTTACAACCTTGTGGACTGAATCCTAGAAAAAGGGTAAACTACAAGTAGAAAGATCCTTTCAAGGACTACTGTTCATATTTGAATCGTATCAGTTCCTGAAACTACACTAAAATGATTCCAGATTGTTATTACTCCAAGTCAGCTGGCAGAAGCAAACATCAAATTATCTACAAAATAGTTTCCAAATACAATCTCCAGCACTCAGTGAAACATTTTTAGAATATAAAGAGAAACAATAGCATGATAGAAAACCACCAGAAAAAGCAGGCCAGCAAAATCAACAGTCCACCAATATAAAATCATGGTGATATCAAATATTAACTGTAAAATAATCAAATTTACTATAGTCAAGAAAAGATAGAGATTTTTGACAGAGGATTAGAAACTAAAAAAAAAATAAGAACCAAATGGCAGTTCTAGAACTGAAAAAGACAATGACTATATTTCATAATTCAATGAGTGAATTTGACAGGAATTTAGACAGAGAACTAAAGAGAGATTTAGTGAATTGAAAGATAGATGAGAAAAAATGATTCATGTATATGCATATCTAGCA
Organism: Trachypithecus francoisi; assembly: GCF_009764315.1. Taxonomy (NCBI): domain Eukaryota; kingdom Metazoa; phylum Chordata; class Mammalia; order Primates; family Cercopithecidae; genus Trachypithecus; species Trachypithecus francoisi. The sequence continues at coordinate 13,689,152 of NW_022681433.1, read as the reverse complement.
TGATGAATATAAAACAGAATGGATGAAAAATCCAGAAGAAAAAGTGAGAGAAAAAGAGGGTATGGTGAGAGTATTCAGTTAAAGTCTCAGAAGGAAAGAAGACCTATAATGAGGTCAAAATAATATTTGGGCTAGGCATAGTGGCTCATGCCTGTAATCCCAACACTTCGAGAGGCCAAGCGGGGAACGTGGCTTGAGACCAGGAGTGAGAGACCAGTTAGGGCAACAAAGAAAGACAAAAAGAAAAAAAAAGAAGAAGAAAGAAAAAATTAGGTGGATGTGGTGGTGTGCCTGTAGCCCGAGCTACTTAGGAGGCTGAGGCAGGAGGATCGCTTGAGCCCAGGAGTTGGAGGCTGCAGTGAACTCTGATCATAACACTGCACTCCAGCACTCTCACAACAGTGTGAGACTCTATCCCTAATGATGATGATGATAATAATAATAATAATATTTGAAGAGATAATAGCCAAGAATTTTCTAAAACTAATGAAAGACATCAATCACAGATTGAGAAAAGTCTATAGACATTCAAAGCAACATTAACCAAAAGAAAACTATGCTTAGGCTAAGCACAGTAAAACTGTTAAAAACCAAAGGAAAACAGGAAAATCTTGGAAATAGCCATAGGAAAAAATAATTACTTCAAAAGAGCAATAATTAGACTGGCATCTCACTTTTCAGTGGAATGGAATAAAAAATGACAATGGAATTAAGTTAAATGACTAAAAGTTAATATTTATCATCTTAAAATTTTGTAAATTCTAACATATTTTGTGAATTCCAAAGACATTCCAGTGAAAATATCCTTCAAGAATGAAGGAGAGGCTGGGCATGGTGATGCATACCTGTAGTCCTAGCTAGACTGGATGGTAAGGCCGGAAGATCACTTGATCCCAGGAGTTCGAGCCTAGCCTGAGCAACATAATGAGATCTCGTCTCTTAAAACAAACAAAAAGAATGAAAATGAAACAAAAATAATTACGGGAGGGGACAGACCAAGATGGCCAATTAGAAGCTGCAGTGTGCAGCTCTCATGGAGAGGAATGAAAATGGCAAATGAATTCTGTACCTTCAACTGAGGTATCCAAGTTCTTTCTTGTTCTAGGCAGACAGCTTGACCCATGGAGAGCAAGGAAAAGCAGGTTGAGGTGACAGCCCACCTGAAGCAGCACAAAGTCAGGGAGACCCCACCCCCAGCCAAGGGAAGTAGTGAGTGGCTGTGAGGCCCTGCCCAGGAAATCACTTTTTTCCCATGTATCTTTGCAACCTGTGGATCAGGAGATACCTGAGCCACCGGAGCTTTAGGTCCAAAGCACAGAGCTGTGTGGAGTCTTGGGGAAGTGGGCATTCAGGCATGCATACTCTGGCCCTGGGGATTCTGGTGAGGTGGGAGTTCCATTCGTGCATTTCCTTAGGAAGGGGGCTGAATCCAGGGAGCCAAGCAGAGTTGTTCTGCAGGCCCCACTCCAAAGGCACCTCACAATTTAAGACACACTGGCTTGGAATTCCAGCTGGTTAGTGGCAGCAGGCTGGAGACTGCCTAAGACAGACTGAGTTCCCTGGGGAAGGGGTGGTTGCCATCTCTGTGGTTTGAGTGGGCCATTCTAACATGCTGGCTCCGGGAAGTCCAGGTGGTCCAGACCAGAACTCTGATCTCAACCTATGACAGAGCCCCAGGGGAAGGGACAGCCACAGGCTCCATGGTTCAGCTGACTTAGTCTTTCTAGCCTCTGACTCGAGAGAGTCTAGGCATTCTGGACAAGGGGACTCCCCCATAGCACAGTGCACCTGCCCTGCCAGGGGCAGCAACACTGCTCCTTTAAATGGGTCTCTGATCCCACTCCTCCTAACTGGATGAGACTTCCCAACAGGGGTCTCCAGACACCTCCTACAGAGGCATTCAGGCCAGGATCAGGTTAATGCCCTCCTGAAATGGAGCTCCCAGAGGAAGGAGCAGGCTGCCTTCACAGCTGCTTTGCTGTTTCACAGCCTTCATTGGTGATACCTCCAGGTGTGGGAGGAATAGAGGTGACTAGAATGTGGAGTGGACCCCCAGCAAACCACAGCAGTCCTACGGAAGAGTGCCTAGACCGATTAAAACAAACAAACAAAAAGAAAGCAACAACAACAACACCAACAAAAAGACCCCACAAAAATCCCATTAAAAGGTCAGCAATCTCAAATATCGAAGGTAGGTAAGCCCACAAAGATGAGAAAGAATCAACACAAAAATGCTAAAAACACAAAAAGCCAGAGCACCTCTTCTCCTCCACATGACTGCAACACCTTTCCAGCAAGGGAACAGAACTAGGCTGAGGCTGAGATGGCTGAATTCACAGAAGTAGGCTCCAGAAATGGGTAATAATGAACTTCACTGAGCTAAAGGAGCATGTTCTAACCCAATGCAAAGAAGCTAAGCATCATGATAAAACTATACAGGAGCTGATAACAGAATAGCCAGTTTAGAGAGGAGCATAACTGATCTGATAGAGCTGAAAAATACAATACGAGAAATTTACAATGCAATCACAAGTATAAATAGCAAAATGGACCAAGCAAAAGAAAAAAATCTGAGAGCTCGAAGATTATCTTTTTGAAAAAGACAGACAAGAATAGAGAAAAAATAATGCAATGGAATGAGTAAAACCTCTGAGAAATATGGGTTTATGTAAAAAGACTGAAAATACAACAGACTAGGGTTCCTGAAAGGGATGGGAAAATGAAACCAAGTAGGAAAACATACTTCAGGATATCATCTGGGAGAACTTCCACAACCTAGCAAGACATACCAATATTCAAATTCAGGAAATTCAGAGAATCCTAGTAACACATTCTATGAGAAGATGAACTCCAAGACATATAATCATCAGATTCTCCAAGGTCAAATGAAGGAAAAAATGTTAAGGGCAACCAGATAGAAAGGCCAGGTCACCTACAAAGGGAAACCCATCAGACTAACAGCAGACCTCTCAGCAGAAACCTTAGAAGCCAGAAGAGATTGGACGCCAATATTCAACATTCTTAAAGAAAAGAATTTCCAACCCAGAATTTCATTTGCAGCCAAACTAAGCTTCATAAACAAAGGAGAAATAAGATCCTTTTCAGACAAACAAACACCAAGGAAATTCATCACCACCAGGTCTGCCTTGCAAGAGCTCCTGAAAGAAGCACTAAATATGGAAAGGAAAAACCATATCATCCACTAAAAAAATACACTGAAGTACACAGACCAGTGACACTATGAAGCAACCACATAAACAAGTCTGCAAAATAACTGGCTAGCATCATGATGACAGGATCAAATTCACACATAACAGTATTAACCTTAAATGTAAATGGATTAAATACCCTAATTAAAAGCCACAGATTGGCAAGATGGATAAGGAATCAAGCCCCACTGGTATGCTGTCTTCAAGAGACTCACCTCACGTGCAAAGACACATGGAGGCTTAAAATAAAGGGATGGAGGGAAACTTACCAAGCAAATGGAAAGCAGAAAAAAGCAGAGGTTGCAATCCTGGTTTCTGACAAAACAGACTTTAAACCAACTAAAATCAAAACAAGACAAAGAAGGGAATTACATAATGGTAAAAGGTTCAATTGAACAAGAAGAGCTAACTATCCTAAATATATATGCACCCAATACAGAAGCACCCAGATTCATAAAACAAGTTTTTAGAGACCTAATAAGAGACTTAGACTCCAACAAAATAATAGTGGGAGACTTTAACACCCCACTGACAATATTAGACAGATCATCAAGATGGAAAATTAACAAAGATATTCACGACCTGAACTCAACTTTGAATCAAGTGGACCTGATAGATATCTGCAGAACTCTCCACCCAAAAACAATAGACTATACATTCTTCTCATCACCACATAGCACTTACTCTAAAATTGATCAGATAATCAAAAGTGAAACACTCCTCAGCAAATGCAAAACAACTGAAATCATAACAAACAGTCTCTCAGACCACAGTGCAATCAAATTAGAGCTCAGGATTAACACTCACTCAAAATCACACAACTACATGGAAATTGAACAACCGACTCCTTAATGGCTCTTGGGTAAATAATGAAATGAACACAGAAATCAAGAAGTTCTTTGAAACTAGTGAGAACAAAGGGACAACATTCCAGGATCTCTGGGACCCAGCTAAAGCAGTGTTAAGAAGGTACTTTATAGCACTAAATGCCCATGTGAAACAGCTAGAAATATCTCAAATCAACAACTTAACTTCACAACTAAAAGAACTAGAGAACCAAGAGCAAACAAACCCCAAAGCTAGCAGAAGACAAAAAAGAACTAAGATCAGAGCAGAACTGAAGCAGATAGAGACACGAAAAACTCTTCAAACATTCAACAAATCCACCAGCTTTAAAAAAAAAATTAACAAAATAGACTGCTAGCTAGACTAATAAAGAAGAAAAGAGAGAAGAATCAAGCAGACACAATCAGAAACAGTAAGGGGGATATCACCACTGACCCCACAGAAATGCAAACAACCATTAGAGAATACTGTAAACACCTCTATGCACATACACTAGAAACTCTAGAAGAAATGGATAAATACCTGGACACATACACCCTCCCCAAGACTGAACCAGGAAGAAACTGAATCCCTGAATAGACCAATAATACATTCTCAAATTGAGGCAGTAATAAATTGCCTACCAACCAAAAAAAGCCCAGGACCAGATGGATTTACAGCTGAATTCTACCAGAGGCACAAATAAGAGCTGGTATCATTTCTACTGAAACTATTCCAAACAATTGAAAAGGAAGGATTCCTCCCTAACTCATTTTATGAGGCCAGCATCATCTTGATACCACAACCAGATAGCAGACATACAACAAAAATCCAAAACTTCAGGCCAATATTCCAAATTTCCCAAATTTTTTATTATTGCCTTATAGTTTGGCTCCACTGTAGTCAGAGAACATTGTTTGAATTAAATTATTTTAAATTTATTGAGTCTTGTTTTATGGTTTAACATAGTTTGTCCAGGAGAATGTTCCACTGCCACTTGAGAAAATATATATTGTGTTGTGGTTGTCTGGAGTATTCCACCAATGTTTATTATGTTTAGCTCATTTATTTTATACACATACACACACACACACACACACAATATATATATATGTATATATATGGCCAGGTGTGGTGGCTCATGCTTACAATCCCAGCACTTTGGGAGGTCAAGGCGGGCAAATCACTTGAGGTGAGGAGTTCAAGACCAGCTTAGCCAACATGGTGAAACTCATCTCTACCAAAAATACAAAAATTAGTAATTCCCATAGCGCTTGTTACTTCCTAAGTGACTAAAGCAGTATCTGTACCATTTGTTAAGGTATTTGGCCTCTTGTCCTTCGTTCTTTAAGCAGCTTTGGAGTGCCTTAGAGTAATAAAGGTGAAAGAGTCTTTTGTGATAATGTTGGGGTGTTTTATGCCTCAGAGGAAGACCTCGGAAAGCAGAATCTCTCTCTGTCCTTCTGCCTTCCTTTCGCCTATCCTTTCTTCTCTCCAAGGGAGTAATCTTTCCCCACCTTTCTGTCTTCTGGCTGACCATAAGGAAATTATCTGATCTACCTTGGTTGATTGCAGGTCATAAGACCCTGATTTCAGAAAAGGTTCTGCTCTATACCCTGGGGGAAGGAATGATGCACAGAGAGGCCGAGAAGAATCTGAACAGATAGACCTGGCTGGGTTTCCCCACTTAGTCTGTTAGTATTAGATCATACATTTTTGTTCAATCACATTTCTACCTGGTTGTCTGTGCTTCAATTATGCCTTTCTAATGAAGTCTCCATAAAAGATCCAGGAGGACAGAATACGAGGAGATCCCAGACAGCTGAACCTATGGAGGTTCCTGCAGAGTGGCATACCGGAGGAGAGCATGGAAACTCCACACCCTTTCTTATACCTCACCCTATGCATCTGTATCCTTATAATATCCTTTATAACCAATTGGTGAATGAAAGTAAGTGTTTTCATGAGTTCTGTGAACACTTTAGCAAACTAATGAAACCCAAGGAGGAAATTGTGATAACCCTGATTTATAACTAGTCAGAAGCACAGGTCAACAACAACCTCGGACTTGTGATTGGCATCAGAAGTAGGGGGCTGTCTTGTAAAACTGAGGCCTCAAACTGTGGGATCTGATGCTATCTCCAGGTAGATAATGTCAGTATTGAACCAAAGGACACCCAGCTGGCGTTTGCTGCAGAACTGATTGCTTTCTTACTGTGTAGGGGGAAAAAACTTCATACATTGTATTATGAGAACAGAGGAAATGCAGTGTGCGTTTTTACCTCACAGTAATATTGTTCAAGTCTTCTGTTTCCTTGTTGATGTTCAGTCTAGTTGCTTTATCCATTATTGAAAAGTGGGTTATTTTAATCTCCAACTGTGATTGTTGAATTGCCTGTTTCTCTATTCAATTCTATCAATCAGTTTTTACTTCACGCATTTTCAGGCTTTGCTGTTAGGTGCTATCTTTGTGCTGCTGTAACAAAGTACCACACGCTGGATAATCTATAAACAATAGAAATTTATTTCTTATAGTCCCGGAAGCTGGGAAATCTAAGATCAAAGTGCTGAAAGCCTGCATGTCTGGTGAGGGCTGCTTTCTGCTTCCATGATAGCGCCGTATTGCTGCATCCTCTGGAGGAAATGAATGCTGTGTCCTCACATTGCTCTCTTTATCTTGGATACCTTTTATAATAGTGCTAATCCCACTTGTGAGGGTTGAGGTGACTTAATCACCTCCCAAAGGTTACAGCTGTTAATACTGTTGCATTGGAGGTTAAGTTTCACCATGAATTTTGAAGGGGACACCACCATTCAAACCTTAGCAGGTACACATACATTTTAATCGGTATATCTTCTTGATGGACTGACCTCTCCTTTTTTAGAGGGACAGGGTCTTGGGTCTTGGTCTGTTGTCCAAGCTTGGTGGCAGTGGCACAATCATGGCTCACTGCAGCCTTGACCTCTTGGGTTTAAGTGATCCTCCAAGCTCATTCTTCTGAGTAGCTAGGACTACAGGCAAACAACACCATGCCCAGCTAATTTTTAAATTTTTTTCATAGAGATGGGGTCTTGCTATGTTGCCTAGGCTGATCTCAGACTCCTGGGCTCAAGGAATCCTCCTGTCTTGACCTCCCAAAGTACCGGTGTTGGGATTACAGACATGAACCACCACACCCAACTGAATTGACCCTTTTGACATTATAAAATGTCCTCTGTTGTCTCTAGTGCCAAATTTTGTTTCAAAGGTCTGTTTTGTCTCATATTGATACAGCCACTCCAACTCTCTTTTGGTTATCATTAACTCAGCATATTTTCTTCCATCCTTTTTCTTTCAACCTATTGTGCCTTCAAATCTGAAGTTTGCTTCTTGTCAATAGCATATACTTACATCATATTTGGTTTTTAAAAAAATCTAGTCTAATTTTTACATTTTGATTGGACTGTTTGGTCCATTTATATTTAATGTAATTACTGGTAAGAGAGTCTTTGACTGCCATTTAAAAATTTATTTTCTTTGTGTCTTACATCATTTTTTTCTATTTCTCCATCACGAACTTCTTTTGTGTTAAATAGACATTTTCTAGTATGCCATTTTAATTATTATTTTTCCCATGTGCTTTTGTTATTTTCTTAGTAGTTGCCCTGAAGATTATAATAAAATCTTAATTTAGGACAATCTAATTTGGATTCATATCAACCTAATTTCAGTAGTCTAGAAAAATTTTGCTCCACGATACTACATTTCCTCCTTCCTTTTGTACTTTGGTTGTCATACAAATTACATCTTTGTAAATTATAGGCCTAACAAGATAGCTTTATAATTATTGCTTTGTGCACTTATTTTTAAATCAGATAGGAGATAAAAAGCTCAAACCACAACATGTTTACACTGTCTTTGTATTATCCATGTAGTGACCTTCTCTGGCGTCCTTCATTCGTTAACTTAGACGTTAGTTACTGTCCCATCATTTCATCCTGAAGAACTCCCTTTAGTGTTTCTTGTAGGTCAGATCTGCTAGTGATGAATTTTCTCATTTTTTGTTTATCGCCTTCATTTTTGAAGGACAAATTTGCTGGATATAAAATCACTAGTTAACAGTGTTTTTCTTTCAGCACTAAGGAAGTTTAAAAAAAAAAACAAAAAACAAAAGTCTGGCATGGTGGCTCACGCCTGTAATCCCAGCACTTTGGGAGGCCAAGGCGGGCAGATCACTTGGGGTCAGGAGTTCGAGACCAGCCTGGCCAACATGGTGAAACCCTGTCTCTACTAAAAATACAAAAATCAGCCAGGCATGGGGGCGCATGCCTGTAATCCCAACTACTCAGGAGGCTGAGGCAGGAGAATCGCTTGAACCCAGGAGGTGAAGGTTGCAGTGAGCTGAGATCATGCCACTGCACTCCAGCCTGGGCGACAGAGTGAGACTCCGTCTCAGAAAAAATTATGTACATATACTTCAGATGTAATGCCTGAGAGACAAGAGGAAATTGTGAGCAAACATATTGGTAAATATAAATAAATATACATGATATAAAATAATGAAAGTAATGTCTAATTTAGGGGTGAGGGTAATAGGCTAGAATCCATATCCTGAACAAAAACTGGTCAGGAGATCAGAGTTAAATAGTACTTAGTGGTTAAGAGAATGAATGCTGGAACCAGATTGCCTTGATCTTAACTCTGGTCCTTACTATATGTGTGATTTTGGGCAAGATTTTAATTACCATCTCTCCATGTCTTTACTTCTCTTGATATGGGAACAGTAATAACATTTATCTCATAAGTTATTGTGGTGGTTAAATTAGTTAATATATGTCAAGGGCTTGGATCAGTGCTCAAATATAAAAACTGCTTTAAAATGCTAGCTATGATTCTTATTAAAGCATTCTGAAGTCCTTATGTTGCCAGGTAAAATACACAAACACATAATCATGGTAAGAGACTTTAACAAAGCTCTTTTGACAGTGATGATTGCAAAATGAAAATATTGTTAGCAAGCTTGTTTTAACTGATTCATATAAATCTTTGTATCAAACTAACTCAAACTATATAGGCTTTTCAAAAATGTATTAGTCCACAAGATAATTACCAGAAATCAAAATCAAACACTGCCATTGTCTTCCCAATGTCTATGCCACCTTTCTTTTTTTTTTTTTTCAGACAGAGTCTCACTAGGTCGCCCAGGCCACAGTGCATTGGCGCAATCTCGGCTCACTGCAACCTCCGCCTCCCGGGTTCAGGAGAGTCTCCTGTCTTGGCTTCCCTAGTAGCTGGGATTACAGGTGTACACCCCTATGCCTGGCTAATTTTTTTGTATTTTTAGTAGAGAAGGGGTTTCACCATGCTGACCAGTCTGGTCTCAAACTCCTGACCTCAGGTGATCCACCTGTCTCAGCCTCCCAAAGTGCTGGGATTACAGTTGTGAGCCACCATGCCTGGGCTGATACTACACAATATTAATGTGGATGTGAAGACATAGTCCCTCTCATTCACTGCTAATGAGAGTACAAATTGGTAGAGCTGTCTGGAAGGCAATCCGTTAGGATCTCACACAATTTCAAATGCACGCCATTCTAATGCAGCATTTTCACTTCCAGAAATGCATGCTGCAGAATATTTTCACGTACACAAAAGTACATGCATAAAAGTGTATATGCTGCTTATTGCAGTACTGCTTGTGAGGGTCAAAATCTAGGGACCTCAACGTCCATCAGGAGAGAGAGAGAGAGAGAGAGAGAGAGAGAATGTAAAGAGTGATGGAGAGAAAAAAGAGGAGACTGTAATAATTGGACATTCAAATTGCTTTGCAATTACTAGGGCAATGACCTTTTCACACTTTTTTTTTGAGACAAGAGTCTCGCTCTGTTGCCCAGGCCGGAGTGCAGTGGCACCTCCTGAGTAGCTGGGACTACAGGCGCCCACCACCATGCCCGGCTAATTTTTTTGTATTTTTAGTAGAGACAGGGTTTCATCATGTTAGCCAGGATGGTCTTGATCTCCTGACCTCATGATCCACCCGCCTCGGCCTCCCAAAATGACCTTTTTTTTTTACTTTTTTTTTTTTTTGGGTGACAGGACAGCTTGGCTTTGTGGGTGAATATACCACAAGAGGGTTTTTATGTTTAGTAACATATGCTTCTATACTGTTTACAGTTTTCAAGTCATTTAAGACAACAATAGCAAAAGCAGGCTGCAGAATTGTGTGATATGGATTCATTTGTGTAAAAGAAGTCTACAACACAAACAGGTATGTATTTGTTACATATTATAAACATCTAATAAAAATACACACTGAACTGTGAACAGTGGCTGCCACCTGGAAGTGGTGGGAGAGGAGACAGAGGGATTTTTAACTTGCCTACTACAGTTCTGTTTGATGTTGCTACACACTTGGAGTACATTTAGCCATTTATAAAATGAGTACATGAGTAGGCACTTGCCAGTAAAGGGAATGAGAGAGAAAGGCAGTAGCTTTCAAACTCAGAAGGGAGAAAAGGAGGTGTGTTTTCAAGTCTGGGATAGTATGAGTAGACAGCAGAAGAGCAGCTGCAAGGCGGTGGAGAATGCAGGGAATCAGTGCTGCCACACCCTGGTGGGGGAGAATGCACTCACATGCACAGTGGAGGAGAGATGTATGGAAGAGAGAGTGAGAAGAAATAATGATTTTGACACTGGCTATCTGTGAGAAAGCAGACAAGAGTTGGTTAGCAGCTACTAAGGGCAGAAGGTATTGATTAAATACCATGAGAAATTGAAGACATTCTCATTTTTAGATGTGTACTCCTAATCTCTATTGGTGATGGTATTTCTGTGAAAACCAAAATTTGTTTTTCAGTTAGCAGTATGTTCTTTAAATCAGGGGTCCCCAGTCTCCAGGCCATGGACGGGTCTGTGGTCTGTTAGGAACCAGGCCACACAGCAGGAAGTGAGTGGTGGGCGAGTGAGTGAAGCTTTGTCTGTATTTATAGCCACTCCTCATTGCTCATATTACCGCTTGAGCTCCACCTCCTGTTACATCAGCAGCATCATTAGATTCTCATAGGAGCGTGAGCCCTACTGTGAACTATGCATGAGAGGGATCTAGGCTGCATGCTCTTTATGAGAACAACACCTTCTTTCTCTAAATACACAGCACCTCAGCAATGTGTTTCAGGGCCTTTTAAACAGAAAAATCCCAAGAAAAAGCACAGAAATTCAACAAAATGTGGTACTAAATAAACTGCGAAAAAATGCATGTTTACTTATGAGAGCTTAAACAGGAAGGCAGACGACACCTTGTTTGACATCAGCTGGGAAGATGCACATTGGTGACTCCATTTGTTTTTCACCATTCTGTGTATAAATGTTCAGGATTTACTGAGAAAGGAAGGTGGTTACTGGTTATAGGGTTAAAAATAAATTTTAACAAGTAGGTAAACTTGCAAATATAGAATCGTGAATAATGAGAATCAACTCTTTATAAACAAACTCTTCTCAGATTATGCTATTTCAAAATGTTATCAATTTCTTATTGGGAGTCTGATTTAATAGGTATATATGACAGAAATCTATCGCAAATACCATAATAAATGAAGAAAAATTAGAAGCACTACTATTAGCGGAACAAGGAAAGGCTGTTGCATCATTCACTGTGCTGGACATCCTTAGCCAATGTGATAAAGAATAAACAAAAACATGAATATTGACAAGAAAAACCAAAAATGTCTTTGATTTAGAATGACATAATTATCCACCCATGAAGTCCAAGAAAATAAATTAAAAACCTATTTAGCCAGAGTTCAACAATGTGAATGCATATAAAATCAACATAGGAAAAGTAATAGCTTCTCAATTTGCTTACCAAAATTAATCAGAAATTGAAAAAATAATTGCATTTATACCACCAATAAAACCTCTAAAATTCCTAGGAATAATAAGCAAAATATAACACTCATAAGGATAAAAAAATAAAACTTATTAAAGACAAAAAAATCTGAATAAATGGAGAGTTATACGATGTTCCTAATTTGGATGACTCAATATTTTTAAAATGTCAATTGTCCCCACATTGATCTATAAATTCTTTGCAATACCACTCAAAACCTCCTCCCCATCTCAAATCTTACAACATATGTCAAATGTTTTTATGTTTTTATTTGGAAGAGAATATGTGCCAGACCAGCAAAGTCTATTTTGAAGTAGGAGACTAAGGAGGCTATCAAAGTACACTATAAGTTATAATAATTTAAAAAGTGTGACATAAGGAAGGAAATAAAGAAATCAATGGAACATAATGTAGAGTCTAGAAACAGACCTATGTATATATAGAAATTTAGTAGATGACAAAGGCTGCACTTGGGACCAGTAAGTAAAAAATTCAATAAATGATGCTGGAAAATAAATGGTGCAAGAAGGTATTTGCAACATATATAGTAAGAGACAACGGATGAATATACAGAACACATAAGTAATTCTTACAAATCAGTAACAGAAAATGCAAAAGAAAAGTCGACAAAGAATCTGAAAAGACAATTTAGAGGAAAACATGCAAATGACCAGCAACTAAAGGAAAAGATCCTCAATTTCAACAGCAATCAAGGAACTGCAAATTAGAGGAGCAATGAGATATCACTTCCAACCATCAGTTTGGCAAAAATGGAAGAGACTGATCTTAGCAAGCATTAATGAGGAGGTGGGGAAATGGTGTTTTCCTGCATTATAAGTGGTACAGTTCTTTTGGAGTACAACATGGCAGTAGAAATTAAAACATTAAATACACATACCAGATGATCCAAAAATCCACTTCTAGTTATCTAATGTAGAGAAGCACTTGCACATAAACTCAAAATATTGATTGTAGCAGTGAAAAAATTGGAAACCAACTTAAATGTCCATTAAGAATGGTTAAATAATCTGTTATACTTTTATACTATGGCTCATTGTGGCAATTTTTAAAAAGCTTGAACTGTATATATGAGCACTGAAATATATCTAAGACATATACTGTTAAATTTTAAAAGCATATTGTTGGGAAATACCATGTTATGTAATATACTATGTTAAATTTAAAAATCTACACAAAACTGTTTACTTCTATTTTTGCCGATGTTGGTATGTATGTAAACACATTTTAAAATACCTGTAAGAATACACTCCAGACTCCCGGGCAAGATGGCCGAAAAAGAGCAGCTCCAGTCTGCAGCTCCCAGGGAGACCAACGCAGAAGGTGGGTGATTTCTACGTTTGCAACTGAGGTACCCAGTTGATCCCATTGGGACTGGTTATACAGTGGGTGTAGCCCACGGAGGGTGAGCAGAAGCAGGGTGGGGCATCGCCTGACCTGGGAAGCACAAGAGGTGGGGGAACTCCCTCCCTTAGCCAAGGGAAGCTGTGAGGGACTGTGCCATGAGGGACTGTGTTATCTGGCCCAGATGCTATGTTTTTCCCAAGGTCTTCCCAACCCACAGACTAGGCGATTCCCTCAGGTGCCTAAGCCACAAGGGCCCTGGGTTTCAAGCACAAATCTGGGCAGCTGTTTGGGCAGACATGGAGCTAGCTGCAGGAGTTTTTTTTCATACCCCAGTGGTATCTGGAATGCCAGCAAGACAGAACCATTCACTCTCCTGTAAAGGGGGCTGAAGCCAGGGAGCTAATTGGTCTTGTTCATTGGAACCCACCCCCACAGAGCCCAGCAAACTAAGATCCACTGCCTTGAAATTCTTGCTGCCAGCACAGCAGTCTGAAGTTGACCTGGGAACACTGGAGCTTGGTGGGAAAAGGGGTGTCTGCCATTACTGAGGCTTGAGTAGGTGGTTTTCCCCTCACAGTGTAAGCAAAGCTGCCAGGAAGTTCAGACTGGGTGGGGCCCACCACAGCACCTCAAAACCTCTGCAGCCAGACTACCTCTCTAGATTCCTCCTCTCTGGGCAGGGCATCTCTGAAAGAAAGGCAGCAGGCCCAGTCAGGGGCTTATAGATAAAACTCTCATCTCCCTAGGACAGAGCACCTGGGGAAAGGGCAGCTGTGGGTACAGCTTCAGCAGACGTAAACATTTCTGCCTGCCAGCTCTGAAGAGAGCAGCAGATCTCCCAGCACAGCACTTGAGCTCTGCTAAGGGACAGACTACTTCCTCAAGTGGGTCCCTGACCCCCGTGCCTCCTGATGGGGAGACACCTCCCAACAGGGATCGACAGGCACCTCACACAGGAGAGCTCCTGCTGGCGTTTGGAGGGTGCTCCTCTGGGACAAAGCTTCCAGAGGAAGGAGCAGGCAGCAAACTTTGCAGTTCTGCAGCCTCCACTGGTGATACCCAGGCAAACAGGGTCTGAGTGGACCCCCAGAAAACTCCAGCAGACCTGCAGAAGAAGGGCCTGACTGTGAGAAGGAAAATTAACAAACAGAAAACAATAGCATCAATATCAACAAAAAGGACAACCACGCAAAAACTCCATGCGAAGGTCACCAACAGCAAAGACCAAAGGTAGATAAATCCTCGAAGATGAGGGAAATACCAGCAAAAAAAGACTGAAAATGCCAAAAACCAGAATGCCTTTCTCCTCCAAAGGATCATAACTCCTTGCCAGCAATGGAACAAGACTGGATGGAGAATGAGTTTGATGAATTAACAGAAGTAGGTTTCAAAATGTGGGTAATAACAAATGCCTCCGAGTTAAAGGAGCATGTTCTAACCCAATGCAAGGACGCTAAGAACTTTGATAAAAGGTTGGAGGAATTGCTAACTAGAATAACCAGTCTAGAGAAGAACATAAATGACCTGATAGAACTGAAAAACACTGCACGAGAACTTCGTGAAGAATACACAAGTATCAATAGCCAAATTGATCAAGCAGAAGAAAGGATATCAGAGATTGAATATCAACTTAATGAAATAAAGTATGAAGACAAGAATAGAGAAAAAAGAATGAAAAGGAAAGAGCAAAGCCTCCAAGAAATATGGGACTATGTGAAAAGACTGAACCTACGTTTGGCTGCTATACCTGAAAGTGACAGGGAGAATGAAACCAAGTTGGAGAGCACTTCGGGATATTATCCAGGAGAACTTCCCCAACATAGCAAGACATGCCAACGTTCAAATTCAGGAAATACAGAGAAAACCACAAAGATACTCCTCAAGAAGAGCAACCCCAAGACACGTAATTGTCAGATTCACCAAGGTTGAAACGAAGGAAAAAAATGTTAAGGGCTGCCAGAGAGAAAGGTCGGGTTACCCACAAAGGGAAACCCATCAGACTAATAGAGGATCTCTTAGCAGAAACCCTACAAGCCACAAGAGAGTAAGAGCCAATATTACAACATTCTTAGAGAAAAGAATTTTCAACCCAGAATTTCATATCCAGCCAAATGAAGCTTCATAAGTGAAGGAGAATCCTTGACAGATAAGCAAATGTTGAGAGATTTTGTCACCACTGGGCTTGCCTTACAAAACTCCTGAAGAAGCACTAAATATGGAAAGGAACAGCTGGTACCAGTCACTGCAAAAACATACCAAATTGTAAAGACCATCGACACCATGAAGCAACTGCGTCAACTAACAGGCAAAATAACCAGCTAGTGTCATAATGACAGGATCAAATTCACACATAACAATCTTAACCTTAAATGTAAATGGGCTAAATGCCCCAGTTAAAAAGACACACTGGCAAATTGGATAAAGACTCAAGAAACATCAGTGTGCTGTATTCAGGAGACCCATCTCATGTGCAAAGACACACATAGACTCAAAATAAAGGGATGAAGGAATATTTTCCAAGCAAATGTAAAGCAAAAAAAAACAAAAAACAAAAAAAAACAAAAAAAAAAAACCGGGGTTGCAATCCTAGCCACTGATAAAACAGACTTTAAACCAACAAAGATCAAAAAAGGCAAAGAAGGGCATTACATAATGGTAAAGGGATCAATGCAATAAGAAGAGCTAACTATCTTAAATATACATGCATCCAATACAGGAGCACCCAGATTCATAAAGTAAGTTCTTAGAGACCTACAAAGAGACTTAGACTCCCACACAATAATAGTGGGAGTCTTTGGCATCCCACTGTCAATATTAGACAGATCAACAAGACAGAAAATTAACAAGAATATTCAGAACTTAAACTCAGCTCTGCATCAAGTGGACCTAATAGACATCTACAGAACTCTCCACCCCAAATCAACAGAATATACATTGTTAGCACCACATAGCACATATTCTAAAATGGACCACATAATTGGAAGTAAAACACTCCTCAGGAAATGCAAAAGAACAGAAATCATGACAGTCTCTCAGACCACAGTGCAATCAAATTAGAACTCAGGATTAAGAAACTCACTCAAAAATGCACAACTTCATGGGAACTGTACAACCTGCTCCTCAATGACTACTCGGTAAATAAGGAAATTAAGGCAGAAATAAATAAGTTGTTTGAAACCGATAAAAAGAAATATACAAACCTGCACGTTCTGCACATGTATCACAGAACTTAAAGTATTAAAAAAACATGCACTACAAATTGGTAAGCTGATGTTACCTGTGGTGAGGTAAATGCTTGAGGAAAGTGGTCATGAAACCCTTACCTTATTTTTTATTTTAAAGTTTAAAAAAATTTTAATTGTGGTAAAAAGCACATGAAATCTACCATCTTAATCATTTTCAAGTGTATAGTTCAGCAGTGTTTAGTGTATTCACTGTATTGTGCAACAGATCTCCAGACTTTTTTCATTTCACAAAACTGAAACGCTGTGCCTACTGAACAACAAACCCAGGCTGGGCACAGTGGCTCACGCCTGTAATCCCAGCACTTTGGGAGGCCGAGGCAGATGAATCACTTGAGGTCAGGAGTTCGAGACCAGCCTGGTCAACATGCTGAAACTTCATCTCTGTTAAAAATACAAAAATTAGCTGGGCATGGTAGAGGGTGCCTGTAATCCCAGCTACTCAGAAGGCTGAAGCAGGAGAATCACTTGAACCTTGGAGGTGGAGGTTGCAGTGAGCTAAGATGGCACCGCTGCTCTCCAGCCTGGGCCACAGAGCAAGATTCTGTCTCACAATAAATAAATACATACTTACATACATACATACATGCATAAATACATAAATAAATAAATAATACAAAACAACAGACTCCAACTTCCCCCTCCCTCCAGCTCCTGGTGACCATCATTCTACTTTCCAATTCTATCAATTTGACTATTTTAGACATCTCGTATAAATAGAATCACATAGTGAAACCCAGACCCCATCCCGAATCTTCCTAACACATAGTATTTGTCTTTTTCTGACTGGCATACTTTACTTAGCATAATGCCTTCACACTGTAGCATGTGTCAGGATTTCCTCCTTTTTTAAGGCTGAATAGTATTTCATTGTATGGATACACCACATTTCATTTATTCATTCATCTGTCAATGGATACAGTAGCCACCCTTTGAACATGGGTGTGCAAATACAAGTTTGAGATCCTGCTTTCACTTCTTTTAGAACAACTAATCCCTGCTTACTTGTTCTTTAGGATACATTACAAGACCCCCAGGGGCTGCCTGAAACTGCAGATAGTACCCACCCGACTGTGGATTTTTCCCTATACATAACATACTTACGATCAAGTTTAATTTATAAATTAGGCACAGTATGTGATTAACAGCAATAACTGATAATAAAACAAAACAGTGATAACCAATATGTCAGCATTACTACTATGGCACTTTGGTGCCATTATTGAGTGCAATAAGGATTACTTAAACACAGCACCACCGAGATAGCTACTAAGTGACTCATGAATAGGGAGTGTAGACACTGGACAAGGAGAGGATTTATGTCCTGGGTGGGATAGAACTGACCTAGTGGGATTTCATCACACTACTCAGAATGACAAGTGATTTAAACTCAAGAATTGTCTATTTCTGGAATTTCCCATTTAACATTTTCCTACTAAGGTTGACCATGGGTAGCTGAAACCACAGATAAGGGGAAACTACAGTATAATCGGTACTGAGATTGCTGGATCATATGACAGTTCTATTTTTAATTTTATGGAAACCACCATAGTGTTATTTTATTTTTATTGTTTGAATATTTTACAACAGAAAATATATTTATGCATTATTCATGTAATTAAGGGTAAAGGAAAAAATTAGTCTAGACAGGCGTAGTTCAAAGGAGACCAAGAACCAACTAAAGAGTGGTTTTGGCAACAGCTAGGAATGGGCATGTTTGGTGGTCAGTGGTCTACCAAATGGCCAGTGAACTGGAAGTGCTGAATACTAAAGACCAAGCATTTAATTAGCATTACTAACTGTTTTGTTATTCACAAGTATCCACTGTCCTTGCCGGTGGGAGGCTTATAAAGTCCCCACCTAACAGTGGACATATGAGTTGCTTTGGCCAATGAACCATGAGCAGGAGTGCCTTGCGCCCATTCCAGGGAGATGTTTTAGGAGCAGGGCCATGATTTTCATATCCTCCTTCCAGTCTGCTGAGTTAACCAGCCATGTCCCACACACAGGCTGTGATGGCAGTCTGGGGCCCAAAGGGAAGGTGCGTTCAACAGAGCTGCAGCCAAACTTTGACGCACAGGAAGTGTGAATGAGAAATCGAATTTGGTAGTTGAAAATGGCTGGACTGGCTGGGGGCGGTGGCTCATGCCTGTAATCCCAGCGCGTTGGGAGGCTGAGGAGGGTGGATCCCTTCAGTTCAGGAGTTCAAGACCAGCCTAGGCAACATTGTGAAACCTCATCTCCAAAAAAAAAATACAAAAATTGGCCGGGCATGGTGGCTCACACCTGTAATTCCAGCATTTTGGGAAGCTGAGACGGGCAGATCACCTGAGGTTGGGAGTTCGAGACCAGCCTGACCAACATGGAGAAACCCAGTCTCCACTAAAAGTGTAAAATTAGCCAGGCATGGTGATGCACGTCTGTAATCCCAGCTACTCGGGAGGCTGAGTCAGGAGAATCACTTGAACCCGGGAGGTGGAGTTTGCAGAGCTGAGATTGGGCCACTGCACTCCAGCCTGGGCAACAGAGCAAGACTCCATCTCAAAAAAAAAAAAAAAAATTTAGCCAGCTCTGGTGGTGAGAGCCTATAGTACCAACTATTTGGGGGGCTGAGGCAGGGGGATTGCTTGAACCTGGGAGGTCGAGGCTGCAGTGAGCCAAAATCACGCCCCTGCATTCCAGCCTGGGTGACAAAGTGTCTCAAAAAAAAAAAAAAAAAAAGCCTGACGTTAACCCCATGAAAGCAGGTATGAAATCAAAGGTATCAGGCTCTCCTGGCTAATGTTCTCATTTTTCTGGCCTATCTCCAGCTGGCCTGAAATGTTGACACAATTGCTGAGAAGCTATGACAAATGACAAATAAAAACATGGTGGAAATCCGTAGGACTTCAGGTTTGCTGAGATTCTGTGAAACAGACATTTGTTGAAGCAAATGTCAATTCTCAAGTCTTGGTAAAAACATTCTAAGTATATGATTTTACTGTCTCTATTGAAATGTAGGATGTCGAAGCTGAGGCCTATGAGGTGGATGTTTTCTCCTGACACTCTACGCCTGTAGACAGTGGTGGGAGTTCCCCTACGTGCCCTAGTCAATTAGCCCTTCCTTAATGAGCATTGCCCAGTCTCCCTTTGAAGACAAGGGTGCTCTAGGGAGGAGAAGGGCGCCCGCGTACAAGGAATTCAGAATTCTGCCCTCTGACTTCAGCATTAAGCAATTTTGGGCAAGTCATAGCATCTCTGGCCTCATTTCTTCTGTCTATAAAATGAGGGCAAAATAACTATGGCCCATATATTCTATTATCTGACTTGTTAGGACAAATGTCATGACCACATCGGCATGAAATGTGGATGACACTGAGAAGTACATCAGAGATACTTAATCAAGATGGTGAAAGAAGAGAATGATTGGACTCAGGGCAGAAACACCTCATCCCCTGCTCTCCTGGCCAGCCGGTGGGGAGCAAGGGCAGGGAGCAGAGATTGGTGGTGGAGCCAGTTTGAAAACATAAGTGTGAATGAAATGTATATGGTATATTTGCTATATCTATGTTGCCTTTTTAGTAAATTGCATAACATATGTATGATTCTAGATGCCATATATTATGATTTTAGATAGATAGATAGAGAATATGTTTCAGTTGTTCTCACTTGATGCTTTTATTATGTTTAAAAATTTTCAAGTTAGACGAATCCTGTGGATGGTATTAAGGAGAAAAACCCAAACTATATGAGTCTGCTTCTGATATTTTCATTAATGAATCCTTTTCAATTTCCATCCTGGTGCCTCAATGTGGGGAGCAGAACCAATAAGCAGGTCTCTCTTTAAACATGGGGAGATAACAGGCATCCTTCTGGCATGGGTTAGCCGTCCTTGTGCATCTGAACCTTTTCAAATTGACACATAAAGCTGACGCTAGCAGTTAGCAGAACGCTACATCCTTGTCAAGAGAATTTCTGTTTTTCGAGACAGAGTCGCTCTGTCACCCAGGCTGGAGTGCAGTGGCCCAATCTCAGCTCACTGCAACCTCCACCTCCCAGGTTCAAGCGGTTCTCCTGCCTCAGCCTCCCGAGTAGCTGGGACTACAGGCGCCCGCCACCACGCCCAGCTAATTTTTGTATTTTTCGTAGAGATGAGGTTGCACCATGTTGGCCAGGATGGCCTTGATCTCTTGACCTTGTGATCCGCTGGCTTCGGCCTCCCAAAGTGCTGGGATTACAGGCGTGAGCCCCCGCGCCCAGCCTGTAAAGATAATTTCTATGCCATTCTAGGTGCGACTATAAACTGAGCGGAAGCTCAAGCTTTCACACCTGGCACCAACGTGCAGGTACATGAACATACTGTGCATTATGTACATTGCAATTTTCCAAGAAAATAAACAATAACAACAAAAACCTGAAGCAGTAATTCGCAAAAACAAAAAGTGTGTGTATGTGTGTGGGGAGGGATGAGTCATTGCCATTTGGAAAAATCTTAGTGCATTTCTTATGTATACCCATTTGGGAGCATTCTTTAGCTAATCTACATAAAATCAGCTTGGGCTTCATCAACTCTGCTGGAAAAAGAAGATGAAACATACCTTGTGGCCACCAGCAAGGGATCTAGGGGAGGACAGATTTTTTAAATTACATCATTAATTTCCAAAGACACAGCCATTGTTCTTGAGCTCACCAAACATAAAAATGCACCAGAGAAAACGTAATTTCGAGTGCTAATAAAAAGAACACAAAAGGTTTCATTCACCAGCAATCTCTGCTTCCTCTGATTTACAGTTTTCAGAAAGCAACAGTGTCATTGAACTACAGGGTCACAGAGCCGCCTCCCGGTGGAACGCTGATTAGATGGCCTTCCCTGACGTACATTCAGTAAATGAGTGGATGACAGCCAACTCCTCATCACCCAGACACAGCGGACCTGGTGATCATGGTGAATGTGTTCACAGGAAGTAGGGCCAATCCCTGCCTGGCTGGTGTGGGTCTGCTGCACACAGAGCCCTTGGCTAATTTTATTTTAGACATCCTCTCAACTGATACCCTCTTGCCAAAGGAAGAAAGCATTACTGCAGATAACACAAAATGGTAATTAATCAGCCCGAGGCTTTCCTTAAATTCCTTCTCTCTGCTTCCTGAGAGGCAATTTCTGGAATTTCCATCTGCATCACACAGGACAACTGCTACATTAGTTACTGGGTTGGCCACAGAATGACTAAGAGTAGTTCTCACTTCTCTTGGAATTATGGAGTAGAGAACCCACAAGGGAGGGGTTCACAGGGCACCTTCACTATACTGGTCATGTTTCATAGCTTGAGCTGGGTGATGAGAACACGAGCGTCATGTTATTCCCTAGCCCTTTTCTTACATATCTTAAATATAGCATAGCATATTCTTTCTAAGAAAAGTAGACTCAAATATGAGGGCTTTGGGAACTAATTCAATTCTCATAAATTATTTATGTCCGTATGCCCTTTTTTGCTCCAGATAAGAATTATTTCATGCAATTATAATTTTCTCCACTCAGAAGAATTTCTTGCTATCATTTAAATGATAAAGATATACATAAAAAAGAAATAGTAAGAACAAAGCACTATTTTGTGTGTGGGGGGGGGCAGTGATCCCTGTTCCAGCTTCACGCCCCTCATCAAAGATAGCCAATCTCTCTGGCTGAGTGTATCTTCTTCCAGAACATTTTCTACTCCTATAGGTACATATATTTCCGCGTTGCACTTCCGAATGTAATGTGAGGTTTTTTACTCATGCATCTTGTTCATCTTTTCTGGGCATTGATCACTTAAGGTGGGCAAGAAGCAAGGACGAATGTCCTGGGCTAGAAGGGACGGGAATGTTTGGAAGGAAAACGTCCATGATTAGAGAGACAGCTATGATCTTCATGGAAACATTTTGATGGGAATCGCGACATGTTAAACTTGCCCTAGAATCATGTGCCCAGAGACTTGTGCAAGACATTCCAAGTGCGGGAACAGAAGGACGACAGTCACCAGCTGGGGTCCTTGAGACCTTTTGGTTAGAACCAGCAGGTCTCTTGGCTCAAGGGCTGGGTGCTGAGACAAGGAGCCTACATGGGCCAGGCACAAACGGGTCAAAACTGAGCAATGGAGCTGGTTTTATGATTTAAACTGACACCAAAGAGGCTGCACATGTGGTTTGTTTATACCTGAGATGAAGTCGATTTTTCTAAGGGCCATTCATCTCAGAGCATCAGGAGCTGGGTGATTCCCAGCTGAGCAGAAGCAAGGTCACATGTGAGGAACAGAGCTGTGGTCCTATGGTCCCGACCTAAAGAGGGGTCCCTTTTTATCCCTTGGGTAGTCATGGAAGATACAAGTATCAAATCTTGGCAAGCCTGCCACTTTATGGCTGCTTTGGGACAAAAGCTCTTCTTTCTACAACTCCTCGGAATGAGAATCTCCAGCATAAAGTGGGGCTCATGAGCTGCCCCAGTGCACGCGTGGACACTTGCTGTGTGCAGACACAGGGCGCTGAGAGCCAGGCTGCCCCTCGTCAGGCTGTGAGCACCTCCCATCACTTGGTGCTTCCTTACTCTTCCTCTACACCTTTCTTTTCCTTCTTCGGGTGTCTAACATGAAATTCTTTTGTGGAGATTTTTTTCTCTTACAATCTTTTAAAATGGGGGATAGTAATTCACATGCTATAAAATTCACCACTTTAAAGTATATAATTCGGCCAGGCGTGGTGGCTCACGCCTGTAATGCCAGCACCTTGGGAAGCTGAGGCGAGTTGGTCACCTGAGGTCAGGAGTTCGAGACCAGCCTGACCAACATAGTGAAATCCCGTCTCTACTAAAAATACAAAATGAGCCAGGCATGGTGGTGGGCACCTGTAATTCCAGCTACTTGGGAGGCTGAGGCAGGGGAATCGCTTGAACCCGGGAGATGGAGGATGCGCTACACTCCAGCCCGGGCAACAAGAGTGAAACTCTATCTCAAAAAAAAAAAAAAAGTTATATCTCTCAGTGATCTTATTGTAAACTCGTTCCTTCAGCAGAGCCTGCTTTGCTTTTCGGTGCTGCAGAGTTCTCTGCCTGCAGTCCTACCATTGATTGGCATCTGACTGCCCACTGGCTCCCCATATGCTAAGAGCACACACCAACCTGCCTCACGATATTTGGTGGAGAGAGAGCGCTAATAATTCACATAGACTCCATTGATTTTTGCCATCTTCTTGGTTCCTCTTACTCCCTCTTTTTCCCTAGGGATGCAGTTAGGAAACTAGCTAACAGTCCTTGAAGCCAAACTGAGTTTCTGAATTTACTGCATTGCTAAAATAGTGGGGAAAAAAATCAAGAATTGGGCCTCAAGAAAATCACATACTAGCAAATTGTGTTCCTGTCTGATTGTGTTGTAGGAAAAACCAGGTTCTTGTCACACCACCAGGAAAATTTAGGCACACAGACACCTTGTAGGGTGAGTAGGGCAGGGTTTATTGGGTGAAAGGGAAAAAGGGAAAGAGGAGCTCTCAGCAAAGTGAGAGTCCTGCTGGCAGGCCCCCACCTTGCAGACTGAATCCCAGGCCACCACACAGGACCCCAAGAGGCCAGGCTCCTCCCCCACTGCAAACAGGGTGAACTTTCCCTGGCTCCATCCCCTTACCCAGTGCGCAGGTGGGCATTACATAGAGAGCATCAGTCGGGAAAGGGCAGGCTTCATCCAGGACCAGCGGTTCGGTTTTTCAGCCTTCAGGCTGTTTTAGGCTTGAAGGTGGACTTTTGCTGGAGACGTTGACTGTCTCCTGTCTCTATCAATAGTGAAGCGGTCTGGCAAATCCATACCTTCAGGGATATGACATGTGCTGAGAAAGGATGTTCTTTGATGTCAAGAAAATAATGGGATGGCTCAAACAAGTGAGTATCTTTCTCCATGAGAATAGAGAGTTCAGAAGACATAGCCAGGGAATATCTGGTATTTGTCTGATTTCACTGCACAAAATGACCATCCAATGGCCAGAAATAACTATGGATGCATACAACTTTATGAGAATACAATGAAGAGAATTCCAAACTCAGAAAATATTAAGAATTAAGGAGTATTCATTTTCCAAAAACAATGATGCATTTTTGTGTTGCTGAAATTTTGTTGTACTGGATGTGGCTGAAAGCAAATGGGTCAGAGACTGCAGAGATTTCTGTACTGATAATTTTTACACTCGAATACGGATCCCTCAGAATGTAGAGTAGGATGAACCCTCAGAAACTCAGGACCATATGGCTGCGTGATTACCCACAATTATGGGCCAGATCAGAGTGGATTTTTGTATTTTAAATTGATGTTGCTGGAGACTTCCTCCATAAAAGCTAATGAAAACCATACCTCCTGGAATTCTAGTAAAGTTGAGAGGTGAAGAGAGATGATAAATTAGCTTGACTAGTTCAGACAGCTGCTTCTCTACCCACAGAACCCTGAAAAACCACCAGGCAGGAGACTTTTGCTCACACAGCCTCGTAAATGATGGCAGTGTTGTGAATCGCCTTCCCCTGGGAGCTTAGGAAAGGCAGAGAGAGCAGGTCCCATCCTAAGCTCATTCAGCAGGTCCTGAGTTGGATAGAAGCCTCTGAAGTTTCCACACACTCCCCGATGATTCTGCACAGCACCCCAATATTTCCGAACCTCAAATACAATGAAAACAGTTTACATCTGAAATCAAGTAGGCATGAGTTCAACTTTAGAGTCATGCACCGGGTAACCCTGACCAAGTTGCTTCTCTCTGAGCTTCAGTTGTCTCTACATTACCTACCTTGCAGGGCTATTGCGAGGATACATTTAATGGATGCATTGAGTGTTGATCTCAGCGCTTGACACCTCGTGGATGATTAATAAACATAGCTCCTGTATTAGTCTGCTTGGACTAACTGCTCTGACAAAGTACCACGAGCAGGTGCCTCAAACAACCACAATTTATTTTCTCATGGCTCTTGAGGCTGGGGGTCCAGGGTCAAGATGTTGGCAGGGTTGGTTTCTCCTGACGCCCCTCTCCTTGGTTGGCCGATGGCCACCTTTTCGCTGTGTCCTCACGCGCCTTTTCTCTGTGCCCACGCCCCATGTCTCCTCCTCTTCTTATAAGGGCACCAGTCTTATTGGATTAGGGCCCCATTCTATGACCTCATTTAATCTTCATCATCTCCTTAAAGGCCATGTTTCCAAATGCAGTCACATGGGGGCTAGAGCTTCAACCTGTGAATTGTGGGGGCCACAACTTAGTCCACAACATTTTCCTTCACCCTATCCTTTTTCCTATTCTCCTTCCCATTCCTACTAGCATCTGCAGTAGTTTATGAATGAACTATCCTTAACTCAAAAGAATCTTTGATAATAATTATTTGATAAGAGCTCTGATTGAAGGTAAGGGTGAGGAGGGGGTGGGGGCATTTTGCTCAAGGCATAGGCTTTGTGGAAAGTCAGACACCCAAGCCCTCCAAGAGACTCAACTCTTACCTAAAGGATGTGATTACTCTTGCTAGTTCAATTTCTTTTGAACTGGCAAAAGTTTCTTTTGAACTAAGAGAAAATAGAGATGGAGAAGGGACAGAATTGTCCTCTGTCCAAATTCTGAGTCCTTGCATTTCCAGATTTTGAAGGTTGGTTTGTTTTACTCTCTTATGGTACATCACAGCAGAGTAAAAGAAAAGTCCTTTCACATTTCCTAAGTGGAAAGCATAACTTTGCGGCATATTATTTCTTGACAGAGTGGTTACTGAGCACCTATTTTTAGAGGCTATAATATTCTGTTTCAGACATGTGAGTCTCTATCCCAGGCATAGTGTCTCTCCCTTCCCTGTCCCCAAATGTCTCCTTCATGGTTGCATACAAAGTTCCATAAAGGCTGGCAGCCTCAGAATAGAATTTGTGATGTGGATTTTGTTCATGCTGATGCTACATGGCAGCACCTTACTGTCTCAGAATCCATCCTTTATATAACCGGCAGCACACTGAAGTGATTCAGTCTATGCATCACAACCACTGCATTGTTCTCTTATTCATATTATAATGAATTAAGTTTTCTGGCTCAGACTATGAATTTTACTGCTTTTCTAATTTCTCACCTTCCTTGGCTCTTTGTTTTTTCGCATGAAACTGAAGCAGCCTTCCAGAAATATATGCATTTATCATATATATATATATATTCATATTTCTCTGCTTGATTTAAAATGTGCTACTATGATTACTCTGAATTGTAAATGACAAATTGAATGGAGAAGGCTGGGAAAAGTTACTTATTTATAGTAATGTATATTTTTCTGTGATAACTTAGGCAGAGATTAAGGCCTAAGGTATGGCATTAATTAAGGTCTAATCTCTGCCTAAGTTAGGAGCATTTCAGATGCATTATCATCCAGACAGTTCTTACCACTCTAGTGGCCTGCTGTGGTTGAAATACCCATACTCTTTGCTCCTCTCTTTTCTTGTTTGCCCCATACTTGGGGAAGGGGTTATATGATTAAATCCTAGAATGTCAGAGCCCAAAGAGCTCTTAGTGTCTCTGAACCCAATCTCCCCTCTTTCCCTCAACTTTTAATTAAACCAAAGTCAAACCACATCATTTTCCAGCACCCCCCAGCCCCCTGCTGTGAAGCAGGGTGCAATCTACTGCTCCTGGGTTCAGTCGTATGACTTGCTTTGAACAATGGAATGTTAACAGATATAGTGTGAGGAGAATCTTGGAAAATGCTTATGTATTTGGGCTGCTCTCTGGTACTTCCGCTAGTGCAAACAGAATGTGACTGGGCTAGCCCATTGATTTCAGGGGGGATAAATGAGACTTATGAGCAGTATTGTCAGCAAAGCTTCCTCAACGCAAGACTAAGGCAGAGCTCCCCAGCTGACCTGCAGATAATTGAGTGAACCAAGCCAAGATCAGCAGAGCCACCTAGCTTAGCCCAGCCCGACCTCGATCCACCAAATTCCAGACAACTCACAGATATGTAAGTTATAAAAATAAATGGTCACCATTTCTAAGTCATTAACTTTGGGGAGGCTCATGATGCATATTTTTGTGGCAAAGGCAAATACATTACAGTTGTGTCACTTGCTTTCTCTTGTCGTCTGCCAGATCTCTCCGTTTGAAAAGTTCTTTTCACATTTTGTAATGTATAAGTAATATGTAGGATGATACTTCTAAACTGTGTATATTCGTTCGCATTTTATTCCATTATTTCAGCAGCTATTCATGATCTTTATCTGAATTAAGTATTAAACTGAGAATTGCAAACTGCTGATTTTTCTATGATTCCTTCTATATTAATCAGCTAAGAGTGCTTTTGTAAAGAGCATTTCCTTGCCCACTTTTTATTGTAGTACAAGTAAAAGCTTGTGGGTTCTCTTTTATTCAATACATTATAATCCATTCCTATAATCCATTGTTATTAATCCATTATTATTCTTTTTGATGCTCAAATTGTGTCAAGTTTGGCCAGTGGGAGCTCCTTCAAGTCGGCTTTTGGGTCCTTTCCACATGTTCCCTTCAGTCTTTAAACACTTTCTGCCTTTCGGCAATGTGAGATGCCCTCTGTTGCTGGATTTAATTTGCTAGTCTTTTGTTCAGGATTTTTGTATTGGTGTTCATGACAGAAGCTGATCTGTAGTTTTCTTGTAATGTCCTTGTCATGTTTTGGAACAAAGAATTGGTCTCATCATGAATTGGGTAGTGGCTCCTTCCTCCTCTATTTTCACAGAAGAACTTGTGTAGAATTTGTGTTATCTCCTCCTTACGTATTTGGTAGAATTCACCAGGGAAGTCACCTAGGGCTGGGGTGGCTTTTGTAGAAGGGCCTTGTCCTTCAAATGCTTTCTCTTTGTAGTCTTCATTTGGTATTAAGGACTCACCCCTGCTCCAGTTTTGCTTATATTGATTTGCGCGGTAAATTTTGTCCATCATTTTCCTTTTAACCTTTCCCAGTCACTTGGTCTGATAATATACATTTTGGGCAGAATATGGGTGAATTTTATTTTTTGCAGGTTACAACTTCTTCTGTTCTCTGGAACTTTGGCTTCTCTATCATTGTCTGAGTTCTGTCTTGAAGTCTCATCTGTGCTCTTCCCAGCCTTGTTATTTCTTCCAAATATGCATTCCCGGTTGGTGGTCTTTTCCTGTCTATCCCTGACAGCCTCCAATTACCATGACCTCCGCCTGCACATGGCCTCGCTGTTACTAGCTTATTCAAAATTAATCTCAGAGCCCATAACACGGCCCAGCCCACAGGTGGGTCTTAACAAAGATTTATTAATGACTGGTGATAGGTATGGCCTTAATTAGTATCAGGTTTATTGGTTAAAAAAAAAAGAAAAGAAAACCCAAATATCAGTGGCTTAAAAAGGTGATTTATCCCTTCCTTATATAAGAGTCTTTAGGCTTCTAGGCATTTTGTCCAGAGTTTGGTTCAGTAAATCCTCAGAGACATAGGCTCCTTCTAAACTATTATTCTGCCAGCCCTAGAGTATATATACTTCTCATCCTCATAGTCTAAGATGGCCCACATCTGAGGCCACAGGATGGAAGAAGGAATGAAGAACCAGCAGAGGTCATGTTCCAGGAGTCTGTCAGGGAAGGTTCCTGGAATCTGTCACACACACAGCACTTCGACTTAGGTATCATTAGCCAGAATATAGTCACGTGGCCACACTTTCTACGAGAGAAGTTGGAATGTGTTGTCTTAGTCTGGATAGCAATGTGCCCAGCTTGAATTATATTACTAGAGAAGATGGGGAAGTGATTTTCTGGGGAATCCTTAGCAACCGGAGAAGACTAAAGACCTGAAAAGGCACAGCATATTCGTGAAAACAATATGCAGTGCGACGGAGCAGGATCATAGCACGAATGAGGCAACATGGTAGATTTACTAACAGGATAGGGAGGGGCTAGACTTAGACAATAAAACTTAGGCTTTGGATATTACCCTGTGGACTATTTTTATCAGTCAAGGTCTTGAGAGAAATAAATGGCACTCTTGAAAGGGGTGAAATGTTTTAATGAAGGGATTATTTAAAAAGTGGGTAGGACTGAGAAAAATGAACAAGGGATGTGAAGTGCTCCAGGGCCAGCAACAGCAGGAACTGCCAGGACTGCCAAGGCACGTGGACAAGCAGTTGCTGGAACCCAACAGGTGTGGTTGTAGGAAACGGGTCTCAGACAAGAGCGGTGCCTTTGGGAGAGGAACATTGTTACTGCAACATTTACCCTGAAAGCAGAACTGGTGATACAATTTGCAGGGCCCAGTACAATATGAAAAGGAAGGCCACTTGTTAAAAAATTAGTCCGAATTCCAAGGTGGCAACAGCAGGCTGTTAAACCAAGTGTGGAGCCTTTCTGAGCATGGGGCCCTGTGCAACTGTACACACTGAGTGCCCATGAAGCTGGCTTGTCTGCCAGGGAAGATGCTGGAGGAAGAACACCCGAAACGACTCTATCTTCCAGTCCTCTGACTCTTGCCGACAGATCCCTTTGCCCATACCCGAGTAGTCGTCAAACTCTGGGAGCCTGACTGAAGCCCTCCATGATGGTCAGGCATCGGAGGGAATGAACAGCGCATCTGGAGGAGCTGGGGAGATCTAGCGCCTCTATGGAGGGCCACTAGAAATTTTTAAGCAGGGCCGGGCGCGGTGGCTCAAGCCTGTAATCCCAGCACTTTGGGAGGCCGAGACGGGCGGATCACAAGGTCAGGAGATCGAGACCATCCTGGCGAACACAGTGAAACCCCGTCTCTACTAAAAATACAAAAAACTAGCAGGGCGAGGTGGCGGGCGCCTGTAGTCCCAGCTACTCGGGAGGCTGAGGCAGGAGAATGGCGGGAACCCGGGAGGCGGAGCTTGCCGTGAGCTGAGATCTGGCCACTGCACTCCAGCCTGGGCGACAGAGCAAGACTCAGCCTCAAAAAAAAAAAAAAAAAAAAAAGAAATTTTTAAGCAGAATGGCATATCCAACTTATTTTTAGAAAGAGCTTTTTGGCAGCAGTGTGGAGGAGGGACTGCAGAGCCCGGAGGCAGAAAGGCCAATTAAGAGGCTATTATGATAGTTCTATAGTTGTTGTTTTTTTTTTTTTTATCACAACTCACAGTAAGAAATACATTTTATGTTTATATCGGTAACCAGTGACAGATACATACATATCAAGGAAACCCAAAGTCTGTGAAACAACATAAATCCTTACTCAATATAACAATACTTAACCTTATTAGAAGCAAAGTGCTCTGGTTTCATTTTTAAAAAATGCTGGCTTCAAACCACAAAATTGGTTCTATGAATCAGAGCTTTTGATTTAAAAAAAAAATTTGGTCTAAGTAGTGCGGTAAGCAGAATAATGCCCTTCCTACAAGACGTTCATGACCTAATTCTTGGAACCTTGGAATATTTAAACAGTACATGGTTGACTGTTATATACATAGCAAAACCTAATGAGTGAAAATGTTACTTCATTTGGCAAAGGGATTCAGCAGATTTGATGAAATCAAATCTTGCCATGGACCTTGCCACGGACCTTGCCATGGAGGTTACCCTAGATCATCCAGGCAGGGCCAATGTAATCTTGAAGGTTCTTACAGGTGACAGAGGGAGCCAGGAAAGTCAGAGCCAGAGAAGATGTGATGAAGCAAGCAGGGTCTGAGTGACACAGCAGGCAATGGATGGCCTGGATGAAGCGGAAGGGGATCGGGAGCCGTGGAAGGTCGGCAACCTCTAGACGGCAGACAATGTAAGGGAACGGATTCTCCTCTGGAGGCCTCTAAAGGAATTGAGCCCTGCTGACACCTTGGTTTTAGCCCAGTGAGATCCACAAGGCTCCTGACCTCCAGAACTGTGAGATGGTAAACAGGTGTTGCTTTAAGCACTCAAGTTTGCAGTGATATGTTACCGTAGCAATATGAAACTAACACATGGAGAGAGAGGAAGACAGTGGGGTGAAGGCGGTGGCAGTGTGGGAGGGGTGGAGAAGAAGGGGTCTAATATTCCAGCAGGACTCTTTTCTTTTTTTTCTCTTAAATTCAAGGACCATAGCCCCAAGACAAACCATGGTGTTTCTTCCCTTCAAGTTTTATATTCCTGGGGAAGTTAAAATGAGTATCAAAGACTTAGAGGGGGACAAAAGTCTGTTTTAAAACTGTTTTAGTGACATGAATGTATAGACTCAGGGCAATTAGATGAATGTGCAGTACCTATGAGCTAAACTCGAAAACGGAAGGAGCCACCTATGTAGTGTTTTTTTTTACTTAGTTTTAGCTGCTTGAGGAAATGAACTGAATCAGCAAAGCTCTCACCGATGGTTCTATCTAGAACTCACAAAGCAAAGCAAACATTATTGATTTTTCCAGAAATGAAAGAAGAAACTGCTACCGTGTAGAAGGGGTCATCAGACCCACAGTGAAACTAGGAGATGAGTGATTAGTAAAAGGGGCAGATGAGCAAATGAGTTAGCACAAAACTGGGTGTATCTATTGTTGAACGCGGGACAAGCAAATCAACAATCGGATCTCGTAATGATGTGCTTCTAGGAAGGTTACTCTTATTTATAAGTGTCATGATCAATTCATATTTATAAGTATACTTGTTCTGAAAGCACAAATCATCTGAAAAACAAAACAAAACCAGAAAGTATAATTTAAAATAAGAAATCATTTACAATAGCAAGAAAAAACAAAGTACTTAAGGAAAAAAATTCAAAGATATCCAATACCTTTACCTAGAAAATTATAAAACTTTGGGCCGGGCGCGGTGGCTCAAGCCTGTAATCCCAGCACTTTGGGAGGCCGAGACGGGCAGATCACGAGGTCAGGAAATCGAGACCATCCTGGCTAACACGGTGAAACCCCGTCTCTACTAAAAAATACAAAAAACTAGTTGGGCAAGGTGGCGGGCGCCTGTAGTCCCAGCTACTCTGGAGGCTGAGGCAGGAGAATGGCGTGAACCCAGGAGGCGGAGCTTGCCGTGAGCTGAAATCTGGCCACTGCACTCCAGCCTGGGTGACAGAGCGAGACTCCATCTCAAAAAAAAAAGAAAATTATAAAACTTTATAGAGGCCACATGCAATGGCTCACATCTTAATCCCAGCACTTTGGGAGGCTGAGGTGGGAAGAATGCTTGAGGCCAGGAGTTTCAGACCAGCCTGGGCAACACGGAAAGACCCTCTTTCTACAGAAAAAATTTTAAAAGTTAGCCAGGCTTGGTGGCGCACACGTGTAGTCCCAGCTAGTCTGAAGGTGGAGGTGAGAGGATCGCTTGAGGCCAGGAGGTACAAACTGCAGTAAGCCATGTTTGTGTCACTGCCCTCCAGTCGGTGACAGAGAGAAATCTTGTCTCTAAAATTAAAATAAAGAGAACTTCACAGAAAGACATAGCAAGATCTAATAAATGAAAAGTAAGCTCGGCCAGGCGCGGTGGCTCAAGCCTGTAATCCCAGCACTTTGGGAGGCCGAGACGGGCGGATCACGAGGTCAGGAGATCGAGACCATCCTGGCTAACACGGTGAAACCCCGTCTCTACTAAAAAATACAAAAAACTAGCCGGGCGAGGTGACGGGCGCCTGTAGTCCCAGCTACTCGGGAGGCTGAGGCAGGAGAATGGTGTAAACCTGGGAGGCGGAGCTTGCAGTGAGTTGAGATCCGGCCACTGCACTCCAGCCTGGGCGGTAGAGCGAGACTCCGTCTCAAAAAAAAAAAAGAAAAGTAAGCTCATGTTTGTGGATGGGATGACTATTTCAAAGATGCCAGTCTCCCTCCAGATTATTCTATATGTTCAGTGCAGTAGAATTCAATGAGTGTGAATGTGAGTGTTGAGTGTGTGTGTACTTTAACAAGATGATCCCAGAGTCCATGAGGAATAGCAAAGGCGAAGAATTTACAGCAGTATTGGAAGCACTGACCTTTCAGATGTCTCCCTTATCCTAAGGCTCTGTCAATAGGACTATGGCATAGAGGCAGGAAAAGGTACCCAGACTCACAGGACAGACAGCAATGGACCATGCACCTGTGTAACCTCGATCCATGACAGAGGTGACGTTATAGCTCAGAAGCAAAGAGTGGACTCTTCAATAAATAGCAATGGGACAACTGACTGTCAATATGAAAAAGCATACAAATAGACCTAAATGTGAAAAGCAAAATTTTAAAACTTTTAGAAGAAGACTATGGGAGGATATTGTTATAACATCAAGGAAGGGAATAACGTCCAAAACATACACACAAAACGAAAAGGAAAACATAGATTCATTGATTATACTAAAATTTAAAGCTGAAGTATAATAAAAAACACCATAAACACCACACGAAGGCCCACCAAGCCTGGGAGAAAATTGTAAATACAGATAACTAATCATGGAGTAGAGCCCAGAATATATTAATCAGCCTACATATCAATTCCAGCCAACCAACCCAAGAGGTAGGTGGGCAATGGGTACATACTGGCAATTCACAGAAGAGGAAACCTATAGATGGTAAATATACAATGACATGCTCAACTTCACTAGTAACTGAACAAACAAAACAAATAAGAGATGTTATCCCACTCTCATCAAAGTGCTTCCACTTTGTATCCTACTCTCATGTGTATCTCATGTGTATGAGAGTGTATCCCACTCTCACGCAAAAATGTTTACATGTGGCAATATCAAGTGTTGGAGAGAATGTGGGAAACAGAAACTTTCATGCTATGCTAGTAGGAATGTAAATTGGTACAAACATTTTGGCAAACAATATGATGGCATCTAGAGAAGTTGAAGAGGTGCATATTCTATAACCCAGTAACTCTGCTCCTAGAAATGTTCCCTACAGAAACTCAAGCATGTGTACAAGGAGACTCATACGACCCTCATTTCAGCATTGTCTATACTGGAAACAACAAAATATCCATTATTAGGAGAATCAATAGTGACATATTCATCCAAAGAAGTACAAAAACGAATTAACTAGGACCTAGGACCTCATGCATGTTGTCTTTTTTTTTTTTTTTTTTTTCCTGGAGATGGAGGCTCACTGCAACCTGTGTCTCCCAGCCTCAAGCAATTCTCCTGCCTCAGCCACCCAAGTAGCTGGACTTACAGGCGCACGCCACCATGCCCAGCTAATTTTCTGTATTTTTAGTGGAGACGGGTTTCACCATGTTGGCCAGGCTGGTCTCAAACTCCTGACCTCAAGTGATCCACTGCCTCAACCTCCCAAAGTGCTAGGATTACTGGCATGAGCCACTGTGCCCAGTCTCAACAATAAGTCTTAAAAAACATAGTGTCAAACAGAAAGTAAAATTGTAGCAAAATACATATTGTTTATGTAGTAAAATACATGTTAGTAAAATAACACGCAAAACAATCCTGTATTGTTTAGCTATACAAACACATGTGTGGAGATTATGAAAAACATCCATAAGAATACTAAGGCCAAACTCAGAACAGAAGTCAGGTTCAGGAAGAAGGGAGGAGAATGGAGTGCAGGTGGGTGGGAATACACAGGAGGCTGATCTGTAAGGTTTTATTTATACTTGATCCTCATTATTGTATTTTATGCTTGTTACTGATACTTTTTTGCATGCTTGAACAGTTTTATTTTAAAAACTCCAACCCTCCAATGTGGCAACAAAGCCACTCACCATCTTCCCCTCTCTAAGGCATCTTTGCCAACCTTTGCAGGCTCCTGCCTACTGCTCCCCATGTACCACCGGGCTCTGGATGTACCAAAGTTTTGGGTCATTTCCTGAATGTGTCACTTTTCTTTATGCCGTTGCTTACTGCTTTCTCTCCCTGTAATGCCTTCCTTCTAAACCCCACCTGGAAAGCGATTCCTCCAAGATTCATTTCATGTATCATCTCTGGAGTGAAGGGTGCTTATTCTTTAATGTCATGTCTCTTGAATGTGCACAAGACTCATCTGGAGATCTTATTAAGGCTGGTTGTGGCGGCTCACACCTGTAATCCCAGCGCTTTGGGAGGCCAAGGTGAGAGGATCATTTGAACCCACAAGTTCAAGACCAGCTTTGCCAACATAGCAAGAGCCTGTCTCTGCAAAAATAAAAATAATAAAACTAGCCAAGTATGATGGCGTATGCCTACAAGCAGGAAGATCGTTTGAGCCCAGAAATTCGAGGCTGCAGTGAGCTATGATTGCCCCACTGCACAGCAGCCAGGGTGACAGATTGAGACCCCGTCTCAGCAAAACAAAAAACAAACGAACAGAAAGGAAACTGCAGGGTCTGATTTGGTAGGTCTAGTTGGTGTCCCTGATTCTGCGTTCCCAATGAGCTCTGCGGTGGTGCCGATGGGGTGGGGTGTGAGCAGCCAGATCCTCATGACCCCACCTTCTTCCTGGACTCCCACCCCCTC
Source organism: Trachypithecus francoisi (assembly GCF_009764315.1). Lineage (NCBI taxonomy): Eukaryota > Metazoa > Chordata > Mammalia > Primates > Cercopithecidae > Trachypithecus > Trachypithecus francoisi. Next base: position 13,653,322 of record NW_022681433.1, on the reverse strand, counting down.
CTCTCTATTCCCTCCTTGCAACATTCTTTGTGTTGTTCTGGGTCTGCTTTTTGGTATCTGTCTTTTTAATGAAACTGGTAAGGATAGTAACTGCAAAGGGTCACATTCCTGCCCTGCACTTCACAGTATTACCAGTAATCATTTGTCAAACGTTTGAAACATTCCAATGTTGAAAGTACAATTGTACTCTGTGCCTCAGGTGAAACCTTATTAAATCTCTTAGAACAGTTCTGTTTTAAGTTGAGCTTTAGATCCCAGGCCAGTGGGAACAGGTATACAAAACTGTCAATGCATATTGTCTGCAGATCAGGTCTGAATAAGTTCCTAATGACAGTGCTCAGTGGGAGGGGAGAGCTGGAAAAACGTTCTGAACCCTAGGGCAGAGAAGCCTTTGGAGTTCGTGACTTAGTCACAAGCCAGGATTTTGCTGTCAGCACTAAGATAGCTTATAGGAGGTTTGCAGACCTGCTCTAAGTATAGTAATAAATAAATTAATTAATTAACCAATTAATTAATAAAGCAGGCAGAGAGAAAGGGTAAATGAAGCTGCCTGAAGATGAATTCGAGTGACCTGGCCAAAGTTTCGCTCCTGCAAGCCCTCTCTGTTGGCTGAGAGCCCAGCCAGCTCCACCTGCGAGAGGTGGCACAGCCAGGCAGGGTGGAGCCAAGTGCAAGCTCTCAGCTGCCCACGAGTCCAATTCTGGCGCTGCCACTTGGCGGCTAGGACATCTTGGGTAACTTGCTTCACCCTTCTGGGCCTTCGGGTGCCAGATTTAGAAAATGAAATATTGCATGAGACGTATGTATACCAGAAAAGTATTACTGGTTTGCCTGAAATTCAAATATAACCGGATATCTTGTATTTTATCTGGCAAGCTTATCTGGACCTCAGTCTCTTCGTGTCTAAAATAGACATAATATAGTACCTACCTCCTAAGGTTGTCGGGATGAAATGATTCTATAGATGTAAAGTGCTCACCATAGAGCGTGGCTCCAAGGAAATGCTCAGAAAGGCAACTTTCCTACCACTTCCTCACTTCATGATCAACATCTGTTGCCAGAATCATTAGTACAAGTTCTAACTGTCACCCTAATTCCAATTTCTCCTGCCTTTCACTTCTTCTCCGCATGACTGCCAGAGATAACGTTTGAAAAGATCAATCTGGGCCAGGCACGGTGCCTCAAGCCTGTAATCCCAGCACTTTGGGAGGCCGAGGAGGGTGGATCATCTGAGGTCGGGAGTTCAAGATCAGCCTGAACAACACGGTGAAACCCCATCTCTACTAAAAATACAAAAAATTATCCCAGTGTGGTGGTGTGTGCCTGTAATCCCAACTACTCGGGAGGCTGAGGCAGGAGAATTGCTTGAACCCGGGGGGCAGAGGTTGCAGTGAGCTGAGATCGCACCACTGCACTCCAGCCTAGGCAACAGTGAGACTGCCTCAAAAAAAAACCAAACCAAGCCAAAACAAAAAACAACAACAACAAAAAAGAAAATATCAATCTAGTTGTGCACTTTAAATGCTACTCAAAATCTTCGAACGGCCCTTACCCACAGGATCAAATCCACGCTTCTCAGTCTGGGGTGGTCTTTTTTTTTTTTTTTTTTTTTTTTGAGGCAGAGTCTCGCTCTGTCGCCCAGACTGGAGTGCAGTGGCGCAATCTCGGCTCACTGCAAGCTCCGCCTCCCGGGTTCACGCCATTCTCCTGCCTCAGCCTCCCGAGTAGCTGGGACTATAGGCGCCCGCCACCTCGCCCGGCTAGTTTTTTTGTATTTTTAGTAGAGACGGAGTTTCACCATTTTAGCCAGGATGGTCTCGATCTCCTGACCTCGTGATCCGCCCGTCTCGGCCTCCCAAAGTGCTGGGATTACAGGCTTGAGCCACCGCGCCCGGCCTGGGGTGGTCTTTAAGACTTGGATTCCCTCCCCTTTTCAATCCCTCTCTTTTCATTTTTTTTTTTAGAGACGGGGTCTCATTCTGTCACCCAAGCTGGAATGCAATGGGGCAATCACAGCTCACTGCAGCCTGGAACTCCTGGGCTTAAGGGATCCTCCAGCCTCAGCCTCCCTAATAGCTGGGACTCCAGGAGCCTGGCTCCCATTCTGATCTCCATGCCCACCGCCTCTCCCGCTCAGATCCCATGCCATATCTGTCTATAACCAACTCTCTCCTGCTCTCTGCCCTTCCTTAGTGGCTCCCTGTTCCTGGAATCCCTTTCTCCCCTTGGCCCCTGATAAACATCTGTCCATCTTTTGGAGTTTTGCTTAAGATTGGCTCCTCTAGAAAATTCCCTAACACCACCCCTTGAGAGCCCCACCAGTTCCTCACCCGCTCCACATCTAAGTTCTTAGAGTGCTTTTTACAGACATTTGCTCCTATCATCATATTAGAATTATTTTAATTTTTGTGTTATGTTTCTCTAACAGTATAACATGTGTGTGTAAATTAATTTTTATCCACAACCTGGAGCTTTTAGTCAGTAATTTGAAGTATCTTAGTCAGGAATCCATACTTGAAGGGTGGTTAGTGAACACTGGAAAAGTCCTAAAAGAAGTCAACAGCCCAGACGGGCTGCAGCAACTTCAAATATCCTTATCTGAATCCACACCAGAGGACCTGCTCTTTGGGTAAGGGATGTGGAACGTAATTTTCCACTTACAGAATGGGTGGAGTTCAAGCTACTTGGCGGTCCAGAAAGACTAATACAGGCATGTCTGCCCTTTCATGGGCAGAATAGAGAGCACTCAAGGTCTAAACTCGGCTCGTCCCTGGGCCTTCGACCTACCAGAGGCTTCTGCCATTGACTTGATTTAGTTGACCTGTTGTCAGGATACAGTCGCATTTGTCTGTAGTGAAACTTTCCTGCAGGGTGTTTGTTGGAGGGCCTGAAAGAACAGAGATTGAGGACATCACCAAAATGACAGAACAAGTTGAGTGCTTGGCTCTTTACCTGCTTGCTAATGAAAGTTGATTCATGTTGTGGAATGGGGCCTATGATTTGCTTTCATTTTAACGCATTGCTTTGTGGGGAGGCGGTTGGACTGAGGCATCTGCGAGATTCCCCTAATCATTGGAAGCCATCATCACCCACCAAAAAGGACCTGACACTCATAAACCAAATTGGTTTAGATCAGATTCTTTTATCTCTCTAAGTAAAGGTGAGCCGGAGAGTAGGGACTTGTATTAATCACCTTTGTGACTAGCCCCTGGCGCTGCCCGGGGCCCCACTAGAGGTGCTCGGCAAGTGCTTGTTGACAGAACAAGGGCACCCTTGAAAGAAAGAAGGCCAAAGACCCTTTATTGCTGAGTCAAGCTTTGAAACATTGAGGACAAACTCAGACATCTGATGAGAACCATCAATGATCAGGCTGAAAACATATAAGATAAGAAAGGATACGTGAGAAAAGTTCCTTTTGATATCTTTTCATTGAAATGTATTCTGTAAGAAATAGCTTTCCCTCTTGAGAATTCATAATGCATATCATCACATTCGCATTTAAAGGCATTGAGGTATTTTTTGTTGTAATATTTATAATAGCACAAATATGGAAACAATTTAAATGTCCAAAGATTTGGCTCATTTGTGGATCATCCATTTAGTATATTATAGAACCATTAAACTTATGGGGAGCTGAGCTTCCCAATGGCAGTGGTTCTCTGCTCTGCATGACTCTTTTTGAATTTTTTGCTTTCTTATCAAGAACAAGATTTCCCTTTACTTCTAAAATCCAATCAGTCAAATATTAACCTTTATCTTAAACTATATTTCTTTTTTCAATAACTTTTTTTGGAATAGTTTTAATTTTACAGAAAAGTTGCAAATAGAGTACACACAGTTCTCATACACCTCCCATGAAGTTTCCACTAATGTTAACCCCTTTCATTACCATGGTACATTTGTCAAAAACAAGAAATTAACATTAGTACAGTATCATCAATGAAACTCCAGGCATTATTCGTATTTTGCCAGTATTTCTACTAGGGTCCTTTTTCTGTTACAGGATTTCATCCAGAATCCCACATTACATTTAATCATCACATCTCCTTAGTCTCCTCTGACCTTCTCGGTCTTTTCTTGTTTATCAGCACCCAGACAGTTTTGAGTGCTGGCCAGGTATGTTGAACAATATCTCTCAATTTGGGTTTGCTTGATGTTTTCTCATCGTTACAATAAGATTATGGGTTTTGAGGAGGAATACCCAGAGGCATAATCCTGATTCTACACTGTCTCACATTCGTTTACAAAAGTTGATACTGCGGAAGCAGCCTCCAAGATGGTGAACACCTCCTGAAACTCATTCCCATGTACAGTCCCCCCCCTCCAACCATGAATTAGGATTAGTCTGTGGATCTCATAGAATACAGTGGAAGTGATAACGTCTGATATCTGAGGCCAGGTCATAGAAGGCACTGCAGCGTCCTCCTCGGTTTTGTGGGTAGGATTTGCTCTGGGGCAAGTCAGCTGCTGTGTTGTGAAGACACTCCAAGACAACTGTGGAGGGGACCCACCCTGCCAGCCACATGAATGGCATCACCTTGAAGCAGACCTTCCAGCCCCAGTTGAGCCTTCAAGTGAGCACAGCCCTGACACATCTGACTGATCCTCATGAGAAATCTCAAGCTAGAGCTATCAGTCCACCTGTTTCCAAAGTCCTGGCCCACAGAAACTGTGACGGAAAAGAAATGCTTATTATTTATGTAAGTTACTAAATTTGGGGATAATTTGTCACAAAGCAATTAGCTAATGAATACAGAAACACTCAGAAAAGTATCTGAAAAAAAAAAACTACAAATTTTACAATTCCAAAATAAATTCATTATAACTCGAATATAATCCCTTCTTTTAATGCTTAACCATACTTAAACTATGCCTTTGTATAATTTTAAAAAATAAAACTGGGATCACAATGTAAGTTCACTTTTATATACTGACATTTTCCCCACTTAGTGTGTAAATTCATTGCAGATAACTTATCCATGAAGAAAATTCTTCAGAAACATAAGTTTAATGGTTCTATAATATACTAAATGGATGGTCCACAATTGAGTCAAATCTTTGGACATTTAAATTGTTTCCATATTTGTGCTATTATAAATATTACCACAAAAAAATACCTTTGAAAGAGACAATACAGGAAACTGCTGGGAGCATAGGTTGGAAGCTCATTTTGTGTAGGCATGTTCTAATTCTGCCCCTCCCTAGCTCTACAGCGTTGAGCAAGTTCCTTGGTATCTGTGCCCTGTTTCCCTCTCCTATAAAATAAGGAATGCAGTACCCTTCCTGGCATTTATTATTATTTTTTGTGGTAAAATTTACATAACATTTACCATTTTAACCCTTTTTAAGTGTACAATTTCGTGACATTAAGTACATTTTCATTGTTATATAACCATCACCACCATCCATATAAAAACTCTTTCATCATCCCAGACTGAAACTCTGTACCCATTAAATGGTAACTCCTTATTCTCTCCTCTACCCAGCCCTGGTAATCACTGTTTTACTTTCTGTCTCTATGAATATGACTACTTTGAGTATACTATTTGTCCTTTTTGATCTAGCTAATTTCACTTAGTATAACATCATTTTTAAAAGGCTGAATAATATTCTATTATATATATCGTTTCCATATATTATAGAACTATGTATATATAAATTGCATAGATTATAAAAATTATATATAAAGGAAAATTATATGTATAAATATATATAAAATGTGATATATATACACTACTATATATATTTATGCCACATATATGTATTTATACCACTTGTGTGTGACCTCAACTATCTCCATTGCCTGCATCACCCTGGCTAACCAGGAGTCCTGAGTCTGTACACGTGACCAGTTCATTCCTACCCCAACCAGCATTTGAGAAAGTCAATGCACTAAGACTATACCCAAGGAATCTCACAGAGTCTACATCACTCTCCTGCCACCCCTATCAGAACTGGTGCTGGTACCCACTGTTGGACAACTTGAGGACAGATCACATCTCTGGATCCCTTGCAGGCATTCCCCAACACCAGCTTGGAGTGTGACAGCCCCACTGGGCAGCTAGACCCATAGGAGCAGCAACGTTCACAGTAGTCTGGCTCTCAGGGACTCCTACTTCTAGGAGAAGGAGGAATGCACCACATCAAGGGAGCAACCTCTGGGACAAAAGAATTCAGAGAGCAAGGCTTCAGTCCCAGAACTTTCCGCGTGTGGAAAGTTTACTTTAGTAGAGGCACAGGTGCAGTGTGAGGCTTAGTGGGAAAAGTCTGTGATTTTATCTCTGCAGTCAGGCAGTGAGGTTGAATCAGTAATTTTTTTTTTTTTTTTTTTTTGAGACAGAGTCTCGCTCTGTCGCCCAGGCTGGAGTGCAGTGGCCGGATCTCAGCTCACTGCAAGCTCCGCCTCCCATGTTTACGCCATTCTCCTGCCTCAGCCTCCCGAGTAGCTAGGACTACAGGCGCCCGCCACCTCGCCCGGCTAGTTTTTTTTTGTATTTTTTAGTAGAGACGGGGTTTCACCGTGTTAGCCAGGATGGTCTCGATCTCCTGACCTCGTGATCCGCCCGTCTTGGCCTCCCAAAGTGCTGGGATTACAGGCTTGAGCCACCGCGCCCGGCCTGAATCAGTAATTTTTTAAAAATTACAAACAAAAGAAAAGCTCAGGTTCAGATGAATTCACAGCCAAATTCTACCAGACCTTTAGAATTGGTAACAATCCTACTGAAACTATTCCAAAAGATTGAGAAAGAGGAACTCCTCACTAACTCATTCTATGAAGCCAGTATTACCCCAATACCAAAACAAGGAAAGGACGTAACAAAAAAGAAAACTACAGACCAACATCCCTGATGAACATAGGTGCAAAATTCCTCAAAAAAATACCAGCAAACTGCATCCAATAGCACATCAAAAAGACAATACACCATCATCAAGTGGGTTCAGCCCAGAAATTCAGGATGGTTTAACATACATTAGTCAATAAATGAGATACATCACACAAGCAGAATTAGAAACCACAACCATATGATCATCTCAATAGGTGCAGAAAAACCAGCATCACTTTATGATTAAAAACCCTCCACAAAATAGGCATAGAAGGAATATACCTCAAAATAATGAAAGCTGCATAAGACAAACCCACAGCCAACATCATACCAAATGAGGAAAAGTTGAAGGCATTCGCTGTAAGAACTGACACAAGACAAGGATGCCCACTTTCACCACTTCTATTTGACATAGTACTGGAAGTCTTAGCCAGAGCAATTAGGCAAAAGAAATAAATAAAGGCATCCAGATTGGAAAAGAGAAAGTCAAACTATCCCTGTTTGCTTAATAATATGATCTTATACCTAGAAAACTCTAAGGACTCCTCCAAAAAATTCCTAGATTTAATAAGTGAATTTGATAAAGTCTCAGGTTACAAGATCAATGTACACAAAGCATAGCACTGCTATACACCAACAACAATCAAGTTGACAATAAAATCAAGAACTCAATCCCTTTTACAACAGCTGTAAAAAAATGCCTGGAATATACTTTACCAAGGAGGTGAAATATCTCTACAAAGAGAACTACAAAATACTTCTGAAAAAAATCCTAAATGACACAAACAAATGGAAATATATCTCACGGTCATGGATTGGGAGAATCAATATTGTAAAAATGACCATACTGCCCAACGCAATCTACAGATTCAATGCAATTCCTATCAAAATTCCAATATCATTTTTCATGGAATTAGAAAAAACAATCCTAATAGCCAAAGTGATCCCAAGAAAAAGAACAAATCTGGAACCATCACATTACCTGGCTTCAAATTATACTACAAGGCTGTAGTTAACAGCATGGTATTGGTATAAAAATAGATACATAGACAAATGGAACAGAATAGAGAACTCAGAAATACAACCAAATACTTTGTTGAACTGATCTTCAACAAAGCATACAACAACATAAATCAGGGAAATATCCTATTCAATAAGTGGTGCTGAGAAAACTGGATAGCCACATGCAGAAGAATGAAACTAGATCTCTGTCTTTCACTTTATACAACAATCAACTCAAGCTGGATCAAAGACCTAAGTCTAAGACCTGAAACCACAAAAATTCTAGAAGAAAGCCTAAGGAAAACTTCTGGGCACTGGCTATTTAAGGTTTTTCAAAAAACAGCCATGTAAACTCAAAGTACAGTATCGCTATTCCAGTAATCTTTGGTTCTTTCCGAATGGGTCTCCAAAGAACTTTACAGATATTAATCAGATAATCTTCCCTATTTCCTTAAGAGGTAGATGAGGGAGTCAACAGCCTAATCCCATAAAAAGAGAAAACCAAGGAAATGCCGGTCGCTGAGATGCAGCTGGAGGCAGAGCCAAGAACCAGACTCTTGACTCCTGGCAAATGGACAAGATGCATTCGGTGAGTTGAGCAACGGATCAGTAACTGTGATTAAGTAAGAGCTGTCTTTCCACCCTTCTTGATGCATGCACCCAGCCTCTCCCACTGCGGACAGTTATTAAATAATGCCTCCCTCTCAGGGAGAGTCGGGGCTTGCTTTACTGCGGGATCTGGCTTAAAAGTTTCGCCCTGCCGGCTGCCTCTGGGAGCCTCCAGTGACTCATTTCCTGCTCCTGGGCTTGTGCTGTAGCTCGCAGCGATGACCCCGGGGTCTCCACTCCTTTGCCATCACTGTTTCCTGGCCTCCCACAGGCTGCCAGGACTCCACCAAAACCCTCCTGGGTGCATTCCTCATCCCGGTTCCCACCCGCCCTGGGCAGGACTTGAAGTTGCCAGAGCAGTAGCAGTCAAGTCTGATTGCCAAGGACCGGGGCAATCACTCAGCATTGACAGTCTCACCAACATTCGGGCCTCCAAGCTTCGTTTCTGCTCATACCCTCACCTGGAATACTCTTTCCAGTCCTCCTCAGCTCCCCTAGTAACGTCATTCACCAGCCTCTGCATCCACATCCTCCCTCTCCTCCTCCGCCTCCTCCAGACCCTCTTTATTAGCGCTCAGGAACTTGACAATGTGCATAGCTTAACAGAGCCCTTTGCCCACCTAGTAAAGGAAAACAGGCAACAAATTGTAAACATAGAATAAGACTATATAAAACACAGAGAAGTGCTAGAAGAAAACAAAACAGGCTCATTGACCAGGGAAGGAGTGGCAGTATTTATTTAGACCACACAGCCTTGGAGGAGGTGATGTTTGAGTTGAGACTTGAGTGAGGAGATAGAGCCAGTCTTGAAAAGGTCTGAGGAAAAGTGTATCTGATGGGAGGCAGAGGTTGTTCAAAGGCCCTGGGGTAGAAATAACTTGGCATTGGAGGAAAAGGAGAAAAATGTCATCTGATGGGGGAGGAGGTACGTGAGGGGTGAGTGGGTCAGGGCGAGAGAGTTCATTCAGGACTGTGTGGGAGCTGATGGCAGGCAGGTTCCACCCCACTTGCTTTCTGTTGGCGGAGTGAGGATCAGACAAATGCCTCGTGTGCTGGGTCCTGTTACACTGCAGTAGTGAGGATGTCACTTGAGAGAGGCATTTGGTCCTTCCTTCCCCAGTCCCCAGTTAAGCTCTACTGGCTGGGCCTTCTGTCAAGTATTCTGTGGGCTGCACTGGGCTCTTTCGTTGGGAAACAATTATTAATAGGTCCTGTTCAGAGTACTCTGCAAAAGAGTGGCAGATTGTGGAGGCAACGTGTAGCCTGAAGCTCTTCCAGACCTCCAGGACTACTGGTAGGAGACAATGGCAGAGCCCCTCATCATAACTTCTTTCCTCCTGGCTCCTTAGATCTAGAAAACCAACCTTGCATTATTTTACACAAATGAGATGATCAAGACAAAGTCTCAGTGTCTCTGAGTGACTGAAAACACATTTGCAATGACAAGAGAGGTGAGAAAGTAGAGGAGTTCACAGGGTGGAGGTGATTCTTTCACAGTTCTGTTTCCAATCCTTTAGCCCTGGGCTTTGAGGGATCCAATAAAGGAGTAGAAAAGTCCCATTTCCTTCCTCTTAATAATTAGAACAGCCTTAATGACGAATGCATACTGAACACACACTGACAGCCAAACACAGAATGTTCAGCAGTTTACCTGGGAAACTTGTTCAGTCTTCACAACTGCTCACTTTTCAGATGAAGCTCAGAGAGATTAAGGATTCTGGCCACTGTCATATCCTTGGCCAGTGGCAAGTCCAACATTCAAACCCAGTCTGAGTCTAGATTCTAAGGCCTGACCCACTGTGTGTCCTGCCTCTAAGTGGCTGTTCCCACTCCTTATCTGTTCCTGGTTGCCAGCATCGGCTGAAGCACTTTGAGCTTCTTCCATGCCTGGCAACTGTTCTGAGGCTGAGCCTGTCGGTGCAGAGCTGCTGTCCCTTGAGGTGCTGATCCACACCGTCAGAAGGAAAGCCAGAGTGGAAGGCAAATCCAGGATTGGCAGAGCCAGGACAAGCCCTTTGTATATTCCCCTTGGGAAAAAACATGAGGAAACTGCATTTTTTAATAAATGAGTTTAGGCAAGCCTCTTTTTATACTCCATATCCGGGAATACCCAACCTTCTCTAGAAGCTTCTTGACTGCAGAGGGGGAAATTTCCCAGACGTTTTCTGAAAGTCAGCTCTGTCTGTCATGTGCTGTGCTCCTCAAGGCTGAGCATTTGGTTTGCAGGCAGTGGGGACCAGCTAGGGACACCTTCACTGGTGCCTTTTCGCATGCAATGTCAGAGTTGAAGTGGTCAGCAAAATTAGCTTAAAATAAGAGCATAATGCTACCAGAGGGGGCAACCTTGATGAAGGCAGTTTGCCCCCGGACAGTTCCACGGGTTGGCTATGCCTGTGAAAGTGTGCATCCCCCAGAGGCTGGCCCAGCATGGCAGGCATGGGACCCTGATATGGGTCAGTGTAGCGAGTTGAATCACAGCCCCCAAAAAGATATGGCCAAGTCCTAACCTGTGGAACCTGTGACTGTGACCTTATTTAGAAAAAGTGTCTTTACAGATGTAATTAAGTTAAGGATCTTGAGAGGAAATCATCCTGGATTTAGGGTGGGCCCTAAGTCCACTGACAGGTATCCTTATTAAGAGAAAAGTGGGAGAGCTTTGATGCACAGGGGAGAAGGCTGCATGAAGAAGGAAGCAGAGACTGGAGTGATGCAGCCACAAGCCAGTGAGCCTGGAGCTACCAGGAGCTGACAGAGGCAAACAGGGATTATTCCCTAGAACCTTCAGAGGAAGTGTGGCCTCTCTGATACCTTGATTTCCAACTCTTGACTTCCAGAACTGTGAGAGAATGAATTTCTGTTGTTTTAAGTCACTCCATTTACGGTCATTTGTTACAGTAGCCCCAGAAAACTAATAAAGAGAGCCCTGCTCTTGTCTTGGGCCTGTTTTACTATTTATACTTCCCCTATCCCAGAGTAACAAGTTATGCACTTACAATGAGAAACACACTGAGAAGGGGAGGCCAGCACCTGCTCAGGGCTTTCTGCCTCTGTAGACAGCTGGAGGTCAGAAAATCAGATGCTGGTGTGGGTCAACATTCAGAATGTTCTCCTGGCCCAGGTGCTGGGAGGGAATCTCCCTCCTGACTCTGGGGACAGCCTTGCTGGGTGGCTTCTGGAGGTTTAACCAGTACCCCAGCTCCCTATGTGTGGGGAGGAGGGGAGGTGAACCTGGCTTCCCTGACTTCCTCTCTTCTCTCCATGTCTTTGGCCTACAGAGTGAGCCATCCTGTGGATTCTCACTGCCCTTCTCTAAATAGGGCATGGCTAGAACCCCACATACTCTATTATCACCACAGGCCACATTTCACGTTTCCTCCTTTAGGCAGCTTGAGTTTTGGATGTTTCCAATGTCTTTGGTGACATGTTTACCAATAATTCTTCTTAGTTAATTCTCACAGATGGCTAATCCTTTATCAGTAAATTTTTCTAGTTTCACTCTAAGAACCCAAGTCCTTGAGAAGCAAGGGAGGCACCCCATGGTCAAGACTCACACTTTCTGGCAAGAGGGCTGGTGGTACTCAGGGAAGTCCACAGCCACGGAGAGAGTTGGGCCCCTGACGTGAGCTGCAGAGCCATAAACAAGATGCAAAGGAATGGCCTTTAGTTGGTGCTTAATATCAGGAAGATTCATCCTTACTACTCTTTTTTCTCTGTGTGAGTGTGTAAGTGAGTATGTATGTGTGGTATGTGTATTGAGGTGTGGGTCAGACACTAGCCACCACAGTGTTTGGCTTTCTCCAACTGTAAATATAAGGAAGAGACTTTGAAGATCTTATTGTTTTTTCCTTTCCATTCTAAAATCCTAAGATCCTATGAAACATGTACCAGGAGAATTTAAAACAAAAAATAAGGAGTTCACAAACACTTTCAACTGTTCAAGCTTATTCGGGAACTCTAAACCCACAGGAAGAAGAAACTTTTCAACTCCTCCTCATTGATTCACTGTTATAACACCCGACCCTCTCAGCAGAATGTGCTGCTGTGAGGGACTCGCACTGGGTAACATCATAAGCTCTTTTGGTTTGTTCTTACAACATTTGTCCTTGAGCAACCTTGCAGGTGGCAAGCTGCTGCCCACAGAGGGGATGCCTGCAGATGCATGAGTGTTTCACCGCCAGCCCTGGGTGACAGTTGCCAGGCTTCATCTTCTGAAGAACAGTGTTCCCTTATTTGTCTGGCTCTCCCTTTGACTCCTGACTGCCCCCTTTTCCTGCTGATTTCCTTGCACACAACGAGGATTTCCTTGCAATAAAGGGAAAGATAGACAAGTATGTGAAACGCAGAAAACTATATGATGAGCAGCTCAACAGCAGATGCATTCAGCTCCATTTCTTCCATTCCTGGATTCACCTGTGGCCCCAGCAGCCCCATCTCTGACTCTCAAAATATCAGATGGACACTCTCACCTGAAAACATGGTGGCCCAGTGTGCTGGCCCTCTGTAGGAGGGTTTTGATCTCATTTTTGCTCTGTTCCTTCTTTGCTTTGTCTCCTCTGTTTTTGTGGACTTTGTCTGGGGAGTGGGGAGGGTGGTGTGAAGAGGCGCACGGTCCCAGGAATTGTCCTCTCTGCAAAGCTAACGAGACCTGCTTGGGCCTTGTCTGTACCTAGCTCTATCCAGCTGAAAGACCAGCCCAGGCACAGATCCCACCGGGTGGTGTACAGGAGTTCATGTGTAACTCTTGTTTCTGAGACTTACTAGTCAGAACTCACTGAGGCCAAAGATAAAGCCTCAGAACACTGTGGACCTGCTCCCGTCTGGTTTTCCCACATTCCCTCCTACTCTCCTCTCACATGCCCTCTCTGTCCAGGCACTGTGTGCGGACCCTTGGGGATAGACTGGTGAGCAAACCCAACATGGATCCTGTCCTCTATCCACTCAGGGGTTGGTTTTCCTTTTGTAATGCTGGGGAAATGCCCAAGCAGGGAATAGGTTTATCTTCTCCCTTCGCTGAATGTGTGGATACTGGGGCTCAAGTCCTGCCCCGGCTCCACCTCTGTCTGCAACGAGCAGAGAACTCCATTACCTCCAGACAGGCCGTGGCCCCAGACCCAGCCTTGTTCTGAAGGTGTCTAGCACCCTCTGTTGGTGACCCAGACCAAATACCCTGGGCCTTGGCTTGGGACACGGGCTGCCCCAGGGAACCTTATCAGCTCAACGGAACCCTGTGTGTTGTGTGTCTGTCCAACCACATACTCCTGCATGCCAGACTGTTCTAGGGGGTGAGGATATACAAATGTGCAGGGTAAATGTTTAGTCTCCTCACATGTTTCAACTCCCGTCTTTTGAAGGAGGATCCCAATGCTGGAAAATGAACCAGGAACAGGGCTCATTCTAGTATTAGGCTTTCAAAACACTAGGCTTTGAATAATCCCTTTCAAAGCACTAGGCTAAGAGGTCTAAGTGTCAAGAGGCCCCTCCATGGCTGTCCTCTGTTCCCTAGAGTTCCTGACCTCAGAGGACAGATCTGGCCCCACCCCTGTGCTACCTGCAGAAGCGTGGGCTCAATTCCTCTGGGGAGACTGAAACTCCTGTTCTCCCCATGCCTACCTTCACCCTCATCCTATAACTCCTCCCTTCTTCTCCCTAAATGGGAACTCACTGGCATTGGGCATGACTGGGCAAGGTTGAGTCCCTATCAGAATCCTCTGTCATCTTTCTTCCAGCCAAGCTGTCATTGCTGGGCCCTTTATATACCTGATGCTCCTGCTGGTCCCCCGACCAGCTCCCCTGCCATTTAAAGGCCAACACACACACCTTGATGTTCAGCAATGACTGTGAGAAACTCATGCTTCCTTTCTTGCTCCAACAAGATCATAAAAATACAGTTGTGTGTGTCCTCCAGATCCCCGCATGTGCCACCACATCCTTCAAATGAATCAGCTCTTTCAGAGGGACCAGCCCTGAGAGGGCAGAATGCTCATGAGCAGAAAGACAGAATGCAAGCTCTTCATTTGTTTGCTTTCCCTTTCTGGGATTTACGTAGTTTAACTTTTTTTTTTTAACTTTTGCTTTAATAGAACAACTTTATTGACTTATAATCTATATGCCATCCAATTTACCCATTTGACAGGTACAATTCAATGGTTTTTAGCATATTCACAGAGTCATGCAGCCATCACCACAATCAATTTTAGAACATTTTTCTCACCCCATAAAGAAATCTCGAGGGCGGAGCAAGATGGCCGAATAGGAACAGCTCCAGTCTCCAACTCCCAGTGCGAGCGACACAGAAGACCGGTGATTTCTGCATTTTCAACTGAGGTACTGGGGTCATCTCACTAGGGAGTGCCGGACAATTGGTGCTGGTCAGCTGCTGCAGCCCGATCAGCGAGAGCTGAAGCAGGGCGAGGCATCGCCTCACCTGGGAAGCGCAAGGGGGAAGGGAATCCCTTTTCCTAGCCGGGGAACTGAGACACACAACACCTGGAAAATCGGGTAACTCCCACCCCAATATTGCGCTTTAAGCAAACGGGCACACCAGGAGAATATATCCCACACCTGGCCGGGAGGGTCCCACGCCCACGGAGCCTCCCTCATTGCTAACACAGCAGTCTGCCACGATCTATCCGCAAGGCAGCAGCGAGGCTGGGGGAGGGGTGCCCGCCATTGCTGAGGCTTAAGTAGGTAAACAAAGCCGCTGGGAAGCTCGAACTGAGTGGAGCTCACAGCAGCTCAAGGAAACTTGCCTGTCTCTGTAGACTCCACCTCTGGGGACAGGGCACAGCTAAAAAAACAACAACAACAACAACAAAAAGGCAGCAGAACCTCTGCAGATGCAAACGACTCTGTCTGACAGCTTTGAAGAGAGCAGTGGATCTCCCAACACGGAGGTTGAGATCTGAGAACGGACAGACTGCCTACTCAAGTGGGTCTCTGACCCCTGAGTAGCCTAACTGGGAGACATCCCCCACTAGGGGCAGTCTGACACCCTGCACCTCACAGGGTGGAGTACACCCCTGAGAGGAAGCTTCCAAAGTAAGAATCAGACAGGTACACTCGCTGTTCAGCAATATTCTATCTTCTGCAACCTCTGCTGCTGATACCCAGGCAAACAGGGTCTGGAGTGGACCTCAAGCAATCTCCAACAGACCTACAGCTGAGGGTCCTGACTGTCAGAAGGAAAACTATCAAACAGGAAGGACAACTATATCAAAACCCCATCAGTACGTCACCATCATCAAAGACCAGAGACAGATAAAACCACAAAGATGGGGAAAAAGCAGGGCAGAAAAGCTGGAAATTCAAAAAATAAGAGTGCATCTCCCCTTGCAAAGGAGCGCAGCCCATCGCCAGCAACGGATCAAAGCTGGTCAGAGAATCACTTTGACGAGATGAGAGAAGAAGGCTTCAGTCCATCAAACTTCTCAGAGCTAAAGGAGGAATTACGTACCCAGCACAAAGAAACTAAAAATCTTGAAAAAAGAGTGGAAGAATTGACAGCTAGACTAATTAATGCAGAGAAGGTCATAAACGAAATGACAGAGATGAAAACCATGACACGAGAAATACGTGACAAATGCACAAGCTTCAGTAACCGACTCGATCAACTGGAAGAAAGAGTATCAGCAATTGAGGATCAAATGAATGAAATGAAGCGAGAAGAGAAACCAAAAGAAAAAAGAAGAAAAAGAAATGAACAAAGCCTGCAAGAAGTATGGGATTATGTAAAAAGACCAAATCTACGTCTGATTGGGGTGCCTGAAAGTGAGGGGGAAAATGGAACCAAGTTGGAAAACACTCTTCAGGATATCATCCAGGAGAACTTCCCCAACCTAGTAGGGCAGGCCAACATTCAAATTCAGGAAATACAGAGAACGCCACAAAGATACTCCTCCAGAAGAGCAACTCCAAGACACATAATTGTCAGATTCACCAAAGTTGAAATGAAGGAAAAAATCTTAAGGGCAGCCAGAGAGAAAGGTCGGGTTACCCACAAAGGGAAGCCCATCAGACTAACAGCAGATCTCTCGGCAGAAACTCTACAAGCCAGAAGAGAGTGGGGGCCAATCTTCAACGTTCTTAAGGAAAAGAATTTTAAACCCAGAATTTCATATCCAGCCAAACTAAGTTTCATCAGTGAAGGAGAAATAAAATCCTTTACAGACAAGCAAATGCTGAGAGATTTTGTCACCACCAGGCCTGCCTTACAAGAGACCCTGAAGGAAGCCCTAAACATGGAAAGGAACAACCGGTACCAGCCATTGCAAAAACATGCCAAAATGTAAAGACCATCGAGGCTAGGAAGAAACTGCATCAACTAACGAGCAAAATACCAGTGAATATCATAATGGCAGGATCAAGTTCACACATAACAATATTAACCTTCAATGTAAATGGACTAAATGCTCCAATTAAAAGACACAGACTGGCAAACTGGATCAAGAGTCAAGACTCATCAGTCTGCTGTATTCAGGAGACCCATCTCACATGCAGAGACATACATAGGCTCAAAATAAAGGGATGGAGGAAGATCTACCAAGCAAATGGAGAACAAAAAAAGCAGGGGTTGCAATCCTAGTCTCTGATAAAACAGACTTTAAACCATCAAAGATCAAAAGAGACAAAGAAGGCCACTACATAATGGTAAAGGGATCAATTCAACAGGAAGAGCTAACTATCCTAAATATATATGCCCCAATACAGGAGCACCCAGATTCATAAAGCAAGTCCTTAGAGACTTACAAAGAGACTTAGACTCCCATACAATAATAATGGGAGACTTCAACACTCCACTGTCAACATTAGACAGATCAACGAGACAGAAAGTTAACAAGGATATCCAGGAATTGAACTCATCTCTGCACCAAGCGGACCTAATAGACATCTATAGAACTCTCCACCCCAAATCAACAGAATATACATTCTTCTCTGCACCACATCGCACTTATTCCAAAATTGACCACATAATTGGAAGTAAAGCACTCCTCAGCAAATGTACAAGAACAGAAATTATAACAAACTATCTCTCAGACCACAGTGTAATCAAACTAGAACTCAAGACTAAGAAACTCATTCAAAACCGCTCAACTACATGGAAACTGAACAACCTGCTCCTGAATGACTACTGGGTACATAACGAAATGAAAGCAGAAATAAAGATGTTCTTTGAAACCAATGAGAACAAAGACACAACATACCAGAATCTCTGGGACACATTTAAAGCAGTGTGTAGAGGGAAATTTATAGCACTAAATGCCCACAAGAGAAAGCAGGAAGATCTAAAATTGACACTCTAACATCACAATTAAAAGAACTAGAGAGGCAAGAGCAAACACATTCAAAAGCTAGCAGAAGGCAAGAAATAACTAACATCAGAGCAGAACTGAAGGAGATAGAGACACAAAAAACCCTCCAAAAAATCAATGAATCTAGGAGTTGGTTTTTTGAAAAGATCAACAAAATTGACAGACCGCTAGCTAGACTAATAAAGAAGAAAAGAGAGAGAATCAAATAGACGCAATAAAAAATGATAAAGGGGATATCATCACCGACCCCACAGAAATACAAACTACCATCAGAGAATCCTATAAACACCTCTATGCAAATCAACTAGAAAATCTAGAAGAAATGGATAATTTCCTGGACACTTACACTCTCCCAAGACTAAACCAGGAAGAATTTCAATCCCTGAATAGACCAATAGCAGGCTCTGAAATTGAGGCAATAATTAATAGCCTACCCACCAAAAAAAGTCCAGGACCAGATGGATTCACAGCTGAATTCTACCAGAGGTACAAGGATGAGCTGGTACCATTCCTTCTGAAACTATTCCAATCAACAGAAAAAGAGGGAATCCTCCCTAACTCATTTTATGAGGCCAACATCATCCTGATACCAAAGCCTGGCAGAGACACAACAAAAAAGAGAATTTTAGACCAATATCCCTGATGAACATCGATGCAAAAATCCTCAATAAAATACTGGCAAACCGGATTCAGCAGCACATCAAAAAGCTTATCCACCATGATCAAGTGGGCTTCATCCCTGGGATGCAAGGCTGGTTCAACATTCGCAAATCAATAACGTAATCCAGCATATAAACAAAACCAAAGACAAGAACCACATGATTATCTCAATAGATGCAGAAAAGGCTTTTGACAAAATTCAACAGCCCTTCATGCTAAAAACGCTCAATAAATCCGGTATTGATGGAACGTACCTCAAAATAATAAGAGCTATTTATGACAAACCCACAGCTAATATCATACTGAATGGGCAAAAACTGGAAAAATTCCCTTTGAAAACTGGCACAAGACAGGGATGCCCTCTCTCACCACTCCTATTCAACATAGTGTTGGAAGTTCTGGCTAGGGCAATCAGGCAAGAGAAAGAAATCAAGGGTATCCAGTTAGGAAAAGAAGAAGTCAAATTGTCCCTGTTTGCAGATGACATGATTGTATATTTAGAAAACCCCATTGTCTCAGCCCAAAATCTCCTTAAGCTGATAAGCAACTTCAGCAAAGTCTCAGGATACAAAATTAATGTGCAAAAATCACAAGCATTCTTATACACCAGTAACAGACAAACAGAGAGCCAAATCATGAATGAACTTCCATTCACAATTGCTTCAAAGAGAATAAAATACCTAGGAATCCAACTTACAAGGGATGTAAAGGACCTCTTCAAGGAGAACTACAAACCACTGCTCAGTGAAATAAAAGAGGACACAAACAAACGGAAGAACATACCATGCTCATGGATAGGAAGAATCACTATCATGAAAATGGCCATACTGCCCAAGGTTATTTATAGATTCAATGCCATCCCCATCAAGCTACCAATGACTTTCTTCACAGAATTGGAAAAAACTGCTTTAAAGTTCATATGGAACCAAAAAAGAGCCCGCATTGCCAAGACAATCCTAAGTCAAAAGGACAAAGCTGGAGGCATCACACTACCTGACTTCAAACTATACTACAAGGCTACAGTAACCAAAACAGCATGGTACTGGTACCAAACAGAGATATAGACCAATGGAACAGAACAGAATCCTCAGAAATAATACCACACATCTACAGCCCTCTGATCTTTGACAAACCTGAGAGAAACAAGAAATGGGGAAAGGATTCCCTATTTAATAAATGGTGCTGGGAAAATTGGCTAGCCATAAGTAGAAAGCTGAAACTGGATCCTTTCCTTACTCCTTATACGAAGATTAATTCAAGGTGGATTAGAGACTTAAATGTTAGACCTAATACCATAAAAACCCTAGAAGAAAATCTAGGTAGTACCATTCAGGACATAGGCATGGGCAGGACTTCATGTCTAAAACACCCAAAGCAACGGCAGCAAAAGCCAAAATTGACAAATGGGATCTAATTAAACGAAAGAGCTTTTGCACAGCTAAAGAAACTACCACCAGAGTGAACAGGCAACCTACAGAATGGGAGAAAATTTTTGCAATCTACTCATCTGACAAAGGGCTAATATCCAGAATCTACAAAGAACTCAAACAAATATACAAGAAAAAAAAACAGACAACCCCATCAAAAAGTGGGGAAAGGATATGAACAGACATTTCTCAAAAGAAGACATTCATATAGCCAACAGACACATGAAAAAATGCTCATCGTCACTCGCCATCAGAGAAATGCAAATCAAAACCAAAATGAGATACCATCTCACACCAGTTAGAATGGCAATCATTAAAAAGTCAGGAAACAACAGGTGTTGGAGAGGATGTGGAGAAATAGGAACACTTTTACACTGTTGGTGGGATTGTAAACTAGTTCAACCATTATGGAAAACAGTATGGCAATTCCTCAAGGATCTAGAACTACATGTACCATATGACCCAGCCATCCCACTACTGGGTATATACCCAAAGGATTATAAATTATTCTACTACAAAGACACATGCACACGTATGTTTATTGCGGCACTATTCACAATAGCAAAGACTTGGAATCAACCCAAATGTCCATCTGTGACAGACTGGATTAAGAAAATGTGGCACATATACACCATGGAATACTATGCAGCCATCAAAAAGGATGAGTTTGCGTCCTTTGTAGGGACATGGATGCAGCTGGAAACCATCATTCTTAGCAAACTATCACAAGAAGAGAAAACCAAACACCGCACTGCATGTTCTCACTCATAGGTGGGAACTGAACAATGAGATCACTTGGACTCAGGAAGGGGAACATCACACACTGGGGCCTATCATGGGGAGGGGGGAGGGGGGAGAGATTGCATTGGGAGTTATACATGATATAAATGATGAATTGATGGGTGCTGACGAGTTGATGGGTGCAGCACACCAACATGGCACAAATATACATATGTAACAAACCTGCACGTTATGCACATGTACCCTAGAACTTAAAGTATAATAAAAAAAAGAAAGAATAAATAAATAAATAAATAAATAAGAAAGAAATCTCATACCCATTAGAAATCCTTTCCCATTTCTCCCAGGAACCCTAGCCCCTGGCAACCACTAATCCACTTTCTCCCTCTATGGATTTGCTTATTCTGGACATTTCAAATAAATGAGATCACACAACATGGGGCCTTTTGTGTCTGGCTTCACTCACAAAACAAGCTTTTGCTCCATACTTTATTTGCATTTTAATCAGAGTAACCATATAATTTGTCATCCAAGCTGGGACACTTTTAGAGGGAAAGGGATGCTCTTCATACTTGTGCTGTGACAAACAGCATAAACTGGGGTTGCATGGATGAGAACGTCCTTCCTTCTACTGAAATGGTAAATAATCCACACCTCCCACCCACTCTGCAGCTACCTGCCTTCCCCTCCCTAAGTCAAAATCAGCAAATAAACCACTCTCAGTAACCTCAGGTCTTGCCAATAAAGGAAGTTAATGTACTTCCAGAGTTGCTAATGCTCTGTTTACAGCTGAAGTATGCTTATGATTTATGGGAGAAAGAAGACTAATTTCCCCCAAAGAGAGGAGAACTGGCAGTTTTATTTTTCATTTTGGAAGCATGAAATTTGACTGCATGGGGTGCAAACTGTGAAAGAAAGCATATGCAGAAAACAAAGCTGTTATGACAAATGTGGGAAGGATGTCGTGAACTATGGGCCATCAGAATGAGACTCTGGGAGGCTTAATTGGGTAGGTACGCGTCGCGGTTCTGAAAAGGGCAATGTAATTATTTATTGTTGTGCTGTTCAATGCACCTGGCTCAATGTCACCTCTCACTGCGATGGTCTCTCCCATGCTCTTTTTGATACTCTGAAAATTGCTTCAGTGTTTGTAAGTAAATGCAAAATTTATTATTTTTTAATTATAGGTATCTGTTGGGTGCAGATAGAAGTTAAGCCTGCTTGACAACACCCTTTCTCACTGCTGGCAAATGAGCACGAGAAGCAATTCAGCAGCAGACATTTTAAACTATTGATTCCCTCCTGGCTGCAGCAAGGCTTGATCAAATAAGGAAATCTCTGTATCACCAAACATAGTATTGAGGACCCACCACATGCAAGTTACTACTCTACAGCACCCTGTCAGAACTGCAAACAATATATTTCGGCTGCCTTGGAATGGCACCGTGCAAAAGGAAAAATTATATATAGTAATGAAGAAATCATCTTTCCTTAATCTCTGATCAGACCTCTGCATCATACTTGAGCCTAAATTCTCTAAGAAATCCACTGATTTTTCAATGAATTTTTTGTGTTCTGAATTCACTAAGAAAGCCAATTTGGACCACCTGTCCCAGTGTGGTCAGAGATTGCCCCATGTGGAAGGTGGTTGAGTTCTTGCTGTTTAGGGACAGGCTCTGTCCTGGGAGCTGGATGTTGGGTCTAGACATCCCCAAGCCAAGGAGGCTCCCTTGTGACCATCCTGTTCTGGACCCCAGATGCAAATGTGCTCTGCTGGCATCCCAAGCAGCCTTTGTTTGTGTGTGTTTTGTGTCTCAGTTCATCCATCTGGCTCCCCTTCTGCCACCTTTTCTTCTATTTACGCCCACCATTCTCGATTTGTCTTCCAGCTCTTTCTGAACCAATTATGCTATAGATAGATTTAGTCAATTTCCAGGCCAGATGCTCAAATACATCCTCTTCTGCATTAAAGATCATCAAAGTAGGCTCCCAGCCAGCCACGGGATTTACAGACCCTTGGAATTCCAGGAGAAATCCTCAGAAACTTTTCTGATTCGGGTACTATTCCCAAATTCATTCACTCGGGGGGAAAAAAGCCATTGATTTACTAACAGCGTGGAAAAGATCTTACACGCGGGTCAGCGGACCCAGTCTCTCCCAGAGTCAAAAGATCTGGCCTAGACTAACTGGTGCAGGTATGTCCTGATACGATATTCTGCACAAGCTCAGCCTCACACCACTTCCGGGAATGGTGAGCCATGTTGGAGAAGCCACTCAGCAGTTGGGCAGACCCACGCCTCTAGCCTAGAAAACTGGGTTTTTCTCATCAGCACTATTTTCCACACTTTCTTGCTGGTTCAAGTTGTTGATGAAAAAGTCAAACTCTAAAATAATTTGAAGAGAATTATTCTGAGCCAAATGTGAGGACCATGACCCATGATACAGCTCCAGGAGGTCCTGAGAACATGTGCCCAGGGTGGTTGGGTTCCAGCTTGATTTCCTACATTTTAGGGAAAGAGAAGTTACAGGTGGACATCAATCAATACATGTAAGGTGTACAGTGGTTCCGTCTGGAAAGACAGGAC
Source organism: Trachypithecus francoisi (assembly GCF_009764315.1). Classification (NCBI taxonomy): domain Eukaryota; kingdom Metazoa; phylum Chordata; class Mammalia; order Primates; family Cercopithecidae; genus Trachypithecus; species Trachypithecus francoisi. The sequence continues at coordinate 13,630,166 of NW_022681433.1, read as the reverse complement.
AACTTGGAGCATGGGCTTATAAGTCACAGGTAGATTCAAAGATTTCCTGATTGGCAATTGGTGGAGAGAATTAAGTTATTATCTAAAGACCTGGAATCAATCAATAGAAAAGAGTGTCTGGGTTAAGATAAAGGGTTGTGGAGACCAAAGTTCTTATTCTGTAAAGTCCTATAGGTAGCTGCCCTTAGAGGCAATAGATGGCAAATGTTTCCTACTCGGACTTTTCAAAGCTGCTAGACTCTCAGCTAATCTCTCCAGGATCAGAAAAAGACCTGGAAAGGGAAGAATGTAAATTTCCCCAAGAGACAGCTTTGCACTGCCGTTTCAAATATGTCAAAGAAATATATTGAGAGGGAAAATACTTTGATTTATTTCAGGGCCTGCTATCTGTCATGTGAAGTTATGCTAGAATCAGGTTGGAATTTGGTATCTTATTGCTACCAAGAGTCTGTTTTGCTAATCTTAAGATCTCTGTTTTAATTTAATGCTGGTCAGTTGTTCCTGAATTCCAAAGGCAGTAGAGTATAATGAAGTGTATCTAACCACTGCCCATCATGGCCCCAAACTAGTTTTTCAGGTTTACTTTGCAATCCCATTGGCTGAGAGTTGAGGTCCATTGAGTCAGTTGCCGGGCGGGGGGAGGGGGGAGCGGAAGCGTTAAATTTTATTTTTGGTTTACAGGGTGCTATTTGTGCAGAGTCCTCCATATTTTCAAGGTATGTAGCATGTTTAAGACCATTCTCTCTTGCCTCACCTTAAAGGTCCAGGAAAGGCAGCAGCACCAATGAAACAGGTATGGCATTTTAAGGAGGAAAAGCTGCTCCCTTCACCCCACCAGGGAAAGAAACTAGCCCCTTACCTGGGACTCAGTGGATCCTTACAGAGCAGGTGTTCTTGCCACCGGGGCAAAAATCCAAGTGCTCCGGAGTTCCTGGCTTATGGGAAAGTTGCCCATCACTTCCAGAGCCCCAGGCAGATACCTGTTTACCATTCATGCTCTCCCAAAGGCATCCCTGGCTTCCCGCTGAGAAGCAAGTCTCAAAATTCAGTGTGCAAAAGGGCTCTCTAGGCTGGGTGCAGTGGCTCATGTCTGTAATCCCAGCACTTTGGGAGGCCAAGGTGGGTGGATCGCCGGAGGGCAGGAGTTCAAGGCTAGCCTGGCCAACATGGCAAAACCCTGTCTCTACTAAAAACACAAAAAGTTAGCCAGGCATTGTGGTGGGTGCCTTTAATCCCAGCTACTTGGGAGGCTGAGGCAGGAGAATTGCTTGAACCTGGGAGGGGGAAGTTGCAGTGAGCAGAGATTGCGCTGTTATACTCCAGCCTGGGTAACAGAGCGAGACTGTGTCTCAAAAAAAAAAAAAAGGCGGGGCGCGGTGGCTCAAGCCCGTAATCCCAGCACTTTGGGAGGCCGAGACGGGCGGATCACGAGGTCAGGAGATCGAGACCATCCTGGCTAACACGGTGAAACCCCGTCTCTACTTAAAAATACAAAAAACTAGCCGGGTGACGAGGCGGGCGCCTGTAGTCCCAGCTACTTGGGAGGCTGAGGCAGGAGAATGGCGTAAACCCGGGAGGCGGAGCTTGCAGTGAGCTGAGATCCGGCTACTGCGCTCTAGCCTGGGTGGCAGAGCAAGACTCTGTCTCAAACAAAAAACAACAACAACAACAACAACAACAACAAAAAGAGTGGGGTGGGGGGCTCGCTAATCCACTTCCAGGGGTCTTAATTCAATGGGCCCCATAAAGCCACATTTTTAACAAGCACCCAGGTGATGTCGATACAGGGCATCACCAACTGCGAAATACTAGCCACCTGGTGGCATGGCTGCCCTTTATCTCCAGGCTTCTTGGCTCCAAAGACAAATGCTGTTGATGCTACCCCATAGGTTGCATGCAGACTGCTCCACCTGGTTCCCGGGTATGAAGAGTCCAACGAAAGTCCAGGGGATACAGCAGAGGGAGGAGCCATAGAACCTGGAGGCCAGATGGAGCACTCTGTATACAGCCTGTGGGCAACGTGCAGAGCCCCTAGTCAAACCTGAAGACAGAGAGGACAAAACCAGTCTCACCTTGACTGAAGTCACCCCAGAGGAGCCATTGGTTTGAAGGTCTGAGGAAGAGAAGGATCCAATGTCGCCAACAATTGTCCCACCACCATAGGTTAACCCTGAAGGTCAAGCCTTCCAAAACTCCCTCTGCTTTACTGATGATCAACATTACATTAACTATGTTAAATACTACATGTAGTACATGATGAGTGTGGAGTCAAAAGGAAGCCAGGCTAAACTCGTTCATAAAACGTGCAATTTCCTCCTCTTTTTCCCCAAGGGGAACATAGGTTTTGGCCTGACTCTGCCAATCCTGGATTTGCCTTCTGCTTGGGCTTTCCTCTGACAGTGCATGTCTGCACCTTAAGGGACATAATATACATTTGATATTGCTTAATGAACTTTTACTCTGTGCCACAAGGTGGGAACCCTCCTTGTGGGAGGCAACAGCATGTATGAAGACCCTGGATAAGACAAGTGCTCTGATCACTCGCTCATGAAAGTCTGTAGGGCTCACAGACTAGCAGCATCACCTGGAGCATGTTAGAAACACAGATTCTCAGCCCTCGCCTCCCAAATCAGAATATGCATTTAACAAGATGTCCAGGTGACTTGTATGCGCATGAAAAATCGAGAGGCTCTGCTTTGTTTCTCACAAACCGCTGCAAGCTCGGATTCACGGAGGTGCAAAAGTGTTACATAACTTTGGTTCTTAAAGTAGTATACTTCTGGATTTTGTCTTTATGGTAGATGTACCTCGGCCCATGCCTTTTCTTTTTCTTGTAAAGACAAGTGTACAGATTTCTATTAATAAATGAATTCCAAATTGAAGTGATTTATGAAGCCAGAGCTGACTGTGCACTGCTGCACTCTGGTGGGGAAGACCTGGAATTGCAGGTAAATGCTGACTCTCATACAATTCAGAAGAAATTCCTGTTAGCCAAGGCTCCTGGACTCCTCAAGGGAGTCTTTAAAAATAGTAAGCACACTTTTTACACCTCACATGCCTCATATCTAACCTGTGTCTGGGTTAATGAAATGGATTTAAGACCTCAGGTACCTGACCGATCAGTGTTAACTTTGGACTGAAGAAACAGTCACAGTCAATGTTTCTTACTGCAGTCTCTGGGCACAAGCGTTTGGCTCTCTCTGGTCCCTGCCACCTGTGAGGGTACACATGTCTCTGGTACATTAGCTTCTGCTACTGAGGGTCCTCAGCTCCATAGCAAGAGCCACTTGAGAATGATGCCTGCATTTTTAGGCTTTGACTATGGGAGGATGTAAAAGAAGAAAAATGGTTCTGCCCCACTGCCTGGGCTTGGCTGAAGTGAAGATGACTGCTCAGGCAGCTCAAGGGGAATCCTCTGGGACTCTTTCCCAGGATAATTTTCGACACCCATCCTGGGGCCCCCTGGCCACCTCCCCGACCTGCCCAGCCAGAAGCAACCTCTCTTATTCCTGAGTGCTTGAAGCTCTTTGTCCTCAGCTCCTTGCACCCAGAGTTACCAGGTTTACCAGGAGTAATGCAAGAAGGCAGTAACCGTTCCTGCCTGCTGTCCTCTGCTGGGCAGTAAGCCCATGGGGAGCAGAGATCATCTTTGGTCACTCGGGGCAGGAGTCAATGATGTACATAATCCTAGAGACAGATTTTATAAATGGCCAAGTCTATCCCCTTATTAAACTGCAGCCACCAGCATGCCCAGCCATAGAACTGTCAGCATTCGCTGACACCATGGATGGGGGCCTCCTCTGTGGGGACAGCCAGTCCTGTACACTGCTCTAAATATCTGTGGATCTCCTGCCAAAGTGCTCAAGGCTGATAGGGGGTGAGTGCCCAGGATGGAGCCACCAGCTGAAATGTGACAAGATGACAGTCTTCCAGACTTGTGGCCCAACATTTCATCCAGAATAAAGCGTATCTGAGATTTTACTGTCTCCCTGAAGAACAATCACATTAAGTGTGATTGATTGGTTGAAGTGTGAGCTATAAGCTGGCATGGGGCAGGCCTCACATCAGCTTCGGAGCTGGAGCTATTGGGCCTCAACCATCCGTCCACACTAATGCCGTTCTCCTGGCCTTCCCAGCTGTCCTATCAAAGAGTGAGGAACCCCGTGGACTTCCCTATTCTGGGCTCTGGATTTTAAACACCTTCCTGTGGCTTTAAGGAATGTCCTTCAGTCTGAATACAATCTTGCTTAGTCTGGGTTTCTTTTGACTGTAAGCACTCTTGGAATAGTGTAAGTCATCGTCAGGAAGCAACAGGGAAGAAAGAGGCTTATCAACAAAACCATCAGTGTCAGGTGTAGAAACTGCTGCTGTGGAAAGTGAGCCTGGAAGACCTGTCTTGAGTACTAACTCTCTGTCTTTTTCTAGTGTGAGTCCCTGAACAAATCTTTTACTCAGCCTTCAGTTTCCTCATCTGCAAAATGAAGGCAATAATAACTATCTCATGGGGCTTCTTTGAAGAATAAACAAGAAAACGTAAATGACATTGCCTCCTGCACATTAGGCAAATGTTTGCAGGATCCAGAACCTGGCTGTTTATCACTGTGTAGAACATGGATCAGGAAGGATCCATCTTGAGGTCAGTCCCCAAGGGTTGATTTCCTGGAGCTCCGTGTGGATATCATTTGAAGGCCATTTGACCCAAAGGGAGATTGTGTTTATGTCTTTACAGGAGATTGTGTTCTGATGTCTTTACGGGAGATCCCTGTGCAAGGCAGAGCATGAACTCCCTCAGAGAGATTCAGCAGGAGACGCATGGAAACTCAAAAGGAACCATACAAATTCCTTCTTGCCAAGCTTTTTCTAAACACAGAACCCCCTTAATTGGTCTGAATCTCATGTAAACCGATAAAAGGCAAACTGTTGGTCATGCCCAGCTCTGAGGGTCTCTTTGGTGGGTGTTGTTGAGAGCGGATTAGAACTCCCCACAACCTTGCTATCAGGTTTTAGTTAAAGCAAATCTCAGATCAAATTCTGCCATGTGTTTGTTTTTTTACAGCCAAACATTTACGAAAAGGAGGCATAAAAGATTTCATACAATCTGTTTTGTAAGTCTGCTGATGTCTCAGCTCCCTGTAGTTCAGGTGGACCCACCTTGTGTGAAAGAACCCCAAAGCACACACACCACCACGCTGATACAGGCTCTGACTTTCATCGTCAGTATCAGACACTTTTGGGAGGGGTGCTCCCAAAGCCATGGCTAGACACAGGGCTCTTTATGGATTGAGCCTGAGTGTCGTCTGTGTGAGTACAGGCTACAGATTTCTATTCTCTCTGCAGGGTGGGGTGTGTCTTTAAAATATTTTCACCAGCTCACACTTCCTGAATACCTTTATTTTCACCAATGAGGCCCATTTCTAATATTTATAACATTAATGAGTTAGCAACTAATTGTACTCATCAATACTCTTTCAGATATTTGCCATATTTATTAATAAAGCCTCAAGAATGGCTCGAGAATTGGGTATCAGAATCATTTGCTGCACCTGCTTCTGGAGAGTGTCATTTCTGGAGTGTGGATTCTCAAAACTACCAACTGACTTCTCTAGAGTTGAAGCTTTCACTAACCAGCAACTGCATGAGTTTATGCTGGAGTGTTTTCTTGTTAATTACAGATACCAAAACAAAAGGATGGATCCCATCATGAAGGATGGATTCTATAGAAATACTGAGTACTGGCCGGGCGCGGTGGCTCAAGCCTGTAATCCCAGCACTTTGGGAGGCCGAGACGGGCGGATCACGAGGTCAGGAGATCGAGACCATCCTGGCTAACATGGTGAAACCCCGTCTCTACTAAAAAAATACAAAAAATTAGCCGGGCGAGGTGGCGGGCGCCTGTAGTCCCAGCTACTCGGGAGGCTGAGGCAGGAGAATGGCGGGAACCCGGGAGGCGGAGCTTGCAGTGAGCTGAGATCCGGCCACAGCACTCCAGCCTGGGCGACAGAGCGAGACTCCGTCTCAAAAAAAAAAAAAAAAAAAAAAGAATACTGAGTACTGTTCGTATTGTGTGGCTAGCTCCATGACAAGCATGGCGGAACTTAAAAGGAAAGTAGGAATCACTTGCCTTTAAGTCAAGTATGAATTAGTTGAAAAGCTATATACATCTGAAACAGAAGAGTGAAAGAGAGAGTGTACAAAGCAAACTTCAGAGATGGGGCCATGACTGAAGACCTGGGCAAACACGGGCAGAGGTCTTGAAGTCATCTTGGGTGGTGGACAATCTCTGGACAGGCAAATGAGGCCAACAGGAAGATGCCCCAAGTTTGACGTGTGGATAGACATAGGAGGCCACCCTGCTAGTCTTCCTGTTGGAAGGTATGGCCTGGGGAAGAACCAGCTCTACGGACAACTTGGAATTTTCTCACGGTCAGGTTTGTGCTGCATCCTTGGTTCTTCTGCTTTCACAGGAAATAGTTGTCTTCCCATGCCCACCCTTTCCCAAAGCACCAGAGGGCCGGCCACTCCCAAGGCTGCTTGGCTCTGTGGGGTTACTAGATGCAGCTAGCGGTGAACATTTAAGATAGATAATTTCATTCCCATGATATATGTATAAGGATTGACGTTCATTTTGCAAGCATTATTTATTTAGAAAAGTGTTGTTGTTTATTACACAACCAAAGTGCCTAAAAAGAAAATTAAGTACATTTTAATTATAAAATTACTATAAAATGTTCAAAGGAATTTAATTAAGTTCTAAAGTCTTCTGGTAAACTATTAATATAATATTACTAGATTTAGGCCAAGTGTGGTGGCTCAGGCCTGTAATCCCAGCACCTTGGAAGGCCAAAGTGGGAAAATCACCTGAGGTCAGGAGTTCAAGACCAGCCTGGCTAACATGGAGAAACCCCGTTTCTACTAAAAATACAAACAATTAGCTGGGCATGGTGGCACACACTTGTAATCCCAGCTACTCGGCAGGCTGAGGCAGGAGAATCGCTTGGATTTGGGAGGCGGAGGTTGCAGTGAGTCAAGATCGTGACACTGTACTCCCACTTGGACAACAACAGCGAAACTCTGTCTCAAAAAAAATAACAGACTTATAAGTAAAATAATAAGATTTGTTAAATTTGACTTAAAAACTTGAGAAAACCTGGGGTTTAGAATATGTTGCTTTAAAAAAGTGACTAATAATTTTTAACACCAAAGCCATCTTTTCTGCGTTCCAAGACTCCTCTCAGGACAATAACCAGGATAGACAGGGGAAAACAGGCAATAAATGTCCCTAGGAGAAAGTGTTTTTCTCATAATGCTTCTCTGAGTCATGTTCTCTCACTGAACCAGGCTTCTCCCTTTGAAGGAGAGAAGGAAAATTGTGAATTCAGTGTGTTGGAGATGGCAGGTTTCACACGCTGAGCTCTACTTTCCTCGTAGAGATTAATTCCTCCCAGCCTATCTCCTAGTAATAAATGATCTGCTGTCTTGATTCTGTCTAGCTGGGCTAGTTCATCTGCTCCTGGAGCCCAAACTGCCATGACTTATCTTCCAAACGCCGGGTCCCTACTTCACCCACTGGAGGTACCTAGGACAGCCTGCTGTCATCTCAAATTCAACACATCCATTATGATCTTCTCCTGGGCCTCCTTCCTCTCTACTTTTGTCGCTTGGCTCAAAACCTCAGGCATTTTCAATGTCTTTGCCACTGTCCCCACTTTTATTTAATAAGTTAGGTCTTTCTTAAAGATTTTCTTCCCACTACCACTATTTTCTGAGGTCAGTCTCTGACTCTAGATCACAGTAATAACTTTTTGGTGGAGAGGAAAGATTTTTAAAATTAAGGTATAAATCACATATCATGAAATGTATCCTTTTGAAGTATACAGTTCAGTGTTTTTCAGTATATCCACAGATGCATGCAACCATCACCACTACCTGTTTCCCAAAGATTTTCATCATCTACAAAAGAAACCCTGAGGAATGGCTTTTTAGTTAGTCTTGTCATTGCTATTGATTTTTGAACTTAATAAAATGTACTAAGAGGTGGCTTGAGTGGTAAGTTGCTCAAATCCCAACTGTGCCTCATTATCCTGAGAGGAAGTGACTATGCAGTGGTTCAGGGATCGAAACCCCAGCTCTACTATTTTTGTGACCTCAACGTTGCCAGTGCCAACTTTTGTCATTTGTAAAATAAGACAACAGTGATATAGAATAAGAGTAAATGAGCTACAGTGGATAAAATAGCTGACATGATTGGAGGAACCAAATAAGTTATTATCTTATGAACTTCTAATTCGATGACATAACTAGGATGCATCTTTTTAAAGTTTTAATTTTGAGACTTGCACATGAAGTTGCAGGAAATCATACAAAGGGAGTATTCAGTCCCCTCCACACTATCGTCTTGCAAAACCAATGGATCACCATTTCTTGTTTTTGTCAGGTTTGTCAAAGATCAGATGGTTGTAGATGGGTGGTATTATTTCTGAAGGCTCTGTTCTGTTCCATTGGTCTATGTATCTGTTTCGGTACCAATATCATGCTGTTTTGGTTACTGTAGCCTTGTAGTGTAGTTTGAAGTCAGGTAGCATGATGCCTCCAGCTTTGTTCTTTTGGCTTAGGATTGTCTTGGCTATGTGGGCTCTTTTTTGGTTCCATATGAACTTTAAAGTAGTTTTTTCCAATTCTGTGAAGAAAATCATTGGTAGCTTGATGGGGATGGCATTGAATCTATTCCTATCCATGAGCATGGAATGTTCTTCCATTTGTTTGTGTTCTCTTTTATTTCATTGAGCAGTGGTTTGTAATTCTCCTTGAAAAGGTCCTTCACATCCCTTTTAAGTTGGATTCCTAGGTATTTTATTCTCTTTGAAGCAATTGCGAATGGGAGTTCACTCATGATTTGGTTCTCTGCTTGTCTGTTATTGGTGTATAGGAATGTTTGTGATTTTTGCACATTGATTTTGTGTCCTGAGACTTTGCTGAAGTTGCTTATCAGCTTAAGGAGATTTTGGGCTGAGACAATGGGGTTTTCTAAATATACAGTCATGTCATCTGCAAACAGAGACAGTTTGACTTCCTCTTTTCCTAATTGAATACCCTTTATTTCTTTCTCCTGCCTGATTGCCCTGGCCAGAACTTCCAACACTATGTTGAATAGGAGTGGTGAGAGAGGGCATTCTTGTGCCAGTTTTCAAAGGGAATGCTTCCAGTTTTTGCCCATTCAGTATGATATTGGCTGTGGGCTTGTCACAAATAGCTCTTATTATATTGAGATATGTCCCATCAATACCTAATTTATTGAGAGTTTTTAGCATGAAGGGCTATTGAATTGTATTGAAGGCCTTTACTGCATCTGTTGAGATAATCATGTGGTTTTTGTCTTTGGTTCTGTTTATATGATGGATTATGTTTACTGATTTGCATATGTTGAACCAGCCTTGCATCCCAGGGATGAAGCCCACTTGATCATGGTGGATAAGCTTTTTGATGTACTGCTGGATTCAGTTTGCCAGTATTTTATTGAGGATTTTTGCATTGATGTTCATCAGGGATATTGGTCTAAAATTCTCTTTTTTTTGTTGTGTCTCTGGCAGGCTTTGGTATAAGGATGATGTTGGCCTCATAAAATGAGTTAGAGAGGATTCCATCTTTTTCTATGGATTGGAATAGTTTCAGAAGGAATGGACCAGCTCCTCTTTGTACCTCTGGTAGAATTCGGCTGTGAATCCATCTGGTCCTGGACTTTTATTGGTTGGTTGGCTGTTAATTATTGCCTCAATTTCAGAGCCTGTTATTGGTCTATTCAGGGATTCAACTTCTTCCTGGTTTAGTCTTGGGAGGATATATGTGTCCAGGAATTTATCCATTTCTTCTAGGTTTTCTAGTTTATTTGTGTAGAGGTGTTTAGGGTATTCTCTGATGGTAGTTTGTATCTCTGTGGGATTGGTGGTGATATCCCGTTTATCATTTTTTATTGCATCTATTTGATTCCTCTCTTTTCTTCTTTATTAGTCTTGCTAGCGGTCTATCAATTTTGTTGATCTTTTCAAAAAACCAGCTCCTGGATTCATTGATTTTTTTGAAAGTTTTTTTGTGTCTCTATCTCCTTTAGTTCTGCTCTGATGTTAGTTATTTCTTGCCTTCTGCTAGCTTTTGAATGTGTTTGCTCTTGCTTCTCTAGTTCTTTTAATTGTGATGTTCGGTGTCAATTTTAGATCTTTCCTGCTTTCTCTTGTGGGTATTTAGTGCTATACATTTCCCTCTACACACTGCTTTAAATGTGTCCCAGAGATTCCGGTATGTTGTGTCTTTGTTCTCACTGGTTTCAAAGAACATCTTTATTTCTGCCTTCATTTCATTATGTACCCAGTAGTCATTCAGGAGCAGATTGTTCAGTTTCCATGTAGTTGAGTGGTTTTGAGTGAGTCTCTCAATCCTGAGTTCTAGTTTGATTGCACTGTGGTCTGAGAGATAGTTTATTATAATTTCTGTTCTTTTACATTTGCTGAGGAGTGCTTTACTTCCAACTATGTGGTCAATTTTGGAATAAGTGTGATATGGTGCTGAGAAGAATATATATTCTGTTGATTTGGGGTGGAGAGTTCTGTAGATGTCTGTTAGGTCCACTTGGTCCAGAGTTGAGTTCAATTCCTGGATATCCTTGTTAGCTTTCTGTCTTGTTGATCTGTCTAATGTTGACAGTGGGGTGTTAAAGTCTCCCATTATTATTGTGTGGGAGTCTAAGTCTCTTTGTAAGTCTCTAAGGACTTGCTTTATGAATCTTGGTACTCTTGTATTGGATGCATGTATATTTAGGATAGTTAGCTCTTCTTGTTGAAGTGATCCCTTTAACATTATGTAATGGCCTTCTTTGTCTCTTTTGATCTTTGATGGTTTAAAGTCTGTTTTATGAGAGACTAGGATTGCAACCCCTGCTTTTTTTGGTCTTCCATTTGCTTGGTAGATCTTCCTCCATCCCTTTATTTTGAGCCTATGTGTGTCTCTGCATGTGAGATGGGTCTCCTGAATACAGCACACTGATGGGTCTTGACTCTTTAACCAATTTGCCAGTCTGTGTGTTTTAATTGGAGCATTTAGTCCATTTACATTGAAGGTTAATATTGTTATGTGCGAATTTGATCCTGTCATTATGATGTTAGCTGGTTATTTTGCGTGTTAGTTGATGCAGTTTCTTCCTAGCATTGATGGTCTTTACAATTTGGCATGTTTTTGCAGTGGCTGGTACCAGTTGTTCCTTTCCATGTTTAGTGCTTCCTTCAGGGTCTCTTGTAAGGCAGGCCTGGTGGTGACAAAATCTCTCAGCATTTGCTTGTCTGTAAAGGATTTTATTTCTCCTTCACTTATGAAGCTTAGTTTGGCTGGTTATGAAATTCTAGGTTGAAAATTCTTTTCTTTAAGAATGTTGAATATTGGCACCCACTCTCTTCTGGCTTGTAGAGTTTCTGCCAAGAGATCTACTGTTAGTCTTATGGGCTTCCCTTTGTGGATAACCCAACCTTTCGCTCTGACTGCCCTTAACGTTTTTTCCTTCACTTCAACTTTGGTGAATCTGATAATTATGTGTCTTGGAGTTGCTCTTCTGGAGGAGTATCTTTGTGGCGTTCTCTGTATTTCCTGAATTTGAATGTTGGCCTGCCCTGCTAGGTTGGGGAAGTTCTCCTTGATAATATCCTGAAGAGTGTTTTCCAACTTGTTTCCATTCTCCCCGTCACTTTCAGGTACACCAATCAGACGTAGATTTGGTCCTTTCACATAGTCCCATATTGCGTAGAGGCTTTGTTCATTTCTTTTTACTCTTTTTTCTCTAAACTTCTCTTCTCACTTCATTTCATTCATTTGATCTTCAATCACTGATACCCTTTCTTCCAGGTAATCGAATCAGCTACTGAAGCTTGTGCATGCGTCACGCAGTTCTCATGCCATGGTCTTCAGCTCCATCAGGTAATTTAAGGTCTTCTCTACACCGTTTATTCTAGTTAGCCATTCATCTAATCTGTTTTCAAGGTTTTTAGCTTCTTTGCGATGGGTTCAAACATTCTCCTTTAGTTCGGAGAAGTTTGTTATTACCAATCTTCTGAAACCTTCTTCTCTCAACTCGTCAAAATCATTCTCTGTCCAGCTTTGTTCCATTGCTGGCAAGGAGCTGCGGTCCTTTGGAGGAGAAGAGGTGCTCTGATTTTTAGAATTTTCAGCTTTTCTGCTCTGGTTTCTCCCCATCTTTGTGGTTTTAATTACCTTTGGTCTTTGATGATAGTGACATACAGATGGGATTTTGTTGTGGATGTCCTTTCTGTTTGTTAGTTTTCCTTCTAACAGTCTGGACCCTCAGCTGCAGGTCTGTTGGAGTTTGCTGGAGGTCCCCTCCAGACACTGTTTGCCTGGGTATCACCAGCAGAGGCTGCAGAACCACAAATATTGCAGAAAGGCAAATGTTGCTGCCTGATCGTTCCTCCAGAGGCTTCGTCTCAGAGGGGCACCCGACTGTATGAGGTGTCAGTCGGCCCCTACTGGGAGGTGTCTCCCAGTTAGGCTACTCAAGGGTCAGGGACCCACTTGAGGAGGCAGTCTGTCCATTCTCTGATCTGAAACTCCGTGCGGGGAGAACCACTACTCTCTTCAAAGCTATCAGACAGGGATGTTTAAGTCTGCAGAAGTTTCTGCTGCCTTTTGTTCAGCTATGCCCGGCCCCCAGAGGTGGAGTCTACAGAGGCAGGTGGGCCTCCTTGAGCTGCGGTGGGCTCCACCCAGTTCAAGCTTCTTGGCTGCTTTGTTTACCCACTCAAGCCTCAGCAATGGCGGGTGCCCCTCCCCCAGCCTCACTGCTGCCTTGCAGTTGGATCTCAGACTGCTGTACTAGCAGTAAGCAAGCCTGAGTGTGGGCGTGGGACCCTCTGAGCCAGGTGCGGGATATAATTTCCTGGTGTGCCGTATGCTAAGTCTGTTGGAAAAGCACAGTATTAGGGTGGGAGTGACCCAATTTTCCAGGTGCCATCTGTCACAGCTTCCCTTGGCTAGGAAAGGGAATTCCCCAAACCCTTGCCGCCTCCCAGGTGAGGCCATGCCTCGCCCTGCTTCAGCTCACGGTCTGTGGGCTGCACCCACTGTCCTGCACCCACTGTCTGACAAGTACCAGTGAGATGAACCCAGTACCTCTGTTGGAAATGCAGAAAGCACCCATCTTCTGCGTTGCTCACACTGGGATCTGTAGACTGGAGCTGTTCCTATTAGGCCATCTTGGAACCTTCCCTCTTTGTTCTTTATTTTGTTATTTGCCTTAAACATTCTGAGCTGCACTGAATTCAGTCATAAATTCAACAAATAAGTATTGAGGAACTAACAAAGCACTTCAAAATTTAGTAGTATTAAAAACAGCAATGTATTATTATCTCTCATGGCCTGTAGCCTAACTTGGGAGTCTCTCATGCAGTTTTGGTCAGGGGTTGGCTGGGGCTGCAGTCAACTGAAGGGTCAGCCAGGGTTGAACATCCAAAATGGTGCATTCATATGGTTGGCAGTTGATGCTGGCTGTTGGCTGTTGCCTCTCCATTGTCTTGGGCTCCTCACCATGTAGTGGCTGGTTGAACAAGGAAGTCTTGAGAGCAAGTGTTCTAAAAGGCCTAAGTGGAACGCCAGGCTAGTTGAGGACTATGCCTAGAAGGGCACAGCATCATTTCTGCTGTATTCTATTGGTTAAAGCAGACACAAAGCCTTTGTCAATTGAAGGAGGCAAAGAGAATGTATCTTCACCTCTTGAGACAGTGTCAAGTTTCACAATACAGAAGAGTTAGTGAGATGGAAATACTATTGTGACCATCTTTGGAAAATGCAATCTGCAGTCCAGGCATGGTGGCTCACATCTGTAATCCCAGCACTTTGGGAGGCCAACACAGGTGGATCAGTTGAGGTCAGGAGGTCGAGACCAGCCTGGCCAACATGGTGAAACCCCTTCTCTACTAAAAATACATAAATTAGCCAGGCATGGTGGTGGGCACCTGTCATCCCAGCTACTCAAGTGGCTGAGGCAGAAGAATCACTTGAGCCTGGGAGGCAGAGGCTGCAGTGAGCCGAGATTGTGCCACTGCACTTCAGCCTGAGTGACAGAGTGAGACTCCACCTCAAAAAAAAAAAAAAAGAAAAGAAAAGAAAAAATAATAATCTGTCCTATGAGCACAGTAATTCACATCCTTCCTCAACACTCCAAAAGCCTAACCAGAATCAGCTTGGAAGGCTAGGATCTTGTCATCTATATCCAGTCCATGTGCAAGGGAGGCTCCTCAGATGGGGTTTCTCAGAGTTTCCTGTCAATATGAGCACCTGGAAACTAAAAAGACTATGTGCCTCTTGCATATGTACTCCACATACACTGGGGTGTATAAGGTAGCTGTAATAGACACTCCCGTTCAAAAGTGGGGGAAAATGGGAGACACATGGCAGTCATTGATCATAGCAATTCTGAAATCCAGCTAAGTATATATATGTCATCGGTTCTAAATTATGGCAAGTTCCTGCTCTCAGGGAGCTATTCTCTATGGTTCTTGGTTCTGCCCCTGTAAGAAGCAACTGTACTTGCAGTTACATCGCGAGCTTCCTTAGCCTGCTTCCTGCCCATATGAATTTGGAAGTTCGGAGTCTTCTTTCCATTTCTGAACCATTTCTGTTGCATTTACTCCAAGCTGCTAGTGCAAACTGCATCAAGTCAAACCTCATTAAAATGTGGATTTTCTGGGAATAATTTTGGTGTTAACACCAAAATTTGGTGTATTATTACATTCACACATACTTTTGAGACAGGGCCCTGTATGTCTTTGAGTTAGGATGCTTTACTAATAACTGAGATTCTTAGAGGTCTTGGGACTAAGAGGTCTGTGCGGTGTGCCCTTAAATCCCTCTAAAGTCTTAGAATAGAGCCACATCCTGTTTTAAAATTCTAATCGGTTGCAGAGTCCAGGTGGCTTTTGGTTATACGGATAAGTTCTTTAGTGGTGATTTCTGGGATTTCAGTGCACCCCTCCTTGAGCAATGTGCACTGTACCCAATAGTCTTTTATCCCTCACCCTCACCCCAACCTTCCCCGCTGAGATCCCAAAGTCCATTGTATCATTCTTATGCATCTGTGTCCTAATAGATTAGCTCCCAGTTATAAGTGAGACCATATGATAGTTTCCATTCCTGAGTTACTTCACTTAGTGTGATGGCCTCCAGCTTATGCAAGTTACTGCAAAATACATGATTTTGTTCCATTTTATGGCTGGGTCGTATTCCATGGTGTATCTATACCACATTTTATTTATCTATTCATTGGCTGATGGGCACTTACACTGGTTTCATATCTTTGCTATTGTGAATTGTGCTGTGGAGCCACATCCTTAAGAGAGTCATTTACCTTATACCTACTTACTTGGAAATAGTTTGCTGGATAGGAAGGCTGGGAATATGAAACAGTTACATTTTGAACCCAGAAAGTCCTGGCTACTTTATGTTTCCTCAAAGTTGTATTTGAAAACAGAATTATCAGAACTATTCCTTCTGTAGCTCACTTCTCTCTCCATCCCTTATCATACATGACTAGAGGAAATCAGTTGATTCTTTCCACATTCTACCTGAAATCTCATTAGCTAAATCCTGTGTCCATTAAGCACATTTTTTATTTTCCACATTTCTGTAGGTGAAAGCTGTACTAAACCTTCTGCCACTACAGCATGTGAATCTTTTTCTCTGGCTTTCAGTAATCATCTCCTCACTGTTCTTACAATCCCCAGTAATAACCATTTAGAGATTCTATAGGCCATGACCTGTTCCAAAGCCAATGCCCCATGTTTTAAGTTTTTAATGGTAACATTCTACTCCTGATACCAACTTCTGTTCTACTTATCTATTGCTGCTTAACATACCATCCGGGCCAGGCGTGCTGGCTCAACACCTGTAATCCCAGCACTTTGGGAGGCCAAGGTGGGTGGATTGCTTGAGGTCAGAAGTTCGAAACCAACCTGGCCAACATGGTAAAACCCGTCTCTACTAAAAAATACAAAAATTAGCCAGGCGTGATGGCATGCACCTGTAATCCCAGCTATTTGGGAGGCTGAGACACAAGAATTGCTTGAACCTGGGGATTGGAGGTTGCAGTGAGCTGAGATTGCACCACTGCACTCCAGCCTGGGCAACAAAGTGAGATTCTGTTTCAAAAAACAGACACACAAAACATACTGTCTCAAAACTTAGTGCCTTAAGTTTTACTAGTATCTTAAGACAGCATTTTATTATCTCCCATTGGTCTGTGGGTTGACTAGTCACAACTGAGTGGTACCCACTGAGGTCTTATTTGATTGCAGTTAGATGTTGACTTGGGCTTGTAAGTTAATGTTGCTGAGATATAATGTAGAACTATGAGCCTGGAGATAAAGCCTGGGGTTGTATCTTGAAAGATTAGTATACCTGATTAAGGAATCTGAAATTTATACCATAGTCAATAGAGACTTCTGGAAGAATTCTGAGCAAGTAAGTTTTGAGCAAGAGTTAGCAGATCTTTTATCGGGAAAATGATGAGATGCAGTGTGGGGAAGGGACAAGAGAGGTCAGAGAGGCGGGGACTTGTTAGAAGGTCTGGAGGAAGGCAAAGGCAGTGAGGGTAGAGAGGGAACAAAATAGACAGTTTTATGCTGTAGAATTCTGGGAATTTCCCATGAAGGCTTTGAGAGAAAAGAGCATGCATTCTCCTGTGTCTGCCCAGACTCCCATGGCTTGGAACTGCCCGGATGTGATGGGACGTGGGACATGGAGCAAGTTGAGGAATATATTGTATTGTTGGGAGGCATAGCAAGCATGTGAGTGAAAAGGAAACACTCTTCTTCTTTCCCATCATGTTTGGGTTTTGGTGACAGGGTAGGGGAAGATAAGGGGAAAGAGGGATGTGAGTTAGGTGCTGGATTCCAGGAAATGTCCTCACTCAAGTTTGAATATTCCGATGGCCTGATGCCAGCCTGAGGCTTTGAAGCTTTGCTGCAAATAGGGAAAATATGTTGGTCTGCAAAGGAGAGTCTAACTGGCTGGTGATATTCAAATCCATTGAATTTGCTACATCTTATGTTATTTATTTCTTTTTGTTCCTGATATCCAATTTCTACACTTCTGCAGTTATGTAAGGGCTAGAATCTTCATGTCCTAGCATCCCACCCTTAATAAAATTCCCTTTATTCCTTTCCTCACATTTGTTACATATCTTCCTCCCTCCCCAGGCCATGATAGTGGGCATGTACAAAATAAAGCTATCCTGCGATTTCAGTCAAAGCCACATAATGTCTTTCTAAAGCACTACTCTGCTTTGAAAAGTCAATATTCCCCCACTGGCAATTTCCCATAATGCGGTTAGTTTAACAAAATAAAATTTGAGAAAACAAAACATTGTGAGAATGATTGTGTTCCTACAAGTTCTCCTTCATTTTCTACTCTTTGGCACTTCTTAGCATTTTTCATGTCCTACCTCATTGTTGGCTAAGTGAGAAAGCCAAGAAAAGCTGGCCTTAAGCCTTTTGAGAGGAAAGGGTGAACTTTTTAGGGTCTCTTGCATGAAAGAGATAGAAACTTAATTTGAGCTAGCCAAAGTCAAAAATCAAGTGGGGCAGAGCTTGGGGCTTATTAGCAGAAGGAGAGGAGATGAATCCTGGGCAGTAGGATGAACAGGTGTCCACATGGAGGCCGAAAGCAAGTGTTTCCTTCTCCTTCCCAACCAGACCATTAGGAGAAAGGTCAGGGGTGGAGGCGGAGGGAGAGGCTTCTGCCGTTTGGGAAAGGTGTCTAGGCTGAGGGGTTGAGAGTGGTTAATTGGGAAAAGTGATTGTCCAGAGCAGTGTGGGACTCTGTTCTGCACCCCTTTGCTTGGCAAAAAGGAAAACCTCTCCAAAGAGCTGTCTGCAAAAGTTGTGTGCACTCTCCCCAGCATGCTCCTGTGTGGCATCCACCCACCCCGTACACCTCCCTCCCCACTGAAGCTGTGCGGGACTACATCACCAAGAACCTCCATATCGCCAACTTCAAGGGGTGTTTTGGTCTTTAAGTTGCTCTGTTGGACATACTCGTCCACTCCTCTTGAAACTTTATCCTCTCTTGAGCGTCTGGGCATCGCTCTTGTCCTCTAAGGTCCTGCACTCTCTCGGTTTTGCACCTACTACCTGACCTCTCTCATTCCCCTCTGCGGGCTTCTCCTCCCCTTGCTCCCTAGCTGGTGGGCATCATCAAGGTTTGGTCCTGGGTTCTCTTCTGGTGTCTGTCTATGTGCTCCCTTTAAGTAGTTTCAGTGATCAGCACTTCCACCTAGATGTCCCATAGACATCTCCAATTCAGACACGAAAACAGGACCTTTGAAGCCCTTCACTCAGTCCAAGTCTGATCCTCCACATACCTTCTCGTCTCTGCAAGGGGCACTGCCACTCCCTTGGGTACTAGCGCCCCTAATGACTGCACCCCATCCCGGACTCACATGTCTGTTCTCCTCTGTCTAACCTCTCTCTAACCCAGTGGCAAGTTCTGTTGGCTATATGTCAAACTATACCTGGTACAAGCCCATCTCTCTTTATCTCCACCACAACCATCTGGGTCAAAGCCACAGTCCCATCTCATGTGGCCAACGGCAGCAGCCCCCTTACGGGTCTCCCTGTTTCCTCTTTTGCCACCTCCCACCATGTTCCACAAAGTGTTCTTTGAAAGGCAGATTATGTCACCTCCCTACTGAAATCCTTTTGCTGATGTTCCATTGCCCTGAGGATAAAGGCCAACAAGGTTCTGCCTATTCTGGCTCCTCTTAACCTCACAGCCTCATCCCATGACTGTCTCCTGCTCTTTTGCTCTGCACCAGTCACACGGCCCCCGTGTTCCTGGACTACACACAGCTCTTCCCCGCCCTGGGGCCTTTGCACTCACTCTTTCCCAGACTTGGAAACATTTTTCTCTAATTGCTTCGTTGTCGTTATCTTTTTTCTAATCATTTATGACTCAGCCTAAGTATCACCTCCTCAGAAAGACATTTGCTTTTTAGCACTCAGCTATTTCTCTCCGAGTACAAATGATGATTTGCAATCATTTATTCGTTTAATTAGTACCAGTGCTACTGCTTTATTATAAATCTAAACAGAGCAGACAACATGACAGCTTTGTTGTTTTGTTTCAGCGCCGCGATCGCCACCCTTGCCTGGCCCCAGCAGCCGACAGCTCATCTGTCACAGGATGCTTGTGCCCACCTATCACAGGATGCCACTTATCACAGGCACCCTGTCTATCACAGGATGCTTCCTGATAATCAAGGTTTGAGGATCCAGGTGTTTGCAGCTTATCTCCTCCGGTCTGGACTGGGCTGATTCAAGTGTGCCTGATCCGAGCGGAGGTTTTGTGGTTGCTCATCCACGGGAAGAGGAGGACCCTGCATGAGACACATGGTGTGTGTCCCTTTAACCACCACAGTCGTCCTACCGTGCGGGTCGCATGGATACTATTTTCAGTTGAGGACACTAGGGTTTAAAGAGCTTAGATAATTTCCCCAGGTCCCGCAGCTAGTGAGTGTGGGAGCCAATAGCTCAGCCCATGCCGGTCAGACACCAAAGCCTTTCTACTCTGCCTCCCTTCCTGATGCCAGGAGCCACCAGAAACTGCACTTTGGCAATAATCAGCTCCGGCATCTCTAAGAGAGAAGGGTCAGGTGGCTTCGTGCTGTAGTGGACCTGGGATAGAATTTCAGAACCAAGTTCAGGGCTGCAAAAAGGGATCCCAACAACGGACCAGGGAGGGCACCAGGCGGAGCTGCCCTACCTTCTGGTGCTTGCTCCTAGCTGAATATAAAATGGAGAAGGGTGGTCTCTTCCTTGCTCTTGCCCGCAAGGGCTTGCTAAGAGGAGAGAAGAGAATCTCCTTGATGGGAACTTCTATGGAGGCTTTCTCTAAGTTCAAAGAGAACTTTGGAAACACCAAACAACCTGGAAACACCAAAAATTCTGTACAATTTTAATTGCAGATGTTTCATTCATTAAATTCAATAATCAGTACTCCTGTTATTACTATCAATACTACTACTGTTATTACTATCCTGTTATTGCTATCAATAATACTGCTACTGTTATTACTACTACTGGTTAACATTTTCAGAAACCTAACTTGACTCTCCTCAACTGTATCTTCTTAGCGAATTCATCATCTGTGGAGAAACTGATGAAGCTTTGGGATGGGAGTGTTGATGATGATTTAAAATAAAAGCTTTTACTGCTTTCTGTGCACAGAACCACAAAGTTCATATTTTAATTGATGCCATAATTATTTGAAAGAATTATCTTTAATTTTTTTTTTTTTTTTTGAGACAGAGTCTCACTCTGTCACCCAGGGTGGAGTGCAGTGGCATGATCTCAGCTCACTGCAAGCTCCACCTCCCGGATTCACACCATTCTCCTACCTCAGTCTCCCGAGTAGCTGGGACTACGGGCGCCCACCACCACGTCTGGCTAATTTTTTTTGTATTTTTAATAGAGACCGTGTCTCACCATGTTAGCGAGGATGGTCTCAATCTCCTGACCTCATGATCCACCCTCCTTGGCCTCCCAAAGTGCTGGGATTACAGGCGTGAGCCACCACACCCGGCCAAATTATTACTATTTTTAGTTAAGGTTGTATATTATAACTATAATCCACTAGGTACTTATTAATAATATCAACTTGCATCAGGACATTTTGTATGCTGTTTGTCTCAAATTGATTTTTAAATAAAATTCCTAGATTTTCAAATTCAGCACACATCCTATCAGATTATTCTGTTTGCCTTTGCTTTCGACTTCAAATAAAAGTTACTCCCTGCTAAATTGGATGCGTAAAACGTCTGAGTAATAATTGACTAAGCAATCGTGACAACAGCAGCGAGCTCTGCAATGACGCACTCGAGCTTACCAGCACAAGTGTATCTGTAAGGTGCATATTTTGAACTAGCCCAGCATTTGTTCCTGAGTCATGAACAAGTTGTGCAGTGACATTTATTCCTGGCTTTCACTCTTGTCTATAATCTTGGGAGACCAAGATAAAGAGACCAAGATTTTAAAGATGAAGTAAAAATCCTTTGGGAGTAGATTGTAAAACACTTAGAGTCCAATCTCTCAAAGGTAAAGGCAAATCCAAGGCGCTGTCACATCTGGTATGTCACTGAAAGCCTGAAATAAATTATATCAGCCTTTCTTAGCCCAAGGGTTGCTTTTAATTCAAAACAATTCAGACTCATACTAGGTTACAATAAAATGCAAATAGCCACCAGGCCTTGTACATTCTAAATATTCTAGCTAAAGACTAAAAATGCAGAGTTGGCCGGGTGCGGTGGCTCATGCCTGTAATCCCAGCACTTTGGGAGGCTGAGGTGGGTGGATGACCTGAGGTCAGGAGCTAGAGACCAGCCTGGCCAACATAGCAAAACCCCGTCTCTACTGAAAAAAAAAAAAAAAAAAAAAAAGCAAAAAAATTAGCCAGGCATAATGGCAGGTGCCTGTAATCCGAGCTAGTTGGGAGGCTGAGGCAGGAGAATCTCTTGAACCCGGGAGGCAGAGGTTGCAGAGAGCCGAGATTGCACCACTGCACTCCAGCCTGGGCCACAGAGTGAGTCTCTGTCTTAAAAATAAAATAAATAGGCCGGGCGCAGTGGCTCACGCCTGTAATCCCAGCACTTTGGGAGGCCGAGGCGGGCGGATCACAAGGTCAGGAGATCGAGACCACAGTGAAACCCCCTCTCTACTAAAAATACAAAAAATTAGCCGGGCGTGGTGGCGGGCGCCTGTAGTCCCAGCTACTCAGGAGGCTGAGGCAGGAGAATGGCGTGAACCCGGGAGGCGGAGCTTGCAGTGAGCTGAGATCCGGCCACTGCACTCCAGCCTGGGCGACAGAGCGAGACTCTGTCTCAAATAAATAAATAAATAAATAGATAGATAGATAGATAGATAAATAAATAAATAAATGCAGAGTTCCACCAAGACTTGCAGGCCACATTCAATCCACATTTCAGGGAACTAAGCACTAAAAAGTCAGAAGCACATTTAGGTTTGGGTGTAAGTTCTACGTATTGGAAAATGTTGCACTGTTTTATTGAAGTTTTTAAAAACTGAAACCATAAAATTAAGGAATAGGGCTTTGCTGAATTCTTAAGAAACTGAGGGGCCGGGCGCGGTGGCTCAAGCCTGTAATCCCAGCACTTTGGGAGGCCAAGGCGGGCGGATCACAAGGTCAGGAGATCGAGACCATCCTGGCTAACACGGTGAAACCCCGTCTCTACTAAAAAATACAAAAAACTAGCCGGGCGAGGTGGCGGGCGCCTGTAGTCCCAGCTACTCGGGAGGCTGAGGCAGGAGAATGGCATGAACCGGGGAGGCGGAGCTTGCAGTGAGCTGAGATCTGGCCAGTGCACTCCAGCTTGGGTGACAGGGTGAGACTCCGTCTCAAAAAAAAAAAAAAAAGAAAAGAAACTGAGGACTTTATTTTTTCAATTTTCTGAGGCATGCAGTTTATTCAAAATGACCATTCTATTCCCCATGCAAGTTTAAAATTTGCGGGCGGATCACAAGGTCAGGAGATAGAGACCATCCTGGCTAACATGGTGAAACCCCGTCTCTACTAAAAAATACAAAAAAAAAAACTAGCCGGGCGAGGTGGCGGGCGCCTGTAGTCCCAGCTACTCGGGAGGCTGAGGCAGGAGAATGGCGTAAACCCGGGAGGCAGACCTTGCAGTGAGCTGAGATCCGGCCACTGCACTCCAGCCTGGGCGACAGAGCGAGACTCCGTCTCAAAAAAAAAAAGAAAATGTTAAAATATAGAAAGACCTCAGAGGTACATTACTCTGAAAAAAAGAAAAGTTGTAGAATACTATGCCCAGTACCATCACATTAATTTTAAAAAGAATCCTATATATGCATATGCTTGCACACTCCAAACTGAAACAGTGGCAACATGGGAGAGAAAAGGAGGTTTGGGCAGAAAGTGGATGTATTCATGTACGATTTTGAAGTTAAACATTAACAAGCAAAACAAGACTAACAACAAACAAGAAACAAACAAAAAGTGCATGAGGATTCTGAACTAATCACAGCATATATTCGGCTACCACAGCAAAGTACCACCGCCTGGGTGGCCTAAACAGCAGCGTTTTATTTTCTCACAGTTCTGGAGGCTGAAAGTCCAGCACAAAGGTGTTGGCAGGTGTGGCATCTTCTGCCGCCTCTCTCCTTGGTGTGCGGAAGGCCGTCTTCCCCCTTCCTCACACAGCCTTTCCTCTGTGCATGTACAGCCCTGGGTTCTCTTTCTTCCCTGTGTGTCCTCATCCCCTTTTCTTATAAAGACACAATTGGCAGGGCACGATGGCTCACGCCTGTAATCCCAGCACTTTGGGAGTCTGAGGCGGGTGGATCACGAGGTCAAGAGATCAAGACCATCCTGGCCAACATGGTGAAATCCCTTCTCTACCAAAAATACAAAAATTAACTGGGCGTGGTGGCACAACCCTGTAATCCCATCTACTTGGGAAGCTGAGGCAGGGGGATCACTTGAACCCGGGAGGTGGAGGTTGCAGCGAGCCAAGATTGCGCCACTGCACTCCAGCCTGGCGACAGAGTGAGACTTCACCTCAAAAAAAAAGACACCATCATATTCCATTAGGACCCACCCTATATTTTAACTTAAAAGACGCTGTCTCCAAAAATGGTTACATTTTGAGGGACTAGGGGATGGACTTCAGCATAGGAATCTCAGGAGCACAATTCGGCCCCTAACACAGTGTTTCTGTTTCCAGCTCTAACCTGTCTGTGCTCCGCAGTGTTTTGGTTTTAACAACAACTGCGCAGTTTTGCACTCTAGGTGGGCACGTGACTTTGAAAATGTATTCTCAGAAACTAAGTCTTAGATACAAAAATCCCCCGCAGCTTCACTAGGATACAATGTGAAGTTGGTGCCTCTCAAGCTAGTACTCAAAGGCCGCTTCTGTAAGCCTCTCCTTCCCGCTCGCATGGAGCTTCATTCATAGTTCCATTGCCCTGCCTCAGCCGTGTCCTGGGTGTCTCCTCTGTCTCTCAACATCCACATGGGTTTGCCACATAGTAGTTATTACGGGTTGAATTATGTCCTATCAAAAGTCATACGTTGAAGAAATCCTATGAAGGACCTCAAAATGTGACCTTATTTGGAAATAGGGTTGTTGCTGACGTAGTTGGTTAAAACGGGGTGATGCTGGAATAGGATGGGCCTTAATCCAAGATGACTGATGTCCTTGTGAAAAAGAGGCAATCTGGACTCAGACACACACAGGGAGAATGCCACGTGAACACGAAATCGGAGACTGGGGTGATGTGTCTGCAAGCCGAGGAAAGCCAAGATGGCCAGCCAGCCACCAGGCACTGGAGAGAGGCCTGGAGTCCCTCTCGGCCCTCAGAGAAACCAGTCCTACAGACACCTGGGGCTCAGTCTTCTCGCCTCCAGTATTGGGAGACAGTAAATGTCTGTGTTTCAGCCACCCAGTTGGAGGTACTTTGTTACGACAGTCCTAGCAAACAAATACAGTAAGTATCAATAAAGAGTGAGGACGGGTGCGGTGGCTCAAGCCTGTAATCCCAGTACTCTGGGAGGCCAAGGCGGGTGGATCATTTAAGGTCAAGGGTTTGAGACCAGCCTGCCCAACATGGTAAAACCCCATCTCTACTAAAAATAAAGAGGTTAGCCAAGTGTGGTGGCCGGCGCCTGTGATCCCAGCTGCTGAGGAGGCTGGGACAGAAGAACTGCTTGAACCCAGAAAGCAGAGGTTGCAGTGAGCCGAGATCACACCACTGCACTCCAACCTGGGCAACAGAGCAAGACTCTGCCTTAATTAATCAATCAATCAGTCAATCAAAGAGTGAAAAGAGGCACCGTTAACAGCTACACTCAGGCCATAGGCATCACTGGGACATACGGCTCCCCTTCCTATAAATCATTGCTGAATTTGATTCTCTTTAGTTTCTGGTCCTTTTTTGCTGTCTCTCCTCCTGATAAGAATGTGTAGGACCTTGGGTGACAGGAATAAGGTCTATTTCTTGCACTGCAGAATGTCGCATTCTACCTCCAATGAATCAAATGTTTTCTTGAGTGCTGCTCACATCGTCATTTGCTTAAAGTAATGAGGAATAGTGAGAAGAGTTCAGATCAGAAGCAGCGAGCTTTGCATCGACGCACTCAAGCTTACCAGCACAAGCCTATCTGTAGGTGGGTGCATGGTTCGAACTGGCTCAGCATTTGTTCTCGAGTCAAGCACAAGCTGCGCAATAACGTTCGTTTCTGGCTTTCACTCTTGTCTATGATCTTGGAGACAATTCTCAAATATTTACAGCTACAGTTCTTACTTTTTACTTGGGAGCTCGTCTTGGGGATCCCCATAGCAGTTCTGGAGAACTGAGACCAGGGACCAAATTTGCATTTGTGGCTCATGCACCTACCCCGTCTGGCAAGGCTAAGTTCTACCCGTTCCGTTGCTTAAAATCCGGGCATTCTTGCAGCTGTGGGTCAGACAACACAAAGCCCCAATTTTAATGTTTATTTTCCTGTTTGGTGTGGATACCCTATCTGTCTCTGCAATGCACTCATGAACACATAAGCCAAAAATAGCTACGGTGGGTCATAGGTCAAAGCAATTATGAAGATAAACTTTCTGAGAAATTTGCTCTGAAAATCTTTTGCAATTATGGGATCGGTATAATTATGTCTGATGTTTTCTACCACTCAGGAACTGTTTAATCTCCATCCCTTGGGAAGTGGGGTCAAGATGATGTGGGTTCAGGTTGTAGGAGGTAGGTGTCCAGGAGTAGGGGCAATATGTGGGGTGAGTTGCAATTACTAGAAAAAAAAAAACCCAAGGCAGTCCCAGGCCAGGGTCAGAATCTAGCAGCAGGGCCAGGCCTCCCAGACATGTGAATCTGGGCCAAGGTTGTGTGTGTGTGTGTGTGTGTGTGTAAGAGAAGGCACCAATGCACTGAAGAGAACATAGCAGATAGAAATAGGATAAAAGTCTGGAGTTATTCCTGACCCCAAATTAGGCCACTTAAGTGCTGTGTTTGTTTGTTAAAGTAGCATCCATGGCTTCCGAGATGCATATGTAAGACGCATGAAGAAACGAGAGGCATTTTCCAGCTGGTTATTTTTTACATCATCGCTTGATCAAAGGCAATTCTAGCACTTTGGGAGGCAGGGACGGGAGGATCACTTGAGTCTAGGAGTTTGAGACCAGCCTGGGCTACATAGTGAGACTCCATCTGTACTGAAAATAAACAAATTAGCTGGGCGTTGTGGCACACGCCTTTAGTCCCAGCTACTCAGGAAGCTGAGGTGGGAGAATCGCTTGACCCCAGGAGTTTGAGGCTGCAATGAGCGACGATTGGACCACTCTACTCCAGCCTGGGTAACAGAGACCCTATTTCTGAAAAACAAAAATAATACTTTAGAAATAAGGATAGGCTGGGCATGATGGCTCACGACGGTAATCCCAGCACTTTGGGAGGCCGAGGTGGGAGGATCACGAGGTCAGGAGATCGAGACCATCCTGGCTAACACGGTGAAACCCTGTCTCTACTAAAAATACAAAAAAATTAGCCAGGCGTGGTGGTAGGTGCCTGTGGTCCCAGCTACTCGGGAGGCTGAGGCAGAAGAGTGGCGTGAACCCAGGAGACGGAGCTTGCAGTGAGCTGAGATCACGCCACTGCACTCCAGCTTGGGCGACCAAGGGAGATTCCGTCTTAAAAATAATAATAATAAAAATTTTAAAAATAAGGATAACATTGGCCAGATGCAGTGCCTCACGTCTGTAATCCCAGCACTTTGGGAGGCTGAGGCTGGCGGATCACCTGAGGTCAGGAGTTTGAGACCAGCCTGGCCAACATGGTGAAACCCTGTCTCTACTAAAAATACAAAAAAATTAGCTGGGCATGGTGGCAGGTGCCTGTAATCCCAACTACTTGGGAGTCTGAGGCAGGAGAATCACTTGAGCCCTGGAGGCGGAGTTCACAGTGAGCCGAGATTGCGCCCCTGCACTCCAGCCTGGGCAATGAGAGCGAAACTCTGTCTCCAAAAAATAAACAAACAAATAAAGATAACACTGCCATCAAGTTCTATGAAGGCCTGCCATGGTATGATTGAAGTAATGTGATGTAGGGATGTAGCTCTTGGATAAAGAGTAGACTAAGAATCGTTGGGACAAATGGGCATACACACTAGATGAGCGTCTCCCACGCCTGGGAAGCGGCAGACCTGCCTCGAGAGGCTTCTAGTGTGCTCCTTCCTCCCACTCCGTCCACCAGCTGACCGTGACAGCCTCTGCAGTGGTGTGGAAATCAGCACATTCTCTTTCTCACTCTGAAGGAAAAGGCTGGGAATGGTCTCACCCCAAGATCTCATTGTTCTGCCAAGTCAATCACCCCCGAGGCTCCAAAGCATTTGCTCCTCAGTGCTGACTTTCGTGGGGCCTCTAATGAGGCCCAGCATGGCCCAGCGTCGTGTCCTCTGGGCCTCCTCGTCTGCCTTTCTTGGAATGTGGACTGAGAGCTTGTTTTGGATCCTCACCAATCAGGCCTTCGCTATGGCCAGGGGGTCTCAGTAGACAAGCCGGGTAATTGAACATATGCAAGTTGTTTATTTTGTCCATAAAGCAGTGACCACACTCGGAGGAGAAATTGCCTTGTTAAAAAAAATATTCTGTTCCTCATCACTCAATGCCTGGCTCTGCCAGCTGCAGGGACTTTCCAGCAATTAAAATAAACAATGCCACATGTGCACAGTCAACCTTGCAGGAAAAAGGTGTCAGGAAATAAAGATGTCACAGAATTTGAAATAAAATGTGTTTCAGAGCAGCCTGGCTCTCTTGAATTGGAAAGTGGCTTTTCCTGGAGCTGTAAGAGTCTTAACGACTGTAGGACGGGAAGGGAATGGAGTGTCCATGTGGTCCAGCCTCCACGTTTGACGGGGAAGGAAACTGAGGGCTGGTTTTTCCAGTACTGCAATTGGGCTGTGGAACCGACTCTCAGGGCTGTGCCTTCCTGTCTTTTGGAGATGATCAGTAGGGACAATAGCCTCAAAGAAGGCTCCAGGAGACAGATCTGGCTGTAGATCTGGAATTAGAGGGCCCAGTGGAGATCACTACAGGGCAGGGGACAAATGAGAATGAGAACGAAGGCCCAGGGGCAGGAGTGAACAGGATATATTCCTGGAACCAGAGAGGAGACTAGCCTGATAAGTTTTGGAGGAAAGTGAGGATTAAAGTTGGATAGCAGAATACATTGATTAGTCAGAGGCAATAATCCCAGGAACCAGGTGCAGGCTAGACAGTTAAAGCGGAAAGGACTTAGCAGTATATGTTACTTGGACAATGCAAAGAGGAAACAAAGTCTCTAGTCTCTAGGTTAAGCTTCCAAGAATGACCGTTTTTTCCTTTCTTTCTTTCCCTCCCTCCCTCCCTCCCTCCCTCCCTTCCTTCCTTCCTTCCCTCCCTCCCTCCCTCTCTTTCTTTCTTTCTTGATGGAGTTTCGCTCTTATTGTCCAGGCTGGAGTGCAATGGGGCGGTCTCAGCTCACTGCAACTTCTGACTCCCGGGTTCAAGTGATTCTCTTGTCTCAGTCTCCCAAGGAGCTAGGATGACAGGCATGTGCCACCAGTCCAGCTAACTTTTTGCATTTTTAGTAGAGACAGGGTTTCACCACGTTGGCCAGTCTGGTCTCCAATTCTTGACCTCAGGCGATCTGCCAGCCTTGGCCTCCCTAAGTGCTGGGATTACAGGTGTGAGCCACTGCACCTGGCCAGCCAAGAATGACTCTTAACCACACTGTAGAAGTGGTCACCAAGACAGCGGAGGGTTCTGCCATGACCTGGCAGCTGCCACATTAAGAAGCTGCCTCCAGACCAAGAAGCCACTGCCTCCAAACCAGATTCCCCTGCCCTTATTGCAACCCACGCTGGCAAAATGGATGCTTCATCCCCAGTTCTCTTCCACATACCTCAGCTTTGAATCAGAGCTCACCAAGTGCATCTGACAGTCAGAATCTCCTCACAGCTGGGATTCTAACTGTGGTAGAGTCAGAAAAATGTAATTTTTAGCTCTCAATTTGGGCGGCTTATGAAAGGAATGCTGGAAGGGTTTGGGATGGATGCTGAACAAGGCACTCCACAGTATTCACTGCCCGTGGAGAGCTTGGAGCCACAGGACAGGGACCTGTGATCGGGAGCCTGGGCTTGCGTCGTCACAAGTAAGGAGTTGCTGATAATTTCTTGGTTAGAAGAGAGTCATGAAGTTTGTGATTTTGAAATGATTTCTCTAAAAATATTATGCAGGCTTGACTTGTCAACAGGAATTCTCGGATAAGGAGGAATGTATAGGAGGTGATTGCATCACATGCGTAAGAGATAATGAAGGCTTGGAACAGGCTGACAAGAGTAGAGAGGAAGAGGATAATAACTAATAGCAAATTGGGAAGATTTGGTGATTAATGAAATGAGAAATAAAATGAACCATAAACTCCATGAGCAGAGACTATGCCACTTTGTCCTTAAACTGCAAGTATCTCTCCCAGTGCGTGGCATGTGATACGTGCCCAGTGAATGACTAGCAAATGAATGAAAGGGAAAAGTCAAAGATGGCGAGTGATCGCCGAAAGGAACGTTTTAAAATAACTATTTAAAACACGGAGAGTCAATAGACTTTGCTATTTTCCCCTCTTGAGGAAACTTTGCTATTTTCCCCTCTTGACCACCGGCCTGAGAAGTAAATAGAGCACTTTACAAAGAGTCAGAGAGTCAAGGGGGAGACTGGGGATATTGAGGGGCAGAGGAATGGGAGAAATGGGAAAAGTGAAGCATAGAGCTGACTCCCCCGCAGAAAGGGGGGTTCCAGGACTGCGCCCAAATCGGAAGAACCATCTGAAGCCCCATGCGGGAATGTTGACACCTGCCGTTCCCACACCACCCCTGCAGCCAGGCAGAGTGATCCCAGGTTCCACACAGCAACACAGCAGCAGAGAGCGGGATGCAGCTTCTCCAACAGGCTGCACATGGCCACAGTCAAGCTTTCTGCCTTTTCCTTCTATTCCCCCACTCCATTTCCTCAAACTCCAGAACATGGTAATTAGACAACTAACGTGTAGATTTTTAAAGAATCAAAGGACTAGACATAGCTGAAAATTCAAGCACACTGGCACAGAAGAAAGGTTTCCAGTAATCTCAGTGTATGCAAACAAAGACAACAGAGATGTTAAAACAGAGAGGAGAATGCATATGGTACCGAAAAGAAGAGAAACCAACATAAGAACAATCGTGTGTTCCTGAAGCAGAGGATTGAAAAGGGGTGGAGAAGGTTTACTCAAAGATATTTACATGGGCTCTCCCAGGCAGGACTGACTCTGCAGATTCAAACCACACTCCATGTTCTTGGAGATTTTGATACTCCAGGAGGTTCTGTGCCAAAAAATCTCCAGGCATCCAGAAAAACACAAGTCAACTGCAACAGAAATCAACCACAACAGAAACAAATTAGACCAGCCTGAGAATTCTTCACAGCAATCAAAGCCACAAGACAATGGAGTAACGTCAACAAAGTTCTGAAGGAAGTGTGACCTGAGACTATCTAACCCGTCACGGTGCCCTTCAAATGGAAAGGGAACAGGCAGACATCTCCACACAACGTCACGAATCTTCTCGAAAAAACATTGCCATAAAACGTTGGGAGTTCGAGACCAGCCTGGCCAACATGGCAGAACCCCGTCTCTACTAAAAATACAAAAATTAGCTGGGTGTGGTGGCACGGACCTGTAATTCCAGCTACTCGGGAGGCTGAGACATGAGAATTGTTTGAACCCAGGAGGTGGAGGTTGCAGGAACCAAGATTATGTCGCTGTCCTCCAGCCTGGGTGACAGAGCGAGACTCTGTCTCAAAAACAAAACAAACAAACAAAAAAAAAGCAAAAAAAAAGTTACCAACTTTACGTGACTCATGATTTAAAAACAAAAATGACAAGGAGTAGGGAAGCCCTGATAAAAGACTGACAAGTAAGTGGAACTTATTTAAATATTGAATTAAAATTGAACAATTAGGAGAACATTAATTAAAGGGCACAGTGCAAGTGATGGAAACCTGGAACTTTTTTTTTTTTTTTTTTTTGAGATGGAGTTTCACTCTTGTCACCCAGGCTGGAGTACTGTAGCGCGATCTCGGCTCACTGCAACCTTCACCTCCTGAGCTCAAGAGAGTCTCCTGCCTCAGCCTCCCCAGTAGCTGGGATTACAGGCGTCCACCACCACGCCTGGCTAGTTTTTGTATTTTTAGTAGAGATGAGGTTTCACCATGTTGGCCAGGCTGGTCTCCAACTCCTGACCTCAGGTGATTCACCTGCCTCGGCCTCCCAAAGTGCTGAGATTACAGGTGTGAGCCACTGCACCTGGCATGGAACATTCTGAGATAATCATGTAACCTACAAAATATGGAGGGGTTAGGTGGAAGGAGTATTAACATTTTTGTCTTTCATAGCAGGGAATCAGTATTTTCTGAAATTGATATGTAATGTGTAATACAAACAATAACGCCAGTGTCTTCTCTTCCGTGTCCCTCGTAATTACTCTTTTCTTAATCCTAGACAGATCTTTAAGAAATCATCCTCTAGTGGTGAAGATATTTTTATGTGTCAGTGAGTCCTTTGGTTTCAATTCAGTTTCTTATGTTAAATTTAACTAAAATTAAATACCTAAAAATTGTAAATGGCTGCAATTACATGATCCCAAGTTTTTAAATGTGATTTTGTTTATTAACCATTTCAACTATCTGTAAGAAAAATATTCAGTTAATAGTCTTACTTAAGAGTGATGTGCTGAGTGCAGTGGCTCACGCCTGTAATCCCAGCACTATGGGAGGCCGAGGTGGGAGGCTTACTTGAGGCCAGAAGTTGGAGACCAACCTGGGCAACATAGGGAGACCTTGTCTCCTAAAAAAAAAAAAAAAAGAGTGATGGGCTTGGGGTAATGTGAAACATTTTCATCTCTTCATGTTTAGGATGTTTACATTCCTTATAGTAAGCATTTTTTAAACAAACATTTATCATTTCTTGCAATATAAAGACTGAAGGGAAATATGCCAAGGTGACAACCAGAGTTCATTCCACGTGATGTGGATGTGGATGATACCTGTGCAACTGTCTTTGAAAAAAGCCCAAACCTCGAAGTCATTGGCAGGGCTTCCACGGTTCCTCAGTCACATTCTTTGCTTACTTTTCCAGCCTCCCCTTTCTCAATTCCTTTGTAGAGATGGGATCTCTCTATGCTGCCCAGGCGGGTCCCAAACTGCTGGGCTCAAACAATCCTCCTGCCTTGGCCTCCCAAAGTGCTGGAATTATAGGCATGAGCCACCTCACCCAGCCCCATTTTAACCAGTTTTAAGTGTGTAATTCAAAAGTGTTAAGCACATTCACAACGTTATGCATCCATCACCACTTTCAATTTCCAGAACCTTCTCACCATTCCAAACTGAAACTCTATACTCAACAAACACCACCACCCCATTCTTAGCCCCAAGCAGCCACCATTCTACTTTCTGTCTCTATGAATGTACCTGTTCTTGGGACTGCACATGAGCAGGATCACGCAGTATTTGTCCCTCTATGACTGGCTTATTTTATTTAGCATAGTGTTTTCTATGTTCACGCATTTTACAGCACGTGTCAGAATGTCCTTCCTTGTTAAGGCTGACTAATATTCCATTGTACATGCTACATTTTAAATATCCATTTGCATTTTGTATATAATGCTACATTTTGTATATCCATTTGCATCTTGTGTATGCTGCATTTTGTACGTCCTTTGATGAACATCTGGGTCATTTCCACCCTTTGGTTGTTGTAAACAATGCTGCTATAATCACTAACGCACAAGTCCTACTCATCTGTAAGGATTCCTGTTGAATATCATCTTCTGAAAGCCATTTGGTTTCCTTATTTGGGGTTGGGTACCTACCCATTGTGTTCTTGTGATGTCTTATGTATACACCATCTTATTTGTTAGGTTATTGTGCAATTGCTGGTTTGTAAGTTCTGCTTGCCATCTTCCCCACTAGACTATGGGCTTCTTGAGAGTAGAGATCACTTCATTTGACTCGGAATCCTTACTAGCTCACCTAATGCTTAGAACACAGGCGACAGTCAATACTATAGCAGAAAGGGTTTCACTGTCCAGGTTTGCAACACATTCTAGTAATACAGCCGGACCTCTGATGTTAGAGGATAAGAATCCCACAGGACAGGTATGGTGGCTCACACCTGTAATCCCAGCACTTTGGGAGGTTAAGGCAGAGTTCAAGACCAGCCTGGGAAACATAGACACTCGGTCTGTACAAAAATTTTTTTAAAAAATTAGCCAGATGTGGTGGAGCACGCCTGTGATCCCAGCTACTCGGGAGGCGGAGGTGGGAGGATTGTTGGAGCCTGGGAGATTGAGACTGCAGTGAGCCATGATTGCATCACTGCACTGCAGCCTGGGTGACAGAGCAAGATCCTGCCTCAAAAGAAAAATAAGAATACCTCAGACAAAGCCAGAAAAC
Source organism: Trachypithecus francoisi (assembly GCF_009764315.1). Classification (NCBI taxonomy): domain Eukaryota; kingdom Metazoa; phylum Chordata; class Mammalia; order Primates; family Cercopithecidae; genus Trachypithecus; species Trachypithecus francoisi. The sequence goes on along the minus strand of NW_022681433.1, from coordinate 13,596,568 downwards.
CAAATAAACAGGAAGAGCGAGGCAAGGGCTCCAAAGATGTCCTATTCTTGGGAGCTGTTATGGCACGAGCCCCCACCCACATTGCTGAATGTTTTACCTTTCATGAGAGTTCTCAGTTGCACAGTGTGTTAGTCAGGTTCTCTGGAGAAGCAAAACCAACAGGATGTATACATAGAGAAACAGGAATTTATTACAAAGCACTGGCTCCCACAATTACGGAGGCTGGCAAGCACTAAGCTCTGCAGGGGGAATTGGCCAGCTGGAGCCCCGGGAGAGGCAGCAGTGCAGTTCCAAATGCTGGCAGGCTTGAGACCCAGACTAGCATTTGAGTTCAAGTCCAAAGGCAGGAAAAAGGCAATGTCAGGCAGGAAGAATCCTCTCTTAAACTGTGGAGAATCAGTCCTTTTGTTCTAGTCTAGCCTTCCACTGATGGGACGAGGCCCACCCGCATGGAAGGGACAATCAGTTTTACTCAGTCCGCTGATTTCAACACTAACTGCATCCATGACACCCTCACAGAAACACCCACAGGTTTGGCCAAACATCTGGGCACCCTGTGGCCTAGTCAAGTCAAACATAAAATTGACCATCACATATAGTTTCTCAAGTCACGCACATGCCTTCTTCTGATCCAACATGAGGATAAAGCAGAAAGTCACATTAAGAGAGTGTGAACCCCGAAAAGCTGAGACAGGTCTCAGTCAATTTAGACAGTTTATTTTGCCAAGGTTGAGGCCGCACGCCCGTGACACAGTCTCAGGAGGTCCTGATGATGTGCGCCCAAGGTGGTCAGAGCTCAGTTTGGTTTTCTACATTTTAGGGAGACATGAGACATCAATCAGCATATGTAAGATGAACATTGGTTCCGTCTGGAAGGGCGGGACAACTCGAGTAGGAAAAGGGCATCCATTTGTCTCTTATCTGCCTGTTTGTCTCTTATCTGCCGGGTCATAGGCAGATAAGAGACAAATGGATGCATTCTTTTAGTTTCTGATTAGCCACGCCAAAAAAGGCAATTAGATATGTGTTTATCTCAGTGAGCAGAGGGTGACTTTGAATAGAATGGGAAACAAATTTGCCCTAAGCAGTTTCCAGCTTGACTCTTCCCTTTAGCTCAGTGGTTTAGGGACCCCAAGATATCTTCCTTTCACAAGGGAAACTAGCCTATGTCCCAGGAGGTGGAGGGAGCTGCTTTTGAAAGCATGGGTCCAGTGAGTCTACACTCATTGCTGTGGGCACAGGCCACCAGTAGACTTAGGGGCTGAGGATGAACGAGCACAGCTGACTAGGAAACACATGTAAAGTAGGAAACTGGCCAGGTGCGGTGGCTCACGCCTGTAATCTCAACACTTTGGGAGGCTGAGGTGGGCGGATCATCTGAGGTCAGGAGTTTGAGACTAGCCTGGACAACATGCTGAAACCCCGTCTCTACTAAAAATACAAAAATTAGCCAGGTGTGGTGGCGGGTGCCTGTAGTCCCAGCTACTCGGGAGGCTGAGGCAGGAGAATGGCTTGAGCCCGGGAGGTGGAGGTTGCAGTGAGCTGAGATTGCACCACTGCACTCCAGCCTGGGTGACAGAGCAAGACTTCATCTCAAAAAAAAAAAAAAAAAAGAAAAAGAAAATAAATAAAAATAGGAAACAAAGTGCCCCAAGCCATGATTACTGCCTTGAAATCTTACTTTGAGAAAACTATATTCTAAAGTTGAGTAAGCAAAACTGGAGAAAAATGAGAATAAAGTAAGGCCATGGAATACAAGAAACCCAGCCTACTGTATGAAGCCTGGTTTATATACATTTTCTTCCCACAGTATTTCCCTAGTCTTGGCATGTAAGCTTTGTCCAAGCCTCTATCCGGCAGGGAATCTTGGCTTAGACAATACACTATGGGATGGTCACATTTTAGTTACAACAGGAAAGTGATTCTTTGGAGAAACTGATGCTGTAAGGAGGTCTTTATAATTAAGTACAAATCCCAAGACCATCCTGACTTGTCAAGGAAAAACATACTAGAAAGGAGATGGCAGGGAAGGGACGGGCTGCCTAGAGATGAAAATAGGAATGTGTATAGGCAGAAAAATAACACTGACAAAGGGAAGAAAGGCAGGAACCAGCAGAGAAATTAAGGAGGGATGATCAGATTTGGAAACATGCTTGGATGTAAACTAATTCATCCTTATGTCCAATACACGACTCTTATCTCTCCTACCTACTAGGCAGGGCCTTTTTGCTTTCTGACAGCGTCTGCTTGAACACCTCCTACGATGGAAGCTCACTATCAGAAATAACTCCTTTCCTTTTTGCACAGTGCTGAGCCAAACTGAATCAAATTTTGTCTACTTGCAAATTCTGCCCATTAGCTCTGTTCTGACCACTGCAGCAACTCTCAATAGGTATGATGCCTTTTGACACAGCGGCCTTTCAAGTAACTTAAGTTTCTTCTCTCTGGCTGGGGGTTAAACATCTCCACTTCCTCTGACAGCCCCACCTTGACACCATTTCTAGATCCTACATGATCCTGCTTGGTCATTTGTGAACATACTTCAGATGTGTCAATAACTTTGAAATGTGGAACCTAGAACTGAACACAACATTCCACGTCATCAATGAAATTGGAGCACAACATTATTGTTTATATCCTGAGACTTACTATCCTGTTAATAAAGTCTGGGATAGAACTTACTTTTTGGCGCCCTTCAACAACGTTGGGTCACACGGAGGCTAAAATCAGTTTTAAATTACTGCTCCATCTTCTGATCACATCATAGATTCCAGGAGCTCTCTGATTCTTTGGATTTTATTTCAACATTTAAAAATGTTGAGAACAACATAGCATTATATTTAAAAAAAAAAAAGGTTCTAAGGATATTTTAAAAAGGCAAAAGATTGAAAGAAAATGATATCCAATGGAAAGTCGTATCTAATGCAGAGTTTAGAAACTGGTAAATATGTGGGCAAATATAAAAGCATTTTCAAAAGTCATCTTTTTATTTCTTTAAAAGATAACTGGCTGTTTAAAACAATGATTATATGTTCCGAGATTTGTAACATATAAAGGCAAAATGTACAGCATGAGAGCACAAAAGACAGAGTGGAGAAGTGGAAGTAATCTCTTTCAGGTCTTGAATTACATGTGAAGTAGTGTAATGTTATTGAAGGTAGACTGCGAAAACTTCAAATATATATTGTAAGCCCTAGAACAGCCACTAAAAGAAAGGAAATGGTATAGCTCTTAAGCCAATCGTAGAGTTAGAATTAAAAATACCTTGATATAAGCTTCCCATTTATAAATGTAAAAAAGAAAAATACTTGATCTAGAAAAAGAACAGATGAGACAATCTTTAGTGTGGCATAACTGGTTTTCCCAATGCCAAGACATTAAACTGATACGTCCATAATTACATCAAATGTAAATAGTAGAAAGGCTGGTGCAGTGGCTCACGCCTGGAATCCCAGAACTTTGGGAGGCTGAGGCAGGTGGATTGCTTGAGGCCAAGAGTTTGAGACCAGCCTGGACAACCTGGTGAAACCCATCTCTACTAAAAATACAAAAATTAGCTGGGTGTGTTGGTGCATGTCTGTAGTCTCAGCTACTCGGGAGGCTGAGGCAGGAGAACCGCTTCAACCTGGGAGGCGGAGGTTGCAGCGAGTCGAGATTGCACCCCTGCGCTCCAGCTTGACAGAGCAAGACTCTCTCAAAAAAAAAAAAAAAAGGAAGAAAGAAATGGTAAAAGCACTCCAATTAAAGGGTAGAGATTGAATAGTTTTTGTAAAAAAAAGTAATAATCTACTATTCACAGTATATAAGAAATACATTTTAAATACATAAATAGGTTAAAAATAAAGAACGAAAAAGGATACACTATGTAAGCTCTAGTCATGAGGAAACTGAAGTGGGGATGTTGTAACCGCCCAGTGGGCTCACGTTGCCCGCTGCCTACACAGCCGATTTATCAAGACAAGGAATTGCAGTAGAGAAAGCGTAATTTATGCAGAGTAGGCTGTAGGGGAGACTAGAGTTTTATATTATTCAAATCAGTCTCCCTGAAAACTCAGGGATCAGAGTTTTTAAGGATAATTCGGTGGGTAGGGTCAGTGGGTTGGGAGTGCGGATTGTTTGGTTTGGGGATGAAATCATAGGGAGTCCAAGCTATCCTCTTGCACTGAGTCAGTTCCTGGATGGGGGCCACAGGACTGGTGGGCACCTCCAGGCTGGGGACACCCAGTTGTCAGAAATGCAAAAACCTGAAAAGACATCTCAACAGACCAATCTTAGGTTCACAATGGTGATGTTACCTTCAAGAGTAACCAGGGAAGTTGCAATCTTATGACCTCTGGAATAATGGCTGGCAATATCGAGAATTCCAGCCCCTCTCATCCTTAACTTTGTGGCTGGTGACCTTTTATTTGTTTTGCAAGAACAGTTTCACTTTTGGCAAAGGCTATTATCTAAACCCTAAACTAAGTTCCTTCCCAAGGCTCGTTCGGCCTATACCCAGGAATGGGCAAGGACACTTTAGAGGTTAGAAGCAAGATGGAGTTGGTTAGGTCTGATATCTTTCACTGTCATAATTTCCTTAGTTATAATTTTGCAAAGGCAGTTTCAATGTTAGTATCAGAAAAAAATGGAATTTAGGAAAAGTAATATTGAAATAAGAGACGGGGCTCAGACACTGGACCAAATTGAGGACTAGCTAAAACAGGGACAGGGCAGAAGCACCTTTCCATCAGGCCTACCAGTGTGCCTGTCAGTTTACCATTGCCATGGCAACACCCAGAACTTACCACCCCTTTCCATGACAATGACTCAGCGAGCAGAAAGTTACGGCCCTTTTATTAAACATGTCTGCATAATCCGCCCCATCATTTGCATATAATTAAAAATAAACATAAATATGACTACAAAACTACCTCTAAACTGCTACCCTGGACACAGTGACTATGGGGCACCCCTCCCTGCCTCCCTGTCCTGCTCTGCAAGGAGCAGCCCCTTTGCTGCTACCATGCACTGCCGCTTCAATAAAAGTTGCTGTCTGATACCACCAGCTCACCATTCAGTTTTTTCCTGGACAAAGCCAAAAACTCTCCCTGACTAAGCCTCAGTTTTGGGGCTCGCCTGCCCTGCATCATCATCAGAAATGAAGATAAATGTAATGATAAAAGGAACAAAGAGGCTGGGCGTAGTGGCTCACGCCTGTAATCCCAGCACTTTGGGAGGCTGAGGCAGGTAGGTCACCTGAGGTCGGGAGTTTGAGACCAGCCTGACAAACGTGGAGAAACCTGTCTCTTCTAAAAATACAAACTTAGCCAGGCGTGGTGGCGCATGCCTGTAACCCCAGCTACTTGGGAGGCTGAGGCAGAAGAATCGCCTGAACCCGGGAGGTGGAGGTTTCAGTGAGCCGAGATCGCGCCACTGCATTCCAGCTTGGGCAACAAGAGTGAAACTCCGTCTCAAAAAAAAAAAAAAAAGGGAACAAAGAGATACTGCAATCCTAATTATGTATGCGCCTAATTACACAGCTTCAAATGCATGATGCAAAAGCTGACAAAATAGAGAGTTAGACAAATCCAGATTTAGAGTTGGAAATTTCAACAGTTCTCTCAGTAATAGATAGAAAAAGCAGACAGAAAATCAGTAAGATCTGAACAACACTATCAACAAGTTTGACCTAATTGAGATATATAGAAAACAACATTCAATAATAGCAGAATTCACTTTTATCCCGAATATATATCCTATTATAGGGCACATAGAATTTTTACTGGAATAGACCCTGTGCTGGGCCATGAAGCAAATTTCAATACACTTAATTAAAATTATACAGAGAATGTTTTCAGTCTGTAGTGGAATTAATTTGAAAATTGATAATTAAAAGATATCTTTAAAATTCCTACTTGGGGCCAGGCACGGTGGCTCACGCTTGTAATCCCAGCACTTTGGGAGCCCGAGGCGGGTGGATCATGAGGTCAGGAAATCGAGACCATCCTGGCTAATGTGGTGAAACTCCATCTGTACTAAAAATACAAAAAAAAAAAAAAAAAAAAATTAGCCTGGCGTGGTGCGGGCACCTGTAGTCCCAGCTACTTGGGATGCTGAGGCAGGAGAATGGCACGAACCTGGGAGGCGGAGCTTGCAGTGAGCCGAGATCACACCACTGCCCTCCAGCCTGGGCAACAGAGTGAGACTCCGTCTCAAAAAAAAAAAAAAAAAAAGAAAAAGAAAAACAAAACAAAATTCCTACTTGGAAAGAAAAACATATTGATAAATAAGCAATGAATAGAAATCACAAGGGAAATTAGAATTTTTTTTAACTGATTGAAAATGAGAATACAATATAGCAAAGTTTGTGGGATGCAGCCTAAGCAGCACTCAGAAGGAAAAAAATTAATCTAAGCTTTCCACCTCAAGAAGCTAGGAAAAGTGAGAGCACATTAACAATAGAAACAGAAAATAAAGTAACAGTGGAGATCAATGAAATATAAAATGGGTAAGTAATCCAAAACAAAAAACAGTGAAAATAAAATGCTGTTTCTTTGAGAGCAATAAAATATATAAGCCACTAGCTACACTGAAATAAAAAGAAAGAAAAAGACAAAAATTACCTGTATCGGGAATGAAAAAAGATGATATTGTTACAGATGCTATGGCATTTAAAGTATAAAAAGTAAAGATTATTAACAATTGTATGTCAATCAGTTTGACACTTGGATGAAAATGGTATGCCTATAAAATGGAGTATTGTAGAGCTATAAGCAAACGCGTTTTCAAAGATTTTATATTCTGGGAATATGCTTGTGATACGTAAAGATGAAAATCACATACAAACTCTGTATACTGTACTCTTTTATTTTAATGTATACATATTCATAAAGAGGACTAGTGGAAATTTGCCAAGATATTAAGAGCTGATTTTGGATAGTGGGATTCATTTTTTTCCCCTCATACTTTTCTGTAATCATGGGATTACAGTCCTAACATGGAAAAATATCTATTTTAAAAACAGAAAAAAATTATAAGGCATATTTTTAAGAATAGTCTTTGCCTGAGAAAATGAACCTTCAATGTTCAAAGAATAAATGGGACTTCTCTGGGCCTGTTTTATCATCTGTAAAATGGGCCTATGTTATGACCACAGAACAGTGCTTATCACTAAGTAAACAGTCAATAAATGACAGCCTTAAAATACAGAACACTCCCAGGACTGCAAACGAGGCAGTGCCCTCAGGTGAGTCAGGGGTCAGAGCCAGAAAGTGAAGGGAACTTTCAGAGAGGTCGAAGGCATATGGCAAGTTTCCAGTGGAGCCTGACCTCCAGAGGCCAGTAAAGGGTTTCTGGAATGGGGGAGGGTGTGTGACAGAAAGTGGGAATAGAAAAGGGGATGTCCTGGGTCCACAGAGACTCCAGTGAGGACACTGAGAGGGGACGTGGCTGTCTGCAGTTCCTTCTGGCCTCAGAGCAGATGATGATGGCGAATTTGTGAGGGTGCCTAGGGCTTGCCTTCCATTTCTGACAATGAAACTGAGAGAGGAACAGGTTACTCAGAGTGCACAAGTTCTTTCAGAACTCGGAAATATAACTGAAATATAACTTTATCTGGGTCTGGTGACTTGAACCAAGGTAGCGGGGCACCTGCTTCCTGTCTTCGTCACCTCGGTTGGTTTCCAGTGCCACATTAACTGTCCTCATTCCCAGCTTTAGCGTGTGTTCCCTTCCAGGGATCTTCTCCAAGCCATAGGTGTTCAGAGTTAATGCGGTTGGTATGAGGCTCAGGCATCGATATTAAAAAGTAAAAAAAATGATAACTCCCTGAGTGATTCTAATGTGCAGCCACACTTGAGAACCACGGGGTGTATCCCTGCTGGTTTTTGTGTGACCATAACAAACATGTAGCTTTTATTATTTTTCTGTCAACTCTAGCTCATCCCAGGCCTTTCCAACATTATTCACAGAAGTGTTTGGCACTTATTATATTCATCCTTGATTGATATATCCAAACTCCCACTTTCTGTTCAGGTTTTTTAAAATTATGAGATTGGAGAGCTGACTTGTAGCCACAATGGTCTCTTCAGATGCCTCTTTTCCCTTCATCAGAATAATCTGTGACTACACAGCATATACTTATTTTTCAGAGATCTGCATACACAGAAGCATCTTCGTATTTTCTCTCATCTTTTTGTAAGCTAATTTCATAAGGTTTGGAGTAGATGTTGATGCCTAACACCGTTTTCTATGTATATGATGCTTTGAACTGGAAGAAGGAAAAAGCTCCAACAGATTACTTCTCAAGAAGCCCAGAGCATCGGGCTCCACACCGAGCAAAGTCAGCAGCTCTTCTAATGTATAGATTCAGTGGTATTCCTATCAAACTACCAATGACATTCTTCACAGAACCAGAAAAAAAACTATTTTAAAACCCATATGGAACCAAAAAAAAGAGCCCCAATAGCTAAGGCAATCCTAAGCAAAAAGAACAATGCTGGAGACATCAGAGGCCTCACGCCACCTGACTTTGAACTATACTACAAGGCAACAGTAACCCAAACAGCATGGTACTGGCACAAAAAAAGGCACACAGACTGATGGAACAGAATAGAGAGCCCAGAAATGAAGCTGCACTCTATGGCCATCTGATCTCCAACAAACCTGGCAAAAACAAGCATGGGGAAAGGACTCCCTACTCAATAAATGGTGCTGGGATAACTGGCTAGCCATATGCAGAAAACTGAAGCTGGACCCCTTCCTTACACCACAAAAAATCAACTCAAGATGGAATAAAGACTTAAATATAAAACCCCAAACTATAAAAATCCTGGAAGACAACCTTGGCAATGCCATCCTGGACATAGGAATAGGCAAAGATTTCATAAGGAAGACACCAAAATCAATCACAACAAAAGCAAAAATTGACAAATGGGATTTAATCAAACTTAAGAGCCTCTGCAGGCAAAAGAAACTATCAACAGAGTGACAGACGACCTACAGAATGGGACAAAAATTTTGTAAACTATGCATCTGACAAAGGTCTCATATCTAGTATGTATCAGGAACTTAAACAAATTTGCAAGTATAAAATAAACAACCCCATTAAAAAATGGGCAAAAAACATAACACTTTTCACAAGAGTACACGTGGCCAAGAAGCGTATAAAAAAAGCTCATCACTCATCATTAGAGAAACGCAAATCAAAACCACAATGAGATACCATTTCACAACAGTCAGAATGGCTACTATTAAAAGTCAAAAATTGGCTGGGTGCGGTGGCTCTTGCCTGTAATCCCAGCACCTTGGAGGGCTGAGGCTGGTGGATTGCTTGAGCACGAGAGTTTGGTACCAGCCTGGGCAACGTGGAGAAACCTCATCCCTACAAATATAAAAAATCAGCCAGACACAAGCCTGTAGCCCCAGCTACTCACGAGGCTAAGGTGGGAGGATCGCTTGAGCCCAGGAGGCAGAGGTTGCAGTGAGCCGAGCTCACACCACTGCCCTCCAGCCTGGGCCAGAGTGAGACCCTGTCTCAAAAATAATAAAAGGTAACTAAATAAAAGTCAAAAAATAACACATTCTGGAGAGGTTGTGTAGAAGGGGACACTTATACACTGTTGGTGGGAGTGTAAATTAGTTGAACCATTGTGGAAAACAGTGTGGCGTTTCCTCAAACACCTAAAAACAGAAATACTATTCGACCTAGCAATCCCATTACTGGGTATATACCCAAAGGAATATAAATCGTTCTATCCTAAAGATACACGCATGCATGCGTTCACCGCAGGGCTCTTCCCAGCAGAAAAGACATGGAATCAACCTAAATGCCCATCAGTGGTAGACTGGATAAAGAAAATGTACATAGGCACCATGGGATACTATGCAGCCATGAAAAAAGAATGAGATCATGTCTTTTGCAGGGACAGGAATGAAGCTGGAGGTAATTATCCTTAGGAACCTAATGCAGGAATAGAAAAATAAAGACTGCATGTTCGTACTTATAAGCAGGAGCTAAAAGATAAGAACACACGGACACATTGAGGGGAACCACAGACACTGGGGCCTACCAGAGGGTAGAAGGTGGGAGGGAGAGGATCAGGAAAAATAACTAATGGGTACTAGACTTAATACCTGGGTGACGAAATTATCTGTATAACAAACCCCTGTGACACGAGTTTACCTGTATAACAAACCTGCACATGTACGCCTAAACTTAAAAGCTAAAAAAGAATCAGCAGTTCTGCAAGGGCAGGTGTTTTCCTTTCTCCTCTACAGCTTCAATGTGCTGGCTTTGCCCTCAGGCTGGCTCCCTTCTGGGTCCCAATGTGGCTACAGCAGTTTCAATCATCACATTCAGGCAAAATAATGTCCACAGGCAAAAAGTCTCCGGCAAGGTCTCCTTGGGAGTGAAGGAACTTTCCCCAGAAACACCCTCAGCAGAGTTCCCTCACGCCTCCTTTGCCAGGATGGAGTCCCACGGCCACTTCTAAAGCAATTACACCCGAGGTAACAGAGCTGGGATAACGTCCTACTTCCCTAAGCCACGAGGAGGGCGAAAGCAAAGCGACTCCTCAATATCCCAGCCAGGAAGAAGGAGGGATGCTGGAGAAGCAATCACCAGTGTCTGTCTTAGTTTCATCATTACTAGCATTTGAGTGCACACCTATGTTCACTACAGGCTCCTAACATTTCCCCTGGAATAATTCTTTCCCACTGGGTCAAAAGGAATCCCAGAGCAGCAGTTTTGTTACGTCTGGTAACCTAATGGGATGGCATTATCAGCAAGTCAAGAGTTAATCGGACTCTTAGCAAATAAGATACTCAGGAAGGTCTTTTACAGCCCAACTACTGCATCCCTACCGTGTCTTGTCTCTGTGTTTTCCTGTTGCAGATTCAGAACAGAAATCCATAGTCTTAATCTGATGAAGAAAAGTACAATATAACCCAACCATCATATTTTTGTCTTTTTTCATCAGTATTCACATACTCCTCATTTACTTTCCCTCTCAGGTCTAAGTTCCTTTTGTGTATTCTTGATGTATAGTAGTTTCCCACCTTTATTAGACCCGTTTCTTTTGAACAGTGTAATTTTTGTACCCTAGCAACAAGTAGCATCTCAGATTTTGACACTCATGTTTCTGGGCTAACATGTCAAACATGTTAACATGTCTAAGCGCTATGTATGACCTGGTACCTCGCATATACACATCTGAAGCTGTGTCATTACTGGGTCCCCTACTTTCCTTCTATTCCAGAGCTTATTTTTCAGATCTCCCCCCTCATCTTCCTTTTAAACGAACACAGCATCATCCACATTTTCTCTGGCCTCTTCATAAGCTACTTTCATAAAGTTTAGAGTATATGTTGATGCCCAGCACTTTATTTCCAACAATAAGGCCTTCTGACAGGTTTGCTAGCTTGCAGGAGTTCTTGGACAAAGCAGTGCTCTAAATATTTATTTTAAAATAATCCTTACAACAACCCTCTAAACTACGTGTTAATTTTTATATATGAAAAAACTGAAGCTCAGATATTAAGTAACTTGTTCAAAGTCACCCCGAACAAAGCCAGGCTTGACTCCAAAGTCCAGCTGTTCTTGTGGTTTTCTGAACTCTGAGGACTGAAGAACAGTATCAATCAAAATGTAGATGTGTTAAAATTATCAGACTTAAAAAAAATGTTACTGAGAAACACTGGGGGAGAGTGGCACCCTAACTAATGGAACCCATGTGAGTGATGCCCAGGGAAAACCATGTGATAAGGAAGAAGGACGTACGGGGAACCACGCTCCAGCATGCAGGGAAAAAGAAAAACTATCTTATCTGGCAGACAACTGAGCATTGGCCAACTTCCTGTATGTTCCAACAAGAATTTTGAGGGTCTCGCTCTGCTACGGCTTGTCCCAGTTCCCCTCTAGGTTCTGCTGCCTCCTTTTATTATTTAACTACAGCCAAGTTTCTCCCACTTCACTGTAAGACTTCCCTTACATCCAATAAGCTTCAAGAACATGTGTAGAAAATAAAAGGTATCAAATAATGTTTGAATGTATAATTACCACATTCTAAAACCAGCCAGACTCTTGGCCTAAGACTTCTAACAACAAACCAATTCCAGAGCCAAGTTAGAAAATTTGTTTACCCAACTCCTTTTTTATTGGTTGACTCACATGAAAGAGATGGGCATTTCCTTTCCCCAAATGGGAATTTACTATGCCTACTCCCTATTTCTTGAAAGCTGTCATTTTGAAAAAGAGGAATATGAAAAATATTAAAAGACAAACATCTGACATCACTGTCGAAAACTACAAATAATGTAGTAAGTGAAATTGGTTTTCACATTTTAGTACTGGCTTAAACTCTTGATATTTAAGAATTAGGTGTTTCTCACTTAGTTTTATCCATGATCTCTTTCAGAAGTCAACTGTCTCCTGTGTAAAAAGGCTCATAGAAGCCGCTGCCTTGTGAAGAAAGCACACCAACTGGCGGGGGTCAGGGTAAACCAGGAGTCACACCCAACCACCAACTGCTCACGCCCAGGAACCCCACCCTACCCTGGCCACAAAAACTGTGCCTAGACTCCAGCACAGCCTGCAGCTGTGTTTCAATTACAGCTGTGTTTGTAATTATGGCTCATGTGCCCCACCCCAATCACTCCATTTGGCTAACAAGTGACCATATTACAACACACAAATGGAAAAAAAAGCGGAATGCTCGCAAAAGTTACAAATAAAAACGATATGAAGGCATATTAAATTTTGGCTGATACTTCTCTTTGATTTTGCTAAACCACAGCAGAGTAAAGGCTGGCCCAATGTTGAATTTTACTGAAGAGTATCATAAACTGAAGAAAGAAAAAAAGACAAAAACAGTAGTGAAATAAAGAATAGGCAAATATACCAGAACTATGAATGGAAGGCATTTTAGAGAATTATTCTACAATAGATGAAGTTTTAATTTCTTTTCACATTAAACATTGTTTACCACAATCAGCTAACAAATTACTGTAACATTGGTCACGATGACTTCATAAAACTAAAGATAGATGTTATGAGGAAACTTCATTTAATGTGAATGGTAGTATTAGATACTGTATTTTTTCATGGCAAAATACAACTTATCTGGAAGAGAAAGCAAATAGTTCAGATCAGGGAGACATGCTAAGGTTTTAATAAAGAAAAGCTTGGCCTTGTCCGAACACTTAACAAAGTTCAGGACAATTTAGATAAAAGAGATGAGTGAGACACCAGCGTTAGGCAGGGACATAGGCTCATCATTCAGGCTTTATGTACATTACTGGATCTATGCAGCTCTCACCTTTAGATAAGCAAGCTGTATTTTTGGCAGAGGGATCTTCAAAAGTAGCCTTGGATATGAGGAATCGTATTTTAACCACCAGGCAGTCCAAGGAATTATTTTTAAAGGGGCAGCTGAGTATTTTCACGTATATACTATTAAGGCATCTAAATTTTTGGTGTTTTCAGTATATACTTTTACTGCTACTTTTTATTATTTTTCATGTTGTACAACTATGATATTAGGTATTAAGCGACATCATTCTTTCTCTACTAGTGAACCAGTTTATCTCACTTAGCAAACTCTAAATTGATTGAAATATATAATCTAAGAACACACAGAAAAATATACTGAAAAACCAATAGAGATTTTTAACCATCATAAAAACTCAATCTTAATTAACTGATAGTCTTTAACTTAAAAAAAGAGTAATTAGAATGAAAATAGGTATTAAAAATAATTACCAGTAGTTTGTTTTACAAAAGAATAGAGCCATAAATTGTTTTAATTGCCCAATTAAGCAACTACCAGATTCTTTAGTCAACACTAACAGAATTCACATTTCAGCTAGTCAACAAAGCATATATTTAACATCTCTTGAATATAACATTTTAGTGATAACAGAGACTACATAATTCTATCTGTTGTTGTGACTGTATACAAATTAACCAGGTTAAATATCAAAGATACATTGGGAATACTCCCCAAACCAACAACAGAATATTAATTAAATGAATTTTAAAAGCTTAAGAAATAAAAGTAGAAAACATGAATGAGACAGTGCTTAAACAATTATTGACCTAATCAAGACCTTTAAAATTACCACCAAAATGCACTGATTTTTTTTTTATTTAGTTTACAGGAAGAATCTGTAAGTACAGGTTGCAGAAAGAAAATGTTTAGTGCTATTTACATTCGTTTTAAAACTCTGCTCTATACAAATTTAATTCTGATCAGTATGAACAGTATTCTCGTAGATCTACTGCATATAAAGCCTTTTCATCAAAGCATTAACAATGAATAAAATAACCTGATTACATTTAAACAACGCTGACCATTTGAAACCATTTACATTTAATGTTTTTAGGGGCTGTTGACACTTAGTAAGTACAGAATGTAATGTCAGCCTGCAATTTCATTTTTATAAAGGCTAAACTTATTTATATGGAATATTGTTCTATATACTACAAGCCAATCTATATTTTAAGTCCTATAGTTAGGTATTTTATAAGTCTTTTATTAAATATATTCTACACATATTTGTAATTTCACCCAGGAAGAATTTCTTCCCAGTGAAAAAATATAAAATCTTTCATATTTTTACAGGTTTAGATGAAACTAGCTCATGCTTTAGTGCTGTGCAAATTGTTTTTAGCATATCAATCTTTAAATTATTGGTATGAAATAAAAGAAAAAGTGGCATTCTTAATTGTGTATGCCATAAAAACCAGCTTTTGACTTTAATACAATTGCAAGCACTAATATCAAATGCAAACTATATAAAGAAACAAAATTAGTACTATGGAGGTTTTTTTTTAAATTTTAAGAATTCATCTGAACTCTCTAAGGAGTAAGAATGACACTGGATGTAGTACAAATTAATGATAATTATGGAAAATTTCAATTCACTGATATTCAGATACATAAAATTGATCAATGAGGTTTTCTAATATTTCTGCACAATAATGAAAGCCGATGAGTACTGGAATGACCCTCCCACATTAAGGCTAGGAGACGCACTCTCACCCCTTCTTGTGCTGTCTAAACAAGCACTCAGTTACTGTAGGACTCAAGAGTGCATGTCTTAAAGGAAAAAAAATCAGTTTCATCAGCCCTCTACTGAGTGCTTTAAACAGGCACATTTTGTTTTTTCATTTGTTGCAGTGAAAATAGTCACACTCAGTTTAGTATTCTGTGCCAGTGCAGCCACCACGGCTGACTTTGGTAGAATTCACCCAACATTTTTGTTTCTTTTCCATTTTTTCCTCTCAAGTTGGCCCAGTAATTAACTTCATTAATTGCTGAGTGTCTTCCAGTGTGGAATTGTATATATAAGTATTTCTAGGTACCATAAACTGTTATAAATTCTGCTGATGAGGAAAATAATGCCAATCCTTTTAGTGCAAATTGTATTTGGAACACTTGATTTATTAGTTCTGATGATGAAAATTTTGTGGCAGCAAAATGGTTTCTGCTACGAAAGATAACTTCTTAACTTTTCCCCTGGAGATTGACATTCAAAAACCATTATGTTTTAAAACGGCTCAACATAAAAATACGAGAAATAAAAAATCAGAGTGAAAAATGTTCTTGGTTCTTTTTACTTTCATGAGAAAAGATGACAGTGTTCATGTGGTAATTCAGTTCCATGGGTTTACAGGCAGACTGTTCTGAACGGTTTCTGAAGCAATGTCGGGTCTTTTCTGCCCCAGCAGCATGAAAGACAAAGACTATATCACATCACACTAGGCAGACAGCGTTTACAGGATTACACAACAATTACTCTCTCCAGTCTTCTCACGATTCCTCTGACCTAGGGAAAATGAAGAAGGGCCTCGTTGATAAAAATTCTAGAACTGGAGGGGAAAAGGGGCTAGGCAATCAAGTCTAGGAAGAAGTAGTTTTGGGTTTTTAAATATGTTTGCATTTTTCAAAATTAAGAAGCCGGAATAAATGTTCTTTTAATTTTAGCATGTTTCAAAAATGTCTGGTTATTTGTTTGACAATCTCTATTCATAAACTATGCAAACTTCCTCTCCCTCAGAATTTCCAAGAAAAACCCAGCATTTCTGAATGCCTGTCTTTGTGCCTCAACTGAGACACTTTTCCAGCGCATGGCTTACCTTGAGAGTTTGGCTCTGGCAATGTCTCTCTGGCCACCAAATGCATCACTGTTGTTTTGCCAAAAGGAAGTTTTAATGCTACGTGAAAAGCAAAAGACGATTAGTCACACATATATCGACCTATTAAAATCACTATCCAGATTTAAAACCATTTTAAAAATTGATTACTTTTTTTGACTTCTTTAACAGATTGAACTTCTTAACTCAGAGTACCTTCACAAAATTAGATTAATATTATCAGAAATAACATTTAAAATTAAAAAATTTTTTGCAGTTATATAGCCATTTGCTTGACACATTTATCCATATTATTTAAGAAATGATAAAAGAAAAAATATGTAATTGGCTAATATCAGAGGCTACCTTTAGAGGAGAAAGGATTAAATTTTTTTAAAAAAATACTTTCTATATTAGGTTAAAGTTTAGATTAAGAGATACTCATTTCTAAATCTAATTACCTGTCAATTGTCTAATAAAATTACTGCACTGAACAGGCTACTATGATGAAGAAATGCAAGAAACAAACTTGATTTTAAACATTTATTCTCATCCCTGTATTCGTCCATTAGAAAAGAATTTTCTTAAAAAGATTAGGTTAAAATAATCACTGTCTTGGCGTTATCAATAATCACTGTTTCCTAATCAAGTCTTTATAACATGTTTTCACTCATAAATTTAATAAATTTTATCATGAAATATTTCAGGCATAGAATACACACCCATGTCCACTAAGGCAAATACAAACACTGAGTTTCATGGTAAATCCCTTTGTTACTCTGGGTATAAAATTAGAAGCAGCTGGTATATTTAGCTTCTAGAACTGTTTCTATAGTTGTCATGTTTTAGTTCTGACACCTCAAATTACCCTGTCTTCAAAAACTACAAACTGAAGTAAGGCCAAAGATCATTACTTAGCAATAATGACCCTCCAGCTCCGTTTTAAAACTTGCTCTATAGGATGATGGTTACCATGCAGATTTTAAAAAGAATCCTAATTATCTTCAACACTGGTACTATTTCATATGTTTAAGGTGAGTTCCCATCTTATTTAAAGTTGGCCAGCCATTATTTGGTCTACACTTTCAACCTCTGATGTTCAAATGAAGCACGATGGCCCATAAATACATAACGAAAAAAAGGAGGCTTTTAGAATAACTTCCTAGGCCTGACTTAAATTAAAATGTAAATACGACTTTATGTTATGAAAAATTTCACTAAATCTTTGGGAAAGCCTGATCAACACTTCAAACCTTGAACTGAACTTAAAATGCACACATACCAGGCTGTATATCATTCTCATACCTTCAAACCTTGAACTGAACTTAAAATGTGCACCTCCCAGGCTGTGTATCACTCTCACACCCGTCTTCCGGGCTCTAGTAAGACAGACCTGGATTAAAAATTTTCATCTCTGCTGCTTCCAACTGTGTAACTCTCAGGAAGTTACTTACCCTCTAAGCTTCTGTTTCCTCAACTAAACCGGAGATACTAATTCCATTACATGCCCTTTGTAGCTGTGTCCATTAAATCAAACAATCCAAGCAAAGTGCTTTGCCCAGAGCTTGGCACAAAGAAAGCATTCAGTATATACTACCATCACCATTTTGAGATAGCAAGGAAAATGAATCTGAGAAAAAAGGTAGGTGAACTGAGATATAAATGTGAAAAAACGTCAGACAGGCCTGGAAAGTTCCCGAGAGGCTTACCATTTGAAGTTACAAATGTAATGTGTGGGAGCTATTATTTTTTCTTCTTCATCTGAATTTTAACTAGAAATAGTAGGTATTGATGTTAATAACATTTAAAAATGTGAAAGAAGAGGAATGCCAGAATCTAAAATGCGTTCTCTTCCTTTCACTGTGGACGCTTCTGCTTTCTCCTATGACACAGTACAATATCCAGAATAGAGGTTTGCAACCTTTAGAGTACATAAAAATCACCCAGGAATTCAATTCTGTAGTAAAATCAGGAGACGCAGGTTGGGGAGAGAGGGCATGCAGAAATCTGTATTTTAAAATAGGTATCCTAGATGAGCCTCATGCTCATTATTTCAGAACCACATTTTGGGAAATGCTAATCTGGGCCATACTGAATGCCAAAGCTTTAGCTGATCATCTTCTTCACCCTCTGATTAACAAGGCTGCTGTCACACTTTTCCTTTAATGAAATTAAACTCTGTATGACTATATAAAGGTTCTAGTTCAAAAAGGGGGATTCAGGGCTATGTTTTAAGACATTTGATAACTGAATATTTCAACCTGAAACTTAACTGAACCAGAAAATTTCAAGAATGGCAGAGAACGCCCTGGGTTCCTACTTTCACTGTCCACATAATGGCTGAATTCCACCCATGGCTGTATACCCACTACTTCGTGGTCATCCACTGCTTGACCACCACCTATAACAAAGATCTCACTAACTTTCCCTGGCAGTCTAGTCTTTCTTTAGGTAGTTCAATGTGTTCACATATTCTTTCCTATATTGAATAGAAAACTGTCTTTTATTTCCAGTTATTGATTCTAAGTCTAATTCATACAGGGCTACACAGAGCAAGTTCTAGGGCCACACAAAGCTTTCTTCCACACAGGCCACTCAAATATTTAAAGATGGTTGCATTTCCCTGTGCACTATCTTCTTTATTATTCACATTGAAGAACACAGGGATGCTAAAAATAAAAACTGAGACCCAAAAGACAAACAGTTGATTATCGTTATCCAAACTTGCTCAAACATCCAGTTATAATTATTAATGCGGAGGTCCAGGTCATGCTTCTACGCTGGAGATAGTTTATTGTTTTTGAAAAGAAGGACAGCAATACAGAATGACAATAATAATTATATAAGTCAATCTGTTAATTATTCTAAAACAATTTCAAAAAAATACTGGTAAAAAATTATACTTTAGTGGGAATGAATCAATAATTTTGATTTTTAACAGAAATTCTATGAGCTTTAATATGAAGTTCAAACTCTGAGTTAACAACAGAAAAGATAATTAAGGAATGGAGTTGGTGGGAAATTGCTCACATAGATCAATACTCAAAAGGGAAATGGAGTATTTCAAGGTTCACTCATATAATCAACAGATTAAATTCAACCATCATTTACCAATTTTTAATTCACGTAAGATCTTGTATGAGCCATAATTTTAAAAAGACCAGAACATGGTCCCATCCTTAATGAATGTACAACATAGCCCGGGAGCTAATAGTCAATTCTTACAGAAAGAGCATTAAGAGTTGGTCCACCTATTTATACAAAAGCTATAAAAAAAGCTACAAATCAAAAAAGCTCCATTTTAAAGTGCCAGATATCTTAGTAGATAGAAGCATTTTTTAGACCAGTTATAAAACTACTAGTGAAACTCAGTGTGAGATTATAGCCTGAAATATTTTACTCATTTGACATTGTCATAAAATCATTTGCATTCATCTACTTTAGCCCTTATTGCCCAGGATTTTTACCAGTTGCTCATGTAATACTAGAGCAACCTGAAGGGAGAGCTTCTGTCTTATTCAATCCTGTATTCCCAAGTGCTCAGCACAGTGCTGGCACATAAGAATTTAATAAATACATGCTAAATGAATGAATGCAAACATTCTACCTTTAAGGAAAAACAGATTAAATATTAGGTTTAGAGGAAAAAGTCAGACTATATTTAATGAAATATATATTTAGATCGTTTAATTTGCCTATACATTTCCAATTATCTGAATATATTTGAAATATCTATTTTCAAAACTAAACAAATCCTGTTGATGGTAGAAAATGTACCCCATAAGGGGGCACTATTGAGCTACATTTCTCCAATCATATATAAAGAATAATAATAGCTAACAATTAAGGTGTTTACTATGTGCCATGCATGTAAGCACTTTGAATATATAAAGTAATTTACCCTTTTTAACCTCTGAGGTGGGCACTATTGTAATTCCATTTTACTGATGAGGAAACTGGAACACAGGTTGGTTAAGTCACTTGCCCAAGGTTTACACAGCCAGTAAGTAGTGCAGCTAATACAACTTAGTCTAGTTTCAAAATCTTTTCTTTCAACTATTACGCTAAAATGCTGCTCTAATGTCAGTCACTTACTTTATTCTCACATGATTAGCAACTATATCAGGTAGGAACACCTGAAAACATCCCTTCATATATTTAAAAACTATCATAAATTTTTCCTAGTTTGTGTGTCCAGTCTTAAGTTTAAAATACTATATCTTAATTACAGTATTTGGAAATATAATAACATTACATGTAAAAAATAGTAGGTATAGAATTCTATCTATACTGGGATAGAGTTTATTTCACAAGGTAGTAGATACTTATTACAGTCCTAAAATTAAATTTAACAGAATACACAATGTGAAGGAGTATGCATACCAGAAGTAGGCAGAATTCATAGTTTGAATTTCTTTTTTTTTAGAAAATTCAAAGACATTAGCATTTAAAACAAACAAATCATGCTACCATGAGACAGACATGAAATCCCATTACAAAGGTGGCTGTTACCTCCTAATGTGACATTTCCATGTAGAAATCGTCCTTGATAAATAAGTCGTAGAATATTTGGACTGCTGACCTGCTCTTCTTCCCAGTCTGAAAAGAATCCAGTGAACTGGTTAGGTATATTCTAACACGTAATTAACGTACTACTATATTGTTTTAAAAATTCAGATTCAAATCAGTTAGAGTACAAAGAAAGCCCTTGGAGCTTCCTACTATTAGAAACAGGCACTATTCATATATTCACCGCAACCCTGGTTCTTGCTTATTCTTCTTAAGTAGCAAGAGCTGCAAAAAGACTCATTTTGCTTCTTAAAGAATACTAAAATGTACCAAATCGTAGTCCCCAAGTTTAAAGTTAATACAAATGAGTTGGGAAAGACCTACCGAGTAAAAACAAATACCATTTTAAAATTAATTTCAACTACCAGTAATTAACAGATAGTATTATAATGTTCCAATATTTGTATCTGTTATAATGTACATTTAAGGCTAGAAAACAGCAGGTTTAACAAATATCTAAAAAACAGTTAATATATTGATATTAAGAATAACAAAAAAACTGTGTTTACTTTTGGATAATGTTGATTTATTATCTTATTTTCTATCTGAAGTCAGTTAGTAAACATTAGAGAAGATACAACTTTAGTTCACCTCACCCAAAAGGAAGACTTGGAAGAAACTGAAAAACTAATATATATTAGGAGGTACTGTACACACATGAAAGCTTAGAAAAGTGTACACACAAAGAAAATCAAAAGACAAACTGGTAG
This sequence comes from Trachypithecus francoisi, assembly GCF_009764315.1. Lineage (NCBI taxonomy): Eukaryota > Metazoa > Chordata > Mammalia > Primates > Cercopithecidae > Trachypithecus > Trachypithecus francoisi. The sequence continues at coordinate 13,575,175 of NW_022681433.1, read as the reverse complement.
GTAGAATGGGTAAAAGATTATTTAACTTCAGCCTATAATTTATATAATAGTAAAAGATGGAAGCTACTCCATTAAAATAAAGGTTTAAGGACACGAGTGTTATGATAGGGTAAAGAGTTAGTAAATTTTCATGAGCTTGTAGATGTAACAATTTAAGCCTTGAGTTTATTAATGATCTGAGAATTCCTTTGTCTTTTTTGTCAACAATTCTCAAGTGTTTGTTTCCTATAGAAAGAGATAATGGGCAACACACAAAAAAAATAGTTTAAAGTATTCTGAAAGAGTGACAGAAGAGAAAGGAAGTAATTACAGATTTTTCTTTTGCCCTTTTTAGGACTATTCAAAATGATGAATATGAATTTGATAAAACCACTGCCTATAAGTGACTTAGGCACAGCTGAAAGGAGCAGAGGAGAAAGAAATCCCAGTCATTTCCTGCCCCCGACCCATGCCTTTAGTCTCTTCCCTCTTCTCCCTCCTGCAAGGTTTTGTTGCCTTCTGATCCCGTTACTCCCAGGTCTCTCCTATTCCAGAAGTAAGATCAAATAAGTCTCTAACACTATAGTACAAATTGTTTTGAATTCATCACTTCCAAAATTATTGTTTAATAGAATACTACTGGTCAAGATGGAAGTGCTCCATAGACACAAAGGTAAATTACAGTAATTGTTTAATTCACAGGAAACAAACACTAATATTCTAAAAATACTTGAAATTTTTTTTTTTGAGGTGCAGAAACCTGAAGTCCCATGTTTCATTATCTTATACAGAGTGTCATGATTTCCACGTACTTCACCGGTGTAATATGCTATCTCCCTTCCCCTCTCAAAGGATCTAAAATTTAGAGAAACCTTAGAATATAGCTTAAATGAAGAATTTCAGGTGTTATTAACATATCCTAAGTTTAATAGATTTTTTTGAACCTTTGACCCAATAACAGCTATGTGTCTGACTATTCCACCTGTTAGTAATATTTCCACTAAATAGCATAAGGGTATGCTAAGGAAAACTAATTCCTTCAACAAGTACAGTGCATTAAGTATTTTCTTCTATTGATTTAATATTTGCCACACATTTGTTATTAGCATCAATAAGTAATTTGCTGATTTTTAGTACATTATATGATACAATACAGACTTACAATTTTAATTTAAATATTTTATGTAAAATAAAAATTAAAGTACTTCTCTATTCTTTGCAGTGTCTAAAACTGCTGAGTAGATTTGGCAACTTGAGGAAATACTGGGAATCAAAATCATTTTTTTGAAAATAAAGGAACATCCACTGATACAATCAATTTTCAGTACTGGTAGATGGTTTGTTCATTTGGGATACTATTTATGGCAAAGACCTATACTTGAATTTAAACTAATTTTAATATCTAAGTAAGTAATTATGAAAGTAAAAGTGTTTCTTTTACCTTAAGTTATGATACTGCCCAAATAAATTTCAGAGTGACTACCCTTCTTCTGCCTTGTGTTATCTCATCTATAATATCCATATATCAAGAGCTATTACTATGACCCCCCCCCAAAAAAAATCTCATAAGGGTAATCTTTTTGTATCACACTTAGAATAACATCATTGTTGGGTATTTAAAAATGCTTTTCATACTGATAGTCATCTCTTTCCGCCTGGCTATAAAGAATAGCCAATATTCTTAGAGCCCAAATTTAGTCTTCTTTAGCTTTTCCGAAATGCCTTCTTAGCTATGACCTTTATAGCTTCAGTATCTCCCTGATTTAGAAATCAGCCGCTTGGTTACTAATGCGAAGAAAGATCCAGCAGTTGAAAGTATTTGTCTAAATCAGTATTTCTTAAATTTAGGCCTATGAATCCACAAAGACATGTCCTTAGGGTCTAAAAGTCCTCTTCAAGAAGTTTTAAAATGTATTTTCATTTTAATGAAAATCTGGAAAATCTGTATTTTCATTTTAATAAAATCTGGAGGAGACCGTCTAGATGATTTAAATAGTCATTTTATAACCAAGTGCAGCCTGGGGTTTTCAGTACTCACGTGTGCATTAAATTTATGATTGTACTGGTGCCAAAGAGGCTAATGAGATAAGAACAGAGGTTCACTTAACAGGTAAATGATGCATTCTATCTAAGAGAAAACTGAGTAACAATTTGTTATACTGTATCAGTAAAGGTTTTATGGTGACTCTACAGATAACTTGATCATCAAACACTATGTAGGAACATAGGCATGGCAAATTAAACAGTATTCATGGGGTAAGCAGTGAGTTGGCTTTGGCAAAAATACATCATCTAGCACATTAATGTTGTTAATTTGAACATTATTGGTTTGAGAGTTATATTTGCATTTTCTGAATCAACCTTTTTTAGTTTTATGATTATACATATGAGTTAACAAGAATAAAGAGTTTTAACTGGGTTTATGTTTCTATATTTTAAAATACTCATTATAATAAAAATAATTTAAGTCAGCAACTAGAGATCTACAAGAATTATCTTTCTCTAGAAAAGTTCCATATATTATTTAAGGCTGAGAAACACTGATCTAATTGACTCATTTTGTACATATACTATGTTCTTTGTCAAAACAAGTCTTGTCCTTTAAAAGTTCAAATTGCTTCTGCTAAAAAAATTAAGCGAAATCAGCCGAAAACAATTAGTATCACTATGCTACATGACATAAGGATCAAGATGACACTGGGGAAGTTCAAAGGAAGAAAATGAACCAACAATTCCCTTGAGGGAGGTAATTTTTTTCTTTTTTTTTTTTTTGAGACGGAGTCTCGCTCTGTCACCCAGGCGGGAGTGCAGATGCATAATCTCAGCTCACTGGAAGCTCTGTCTCTCAGGTTCAAGAGATTCTTCTGCCTCAGCCTCCCGAGTAGCTTGGATTACAGGGGTGTACCACCACGCCCAGCTAAATTTTGTAATTTTAGTAGAGACTGGGTTTCACCATGTTGGCCAGGCTGGTCTTGAACTCCCTGACCTCAAGTGATCTGCCTGCCTCAGCCTCCCAAAGTGCTGGGATTATAGACCTGAGCCACCACACCCAGCCCACAGTCTTATTATATTTAAAAAAAAAAAAAATCAGAGAAAGGAAGAAATACCAAACACATTTTCCAAGATTGTTATGGTTACTGGCTTGAAAATGGAAAGCACAGACAGATATTAATCATCTTGACCTTATAGTAGTTCAGAGAACACAAGAACTGACATGAATTAGAAGTTAATTTTGTTTCAAACTTAATTTTAAATAGGCTATCTAGAGAAGACCATAGAGAATGTATTATCTGTTAAAAATGTTGCTCTTTCCTCTTACTTTGTGTTTTGGTAAAAATAGGTTTACTTATATGAAGGTGTGTGTATATTCAGTATTTTGTGTGTGGTTTTTTTTTTTTTTCTTTTCTTTCTCTCTTTTTTTTTTTTTTTTTTTGAGACAAGGTCTTGCTCTGTCGTTCAGGCAGGAATGTAGTGGTGTGATAACTGCTCATGGCATCCTCAAACTCCTGGCCACAAGTGATCCTCCTGCCTCAGCCTCCCAAGTAGCTGGGACTACAGGCATGTGCCACCATGCCTGGCTAATTTTTAAATTTTTAGTAGGGATGACATCTTGCTATGTTACACAGGCTGGTCGGTCTCAAACTCCTAGCTTCAAGCAATCCTCCTGCCTTGGCCTCCAAAAGTGCTGGGATTACAGGTAAAAACCACCATTCCTGGCTGCATTTTTCTTTATTAAAAATATTTTTTGGCCAGGCACGGTGGCTCCCGTCTGTAATCCCAGCACGTTGGGAGGCCGAGGTGGGCAGATCACAAGGTCAAGATATCGAGACCATCCTGACCAACACGGTGAAACCCCGTTTCTATGAAAAATACAAAAATTAGATGGGTGTGGTGGCACGTACCTGTAGTCCCTGCTACTCAGGAGGCTGAGGTAGGGGAATCACTTGAGTCCGGGAGGCAGAGGTTGCAGTGAGCTGAGATCGCGCCACTGCACTCCAGCCTGGCGAAAGAGCGAGACTCCATCTCAAAAAAAAAAAAAATTTTTTTTTTCACTTACATTAAAACAGTTCTAAGGCAAAAGGAGCCATTGCATCCTGGGCTCCTTTACCATCTGGGAATGAGACTGCTGAAGAGCAAGATAAGGAAGGATACAATGATCTTCTACATCTGAGACTTACACTCCCAATTTTTGGTTGTTCTTTTAAATGTTATATGTTTATAACAGTTTCAAAATGTTTGTGAGACAAGGTACGGCATAAAGAATCAACATTATTCATACTCAAGGAAAAAATAGCACTTACCCATTGGCCAATTGTCATATACATGCTTTGCAATGTCAGAAGCAGAATCATTAGGAAAAAACAGGAACTCTTTTGTTTTTCCGCTTACCAAAATGAGGCGTAAATTTATCTGTAAGAAGACAATGATTCTTTTAACATAAACCTAAAAATCTTTTAAGTAAAAAAGAAGACTCAAAGGCTTTTCATTTCAATCACATCCTAAATTATTACCAATGCCATATTATGGTTTTTATTTAAATTCTATAAAACTTTTTTAAAAAGAATGGGAATTTGATATTTGATTTTACTGCCTATTATTTAAGGGGTGTGTGTGTGTGTGTGTGTGTCAGATATATTTGCCAAAATAAATGAATGCAGGAAAAAAAATTCATTATGCTTTTAAATTTAATTACTCCAACAATGTTCAGAATTGAACTTTTGCAAGTTATCACTATTATTATATACATTTTTACCCAAAAATTAATTAAAATGTTGGCACTGAAGATCTCATCACTAAACAGAAAAAAAAAATTAGTTGATACTCTACTTCTTAAGAAATATAATTAAAAGAAAAACTATATACAAGTTTTTATCCTATGAAAATTATTAAAACCTAGACAAATTAACAAGAAACTATATATATTTTTTTGAGAGAGTCTCCGCTCTGTCACCCAGGCTAGAGTGTAGTGGCACAATCTTGGCTCACTGCAACCTCTGCCTCCCGAGCTCAATCAATTCTCCTGCCTCAGCCTCCCAAATAGCTGGGATTACAGATGCCCACCACCACGCCTGGCTAATTTTTGTGTTAGTAGAGATGAAGTTTCACCATGTTGGCCAGGCTGGTCTTGAACTCCTGACCTCAAGTGATTTGCCCACTTTAGCCTCTCAAAGTACTGGGATTACAGGTGTGAGTCATCGTGCCTGGCCAAGAAACTTTAATTTTAAAAAACTTTATCATGGTTGTAGAAGGAATCAATAATAGTAGCTCTTTTAGTCCCAACTGCATGACCATATATTTTTTAGGTGTAGTAAGTTAGGACACATGGGACAAAGGATATAAATTCACCTTCAGTGATAACCCTAAGAGAATTAAAGTGTTTGAGATCTACTGGCTTCACATTTCCAAGTCAATATATATTTGCTTATACCATTGTTAATATATTTCACAAATGTTTAATTTTTATCTGTTGTAATTAATTTAATGTTTTTTTTTTTTAAAAACACCTTATCTATGTATTCCCCTGTAAGTCACAGAAATACAAGTGTTGTTTCTATTACTCCTGGCCTTTGTTAAAAGAGTAAGTAAGATCTTACTAAAAGTTGGGTCCAGTCCAGAGCTGTGCCCTGGGATAAGGCAATCTAGCCTAGTTTCTTTATATGTAAAGACCAGGGAATCTCATTGTACCAGTCTGAACTGTGCCAGGTCCCAGGTTACCCAAGCTCTCCTTTTTAGTTACAAATTTTTTTCTTATTAAAAATACCAGAAAATCTTTAAGATGTCAGAGTCTACAATAATAAATAAATTGGTGCCTATTACAGCAGTCACTGATTTACTATATTCACTTACCACCATGGCTAGTGTCACTTCCAGCACCTCACCAATTTGAAAATTATTTGAAAATTTTGTTGAAAGTTATAAAATATCTCCCCTATAAAAATGCATATACACAATTCTAGATTCAATGTAACGCAAATGAATTTCATATTAGATGGAGTGGAAGTAGATTTCATATTCTATCTACATATTTCAAAGTTTTTTAAAAGATAAAATAATCTATGTTCCAGGTGAAAAGCCCTTTCAATATGCCCAATAAGAATTTCTTGCTGCTTTTTCTAATTAGAATGAAGTTATACCAAATAGCTGAATACAGGAAGAGATCTGATAAAAACATGTTGCTGTAAAGAAGTGATCCAAAAACTCTTGAGTTCCACTTGAATGAGTTCAAGTAGTAGTCCGCAAGAATGATTACGCTCTACGAAAGTAACACCTTATTTATTTCCTGTAGCAAATCGGTAATGAGCAATGCTTCAAGCAAGGAACCTAACATCTATGCAACACAATGTGAATTTTAGTCGTCATAGATACATTACTACTCACGGCTTTCTCTTAATGTATGAATAACAAATACATATTACCCTATGAACTTACATGGAATATTTAAGGTTCTTCAGTCATTAATGTCCAAGAAATTCTGCCCCTAATAGTTCAGCCACTTGTATTTAACTAGAAAAAATATACTTAAATTCAAGCTTCCTAATTAAGAGTAATACAAATTATGTGAACTTACTACTTCTTAAAATTTTTTAAGCGTAAAATTAATTTCCATTGGGTTTTTACTCAAATTATATTTAAAAATGATGAAAGGAAATAGTCTTTAGGATCTGTAAAGGTGATACCAAAGCCTACTTTTGATTTTCCCTGATGTCTATCAATATGGAAATGAGAAAACAAATGATAGTATATCCTTACAATGGAATTCCATGCAGCGTTAAACGACATGAGATAAAGACCTGTATGATCTGACATGAAAAGACAGCCACAACATATTAAGTGAGAGAAAGCAGCCAGGTATAAAACAGTATTGTGGGAACAAAAGAACACATGCCTATTTGCTATGTACTGACTCACGTCTCCCCAAAATCTCTGTATTGAAGACTTAACTCCCAAAGTGACTGTGTCTGGAGGATAGGGCAATTAAGGTTAAAGGGAGATCATAAGGGTGAGGACCTCGTCTGTCCAACAGCAGCCTCATAAGAAGAGAAAGAGCTCGGCTCCTGTGCTCTCTCCCTCTCTCTTCCTGCCCTCCAGGTGGGGACAACAAGAAGGCAATGGTATTTTGCCTGTCTACTGTATTTTGCTGTGGCAGGCTAAGTTGAATAATACACACAAAGAAAAATATAAAATAAGAAATGTGAGGCTCCCTTTAAAAAGGGAAGCAGCTTTTCATAGAAACTATGGTGAGAAGGTTGACAAAAAAAATCAACAAAAACTAAAAACTAAATTACTTGGATCCAAAAACATCTTGTTTATTCAACTTTTGTGTTATAAATTCCTTTTAAGAGGCTAGAAAATATAGAATATTCATGGGTTGCTGAACAAGTAACCTGTTTACTAACCAGGTTGAGAAAAGGTGTAACTAAGACTACATTTAACTATCCTATATTTTCTATCTTCAATGACAAAATTTTTCTACTTTGTTTTCCTGTCATTCCATATAAAGAGATCAGGACTCTCTTGTTGCCAAAATGTTTTATTACAGCAACTTGGTTTCTTGTCTGTCTGGTACAGCAGTTTATAAGTTTATAACTTTGAATTGAATAAAAGTGCTAGCCAGGCGCGATGTGGCTCACGCCTGTAATCCCAGCACTTCGCGAGGCCAAGGCGGGTGGATCACCTGAAGACATGAGTTTGAGACCAGACTGACCAACCTAGTGAAACCCTGTCTCTAATAAAAATACAAAATATTAGCCGAGCATGGTGGTGCGTGCTTGTAATCCCAGCTATCTGGGAGGCTGAGGCAGGAGAATTACCCTAGAGGCGGAGGTTGCAGTGAGCCGAGATTGCACCATTGCACTCCAGCCTGGGCAACAAGAGCAAAACCCCACCTCAAAATAAATAAATAAATAGTGCTTCTGACAGCTTAAAAACCTAAAATACAAAGCAGAACTCTGTTTATATTTCAACAGTATGGGTGTGTATATCTCACACATATATATGTACAAACTAAAGTCTTGAAAGGTATGTACCAAATATAACGGTACTTATTTCATCTTTAGTTTCTTCTTTGTGTATTCCTGCATTTTCTAATTTTTACAGTAAGTCTGTATTACTTTTAAAATAGAGTAACATTTAACTCAAAGAGTACTCAATCATTTCAGGATATTCCTAATAAACTATTAATATTAAAAAAATTTAAAGCTATCAAGTACTGTATCAGCATGGGCTTTCAATGATTTGAAATGATTTTCTTAAGTAGACAAATAAGCGTATCAATTGTAATAAATATACCGCTCTGGTGGGGGAATGCTGATAACAGGGAAGGCCATGTATGCATGGGGGAAAAATGTAAATGGGAAATATCTGCCACCTTCTCAATTTTGCTGTGAACCTAGAACCGCTCTAAAAAATAAAGTTGGCCAGGTGCAGTGGCTCATGGCTGTAATCCCAGCACTTTGGGAGACTGAGGCAGGAGAACAGCTTGAGGCCAGGAGTTCGAGACTAGCCTGATCAACAAAGTGAGATCCTGACTCTATAAAAATTTTAGAAAAAAAAATGCCAGGTGTGGCGGCATATGCCTATAGTACTAGCTACTCTGGAGGCCGAGGCAGGAGGATTGCTTGCACCCAGAGTTTGAGGCTGTGGGGATACAGTGCAATGATCATGCCATTGCACTCCAGCCTGGGTGACAGAATGAGACCCCATCCCTAAAAAAAGATAAAATAAAAATAAATCAACAAAGTCTACTTTTTATTAAAAAAACACTAAGCACAGAAATATAGAAATATAACATTTAAAAATGAAGTTATAAGATATTCATGGATCCTTTGAAGGCTATTCATTGAACCTAAGACCTTCTGTTCTAGATGTCCGGCTGAAGAAATTATCTTTGAACATTCCCAATTTCTTTTTTTCCTCTTTTTTTCCTCTCACAAGCTTTTAAGCTTGTGAGAGGAAAACCAAACCAAAACAAAACAAGACAAAACAAGACACACATACCGCACTCCATAAATTTAACTGTCTGGGTTCGTGCCACAAAATTCTCAGCATTTCCTATTTTAAAACTAACACACATCACAGTTGCCAATAAACTGATACTATACTTTCATATTTCAAAAATCAGTGGTCTAAAGAGCTCATATTTATCTAGATGTTCAGAACGCTGGAAACTCACAGCCTCTAAGTAAGTTTGAACCAAGTTTAAAAAATATCATTTTAATGTTTATAGGTGGTTATGCATCTTCGGTTTGACAGAGACCCTCCTTACTCCCCCTGGCCTGCTTCAAACACTCAGGAAACTGCCTAGTTCCAGAAAACGTTTGAGTTTGTTAACTCACAGTAGAGTCTGAAAGTGGTTTGGAAGTATAAAATGAGAACAAAAAGCAGGGTAAGATTTTAAATTCTTCTACTCAGAGGAAATGTAATCACCCTTCTGGGTGGGGAAGGGGGAGAAAATGACAACTGCCAACAGTAACTGTGTAAATACTTAAGTCTAAAAATTTATCAAGTCTTATAGTAAAACTGCTTCAGGAAAGAAGCTTATGTCCAAAATTGAAAAGAGCAGCAACAAACCCACAACACTGCACTGCTGACTAAAGTAGCTCTTGCCTGAAACATCCAGTGCCTATATCAGTGTTTGGCGCATAGTAGGTAGTCAGTAACTGTGGCCTAATATTTCAGTTTTTTCAGTTTCAAGATGCCAGTGAAAGTACAGACTAGAAAGGTCAGAGCTGATTCAAACCTGGGCTTCAGCATTCTGGCATTGTATTGAAGGGGTGGCATAGTAGGTAGAACAGGAATGGATAATAATTGTTTCTTGGTAGTGCTATAGTCATGCAGATAGTTCTAATGCGTAAACACCTCAATCTTTGATTTGGGCTCTGGATCTTTACTGTCAGCAACATGCCCCAGTTAACATAAATGCTATCATTTAGTAAGGTACTTTGAAAAGTAAAATTAATTCTAAGTTACCATATTAACATATATGTTTGGGCCTACTTTTCAAATGGACTAGGTTAATAGATATAGACAATTAACAGATTGGTCTTAACTTGGGCCTATGCTTATATCTATGAGACAAGCTTGCTACTAGACTAGAGCCATGAATCTGCCTCAGTATGCTTGTCAAGTGTACCTTAGGACTGTAAGAAAGATGGAGAAAAACACTGGATTCCCATAATTTCCTTTAGAAGAAGTCCTGAAAGAAATCACGCAGATAAATAACTGGATACCCGGGCTGGTTATTAGTTAATTGCTCCTATGCTATAGTAAGAATCTTCCAGGGCTTATTCAGATAAATAATGTTAACTATAGTTCCTCTCAGTAAATGTATGACAATTTCTATAAATGTGAGCTAGTTTCCTTTAAAATATTAAGTACTTATTATTTAAATATTTATTAATGAAAGACCTTTTTACATCTTTGAAGCCAAGCTAAGCCTAAGTATAAAATACATTTAAAACCTCTGCTTGTAGGATCCTTGACACAGCAACAATGGGTTAAAAATAAGACTTATTTATAGCTTAAAATGTAATAGACTTTGTGTACACTACCTGTCTAAAAGAAAACTGGTAATAAGGACTCTGATTTGGTATGAGAACTAATATGTAGTAAAGTTCCTAAGAGATGGCATTTAGATCACTCAAATGAACTATATATTTTTTATATTTACTTTTGAGGCAAAACAAATCAAACAAGACTATTAGTGAGGCAGAATTACCATGATGATTTCCTGTAAGGCCAATGGATACAACAAGAACTCTTCAACATATGTAATTTCAAGTTAGAATCATTTTTAGTCAAACTGCCATTTCTATTTGTTAGACAGTATCAATTTGGGGAAATTTCATATAGAACTTAGTTTATAAAATAATATGTTTTTAATCAGTCAGGATGAAAAAAATGAGGGGAAAGGAAGAGGGAGGATGGAAGATGGAACTGACTAGAATGGTCTTTGGGTATAAAATATAATTATGGAGATGGACCATGCCCTTTAAAAAGACTATTTTCTGCTGAAGGACAAATACGTTGATCCGAAAAGGAATTCCCACTTCTCCTCTGAGAATCTCTTAAGAATAAAATGAGTATTGGGATACTCTACTTCACATGCCAGTCTTCCTTAGAGAAAACCATCAACAGAAGCACCCTTTGCCTTTCTACTGCTCATTCCTGCCTTCTTTGCTAAATGGCAACAACAAGCAGGTAGCCAGTGGGAAAGGTATTAGATCCTTTTTGCAAATCTTAAAAAAAAACAAACTCCCAACTTATATCAAGGGAATTATGCTTAGTGAAGAAAGCCAATTGCAAAAGGTAACATACTATATGATTCCACTTATACAATATTCTTCAAATGACAAAATTATAGAGATGGAGAATGGCCAGGCTGGAAGGGAGGAGACAGGAAGGGTTACTTTGCCTATAAAAGGTAGCACAAAGAATTCTTGTGATGGAACTGTCTGTCCTGTATCTTGGCTGTGGTAGTTGGTACAGGAATCTATCTGTGATAAAACTGCATAGAACTAAATACATACACACAAACACACAAACACACACACATAAATGCACACAAAACTGGACAAATATAAAGTCTGTGAATCATCACCAATTTCTTTCTTTTTTTTTTTTTTTTGAGACAGAGTCTCACTCTGTCACCCAGGCTGGAGTGCAGTGGCGGGATCTCGGCTCACCGCAACCTCCGGCTCCTGGGTTCAGGCAATTCTTCTGCCTCAGCCTCCCAAGTAGCTGGGACTATAGGTGCACGCCACCACATCCGGCTAATTTTTGTATTTTTAGTAGAGACAGGGTTTCACCATATTGACCAGGCTGGTCTCGAATTCCTGACCTCAGGTGATCCACCTGCCTCAGCCTCCCAAAGTGCTGGGATTACAGGTGTGAGCCTCCATGCCCGGCCTATCATTATCAATTTCTTGTTGTGATATGCACTGTGATTATGTAAGATGTTACCATTAGGGAAAACTGGGTGAACAGTGTTTGGGATTTCTCTGTATTATTTCTGAAAACTGCATGGTTAATCTGTAATTGTCTCAAAACAAAAAGACTTTTTATTAAGTGCTCAACTTTCTGATAATTTGTTGTGTATGTCAGTCTCTGGTTATTTTTCTTATTTGCATTTGAAAATGAATGGTTTTTTAAAAATAATATCATATTAAAACAGCTACTTGATCTACAAAAAAAAAAACCTATCAGTGACTTATTTTAATATATAAATTTTAAAATAAACATTTTCTAGAGTTATAAATTTATAAAGGGCATATTTTGAATTTTTGTTAACTGTACTGTAAAAGAAATAAAGAATGAGGAAGTGATACATTCATTTTCCTATGTAAGACTGATTTAAAATAAAAATTATTCAAACAATTGCAGTGCTAAAATATGGTAATTACATATTTCATAAACTTCCTTTTATTCACTTATTCAAACATTTTCTAAAACAGACACTGCTTGGTACCTGGATTGCAAAAGGTTAATATGAAATTCCTTGATGATCTCATAACCTTGAAGCTATGAGAGACATACAAACAGATAACTATGGGAGGGAGGGGTAGTCAGGATATGTTAATTGTAAGTGCTTGATAAATATTTGCTGGATGAATTTTTAAAATAATAAAAAGGAAGCAGCTGTGGGTCTGAGATTCCTGAGTAGGGTATGGAACAGCGAGTTATAAAAAGTAAAAATAATAGCTTGCCATTTACCGAGTGGTGCAGTATATTTCAGGTACTGCACTTGGTTATTCTACCTAGCCCATCTCTGAAAAAGGTATTACTCTCACATTCTAGAGTTATGGGACAGAGTTTAGAGACTAGTAAGCAGATAAGCTGAGATTTGAGCCCAGGTGCATCTGAGCCCACAGCACTTAGCTGCCATATCACTCTGCTAAAGACCAGCAACTCCTTACCATGGTCCCTATATGGGCCTGCTTATTCTCCAATGTCATCTCCACCACTCTTCCCCTCACTAGGCTCCAACCACAGGGGTCTTTCAGTCAAAACTGCTAATTTCTTACTTGCCCCAAGGCCTTTACACAGGTTTTTCCTTCTGCCTAGAATGCTTTGCACTCCTCACCCTCTACCCCAGTTCACACATTCTAGCTTCTAGATGTTTGAGAGGGAATGGCATTAATACATCCTTCGGCATCTAATCATCCTGGATGAAATAATGACCCATGTTTTGGAAAAAAGAGTAGAAAAAGAATGTCAAAATAGAACTGGAGAAGTCAAGAAAGGATTTCTCTCCCCACTGAAATGGGGCAGCAATCATATTTGTGAAGAAATAATTTAAGCCATCTGTGAAAACAGATTTTAACCCATAATACATCTGAATTCCTAACTATGAATTTACTTGTATTCAGTAGACTAAGGCATGAAGTTGTAAACTAGGGTACATTTAGATTTGCTAAATGGATGGAAGAAGCTATGGGGTCTTTTTCTATACTCTGTTTACCATTTAGTATGATGCAGATTCTAATATTTACTACATGTTAATATTAAATCCTTATAGGTAGAACACTCAGTGAGATTCCTGCTTTTACTTGTAGAAACATTTACCTACCCTATGAGGTAGATAAGAGAGGTCAGAGAGTCCTCTAGCTTAAGTTCCCAAATAAAATTTTTACGACATCTCATTTACTTGGAATGTGAACTTCCAGAACATTTTAACTCATTTAAAAATGTAGGTGGAAAACTACATTCCAAAGCAACACTTAATAATTTTTGAATTACAGAAACCATTCAACTACTTATTAGCTAAAATATTTTCGGGAGAAGACTCATGAACATGAAACGAAAAGCTGTTGGGTTATGGAGAGGAATGAATAGTAATAGCTAATTAGCCTCCTTGCTTTCTATGTAAACTGGTTTTTTTTTTTTCCTTCATCAGTGAAGAAACAAAGAAAACTTTGGGTTCTTATAAATACATTTCAGAATCAAAGTATAAAACCCACAATTCATAAAGCATTTAGTGCCCAGCACATAAGTCCCTAATAGTTAGATATTATCACAAATTATTATCACCATTATATCCATCATCAGTTTAGTAAACAACGTAATGCTAACTATATAATGCTCTTTCCTTTAGTACTTTAAAATGTACATTTACCTTCAGTTTGGGAAACTTTGATAAAATTAAAATTCCATGAGAAGACTGACAGTATATATTATTGAGAATTCCTGCAACTTATTCTTAAAATTACTTTTTTCGCAAGTTCAAAATCCTGTAAGCTTACAGAGCATATTGATTCTGAATTAAATTATGGTCTGTATCACTTTAAAACCTGACTGTAGGATATCCCTTGCATCTAGGATACAAGGTAACAGCTTTAACCTGATTTCAATGGGCAATGGTAGCCCTCTAGTTTTCTATACATACTATTAACTAAATAACAAATTTCAATGAATTCAAAAGTACTTTCTCTAGGGCACTGGATTGATTTCTAGAGAAATCTTTGTTTTGGGGAGTATCTTGAGGTCACATGGCTCAGTAAATTAAGAACAACTGTTCAGTACAATTGTTTGTGTCACCCAAACGCTGAAGATATTAAAGAAAGGAAAAAGGGAAATGGTAAAGGCAAAGCACTAGAGAGGACAGCAGGGAGGGGAAGAGTAGTTATATTCATGATACAGTTTCATATATTTCAGGAAGATGACAATTCTATTTCCTCTGTCCACCTCCCATTAGTGGGGGCATGATGGTGGAAGTTTTTTGGGTAAGACAGCCTGAAATTAACCAGTATTTTTTGAAGATCAACTAGACACCAGTTTTCTTTTGAATAGTTCTAGCACAAGGCACATTTCCAGTACCTACTATATAGTACTTTCTCTTCTCTCTAACCATCTAGATATTGCAATAAATCCAGGTACGATACAGGATAAATCTTTTATGTCTACACTTACTTGCCTTAGCTTTGCCATTATTTGAGCCTTCCACAATATCCCCTTTGAGCTGTCTGCTCCTTTGTTGTGTCAGTTTCCAGATTCCCTCTCTCCTACTTATTCTATGCCATTATCAAATTCTCAGTACTACTTTAAATTCTATGCCTTTCACAATATTCCTCAATCATTCAACACAGAACAATTTTTAAAACCAGGAGTCTCAGAATTCATCCAGTTCATAGATAAGGAAAAGACCAGGACAGAGAGGCCCTGAGAGGCTGGCTAGAACTTGGGTTTTCTCCCTCCTAGGTCAGGGCTTGTTCCAGCACACTTCGATGCCACCCCAAAAATACCCGCTCAAGACTCCTCCTATTTCTTTTTAAATATTTTATTTCTATCTTATTCAAATAGCCTCTCCAGAAAAGCTTGTTTTCTCTTAGGATTTACACAACTTTTGAGACAAAATATTCCTTAATTAATCTGCTATATACTAACTGAAAACGAATCCTGCATTTCTCTGACCCATGGAACTTGTAGGGAATATAAATAGATGCTAAGATAAAAAGAATTCTTAATGACTGTGAAATAAGTTTGGAAATGGGTTTAAAAATTCAAAAAATGCAGTTGCCAGGGAATGGAGGTGGTGTTTAATGGGGAATAGTGTGTGTGTGTGTGTGTGTGTGTGTTTGAGATGGAGTTTTACTCTTGTTGCCCAGGCTGGAGTGCAACGGCACGATGTCAGCTCACTGCAACCTCCACCTCCCGGGTTCAAGAGATTCTCCTACTTCAGCCTCTCAAGTGGCTGGGATTACAGGCGTGCACCACCACACTCAGCTAATTTTGTATTTTTAGTAGAGATGGGATTTCACCATGTTAGTCAGGCTAGTTCCAAACTTTTGACCTCAGGTGATCCACCCGCCTCGGCCTCCCAAAGTGCTGGGATTACAGGTGTGAGCCACCGCGCCCGGCGGGAATTATTATTTAATGGGCATAGAGTCTCAGTTCTGCAAGATGAAAAAAGTTCTGGAGACAGCCTGCGGTGACGGCAGCAAAACGTCACAAACGTGCAATGCCACTGAACTGCATGTTTTAAAATGGTTAGGATGGTACTCTTTATGTTATATGTATTTTATCACCATTTAAAAGCATAAAAGAAAATTTCAATTCAAGTAAGCTTCTTCATTGCAAAATTCAGAATCTTTCATATGCCAAAATCTCTAAGAGGGAGGAGAGCTATACCTGTATTATTAGTGTGTTCAAGATTGTTCTACTTTTAGCTGATTCTTCAAAAGACTGAACACACAAATGTGTGTTAAAAAGGCACTAGGCTAGATGCACTAGAAAATACAGAGATGAACAAACACAGTTGCTAGCTCCACAGTACTTTGGGTTTGCTCTAAGGCATTCAGCCACCTCAGCAGGCAATGGGGCTAACACAAACAGGTCACGGAAATTCAAGTTTATCTGCTGATTTTCAAATTTGTTGGGCATAATGTATTGATGTAGAAACAAAATTTTACTTGTAATGGAAAGTCAGCCAGAAGTCCTCTGACATAGCATTGCTACCTTTAAAAATGTTAAAATAACTGTAATTAAAATCATCTACTTATTGTTAGGGAATGTAAAAATGACTCCCCCTTTTATAGCATAACTATGAATTAAATATTTGTATCACTGTTGCATGAAACAGCAGAATATACCCAGAGATGGTCTTTACTATTTATTAGAATAAAATTCACATAAGATGGACACTGTAAAAACACAGAATTTTAAAAGGTGCATCTTTCCCCATACTTTTAAGAAAACATGGGGAAATGGTTTAATGCTTGATGCCATGGCTAGAAAATAAGATAATTTTAATGTATGACTTTACCCTATAAAAAGGAAACTAATGGTTCTCAGAGGTATTGCTCCAGATGACTATTAAAGTTCCTCACTAATATATGAAAATTATTAAGTAAAAAGAGAATGTTATTTAGGAATACAATAATATACATAGGACACATAAACATTCAATAATGACCAATTCATTCCTATCAGTCACACTTTAGACTTGGATAGAGGTAAAATTACATAAATCCAATGCTCTAATTTCTTTATCACTAACTCTTTATCTTTCATTCCTTTTAAACCTGTGTCTATTGAAGCCATGCTACTGAACTGGGTTCTTAAAGGTTGCTTATGACCATCTAATGAAAACATCAAAAACTTTCTTCTCATTTCTCATCTTCCTTAGTCTCTCTGTAACATTCCACACAATTTAACCCCTTACTTCTTAAACGTCTTTCCTCATTAGGTTCCTGTAATTCCCAAAGTATGTTTTCTAGAACACCAACCCCCAAGAGGTATTTTGGGGAGAAACGGGTTCTGACGTCAGATACATCTACAAAACACTACTTTATATGTTTCCTTCTTGGAGATGTGTCATGTATGTTAACATATTAAAAGGGCATGGAATTCTTTTTTTCTTTTTGAGATGGAGTCTCGCTCTGTCACCCAGGCTGGAGTGCAGTGGCACAATCTCCGCTCACCGCAAGCTCCGCCCCCCGGGTTCATGCCATTCTCCTGCCTCAGCCTCCCGTAAAAGGGCATGGAATTCTTGCAGTGAATGAGTATTTAACTATAGAACCAATTTTCTTTCCCATATTACCTGTTACCACCTCACAGAACTAGTGTTTGGTAAAACATCCCTTGGGAAGACTATTCCTGCTTATTTAATCTTCTGATCCTCTCTTTCAGTTGGTTTCTCTTCCTTTTATAATCCAAATATGAGGTTTTCCAAGGTTCCCTCATCAGTTTCTCTCCCAGCCCCTGCTCCATCCTTGAGAGACCTCATTCACTCCCAAGGTTTCCACTGCCACTCATTTGGAATATTCCCAAACTAATCATCCATGAAGCACCATTTTCATTTATCCGACTGCTAGCTGCCCATTTCTGATTGGGTAGATAGCTTACTGCCTCCTCAAAATTGGTATATTTAAAACTGAACTTATTTCTTAACAACAGATCTCTTTCCTGCCTTATTTATTTCTGCTGAATTCTCCTCATCTCCTAGTCCTTTAGGCTTGAAAGCTCAGTCATCATTTACTCCTGCCCTTTGTTCTCACTTGCCCTTACCCAATTACTAATTCTTTCAAACTCTCTGCCAGTTTCTCAGCCCAATCCATCATGTACTCTCAAATACATTCTTAAAAGTTTAAAATTCTGTCAGGGTGTTCTAGACAGCTAACATTTACTAATCACTTACAAGTGCTGCACAGTACTTTCTATGATGTACACAGTTAAAACATCACAGGACCCTGTAAGACAGGCACTGTTATCTTTGTTTTACAGATGGTAAACTGGGACACTGAGGTTAAGTAACTCTTAAGATCAAATATTTATAATCCAAACTCTTCAGTCCAACTACTGCCAATTCCCTATCCAAATTTCTATTTCAGCCAAAGCAATATATTTATTATAAATCCTATCCTGGCAAGAATCACCAGAATGACTTTCTGATTGTTCTTGTTTGGTTCTGAGGTCACCTTTGAAGCCTAAGTGACCACTCAAACCTACACTACTCATTCCTTCCTTAGAGTTTCCATCCAATCACTGTCACTATAGGGTCCATGCTTGCCTAGGACAATTCTGATTCGTGTTTGTTGTCTCACTATTACTATGCCCCCTTTCATTCTCAAAAGTACCTCAATTTACACAATAAATTATAAGGTCATCCTACATATATCACATCTGTTATTGTAGCAAGAAACCATTTATGTCCATATCCTACCAACTCCCCCAATTAAATCATGGTCCTTGAAGGTAGAAAATCAATCTTAAAACTTAAACTGGTCTTATTTCTCTTACACCAGGCACATTTATTATGTGTATGTGGCTACAGAACAATTGTGGAGATGAGGTTCCATTGGTTGTGTTTTGTTTCTCAATTAAATCCTGCTTTTAAATCAAAAAAGGAAAAATAATTCATTTTAAGTTAATTCATATAGTTAACCTCAGTCACAGTGCTTGAAAACAGTAGGTATTTAATACTTTGAAAGGATGAATGAATAGTGTACTAGATTATGTATGCCAAACTATAGCCAACATTACTAAAATATTTCAAAGATATACATGCAACTGGACACTTCATGTATAATCAGCAAGTGGATCTACCAATAATTACCAAGAAAAAATGTTTTCCAATATTTTTTACTGTTATACACAGTTAAGTGATAACACACTATTTCCCACAACCATTTTGGAATACAAGCTCTGAAACAGATCACAGTGATAATAAAAACCAATTGCTCTAAAGAGGGAAAAAATAAAAATAAATAAATAATCATCCTATTCTTTACAATATGTTGTCAGTTAACTCATTATTCAAAAGTGATAGCAAGCTCTCCTGTTTAAAAAGAATACAGTCTGTCTGTATATGAAGAAAACGATTGTTTCACACTGCCTCTGTTTTGCAGTCCTATTCAGTTCGCACAGACAATTTGCATCAACCTGTGACTAGTGATACTGTCACTCAGTGGTGCCCCAGAGAGCCATGATCTCACGTGCTCTTAATATTGAAGTTCTTATTTATAAATAGATGTCTCTGGAATACTCACGAATTCTTACTTGAATACAATGGTGTTTTATTAATAGTTATTAATTAAATTTTAAAATCCTAATACATAATTTATCAATTTACTTAGAATTGGTATGACAAATTATTCAGGACAGCTTTGCATAACAAGCAGTGAAAACGACAAGCAAAAGTGACAAATGCATCCCTGTCCCTACATAATATAAAATACAGCACAAAATTCTGCATCTATGCATACTTTCTAAACTAAGAATGCTCATTAACATAATCATTAAGTGCTATTTATTAGAGGTAAAGGCATCACACTATTTACGTTTTTTTAAAAAACAGAATGCTCATAAGCTCTTTGTTAGAGAATATAAATCTAGCAGCATCAAAACACTTCGTATTACAATACAGAGAGCAAAACAAATGGCAGCAGATGGCTTCAAAGAGTCCCGGGAAATAAAGAAGAGAACTACAGAACAGTAAAGTTCAAATTAAAATTGAAAGGAAAAAAATTAAAAAGAAACAGCTAAGGAAAAGAACAGATAAACTCCTGGGGAAAAGTCAACGACTAACAGACAGCAGAAATAATATTCATGAATAGGAAAGATTGGTATATGCAGATTAGACAATTACCCAAAGCCATGGACATGAAAAGAGCAGAATGCTTCATTGTTAGAGACACAATTCAAGAACTAATGGATCCCTGGCACTGAGCTAGAAAATATCACATATTTTTTGCAAATTTAGAAAGAGGCTCAGAGTTTGTAGAGAATTATCTAAGGTTATAAAAGACAAGACAGAATTCCAAATAAATTGGTATAGGTATGGCAACCCCCTGACATGAACTATCTGCTTAGCAATGTTCTATTTATTTATGTTAGTTTTCTTCTTTTTTATTACTTTAATATTCTAAATTTCTTCCTCTTTTGTTCATAAATTACTCAAATGTTCTATTTTTAATCAATGATATAGCCTATACTCACATCTATTATCTACAATTATCTACATCTACAATCCTTAAGAATATTTGAGGGATGCCAGAAGTTGCTACCATATATCAATGATAAGTCAGAGTAACTAACAAGTCTGGAGAAGATTTAAATTAGTCTCTAGACCTCTCATACAAGAACTAACATGTGTTACTAAGTGTTACTACCACTTTCATTTCTTCTATTAGATTCCCCCCCTCAACCTTTTTTTTTTTTTTTTTTTGAGACAGAATCTTGCTTTGTCGCCCAGGCTAGAGTGCAGTGGCACAACCTTGGCTCACTGCAACCTCCACCCGCCAGGTTCAAGAGATTTTCCTGCCCCAGCCTCCCAAGTAGCTGGGATTACAGGTATGTGACACCATGCCCAGTTAATTTTTTAGGTTTTTAACAGAGATAAGGTTTCGCCATGTTGGCCAGGCTGGTTTTAAACTCCTAGCCTCAAGAGATCCACCTGCCTCATCCTCCTGAAGTGCTGGGGCTACAAGTGTGAGCCACTGCACCTGGCCTATTAGATATTCTCTTATTTTCATAATAGTCAAGATGTTAATGTTTGAACACTTACCAATACTGAAGGTATTATCTTACTTTATCTTAAAAGTTTAAGTATGACTATGCCATAAAAGCTGCTTTCTTAGGAAATTATTTTTTTCTGTTTTCTTCAATAGCAATTCAACATTAATAAGAGAGAATCTTACTAACACTACACACACACACACACACACACACACACCCCTACCTATGTGCAGGTTGACCTTTTCTAATCTACTTTAGTTATGTTAGTTAGGTGAAAACTAAGTACCCAGGTATAGGTTAATTGAATTTAGAGAATAATAATGATCCTAGAAGTTAGAAGAAGATATAAAGAACATGGTTGGTAGCAGATATGATTTTAAATCGTATTTTAATCACAACTATTTTTATAGAGCTACACAGTCACCAGGTTTTATTAATTTTTCTTCTGCAGTGTTTATCTTTTATTTTTTCTCCATTCACCTGTCAGCATCCTAGTTTAGACTCTTATCACTAGGTAAGTAATCTACGAATGGGTCTTCCCAGGCACCGGGTGCCCTTTCTCCAATATATCTTGCTCTAGTTAATCCTGTGTATTAATTTGTCCATGCAAAATGTATTTATCAGGCACTTATCATATCAATGCTTAAATATTCAAGACCTGCAAAAGCAACAGAAATTAGCAGGTACACTTCAATATGTGCTTCTGAGATTATGAAATTGGCTATGCATTTGACTACATTTTTCTTGCAGCAGGTAAGAATTAAATGCATGCATCAAGACTACAAAATAACAAAGGCAGAATTCTACTCAAAGAGACAATTATTGCGAATTATAGCCAAAACATTCTTATCTTGACACTCTCAAATAAGACAGCAAACATTCATTTCAAATTCAAGTACTCAGGCTATTCACTCATGAACAGAGTTAGTGATTTTGATCATATATATTCATACATAAATTTTGATGTGCGTAAGACCTAATGTCTTCAAGGAATAACTCTACTACCAGTGGCTTTAATCTAGCAAATACTAAATAATCTGGAGCCTGACCAACGCTGATTTATAAACTTTTATGTCCTAAGGGCTTAACTTGTAACTCCATTGTTTGTAACCTGGATTACATTTTCCAAAGGGGAAAAAATGAGTTACATATGGCAGCAAGTATCCTAGCGAACTCCTAAGAATATAATCTAATAATATAAAAAATATATACTTAATATGCGGTACATAGTAGTAACATTAATAACTACTAATACATATAACTCTTACTAGATCCTCTAGTCAGGATCTAGTAACATTATTAATAATATCAGTAACAGTTACTAACATTAGTTATATTATTATTAATTAGTAACAATTAGTAACATTGTGTTAGTATTAATAATGTTAGTAACATTATTAATAAGTAATAACACTATTAGTAATTGCTAATCCATATACCTCTTGCCAGATCCTCTTTTAGGTGTTTATATATTGACTTATTTAATTCTCACCGCAACTCTAAGGAGACACGTAGCTTGTACCTGTAATCCCAGCTACTAGGGAGGCTGAGGCAGGAGATCACTTGAGGCCAGGAGTTCAAGATCAGCCTGGGCAACACAGCAAGGCCCCATCTCAAAAAAAAAAAAAAAAAAGAGACAGCCACGTGCGGTGGCATGCAGCTTCAGTCCCAATTACTCGGAAGGCTGAGGAAAGAGGATCACTGCAGCCCAGAAGTTTGAGGCTACAATGAGCTATGACTGTGTCACTGCACTACAGCCTGGGTAGCAGAGGAAAACTTGGCTCTCCCTTTTTTTTTTTTTAAATAAGGAGAAGAATTTTAAGTTTTTCTTTTTAACGATATTTTTAAATACTTAGTTCTATTGTTTGGTTCTTATAATTAGAAAACCTGAAAAGAGAACAGAAGAGAAAACTTGAAAGATCTACTGTAAAGGAAGACGCATGTTAGAGCTGGCCTAATATAAATAATTAGATGATTAAAATTAAGCCATGTGCTAAAAGGCTGAAGATGTGAGCTGCTTTTGGAGCCCTTGGAAGTGGTTTTTGTGCCAGGAGTAGTTTTTGTGCAAAGAAAATAAAATCTAGAAGTTTAATTTTATTTTTAATTAATATTTGATTTATGAAAATTACAAACAAATTCAAAAACTTAGTCCCAGCTTTTAAAGTTAGCTTTAAGTTTTTACTTAACTTCCAAATCTGTCAAAATGTATCACTTACCACTGACTTTCAATCATTTAGATTTTAAACTGCAATTATTAATTGAACAGATTCAGTTTCTTCTTTAGATATTTCCACTAACTGCTGGTGAATCTTCCCAATTACCTATAATTCTTATAAATCTAATAAACTAAACTTATAAACATGGTCAACCTGAAATTCTCATAAATGTTATGGTCCTATAAATAAACTTCTAAGCCTTTCTCCTAAAAATCACAAGCAAAATCACTACTCAAGTACATGTTTTAAATTGGAAGTGACACTGCCCAGTAAGCACCTGAAAAGATGCTCAGCATCATTTAGTCATCAGGAAAATCAAAATCAAAACTACAGTGAAATGCCATCTCCAACCCACCAAGAAGGCTGTAATCAAAAACGCTGACAATCTTTTAGGTGATAAAATGATTTCATCTTGGATCTCTCCCATGACTTGGTCTGAATTCTGATCACAACAGTTCAAGTCATTCTTCTAAAAGATTTGAGGATTCTTTCAGGCTTTCACTAGATACTGTTTAAACTCAGCTGCTATTCCTCAAGGGCTTTGTATTCTAGATTTAGAAAAGTAACAGGAAGATTTTAGGAAAAAATTTAAGGGCAGGAAGCACGGGTCATATAAAGAGAACATAGTCTAAATGTCTCTTTAACCACTGACATTTCAATTACACTGCCATGGAATAAGCAGTTAACGTACTTAGAAATTAATTATTTCCAAATTAATTAGTAGAAATTATTTATTGAAAACATTATCAAACAGGCTCTAAAGAAAAAAATTCTTAATGTATTTTTCTCATTCTTCATATTTTAGTATCAGTTTTCTGTTGGCTGGTTGGTCTTTGTCTCCCCATTGAAACTGTACGTTTCTTCAGGTCAGAAAAGGAAAAAGAGAAAGAAAATTACATGCTAGGTACTTTGCTTCCTTGTGAAAGAGATATGATGTTCATGGTCAAAGAAGCAGGCTTAGTTAGCGAGTAAAATGTGATTTGAAGGATACAGACAGAATCTTAAAATTACAGGAATTTAATGTCTCTATAGAATATTTTCACCAAGATGTGGTTCTCTGGTGAATCCCCCTAATCCTCTTTAAGGTCTTGAAATACATTTATTTACACTGGCCAAGATAGCGTTGGAGAAAGAACCCTTCAAATTCTACACTGACATTCCCCAATACTTTTTTTTTACCATTACATTTTTACCAATACATCTTCAAATCTATAATCTGACATTACATACATTACCTACATGCATTTGGGAGGCACATTACATAACTGTTCATTCACCTTTTAGGACTACTGCAAAGATCAAATAAAATAAATATGACCAATGTAGTTTTGTGTGCGTGTGTGTGTTTTTTTTTTTTTTGATGGCATATTAAACACTTTTTTTTTTTTTTGAGACTGAGTGTCGCTCTGTTGCGCCCAGGCTGGAGTGCAGTGACACGATCTTGGCTTGCTGCAACCTCTGCCTCCTGAGTTCAAGCAATTCTCCTGCCTCAGCCTCCGGAGTAGCTGGGATTACAGGCACCCATCACCGTGCTCAGCTAATTTTTCGTATTTTTAGTAGAGACAGGGTTTCACCATGTTGGTCAGGCTGGTCTCAAACTCCTGACCTCAGGTGATCCGATCACCTCGGCCTCCCAAAGTGTTGGGATTACAGGCATGAGCCACTGCGCCTGGCCCTAAACATCTTTAATGAAGGCATGGTACAATTACTAAATCAGCTGATCGTCCTCCCTAAAATACATCAATAAAATCATCAGGGGGCCATTAGAAAGAAAGAGAAAAATACCATAATTACCATGATTACAGACAAGATGTCTAATAAGCCACAGCTACTACTGTAGATGTAGCCCTAAAAAAGAAGAGGCCACGGTCCATAAGCTTACTAAGAGTCTTTATTCTAAAGATTCAGAGTCCACTAAATATGTGCAATCATTCTACAATTTTTCACAGCATTTAAGCCATTATTATTTTGATAATACATGTATGAATAGAGTAGTCTGAATTAAGTGTAATTAGAAAACACATGGAAAACAAAAACTTCTAAGTAGTCATACTTGCAACAGCACAGCTATTTCACAAAGGATATGTGAATTCTTCTTAAATGAGCAAAATTAACAGAGAAATCCAAAAACTGTAGATGCATTTAAGTAGTCATCAAACTTTATAATTTTAGTAATTTTTGACATGCTTGGTATTATTGGTGGTGACAACAATGAGAACAGTATGTGCTGCCTGCTTACCACGGTCTTGGAAATTGTGCTAACTATAATTATATAAGGTAAATATTACTCTATTTTCCAGATAAGGGAACTGAGGCATGAATGAGGTTTTCTTCCCAAAGGTAAGTGGGAAACTGAATACAGCTCTGTTTCTGAACAGATCTTAGGCTAAGATAGGGTTTCTCAACCTCAGCACAACTGATATTTTAGACCAGATAATTCTTCATTTGGGTGGTGGGGGCGGGGGTTTGTGCACTGTAGGAGGTATAATATCATCCCTTGCTTCTATCCACTAGGTATCAGTGGCATTCCACCCTTGCTGCCCCCCTTTCCCCCAGCCCCCGGCAAAGTTGTGGCAATAAAAAAATGTATGCAGACATTGTCAAATGTCTCCTAGGGGGCAAAATTGCCTCGGTTGAGAATCATTGCTAAGTAAAGTATTACTTAATTCATACCTTTACCATGATGAACCATCAAGAGCACATTCTTGGAGAAATCTAGAGCAATACAATAATTTCACACATTTTAAACTACTCAGCAAATAGGATATTTAAAATCATTTGAAAATAAGACTAACTGAAGATGTTACATGGTTAAGCAAAAATGTCTAAAAGGTACCTAAATGCAATAAATTACATGATCACACATTATTTTCTTTGTTCCCATATACTAAGACTATAAAATTAAGAGTCTGTAACAAAAATAGAAGTTTTTCCGTGCATATGAGTGGTTCTTCAAAGCGATCCCTTTGGACAGGATGTGCACAATTGCTGCCACTGAAGGGAAAAGAAGAGTCAAATCCTGTATTTTGGAAGTATTTTGAAACCTAGTTCAGGAATATGTCTCTCTGTTGTTCTCCATCACCTCACTTCTACATGGCATTTATTTACAAACCTTGCCTTATTATTTTACAAATCACATTTGGCTTTTTCTTTTAAGCCAGGATAATATTATGCAGTTTATCACCATTTTATTTTAGACTTTGTTTTGAATTATTATTGCTATTTTCAAAATGAGTCCAAATATCAAAGGACAAAATTTGTCACATTGTGGGTACTGGAAAAAAAAAAAAAAAAGCCAAAAAAGTCAAAGTATTTTATGCAATGGCAGAACCAACGGACTGAGAACAAAATTTCCTAGGATGACTAGGGTAGGGAGTAGGGGGATGACTATACTAACATCCAAAGGTTTCAAACGTTTATTTTAAAAGCCAATTGCTGAACAGTAATTCCTTTTCAAGCTTATATTCATGATTATTTAAGTCTTACTTCCACAAACACCCTGCAGTCAATTCAAATCAATAAATCACTGAATTTCACATTTAATTTTTAAAATATCTTTTGAAATGCTAGTGTTGACACTTGCTCTGCTGAAAATATGACAAGAGACACCAACAAAGTAACAAGACTGATGGATTTAAATTTCAGCCTCTTATTTCTCCTCCTAACCCGACTGAATGAGTTAATAAGTTCTGACGGCCAGTGAGTAGGCAGATTTGAGGAGACAGAAGAGCACTCAAACAGTGTAAGCCTGTCTGAAAAGTCATTTGGCAATTAATATCAAAAGCTGTAAAAAATATTCCCTCTTTTTAACTGAGATTCCATTCCTAGAGATTGATTCAATGTAAATAATTCAAAAAAGGCAGAAGAAAAAAAGCTATGACATATAAAAACGTCTTCTAAAATCCTAACGATGATAAAGTGTGAATGTTTTAATACAACTAAAAAAACAGAAGATAAAAGAAAAAATATGGCAGACTAACTTGAAAGAATATTATGCAGCCATAAAAATTTATAAAATATGAATGGAATAAGTCAAGCCAACCTTTTGACATGGTAGTTACCTGCCAGTCTGTTAAATCGTTGGCGCAACATTGCCCTAAGGAACAAACACTCAGGCTGGTAGCAGCTCTGCACCTCCCCAGGATGGATCTCCCAGAGGGAGCAAACAGGCTGCCATTTTTGCTGCTCACCAGACCTCTTTTCTGTTGCCTTGAGGCTTAGAAGGCAGCTTAGTGACTGGGGACTGACAGGGACCCCGGCACAGTGCAGCAGCCTTATGGAAAAAGGGCCAGATGGGTTTTCACCTCCAGGTAGGGGCAGGGTGCCTCTCAACCTGGACCCCCAGCACATCTGCCCTGCCCCTACCCGAACACTTCAGTGGGTGGCAGCTCTGCATTTCTCTAAGGAGAAAATCCCAGAGACAACCCACAGCCCCTCTACCACTGCAGATGCAGTGGTACCGCCCTTGCTACCCTCAAGCTGAGAAAGGAACAGAGGGCCTGATGGCAACTCTGGCATACCACAACCACGCTATGGAGAGAAGCCCAGTCTCTTTTCTCTGTGAGACCCCACTCCCCACTCCACCAGGTACGCCTGCTCTCGGAACCACTGTATAGCCATTCAGCTCAGCTTAGCTACCCCAAGCTGAGCATTCCCACTGCTAGTGACTCTGTTTCCCTGGGGAGGGGCTCCCAGAGGCAACCAATAGCACCGGCTGCTCTTGGACTGGAGAATAAACAAAGAGCCTGAGAGCTTTATTCACACTTAAAGCACGGCAGTCATTGTACAGAGGAGCTCAGCTTCTTCTCACTATGAGCCCTCAATCCCCGCATTTTTCAGCAAGCAGAGCCCCAAGCTTGCGCCAGCAGTGCAGCCTTCCCAATCCTTGGCTGAACAGTAGCAATGGCTCTGCATTTCTCTGATTTCGCTCCCAGAGACAACTGAAAGCCCCTCTGCCACTTCAGTTGTACTGCCCTTGCTGCCCTCGGACTGGGGAAGGAGCGAAGACCCTGAGTGCTTTAACTATACCTTTAGCAAGCCATAGCCGCCCTAAGGAGAACAGGCCAGACTGTCTCCCCTCAAAGTCCTCTTTCCCCATTGCTCGTCACCAGGCAGGGTTCCCTGGCTTGAGCCCACTATGCAGCCACACTACCCCAGGCCAATCACACTGATTAGTAGAGGGTCTGCATTTCTCTGGGGTGGAGTCCCAAGAGGCAAGTGAAAGGCCCTCTGCCACAGCTACTGCCAAGGTCCCTTCCCCTGCTGCCTCCAAGCTGGGAAGGGAACATGAAGCCTGAGCTCATCCAAGGGCAGCAGTGTGCAGCCTGGGAGTACAAAGGCCAGATCTGCAGCCAGCACTTAAGTGGGACAGGAGGCCACACTTTCAGAGCACGGAGAGGAAGCACAGCTGCAATGGTGACGAAATACAGAAGGGCCACGCCGTGGAGCAAGAGCCGACCTACTAGCCATTACGCTTAAGCACCATCTACCGGATCACAGCTTAAACTTCAACACCAAAAATACTTTGCTAACACACCCTGCTGTGAAACCCAGTAAAGAACTCAGTGACAAATAAAGACCCTGCACAAATAAAAGGCCAAGGCACAAAGCCTTGGCCTTCTGAAAACATCCAGAAAAGAAGTTAACTGACTGTACTCGAATTACACCACAGTTAAAGAACATCAGCCCACACAGATAAGAAAGAACCAGTGCACGAACTTTGGCAACCCAAAATGCCAGCCTGTCTTCTTTCTTCCAACTGACCATGCTAGTTCCCAGCAGGGGTCCTCCAACCAGGCTGAAATTTAATCCCAATTAAAAGGCATAGAGTGGCAGGCTGGATAAAGAAGCAAGACCCATTGGTACGCTGTCTTTAAGAGACCCATCTCACATGCAATGACACCCAGAGGCTCAAAGTAAGGGATGGAGAAAAATCTACCAAGCAAATGAAGGGAGAAGGGGTTTCAATCCTAATTTCAGACAAAACAGACTGTAAAACCACAAAGATCAAAAAAAGACAAAGATGGACATTACATAACAGTAAAGGGATCAATTCAACAAGATCTAATTGTCCTAAACACATATGCACCCAACACAGGAGCACTCAGACTGATAGAACAAGTTCTTAAAGACCTATAAAGAGACTTAGATTGCCACACAATAATAGTGTGAGGCTTTAACATCCCACTGACAATATTAGGCGGATAACCAAGGTAGAAAATTAGCAAAGATTTTCGAGACCTGAACTTGATACTTGACCAAAAAGACCTAACAGACATCTACAGAACTCTCCACTAAAAAACAACAGAATATATTCTTCTCATCTGCACATGGCACATACTTTAAAACAGAACACACAATCGGCCATAAAACAATCCTCAACTAAATCAAAAAACCTGAAATTATGCTGCCATACTCTTGGACCATAGCTCAATAAAAATAGAACTCAATACTAAGAAAATCACTCAACACCATACAATTACTGGTAAATTGAACAACCTACTCTTGAATGACCTTTGGGTAAACAATAAAATTAAGGCAGACATCAAGAAATGCTTTGAAACTAGTGATAACAAAGATACAACATACCAAAATCTCTGGGACACAGCTAAAGACGGAAGTTTATAAAGAGGGAAGTTTGTACCACTGAATAACCATATCAAAAGTCTGAAAGATCTCAAATTAACAACCTAACATTACACCTAGAAGAATTAGAGAAATAAGAGGAAATTAACCCCAAAGCTAGCAGAAGACAAGAAATAACCAAAATTACAGCTGAACTGAAGGACACTGGGATGTGAAAAACCATACAAAAGATCAACAAATCCAGGAGTTGGTTATTTGAAGATTAAATAAGATAGACCACTAGCTAGAAAAACAGGAGAAGATCCAAATAAACACAATGAGAAATGTCAAAGGGAGCATCACCACCAACCCCACAGTAATACAAAAAACCCTGGGAGACTACTATGAATACTTCCATACACACAGTCTAAAAAAACCTAGAAGAAATGGATAAACTTCTAGAAACAGCACCTCCAAAGATCGAACCAGGAAGAAACTGAATAATGCAACAGATGTTATTTCTGGGGGACAGCATTATGAGTGAGTTCAGATTTCTACTTTACCCTTTTCACATTTTTCCAAATTTCCACAATGAACATGATTTATAGCTATCAACAACACAGATTACAGAAACAGCTTATAATGCATTCGATCATTCCTACTTTCTAATGATCTGAACATACACAACACATGTGCATGTGGCCTGAAATACACATGCACATATATATACAACTTGGTTACGTATAATTCTGTATCTCAGGTAACAGTACTAACTTGAAAGAGCCAGGATTATTAAATGTCAAAATAGCCCTCTGATTCAGAAATATGGGACCATTTAATTAAGCTAAGCCAATGATTTAAATAAAAAACAACTCTCTAAAGAGACTACTCAATAATTAAAAGGTATTTAAAACATCAGAAATACTAAGATTTATGTAAAACATATAATACACCTATACAAAACTAAGAATGTCTGCCATTTTATCACAATGGATGATCACAATAAATGGTCTATAGCAGCTTTCCACAGCAATTCTCTCTTGGGAATTCTGTCTGGAAAACAAACCCAATTTTAGATTCTAAATTCTTAAAGTTCCCAGATTTCAGCAGTCCTTGAGGGCAAGGTAGATTCAAAATCATCTAGGGAGTTTTTTCAAATTATATTTCCTGGCCTGGGCCCGCCCTTCCAAGAGTCTGATATGTCTGCCCTCTGGGATGAAAGCATGGGCATCTCCACTTAGAAAAAGGCTCTTACATCCCCAATACTGCCTTCTCTTTGAGAAACATGACTGCATATGCTATATATCTTTTTAATAAAAAATAGTCTCCTTTAACTTGGGGGGGTGAGAATCACTCCCTAGTACAACTGTTTGGCTTAATTTTAACCTGTCCTCCCATATTTTTTATTGAATGAATGGTTGAAACATCACAACATTCAAGAAGTTGATAGAACATGATTTCACATATTCATTATATACAATTTCCATGCAATTATCCAACATTAAATTATATACAGCATAGATTTAAAAATAAATTCTTAACAATTCTACCATTTTCTAAAACTACTAAGGATTTCCAGAAAACTATGGCATTACAAATGCCATTCTAGAATAAAGTGGTATGCATCCAAAGTAGTACCTTGTGGCTGGACATGGTGGCTCATGCCTGTAATCCCAGCACTTTGGAGGCCAAGGCGGGCAGATCACCTGAAGTCAGTAGTTTGAGACCAGCCTGGCCAACACAGTAAAACTCTGTCTCTAATAAAAATACAAAAAATTAGCTGGGCATAGTGGTGTGTGCCTGTAGTCCCAGCTACTTGGGAGGCTGAGGCAGGAGAATAGCTTGAGCCCAGGAGGCGGAGGTTGCAGCGAGCCGAGATTGTGCCACTGCACTCCAGCCTGGGCGACAGAGCAGGACGCTGTCTCAAAACCAAAAAATCAAAACCAAAAAACCCCACAAAGTAGTATCTTGTATTTCTATGTTAGTAAAATTACATACTAGCATCCAATTAGATAAAACTGTGCTATAGAGAAAAAACCTTTATTACTCAGCAAGTGAGTAGTTAGCTCTTCTTGTATGGTTACTGATTGATTTACTTTTACATTAGCCTACTTTAGCAAGAAAAATATCCAGAAAATATCTAATGCCAGCCTGGAAAACAAAGTTTATCACTCTTGCCAATTATTAATTCAGAGGAGCTGCTGAAAATATGCTCCATTAAGAAGGATCTTAAACCACCTCTAGGTTCAGTGGAAAACGAGTTGCTATTAATCATCCACGTCTGTCATAAGTAAAGGGTAGCGCTGGGGGGGCAGGGAGTATGGTGGATGCAGTGCTGACGTGCAAGGGTGCCATATATTTACTGACCCCAGTCTAACACCTTCTTAAACTGGACCAAGATCTTTGCTTCATTATAAATACTGAGGCGTTCTTTGGCTTAACTTCAGAAATATTAAAAAGCATTTTTCTCACTCCAAAACTGGCTTCACATGTGTTCAATGCCTGAAGGGGTATATTGGCCATGGCTCTGCCATCTCTTCTGACCCAGCAATACACATGCAAACTCATAATTCACTTTATTGCCTTTTGTGATCTGTGATACTTTCTTCAGCAGCTTTTGTGTCTATGGTGCAATTTTTAAGTTTTATAATAATATCTTCTATTTTGTTCTTTCCCACCATGAGATTATATTTCCAAACTAATATTTAATATATACCATATTTTATCATTTCAATTACAATTATCAGTTATTCTAGTATGTAGTATACTTCAGAACAATGAAATCACAAAGAAAGGGTAATGATACCAAAAAGGAATTGGTCAGAATATGAATTTGGGCATTTGAATCTGAAAGTTTACCATATTTTCTTTCCTTTTCCACAGAGACCCAGCTATTGTTAAAGAGAACCTATGTGCCACAAACTTCATACAAAGTTAGTATTTGTAGAATTCATTTTCTATAATGTCAAGCTCAGTTCTTGCTACTTCTTGTATGGGAAACAAAGGTTAAACTGTAAGTCAGGAACCTTGAACTCTCCTAGTCCTGGTTTGCACACTAGCTGACTATATAATCTTGGGTAAGTCACTTCACTGCTGAAGGCTCAATTCCCTAGTCCGTAAACTGGGGAGCTGCATAAGAATCTACCCTGCCAGTTCAGCTGCCTTACTGCTCCTGAGTTCTGTGCTTCAAGTACCTCAGACTTCAATTCTCATTGCCTTTTATCCCTTTCTTTTCTGCTCTCCACCAAACTATTGACTTCAACCACAATTCTACATGCAGTTTTTCCTGTTAATTCTATGAATTTTTAAGGCTCCTTTTTATTCAGTAGTTATTATTATACAAATAACTGTTTACATTGCTGTTCAATGAAGTATGACTTAATTAATAACTGTAAGTATAGTATCTAGTGTAGTCTTAATAGCATCACTGTTCAGATCAAATATAGCCCTCAAGGAAGCAATCAGCTATGATGATTGCTGTTCTGGGGAAAAAAAAAAAAAAAAAAAGGAATTCTGAAAAAGAGAAGGCAAAAGTTGATTCAAGACTTACCTCTAACAGTTAACTGCAAGATTGTCAAGACAGAAACCAAAATATTTACAAAGGCTATCTTTGGGAGGTAACAATATGGATGGCTTTTTGCTACTTTTAAATATTTCCTACATTTTTCAAATTTTAGAAGAATTGTCTATTGCTACTTAATGGTTAAACGTACTATAATAGTCTATTTTATAAATTCTTTGTAGTGGGTAAAAACCACAATGATTAACAAACATGAATTAAAACAGCTTTTATAGCACTTCCAAGAGAAATCAGGTATATATGAGGAAATTCTCAAAGCCTCTGTTTGCTAAAGGGAAAAATGAACAAAAAGAAGCTGCTTAAGCAGCTTTCATTACAATCTATTCTAGACCATTAAAAATCACCTTCCATTTTCCTTCCAACTCTTAAGATGGAAAAAAATTAGTTAAATATTTAATGTATAGCTAGCAAGTTAATTTTGTATCAAATGCATAAAAAGGTGTCACAGTATTCTTATTTGCTCAGTGTATACTCAATGCATACAGTGCATATATGACCATTTAATAAAGCATGACATCACTATTTTAAATTAATTACAAAATTTCAAAACCCAAGCTCCCACTCCCCCCACCTCACACATAGATTTATGGAGACATTCTAGTATGTTACCACTCAACCTTTTGATTTTTTTTTATTTCACTATACAGCCTGGGTTTGGTTATCAACCATACCACTTAACACCTGTGACATCCTAGACATGCCACTTAACTGTCCTGGAAGCTAAGTTTCTTAGTTGTAATATCATTATCACCAACATCTGTTTTGTTTTGTGTAGTTTACAAAATATGGTCATATATATTAATTCTATGGATACCCACACCACCCTCATAGTCTCATTTTGCAAATGACTTACCTCCCAAAGTCACATGCCTTGTAGTAAGACCAGTGCTTACATAAAGTTAAATACCCCAACTACTCAGAAGACTATTGTGAAGCTCAAATGAGACGATACGAATGTATTTTGTAAGCTCTAAAACTTTTTGTAAAAATATAATAAAGTAGCATATTATTTTCTATGTTCCCCTCTTAGGGAAGTAGTAGTTGCATTCAATGATCTCCCATTCTGCTCAGGTATAAAACTGCAAGTTAGAAGAGTTTTTAAGTTTTAATTGAAAAAAAAATTGGATTAACTAAAGACTATTAATATTTTTAACACAGTATGATCATGCTCAATAGAATTATAAATCTTTCTTTTCCTCAAAATAATATAAACATCGCTCCAAGATGCATGACTATTAATTATGCATTCAAAAATTTTGAGCACCTACCCTAGACACCTACTGGGTACACATGATGTAAAACACAGATGGATGTCTGAAAACATGGAGCCAACAGTACAGTGATGAAGACAGGTAAACAAGCAAACAAACAAAAGACAACTTGTGGGAAAGTGCTATAAAGAAGTAACAGGGTCAACAGGGTCCTAGAATAGGGAACCTGGGGAGAGGGAGCTTCAGAAAGTGATACTTGCTCTGAAACCTGAAGAAGGAGTAGGAAAGCAAAGAGTAGGTGGTAGAACAGTTTAGGCAGTGGGAACTTCAAGCATAAAATCTCCAAAGCAGAAAAGAAAAAGCCTTAGCATATCTGAGGAAAAAATAAATAAATCAGGACAGAATGGTGACTGAGGAAGACAGCCACCAATGAGGTTGAAGAGCAAGCAAGAGTCAGATTTCACACAGCCTGGGAAGGACTTTAAATATTAAAGTGGACTGTGAAACCATTAAAAAGTTTTCAGCAGTGGAGCACAGTCCAACTTACATTGAAGGTCATCATGGTGGTTGTACGGATAAAGCATTCTTTCTTTAGGAAAAGAAGCTGACAGACCAGTTAGAAGACTTTGCAAGAGTCCAGTTGAGATGACAAAAGCCTGGACAGGGGTTTTGTCCTGTCCAGGACAAAACCAGAGTTTTCTTCACTGTCCAGAGGCAGTGAAGAAGATATGTTTCCATTAAATACAGAGTCATCTCTAGGCATTAGTCGGGGCTATGTTTCCGGACCCTGCCCTCTGACCCCTACCCCGCAGATAACAAAAACCAGGGATGCTCTGGTTCCTGATAGAAAACAGCACAGTATTTCCATTAAACCTAGCACATCCTCGTATATACTTTAAATCACCTCTAAATTACTTTTAATACCTAATACAAATGACTATATATTACTTCATTCGTGTGGATCCAACATAGTACTCAGACTGCAGAAAATTCAAGTTTTGCTTTTTGAAACTTTGTGAAATTTTTTTTCCTGGGTATTTTCAATTCACAGTTGGTTAATCCACAGACACAGAACCTACGAATATCAAAGGCCAACTGTATATTTTAGGGGTAAAACATACAACTTGCTGAGGTCTGTGATGTGAATAATGGAGAAACTGAGGAATTAAGGTTATTCCACAAACCAGATTGAGCAACTGGGAGAATGATGAGGGTATCAATAGGA
Source organism: Trachypithecus francoisi (assembly GCF_009764315.1). Lineage (NCBI taxonomy): Eukaryota > Metazoa > Chordata > Mammalia > Primates > Cercopithecidae > Trachypithecus > Trachypithecus francoisi. The sequence goes on along the minus strand of NW_022681433.1, from coordinate 13,539,448 downwards.
TCAATCCTAAATTTGACATGTCTGTTTTTTTTAAAAAGTGGAGATGTTAAAAAATAACTGGCCGTGTGATTAATTAAGGAACTCAGAGGAGATCGTCTGGGCTAGAAATACACATTTGGGGGTCATTGGCATTTAAGTGGTATTTAGCCTGGGAACTGATCCAATTCTAGAAAAGAGAGAGATAGAAGAGAGCACAGACTGAGCTCTGAAGAAGGCTAAGATTTAAAAAGCAAATAGAGAGTTGGCAAAAGAAACTGAGAGGGAATAGCTAATGAGATAGCAAGAAAATCATGTATATAAGGTCACAGAAACCAAAAGAAGAAAGTGTTTAAAAGGCCAGATGCAGTACTGTTTTAAGTACTGCTGAGAGGCCAAGTAAGATGAAGACAAGGCATCTTTTGGATTTGTAAACTGAAGACCAGTGGTGTATAGTACATTTTGTGCATAGCCTTTGTAAATATTTAACAACTAGTTAATATTCTACTAAGTGAAAATACAGGTATTTTTAGTGTAACAGTGAGTTTTCTACATGTGAATTAGTTATTTTAAATTAAGGAAAATGATTTGCCTTATTTGAACCAATGTTGTTTATAATGCAAGCTATGATTGGAAACCAGCACTCTGCTTAGGAAGAAGTAGCTGCACACACAACAGAAGGACACAAAATGATTTAGTTTGAAAGGCTGGCTACAATGTGGAAATGTGTTCTTTTGCTCACTGTTAACAATTATGAATTTTAGGCCTTTACAATAAACACCTGGAAAACGTACTCAACTTTTACTAGCTATGCATAGACCCTTGACATAGTTCGAGTCAATGGTGGTATAGGTTAAAGCACCTGGAGAGGAAGGGTCATTTCTCAAAGCACTGCTTGGGAAAAGCCTTTTGCCCATCCACTTATTCACCACCCAGAACACAATGTGATCTTTGAAATTATTATACGATAATCTTTGGACCATGGAGAGGAAATCCATAAACTAAGGAAAGCACAGCAAGTAGACAGGAGGATACTGGTTCCTTGAGGGCACTTCTCAGGCCACTGTACTAGACCTGGAATGCCACCTTCCAAATTTCTTGTTGCAGAATAATATAAACTCTTTACTTATTTTAATCTACTAAGTATGATTTAGAAGTTACTAATTGCTAAACTCAATATTAATTGATAAATGCCATGTTCGTTTCATTCCTTCCTAAGTAAGAGTATTTTAAAATGAAGCAATGTTTAACACAGTGAAGAGGACATTAGAGCTACAGTAAACTCCATTGCAACTAGTACTAGCCATGTGACCTAGCTCTGGACAAAGAGATGTATGGAAGACTGATGGGGGCTTCTAGGAAATGTAATCCTATGCTGACAAGAAGAGAGAGAGCTGCGGAAGGAAACTGGTAGATTATGCTGTCCCTGCCATGCCCTCCATGCCATTCCGCACCCCTTGCTCTTGTCTTTCAATTGGTTGTGATACCTACAGCTACACAGCTATCTTGAAACTACTGAGCAACAAGCACAAGGATAAAAAGCCTACCTCCAATAATGAAAAATACCTGGCTGCTTGATAACATCACTGAGTTGCTAGACTAGCCAGAATGCCTTTTCCCCAATTTCTCGTTATGTCAGATAATTAAATATCTTTAGTGATAAAGTCACTATTAGTTGGGGTTGTTTGGGGTTTTTGTGGTTTTTTGGTTGCTTGTTTTTGCAGCTAAAAGCATTCCTAACTGATACACTCCCTATTTTCTCTCAAATATCCAAGTATCTTCATGCTGCCCTTTAAATAAACAAAATTAGAAATTTTCTCCCTTACTCTGGCTTTCCATCTCACTTCAAAACTTCTTCGCCAATATAGGCTGTACTTGTACTAATGTTCCTACACTTGGAATGCTCCCCCATCTAAATCTTATGAATTTGTAAAAGGCCTAGCTTAATACCTGTATCCTTCAAGAAGCCTCTCCAAAGGGGCCACAGGGTTTACATCTTGAAGTCCACAATTCTCTGAATGTATTGACAGTCTCGCCATTATTTATTCCCCATGTAAACCTTCCCTTTCAAATCAGCATAGGGTTTAGCCAATTCAAAATTCAATTCTAAGAGTTTTCAAGCTGGGAATGTTGAATATCTGCACTTTGGGCTCTTATTGCTGAACTCTTGTACAAAGCCTACCTGCAAGAACCACCACTCCTGGTTATATCACTTTAAGTATATGCAGCTCATTTTCTCTTCGGGATTAATACATTCTTAGCCAAGGGTATAAATCAGAATATATTTGTGGAACTTTCCAAAATGCATATTCCAAGGCACCACCCCAGACATACTGAATCATTTCCAAGGTCATATATGTTGAAGGTATCAGGTGATTCCGATGTGTACTCCTGGGTAAGATTTTTCTAACTCTAGATACTCTAGAGTTGCACTGTTCCCTACAGTAGCTACTGGCCATATACAGCTATTGAGCACTTGAAATTAATTTATATTTAAAAATTGATACGTGAGATTCAGTTACCAGAAAACCTTATGCATGTTTGGAACTTGGGTATATGAATTTATTTTTTCAACTGTAAATTTTATGAAATATAGACTATTTCTAATGAAAATCTGACATCTGAATTCAGATGTGCTCTAAGTATAACGCACCTTACAGTCTGAAGACTTAGTATGAAAAAAGGTAAAACACCATCAATAATTTTGTAGCAATCAGAAGTTGAAATTATAATATTTTGGATATATCAGGTGACATGTTATTAAAATTGATTTTACCTGTGTCTTCTAACTTTAATGTGGCTACCAGAAAATTTAAAATTACATATGTTGTGTTCTATTTCTATTGGACAGTGCTATTTTCTAAAGAGTCATTTTTACCCAATTGTGACTAAGAGTTATGTCATTAAAATACCTATTACATTTACTTGGAAAGAGCTAGTCAATGTCTCCTTTATAAGGGCCTATGTAAGACATTTCTCTCAGACTTCAGTGCCAGAAAAAAAATTCCTTTTCCTAAGCAATTGGTATAGTTTTAATTTATGAATATTATGAATCTTATTATCAATCAGATATCTCTCTTTGCCTTGCTGAGAGCCAAATTACAGCCAAACTTCAGTAATTGCATAGAACTTCAGGAAACACTTCTCTGGCTGGCTAGCCATAGTATTCTTCTTCATTTTCTCTTTGCTCAGAAATTATTTTTCTTCTTGAAAGTCATAAATCTTTTTTCGTTGTAACGAGAAAAGAAATTATCTTCAATAAGAACCAAAGTCTGGGAAACACCAAAACAACTTAAGGCAAAGGCAAATTTATTTAAGTAAAATATGAACAGTTGTAAAGTTAGCTGTATCCTCGAGACTCTGCATTCGCAGGTTCAACCAACCGCAGGTTGAAAATATTTGGAAAAAATTGAAAATAATACAACAATTAAAAATAATGCAAATAAAAAACACTACATATAATGACATTAAATTGTATTCGTTGTAAGTAATCTAGAGATAATTTAACATATAGGAAAGGATGTGCATAGGTTATATGCAAATACTGCACCATTTTATATCACGGACTTGAAGCATCTGTGGATTTTGGTACTGGGTGATGGTAGGGTCCCGAACAAATCCTTCTCTCATACTGAGAGACGACTGTATTCAATTCCTCAAACTGCTACTTTTTAAATTCACTTTGCATCATTATTTTCAAGAAATAAAACAACCTTTAAACACCACCACAATATTCTCATATGCTTTGGGGAAGAACAGCCAGAGCCACTTTTGAAATAAAATGAAAATCCTCAGAAGAAAAAGATGTAATTAATGAGTATTAGTGATACTCTTCTAGTTATCTAATGAAATAATGTTCAGAGTTACAAAAGAAGGAATGCAAATCATGCTTCTTCAACTTATTCAAGAGGGTTCATTTCTATTCTGAGTTATTAGGTCTAATCCAAGAAGAAACAGTAGTTTTAGGTTCAATTTAGAATCTTTCTTTTTCTAAAAGAGTATCTAATGTCATTTTGCTGTAGATTTTGTGAAGTTATATTGCACAGCCAATATGAATAAATACAGGTTGTTTCATTTACTTCAAATATCAAAAATCATACAAGGTCTTTCCGCAGTTACAAATTTTACTCATTAGTCCTTAACTAAAACTGAGCCTGCCTGCTAGCTTACAGATGTTCTCAAGGAAAACAAATTTATATTCTACCAAACAGAAAATCTACAACAAATTAATGGCAACAACATGAAAACCCACTAAGAGCTTCTACTGTTATCACAAATAATCATTTAATATATAGAGATCTATAACAACTATATAATACAAAATAATATAAGGGCCTATTATAAAGCTGAATAAGATGCCCATGTGCCATGCCCTCCCAGCACATGAGCTAGTGAGACAGACCAGAGTTTTATTAAAGAATGACAGAGGCGGGCTGCTGTCCAGAAATACACCACTGGAATAAGATGGCCATGTGTGGTTGCAGTCAGCTGAAGTTCCAAAACTGAACAATATATTTTTACCAGAATTAATTAAATTTTACTATGTAATTTTAAAAGCCTTTTAGAAGCTGTCTGATTCAGAAAAATCATGCAATAAAAACTAAGGGATTAAAACTATCAAACTTTCAGAAATGTTTTGTCTAATTATTTTTAGAAAACTGACCCTGCATTATCCAGTAGAAAATGAATTAGTAGGTATTCGTTTCCATATAGAAATGTTATAAAAAGAAAATCCGTTTATTCCTCTTCCATTAAATATATGTTGGGCAAATATTTAAAGATTATTATTACTGTGTTAGTTCACAACTATTAGTTCCCAACCCCTGTGAATTGTCCTAACTCTGGGCAAAACATGGTAGCAACTGAAATGTCAATCCAGTGTGTACTATAACAGAAATCCTGTGTCACTGGGGCACAAAGAGTGAGCACCAATACAGATTTACAAGGGTCTGAAACAGCATCCCAGAGAAAAAGACTCAGCTGAGATTTCAAATAGAACGAGTTAGATGAGTGGGAAATGGGTGTGTATGGGGGGAAATATCTCTTATAATAAATGAGCTTCAAACTTCTGAGATCCTCTAGTCTGGATACCAAAAAATGATAAATGCATACTTTGGGAAATGACCATGAATTACCCACCTACCATAGATCAAAGATATTAACATTAAAATTATTTTATCCAAGTTAGAAATGTGTTAACTTCCTGAACAAATCAATTTGTGAGATCTAGAAGCCAAGGAATATGTACAACCCACAGCTAAACTAAACAAACAAAACCCCATTTTATTGTTGCTCTTCTGAATGCCACTTTGTTCCCAAATATGTACTATCTTTCCAACCCAGAACCATAAAATAAAACTTCAGGCGATGTTACTGTCATTTTATGGAAATTCTCAGTGTGCTTCATTTTATGGAAATTCTCAGTGTGCTTTCTGAATTGCCTAAAAATCTACCTAAAAGTTACCAGACAAGTGGGTTTCTATACCTATGTCATTCACAAAGTGATTAAACAGATGCCAATTCAAAAAGAAAAGCACTCAATGAAAGATGTCTAGATAACTACTGCTATGAAGGAACTGAACTCATACAAGTCTATGTTAGCTCTATCTTTGGGAGCTCTCTTTGTGAACAGCTGAATAATCTATACATTTCTGATGTAGGTAAGTTTAGCACCTTTCAGTATCTATCAAATAACCAGTCTCTGCATGGAGTCATCATAAATATCATTTATCACACAACGATGCTTTTAGGACATATTAGGTAGGTGCTCAGGGCTATTTTCCACTAAACTTCAGAATGCTATGCTAGGAATTCTGTCAGCTTTGAAGGATTTTTTTTACCCCACCGTCACCTGGATCTGACTAAGAAGAAATAATCTATTTTTTAATAAGACAATATGAATGAAAGTATTTTAACTGAAAAGCAAAAAGCACTCTGTAAACATATTATAATTTTATTATTGAATAATTAGTATTATTACTTTACTTTGTGTAGACTCCCTTCTCAATTAAAGCAATATGGTATTGAAGAAACTGACTAAATTATGGAATGTAACCACAGAGTTTAGGGAGTCTACTTTGAGAACTAAATAACAATAAGGAATTTTTACCATAGAAGCTGACTGTTTTCACTATCTAAAGCAAACCTCTTGCTATGTGCTGAAATAATCAGTTTTAAAGTGTTTACCTAAAATAATACCACACGTGTCTAAAATAAAAGTAAATGAGCTGGGCACACTGGTTCATGCCTGTAATCCCAGCACTTTGGGAGGATGAGGTAGGAGGATCGAATAAGCCCAAGAGTATGAGACCAGTCTGGGCAACATGGTGAGATTTTGTATCTACCAAATAAATAAATAAACAAACAAATAAATAAATAAATAAAGTGTTGGGCATGGTAGCACATGCCTGTGGCCCCAACTACTGAGGTAGGAGGATTGCTTGAGCCCGAGTCCATGGCTGCAGTAAGCTGTGTTTGTGCCACTGCACTCCAGGCTGGGTGACAGAGCAAGACCCTGTCTCAAAAAAAAAAAAAAAAAAAAAAAGGAACAATGTTGAACTCTGAAAATCTTCTAGGAGTAAAGTTTATAAATTTGGTTATAAGAATCTGTGTAATATTTTTATTGCTTGGAGACATTTGCTATTTCATTTTCCTTGGATAAACACTAGGGAGCAGACTGCTGTTATACCTAACTGCTAGGTAAATTAGGGTTACCTCTTGATTCAAGATGTGAGACGTAAAAGTTATCCTGCCTGCATACAACAATCCCCCAAAGACAAAAACCATGGCAGTGCTGCCATGCTGTTTCCTCATTACTCCTGGACATTTTGTACCGAGAACTGTTTGATTCCAAGTTTCAGTACTAAATACTAAACCACCTCAATCTTTAAAGTCATTTTAGGAGGTAAATACATTAACTTCTTGTCTGTGACATTTTATTTATTCTGGAGTAAATAAATAAGAGCATTTTCTAGTTTAGAATCTGAATGCCATTTGGGGAAGTCTACAGTTACCACAGCTTGGTATGCTACACTTTTAAGATGAAAACATAAACTGTAATAACTAAAGCTAAGCTTTTCTGTTTATTTTGCCTCTTATCTGATGGATAAATGGGCAGGAGAACCTTCTAATTTTTAAAATGAATTAAGCCACTCAGGTTTGCTCCAATGTTTTAATCACTGCTTAGTCCCCGCTCTACTTGATAGGGGAGGGGTACAGGGTTATGATGATAAAGCTGGCTGAGGTGATGGAAATAAGAATGGGTCAGGGGAGGAACAGGAAAGAGACCATAAGCAAAATAGCTGAAATGTATTAGAAAGGAGAGGGTTTCTGGAAGTTTTCTGTTTTTTTCAATGTAATCTGTAATCCAACTCTAAAAGCAGAAAATAATCATAGATAATTTTTTTAAAATTCCATTCAGCAGAAGATCAATGCTGAAATCCAATTTGTTAAGTGAAATTCTTAGGTACAAATTCACATGTACATGTGTGCACGCATGTATAAACTTGTGCGTGTGGTAAATCCCTACTCTAATTCCAAACTGGGTCAGCATTCTGACAGATGGGAGAGCAGGGAGCTGAGTAAACGGCAACCAGACATAAACAAGTGCTTTCTCTGTAAGCCAGGAATTCAAAATTACATTTGATCCAGAGAATGTTTTAAACTTTTGCTTTTTATTCATTTGAGTTACAGAAAATAACTTGTGCTAGCCTGAACTGACAGCAAAAAGTTATTTTTAAAATCTGACATAGCTGCTAGTTTAGCAAATTAATGTGCTTCATTCACAAATTACATTTAGTCCCCATTTCAAGTTCCTGGTATAGAACATATTATATGCAAATGTTCTGGCCTAGAAGCTGCATTACAGCAGTATCAGCTCTGCATTTACCCTTAACTGCATCAAGCAGTGAAAAAAGGAAGTTCAGCAGCAAAAGTAGCTAAAAATAAGAAAACAGTCATACCCTAATGTTCACATACACTCACAGGCTTTCTAATTCATGATCAAGAAATCTAAATTTAGACTAATTAAGGAAAAAAGATACTATCACACACATCCTTTTCAGTCAGGAAGAGAAAGTTAATATGTGCAAAGCCTTCAAACCACAGGAATTCAGAGACACTTAACATCAATTATTTAAACTACTAATCTTTTATAGAGCAAAGGAAAAAGAAAACTGTTTAGGTCACTTGATCAGAAATACACAAATAACTATTTTCTTCCTTTTCCTTCCAATAAAAAAGAAGATGAAAACTAATAATTTCTCAAATTAAGGCCAATCACCTGACAAATTTTTCTCTAAGAACTATTTTTAAATGTTAAGGCAGTTTTTCCAGCCTTTCAAAAAAGTGTTTGTTTCCTTATTTTTAAAGTTCTGACTTCACATAATATGCATATGACAAGTGTGCTTGCACTTCACCTTAGTGGCCAATGTATAATAGCTTGTATATTTTGATAGCAAATTGAGACTTAGTTCATTTTAGTTTAAGACTGAAAAACCCAGTACTCTAAGAATACTGTCTCAGAATTTAAAGACCTTTCCCACATGTTCTCCCCTTCTCAACATTCACAAGACAAAAACCACTTTAACACGAATCACATTCTGAAATGTTAATTTTTCAATGCCTTCAATTGCTAAAAGATAGCATCTTTACATACTTTATATCTGTGTGGTTTGATAATATTAGGTAATTGCTGCTAATTTTTAAGGCGTGATAAGAGTATTATGGTTGTTTTAAAAATAATCACTATCTATATTATATATCTGGGAATACTTACGAATGACGTGGAATTTGATTCAAAATAATTGAGAAGGAGCAAGTAGGGCAAATATAAATACAGATAAAACACTACTGTCTATGAGGTGACAGCTGTTGAAGGTGAAATATGGATACATGGAAGTTTTATTATAATATTCTCTCTACTTCTGTATGTTTGAAATTTTTCATGAAAGTTAAAATAAAAGTGCTTAGAAAATCCCACCTAAGTGACTCTCTAAATGCTTTATAGTCTGAGAGAATTAAACCCCATGTTTAGCTTTGGGACAGAAAAGGAGAACTATGAAGTGTAAAAAGAAAGGGAAAGAGCCAAGTAAGGTGATTTTGTTGCATTTACCCTTAACCGCATCAAGGCTATCCATATCAGAAATGCTGGGATAAAGAAAGATGCTCAGAGTTCAAAAGAAACAGTTACCTGTGAATATAACATTTGGCCAAGTTCATAAACTCAGGAGGTTGTTACAATGGTACTTCTATAAACCTGGAAAAAAATTAACCTACCAATCACAGGACTGGAAGATTTAATATAATAAAGCAGTTACGCTTTCTGTAATCGAACCTATATAATTACTGCTTACTTATAATAATGAATTAAAATACTAGGATACCGCAAATTATGTAGATTTCTTTTTATGAGCATTTTTCAAAAGTAAAATTTCTTCTACTAGAAAAGACATCACTTTTTTAAAAAAAGGGAAAAGTCAGAAGAGAACCTTATTTCCAAGTTGGAGAAAAACAATTTAGAAAGAACCCAAGGACCACACCACTGCCCCCACTCCCAAGAATTCATGAGCAAGATTCATTAATGTCAAAGGGCTGATTTCAAGACCTGAGACCTCTATCACAGGAGATAATTCAAGAACAATAATCCTTTTTCCCCCCTCCCTACCCCCCAAACTTTTCTATAGACAACTGCAAGGATAAAATGTCAACCATTTCAAAAACGTAAAAGGTTCTACAAATAAACCATATAGGATGATTTATGGTGTTCGAATAAGCCTAACAATGTCTCTTAACTTATTCCAACACATGGTTTTTCCTTTCTTTTCTGGAAAGAAGCTTCTCTAATTAAGTCCTTAGTAATACTAGGATGCGAGTGATCTTGAAAAGAGAGATGTATCAGAAATGAAAATCCCACTAAGAGGTCCTCAGACATTTGTTTTGAGACAGTCTCACTCTGTCACCCAAGCTGGAGTTCGGTGGCTTGATCTCGGCTCATTGCAACCTCTGCCTTCCAGGTTCAAGTGATTCTCCTGCCTCAGCCTCCCGAGTATCTGGGACAACAGGCATGTGCCATCATGCCTGGCTACTTTTTGCATTTTTGTAGAGATGGGGTTTCACCATGTTGGCCAGTCTGGTCTTGAACTCCTGACCTCCGGTGATCAGTCTGCCTCAGCCTCCCAAAGTGCTGAGATTACAGGCGTGAGCCCTCAGGCCCACACCCAGCCTGAGGTCCTCAGACTTTTTACAGTAACACAGAATGAACTCTAAGTTTAGGATACTCCCCAGATTCCTTGCGATCCTAGAGTTTATTTTTCACTCATGGTTCCTATATTTGAAATACTATTAAACATTTAAAAACTGTTATATCAAGCTTTTTTCTCCCTTGAGTCATCATCCACTATATTTCTGTCCTTTCATTCTAATGAATTAACTACAGACATTGCTTAAATCAACATATTAGGTTCCAACCATGAGAAAAACAGTAAACATAACTACATACTAAAGTTACTGAAGTCAACCCTTCAGCTTATCTGCTAAATGACTGTTTAGCAATTATTTGTTAAACGACTGTTGTCTTTTTGTTCTATAATCTTACCACATGCATATATAAAATGAACTGCCTTATTTCTAATGTATATAGTATTTAATAGCAATGTATGCCTTCCCAGAATTCTGGGAATAATAGGCGGTCACACAATAGGCTCTGGAAACAGAATGCCAGGATTTGAATGCCAGGGCTCCACCAGTTACCAAAAAACTGCTTTAAAATCTTCATGTTTCAGCTTCCTTATCTGTAAAATGGTGATAATAATAATACCTACCTAACACCATTGTAGGGAAATTTTACTGAGTTAACATGTGTGAAGCATAGAATAGTGCCCACCTGGGCACTCGATACACGCCAGCAACTGGTATTTCACTATTAAAAAATAATGCAAAGAAGAAGAAGGCTTACTGACTTAAGTACCAAAAGAACTTTGTTTAAAAAAAGACTATGAAATCTGAGCAGTGTTTCAATATATTTATACTTTGTAAACCTATTACTTATAGGTTATATATGTGTTTGATTTATTACACTAAACTCATCACAAAGAAAATACCTTTCTTGTAACATACGAAAGCTAGGTATACACACCAGGACAAAACTTAAAATTGTCTTTATTTTTTATAGCTGTACTATGTCATGTCATAGTAATCACAACTCTTGGGTAACTAATCAAAGTGCTCAGGAAGCCAGATGTAATACCTTTTGCAGCCATTTATTGGTAGATCTAACTTTAAAATCTCTAAAGTAAGATCAGGGTGCTACTGCATTCCAGATACTAAATGTCACTGGAACATGAAGACATTCTCATTTCCAAAAGAACATACTAACTTCTTTGGCTGAGCTTTCTAACACTTTGTACGTGTATCATTTGTTCATTACAAACATATACCACAGGTAGCAAAGTTTAGTTTTTAGCCAATAAAAACCTTTCATTTGCTTTATATTCTCTAGTACGAGACCATACAAAATTTTTTTTACTAATTTTCTATAAGTTTGCTTTTGTCTTGTTCTATTGATTTTGTACAGAAATACAAAATATGAATTATCTGACTGCACATAAATCCCCCAAACAGAATCTTCAACACAGTGGCTCTCAAGGAACTCAGATGAAATTAAAAACAATTTTATGAGTAACTGCTAGGTGACTGCAACTAGTCCTAAAGCTCTTTGTTAAATTAAATTACTTGAATTCGAAGATCTAGAAACTTGCTCTCATTCAGTACTTTTGAGAAAGTGTTGATGTTCTTAATTCTGATATAATTAACAATACCACCACTGGAATATGCTGCCTTGGTTGACTATTTAAGGCAGGGAAAGTATCTTATAAATTAGCAGACATTGAACTCAGTTAATGAACTTTATGCAAACGTGATTTCTGAAAAGATAAATGTATGTAAATTTTGTAAATCACACATTTAGATATTTGATTTTACTTCATTTACTTTTAGCTGGTGAAAGGGGGAGTAAATAAAACATAATTAAAATCTAAAGAGTCTTTTTAAAGGTCTTGTGTACTATAGAGATGTATATAGATACCATATATGTATTTACAAATCTAGCAATAGGATAAAGTACTGACTGAAGGAGGGAACAGTTAAAAACAAAACAGTCCTTTTGTGAGATCTCAAAGACTTTAAAATAAGCATTCCACAAATCTCAAATATAAACTCAAACCTTTGCTCCTTTTGATTCTACTGAAATAGTCTGGTTTAGGTGGGTTTTAATTTGCTTTGATCTTAGTGAAATTATAGGATTAAAATTAGAAAAGTGTTTCTAGTCACTGGTACAACCATATTACTCTATAGAATCACCTGAGGTGGAGTGCAGTAGCGCAATCACAGCTCACTGCAGTCTCAAACTACTGGGCTCAAGTGATCATCCCATCTCAGACTCACCAGTAGGTGGGATTACAGGCACGAACCACCACACCTGGCCAAAGATTGCATTTTAAAAAGGAAATACGGTACAGCTACGATTTGTTAAAAAGAAGCCTGTTTTATCCTACGGAAAAACTCAAAGAACTAAAGGTTTTCTTTCGAGTGAGTGTAAATTGCCTACACAAAAGGGCACATAAAAGGACACTTAATTAAACTGGATCTTTAAGACCTCCCCAAATTAGAACATTTTAAAATGAATTATCAACTGTATACACACACACACACACACAAACACGCACACACATAAAAAAATCTGGAATGCAGAGAGAAAAAACATTAATAGTATTTATATGTAAGAAGAAGAATTTTATAAATGGCACTATTTTCCTTAAAATGTTTTCTATTTTACAAGTTTTACAATAATCTTATTGCTTTTCTAATTAGTTACAAAATTAGAATGGAAGAAAAAATAAACAAAACAGTAAATTCAGGTTTTTTTTTTTTTTTTGAGACGGAGTTTCACTCTTGTTGCCCAGGCTGGAGTGCAATGGCGTGATCTCGGCTCACTGCAACCTCCGCCTCCCGGGTTCAAGCGATTCTCCTGCCTCAGCCTCCCAAGTAGCTGGGGTTACAGGCATGCGCCACCACGCCTGGCTAATTTTGTATTTTTAGAAGAGATGGGTTTCTCCACGTTTGTCAGGCTGGTCTCGAACTCCTGACCTCAGGTGATCTGCCCACCTCGGCCTCCCACAGGGCTGGGATTACGGGTGTGAGCCACAGCACCTGGCCACAAATGTAGATTTTTTAAGTGCAGACAGATAAAAATAAATAGAGTATGGCCAAGAAAGGACAAAATGGGACAAGCCACATAAATGCTTCTCTTTAGGAACCACTGGTCAAGTACACTGAGAAATCACAGAAGGAATACATGTCATTACTTTACTATGGAGGATAACTGAGCGGCAACCACATTAACCTAGTTGACGCTCCATAATGATAATTAGCTTTCCTTCTGAAAAGTTAATTTTTTAAAAATATTGTTTTTATGTTATTAAAAGTCACATCAATTATAAATTTATAAGAAATTACTCCTATTATTTTTAATTAAAATATGTTCTTAAAATGTTAAGACAAGAATGGTCAATTTGGGAAAGTTACTCTTCTAGCTTAAATGAATCATCTAATATGTGACCACATATATACTATGTTTTCAAACAGAGTGAGTGGCTAGACCACTGTTCCTATCTTTGTCATAATCTGATGTGCCTATTCTGGAAAACCTCCCTTTTGCACCTGTGATATTTTTGGTGTGCTTTTCAGGTAATTATAAGTTATATAAGTTTTAAAAAAGATAATTCCTGCCGGGTGCGGTGGCTCACACCTGTAATCCCAGCACTTTGGGAGGCTGAGGCAGGTGGATCACCTAAAGTTGGGAGTTCAAGACCACCCTGACCAACATGGAGAAACCCCATCTCTACTAAAAATACAAAATTAGCCAGGGTGGTGGCACATGCCTGTAATCCCAGCTACTCAGGAGGCTGAGACAGGAGAATTGCTTGAACCCAGGAGACAGAGGTTGTGGTGAGCTGGGATTGCGCCATTGCACTCCAGCCTGGGCAACAAGAGCGAAACTCCGTCTCAAAAAAAAAAAAAAAAGAAAGACAATTCTACTAGCTTGATTATATGTCTTTCTATATGAGAATTGACTAAAATCAGAAAAGTTGAAAGAAAGGCTGATGACAGCTTATTTAATGATAGAAAAAAAAAAACGCTGACATTGAGAAGAAGAAAACTGAAAAATCACAAAAAGTCAAACGAAAAGCTTAGCAATCTGGGACCACTTGGCATACAAGCCAAAAACAAACAAACAAACAAACAAACCAAAAACAGTCAAAGATCTTTTTAGTCCACTGAAAGAATTAATCATATAAACCATACACATGCACTCCAATAACAGTAGCCACTAGACACACATAGATATTTTCATTAAAATTAAACATAAGTAAAAATTCACTCCGTAAACACTAGCCATGATGAAAGTGCTCAATAGACACATGTAGGCCAGCAAGTGGCTACCTTATTAGATAACACAATAAAGAACATTTCCATGATTGTGCAAAGTTCTATCAGACACCTGCAGTGCTAATTCAACATTCATTGAGTTTTCCTTATTTAGTAGGTACTGTGCTAGTTACAGGGGTTTAGAAAGGTAAGGCCTCTTTCCGCCCTCAAAGAGTACGTAGCCTGTTTAGTGGGAGAAACACACAAAAATACTTACAGTTATTAGAGTATAGGTAATGAAAATTATGAAAGAGCAACTAATTCTGTGGCCTAGCTCTGAATTTCAGACCAATTAGCTAGGATTCCAATCCTTTTACCTAACTTCTATAATTTACCTTCTCTGTAGACTTAGCCTTGTTCATCTAGTAGTATGACTTTACGACAAATAATGCTGAGACTCACTACTACCTAGAAATCCCCGGGCCATGAGAACCAGAAATACTGATGCCTGCATAGGATTTAAGCTAGCACTGTTCCTTTGGAGTCTACGCTTTACATTGCGGGCAATCCCTGAAGGAAGAAGCTATCCTGCCACTCTGGCTACTTTCCCTTGGTCCCTCCTAGAAGTCAGCTTTGTACCAACCGTCATTTTTAATTTGGAGGTCCCAGCATGTTCTATACTTACAGTGTCTAGCTGCCTGACAAAGTTATAAAATATTACCAAGGAATCAGCACTGCAGTTGAGGAAAAGTCTCAGGTGCAAATGGAGCAAGATAAAGAGAAGTCAAGGTCCACTTTAAGCAGAAAGGGAAGGCTCTGCAAGGATGAGAGAACAGCACAGGAGTTAAACGAAAGATTATGAACAAGCAGGGGTTCATACAACTCCAACACAGGGTACATACAAGGGGCCAACAGGAGATGAGGCTGGACTGCGGCCCAACTGCCAAGAGAAGAAACTTAATGCTGTCATGGTAAGAAGGTTGGCCTGGATTAGCATGTGAGTGATAGCCAGCCATTAGTAGGTAGTATAGTCAGTCAGACACTGAGATCTGTATTTTCCATAGACAAATCTGGGAAAACAGTGGAAGGTGGACAGTAGTGGATAACTAAAGTAAAAAGATGTCTGGATGGAGATCGGGTTACAAAGTAGTGGAGATAAAAGAGAAAATTGATTTAAAACACATTAGAGAAAAATGATTGGCTCTATTGACAGGATCTATCTAGGACACTGGCACCCAAAAATGTTTGCTGCCCAAATTAGTGAGGAAAATAATGAGATCACTTAGATCACACAGGACAGGAAACAAATACCACAAGAAACATAAAAATGTGAGGAAATGGCAGAAGACACACTGAGAAATTTAAAAAGAACAAAGACTCCAACGAGGAATATTCCCTCTGCCTAGAATACAATTCCCCAAGAGAGATGCATGGCTTGTTCCCCACCTCCTTTAGACTCTTGCATAAATGTCAACATCTCTGTGAGCCCTTCCCTGATCCCACTATTTAAAACTGAATACAGACATACTCTTAGCACTCCCAACCCCTTTACTGCTTTTTGTTAATACTTACCACCATCTAATATACAATATACTTCACTTATTTTGTTCAATGTCTGTATCTTTACCATTTAAATGTAAGCTCTATCAGGAGAAGGATTTGTTTGCTTCATTCACCACTATACACCAGCACCTAAAAGAGCGTCTGACACATAGGAAGTACTCAACAAATACTTATTGACTGTCTGAATAAATAACGCAGTGGCTCACACCTGTAATCTCAGCACTTTGGGAGGCCGAGGCGGGCAGATCACGATGTCAAGAGTTCGAGACCAGCCTGGCCAACATGGTGAAACCCCATCTCTACTAAGAATACAAAAATTAGCCGGGCATGGGTGGCATGTGTCCGTAATCCCAGCTACTTGGGAGGCTGAGGCAGGAGAACCCGAGAGGTTGCAGTGAGTTGAGATCACGCCACACTGCACTCCAGACTGGGTGACAGAGCAAGACTCCATCTCGAGAAAAAAAAAAAAAGAAATAAAAAGAACAGAATGATTACATGTAGACTAGTAAGTAAGCATAAAAATGATACCTACCATGAAAATTCTGTTGATCTTTTTGGATGTTAAATGAAAAAATATGGATAATTAAATAGTTCTTTAAATATAAAAGGCTCAAAAATGTTTTCTTCATGTATGACATAATATATTCAAATATATATAATTATAATACAGTCTTTCTCTTTACAGTCACAAAGTAATGAGAAAGATTTTATAGCTCGAAAAATCACAATACTTGATAGCCACATAGCAAATCCACCACTTAAAGTACTTAAGTCCTATTAAAGACACTAAACTTCAGTTAATGCTTTCTCAAAACTTCCATTCAACTTTCAAATTTATTTTCTGACATTTTGGCTTAATGATAAATAAATGTTAAAATTCACATTTAAATTATTAAATTACATGCTGATTTAAAATGTTAAAAATTAAATGTTAAGCAAAGGCAAGAAGCTGAGGTTAAAGTATCAGAGTATTAGTATAACCATAACCATTGGCTTTAAAATATAGTAAAGAGGGCCAGGCGTGGTGGCTCACGCCTGTAATCCCAGTACTTTGGGAGGCTGAGGCGGGCAGATCACAAGGTCAGGAGATCGAGACCACGGTGAAACCCCGTCTCTACTAAAAATACAAAAAATTAGCCGGGCGCAGTAGCGGGTGCCTGTAGTCCCAGCTACTCAGGAGGCTGAGGCAGGAGAATGGCATGAACCCAGGAGGCGGAGCTTGCAGTGAGCCGAGATCGCGCCACTGCACTCCAGCCTGGGCGACAGAGCGAGACTCCGTCTCAAAAAAAAAAAAAAAAAAAAAAAAATATATATATATATATACACAGTAAAGAGGATATGACAAAGTGAAGAATGGTCAAAAAGTTACAAAATTTAAAAATCCAAGAACACAAAAAAGGCTACCTAGCTAGCTGGCTTCAGGAAAATAATCAAACATTACTAAAGCTTCACTTTCTCTATCAATGAAATGAAGTTAACAGTAGCACCTACCTACCTGATAGGATTGTTTTGAGAGTTTTCTGACGGATTAAATTTGTTCCAAGTAATAAGCTTGGCACAGTGTCTGTAAGCAATCATTTTACTCCTTTAATCCACAAACATTTATGAAAAATCTACTATACAAAAGGCCCTATACTAAGTACTGGTTATGGCAGCAAATAAAATATATATACATCCACCCTCCTGGAATCTATGGCCTACTGGTGAGGACAAATAACTGAATTACAAAGTGTGATACGTGCTCCAGAAGAAATCAATATGGTCTTGCAACAGAAACCAAGAGAGTAAGGGCTCTCAAACTTTAGATGTCAGGAAAAGTTTCTCTGAAGAAAGAAAAACTACCCATGCAGATGCAGAGAGGGTAGAGAAGTATACTGATGAGTATGCTAAGCAAAGACTCAGTGATGCAGAGTGGGTACAGAAGTATACCGATGAATATCCAGGCCGGGTGCAGTGGCTCACACCTCTAATCCCATCACTTTGGGAGGCCCAGGCAGGTGGATCATGAGGTCAAGAAATCAAGACCATCCTGGCCAACATGGTGAAACCCCATCTCTACTAAAAAATACAAAAATTAGCTGGGCATGGTGGTGCACGCCTGTAGTCCCAGCTACTCAGGAGGCTGAGGCAGGAGAATCACTTGCACCTGGGAGGCAGAGGATGCAGTGAGTCGAGATCGCGCTACTGCACTCCAGCCTGGCGGCAGAGTTAGATGTGGTCTTATTGATGAATATCCTAGGAAAAGACAGCCCTGCTGTGGGACAGGGCTTGTAGGCATGTTTGAGGAACTGAAAGGGAGCCAATATAATTAAAGCATAGTAAATCAAATGAGATGAGATAATCATGTTAGGCAGGAGCTAGATCATGCAGGACCCTGAAGGCCCAAGGTAAGGATTTGTAATTTTATTCTATGGAAATTTATTCTTCAATGGAAAACACTCAAGGTATTTTTGGAAAAGGTACTACAGGGAATGTGAATGAAAGTAGAAGGATTAGTTCCAAGATTAATTCAATAGCCCAGGAGAGAGAGGGTGCTTGAACTATGTTGGTAGCATGGAGATGAAGAAAAGTAAATGGATTCTAGATATACTTTGAAAGTGACTGAACATAAAGAATGAGGAAAAGAGACAAATCAAGGATGGCTCCAAGAGATGTCTGACTTAAGCAACTGCTTGGCTGATGGTGCCATGGTAAGTAACACAGTAATTAGTTTTAGCTGTTCTTAGCAACTAGAAGAATAGAAGAGATAGAGGACTGCTGATTCTACAGCACAAAACAGCAAAAATAAGTAAATAAATAAAAAATAAATAAAATAAATAAAAAAATAAAACCAGGGTACGAAAAGAAAAGGCAATTAGGTTATCTATGAGAGAACAGCAATATCAGACCAAATTTCCCATGGAAAACAACTGTAAAGGTTATATAAAATGCCCCTAAATCCCCAGCTATGTGAAGGTTTCCGGAGAACAACCAACAGTCAGGACTTGAGAAGCCAAGATTCCTTAGACAAGGGAAACACTTTGAAGATCTCACTTCAATTCCCCCTTCAGGTATTTGCCAATTACCAGCACAGAGCAAAAGGCCAAGCAGAAAGCAGCATCCCAGAACTTGTATGAGTCTCACTGGGCTGGGAAGACACAAAAAGTGGATGTTGCACCACCAAGGAGCCAGGAATTCAGGATCTCAGGAAAATAAAAAGGAACCTCAAAGAAAGGAGCCCAATATTCTGTTCAACTTTTCCTCTCCAGGAATGTGCTGAATGATAAACAGCATGGACTGAAATTCAGGAAATCCCAACAAAAAGATGTTGAAAAGAGGTTTTTAAAAAAAGCTTTCATCAGCCTCATGATACTTGAAATTCGGGACTTGCCAAGGAAGAGGTATCTTGGCAAATATGCCAAACCTTCAACCGAGACTTTAGCTAAGGGCTATATACCAGTAGTGCACCAACAATGAGGCTATCAGAATTTCCTGACTGTCCTGAATTCAGGCTCGTGTCATATCAGTCACTTATGAATCAAAGTAATCAATGTTTTTCTAACTACTCACCAGAGGATATTAAATCCTATATGCAGAAAGATAACCATAATTCAGATTCTCTATAATTTTTCATCACTATGTTAATAAAACATTGCCAGGCACCCAAGGAAAAAGGATTGAATGATCAAAAACAAAACAACAGAAACAGGCTCACAGGCAATCTAGATATGACAGTCATCAGACAGGAATTTTGCAACAATAGTTAATATACTCAAGAAAACAGATGAAAACATAAGATTTGAATCTATGTAAATTTTAGGATAAAAAATACAAAAACTAAAATTAAAAACTCAGTAATTGGAAATAACTGGATATTGGACAGTGAAAATATAAGTGAACATGAAAATAGGTGGCTAGAAAATCTCTAGGCTTACGAGAAGGGGGAAAAAAGAATGGAAACTGTGACATGACCTAACATACATGTAACTGTAGTCCCATAAGGAAAGAAGACAATAGAATAGAAATAATACTTAAAGAATATTAGCTAATTCCTGGGCCAGGTGACTGTAATCCCAACACTTTGTAATCATGCCTGTAATCCCAACACTTTGGGAGGCTGAGGTGGGTAGATCACTTGAGGCCAGGAGTTTGAGACCAGCCTGTCCAACATGGCAAAACCCCATCTCTACGAAAAATACAAAAATTGGCCAGGCGTGGTGATATGCGCCTATAATCCCAGCTTCTAGGGAGACTGAGGAACTAGAATCACTTGAACCCAGGAGGCGGAGGTTGCAGGGAGCTGAAATCATGCCACTGCACACCAGTAAGACTCTGTCTCAAAAAAATAAATAAATAAATTTAGCTAATTCCCAAACGACAAAATATAGTAAGCCAAAGATTGACTCAGGACCTCAAGATACTCTACAAGCTTTATGTAGACTACCAAAAAAAAAAAAAAAAAAAAAAAAGCTACAAAAGAGAACATCAATAGTAAAATTGGTGAAAACCAAAGACAAGATATAATCTTTAAAACAGCCAAAGGAAAACACATTAACTTCAAAGGAATAACAATACAATTAAAAGCCTGAGTTGACATAAACAGTGGCAGCCAGGTGATGATAAAAGAACATCTTGAAGGTGCATGAAGTAGGGACCCTTTAAAAGTGAGGTAAAATGAACACATTTTCAGGCAAACAAAAACAGAATTCATTACCAGAAGACGTGCACTAAAATTTCCTTGAAAAGGATAATTACCCAGATGCACATACAATCCAAAAAAAAGAAATGAAGACTTTCAGAACGGTAAATTTGAGGACAAAGTGAAATGAATAATGATTATTTTAACAACGACATTTTATTACCACTGTTGTTATTATTTCAACAATAATAATAATGACATCTTTGGGGTTGAAAACAAAGCAAAGACTGGAAGAGGGGCAAATGGAATTAAATTAAAAGGCCATTCCATTACCCTGAACTGGCAAAGGCAAAAATTTATGATAGACAAAAAAGTTAAAGATGTACATTGTAATCTCTAGACTAACCAGTAAAGATAGTAAAAGAATCTATAACAGAGAAGCTAAGAGAAAGGCATATGGGAAACTATTTGATTAATCCAAAAGAAAATAAGAAATGGAAGGGGAAGTTCTAAAGGACTGATGATGGAAGCAAAATACAAATTGCAAAATTGTAAATTTAAACCCAAATAATGTGCTACAGTAATTACATTAAAGGTAAAACAGAGATTATCAAACTTAGTAAAAAAGCAAAAACTCAACTATATATGATGCTTAAAGAGATTCATCTTATGTACAAAGACAAAGAAAGACTTAAAGGAAATGGACAGAAAAAAAAAGAATGTTATACGAGGCACAATTTGAGAGAACTAAAAACATACAGACAAATCCTTACATATGTGGCAATTTTAACACAAGTTTCTCAATTGAGTGATTTAAAAAAGACAAAAAAAAATTCAGTAGTGATACAACAGATTGAACATGATTAATAAACTTAATGGCTGTCTATGGCGCACTGGCCTCAATTTTCTAAAACTGACCATAAAGCAAGTGTCAACAAATCACCCACAAGTGAAATCACAGAATGATTCCAGACCACAACAGATACCAAACTAGGTATCAATAACAAAAATATAGCTAGAAAATCCCCAAATGCTGAGAGCACAAGGGAAAATTTAAAATATGCTTTATTGAATGATAATAAAAAAATATACATCAAACTAGTAAGATCCATCTAAGTTGCATTTAGAGGGAATTTCATATACATTTTTTAAATTCGAAAAGTATTCCAAGAAAACCCACAAAGGAGCCAGGCACAGTGGTCTGCACATCTGCATTCCCAGCTACTTGGGAGGCTGAGGAGGAAGGAGCAGTTAGCTGAATGCAGGAGTTCAGAAACCAGCTTGGGCAACACAGTGAGACCCCCATCTCTTAAAAAGATTTTTAAAAATAGGCTGGGCACAGTGGTTCACGCCTATAATCCCAGCACTTTGGGAGGCCGAGGTGGGCGGACCACGGGGACAGAAGATAGAGACCATCCTGGCTAATACGGTGAAACCCCGTCTCTATTAAAAATGCAAAAAATTAGCCAGGCGTGGTGGTGGGCACCTGTAGTCCCACCTACTCGGGAGGCTGAGGCAGGAGAACAGCGTTAACCCAGAGGGCGGAGCTTGCAGTGAGCGGAGATCGCGCCACTGCACTCCAGCCTGGGCGACACAGCAAGACTCTGTCACAAAAAAAAAAAAAAGATTTTAAAAAATAAATAAATAAGCTGAAAATTAATGACTGCGGTACCCATCTCAAAAACCTTTTAAAAGTACAGAAAATTAACATTTTTAAGCAGAAGAAATAAAAGTAAAGGCAGAAATCAGTAAAAACTTAAAAACAACATTCAATTTGAAAATGGACCCTGAAAAGACTGAGTACAAAGAGACCCAAACTGCCAATAAGCAGATTTTGAAAAGGAGAGATCATAGATACTACAAATATCAAAACAATTATAAAAGAATATGCACACACACACACAAAAACCTTAAGCTGAACTGGAAAATCCAGACAAAATGGACAAATCCCTTGAAAAGCAAAACTTGTCAAAACTGACAAAGAAACAGAAAATAGGAATAGCTTTTTATGTACTGAAGAAATAGAATCAATAATCTTCACAAGAAAATTCCAGATGGCTTCACCAGTGAATTATTTCAAACACTTGTGGATGAAATAAAATCAATCCTCACAAATTCTTCCAGAGAATTAAAAAGCATTTCCCAACTCATTTTATGACGTCAGCATAACCTTGATACCTAAATCTGTCAAATACTTTACAAGAAATTTAAATTGCTAGCCAATGTTTTTCGTGAACAAAAAAAAATTATAAATGAAGTATTATCTAGCATATACCATTTGACTAATGTATAATTAAAAGCTAGGTTTATCCAGAAATTCCAGGATGCTTTAAAATTAGGAAATATATATCCTTCTCTTTCCCACCCGTCCCAAAACTAACACATATCTTTTGACAGAGCAACTACATTACTAAGAGTTTTGTCCTAAGGTAATAATCAGACAAGGCACAGAGAAATGCTTCAGAATATCCACTATGTCATTGTTTGTAATAACTTCTAAATGCTCATGAATATGGAATTAGCTAAGTAATTTATATACATCTATCATAATCAGTTCAAAATTATAATATAATTCTATACTTACTTGCATAGATACATGTTCAATATAGGCTGAGCTTAAAATATATAAGGAGGTAGTTTTAGGCTAAACTTGATTTAACATGACTAAATGAAAAGAGCAGGATACAAAAGCAAGACTATTTCTAAGGCAAAGAAAAACACTAATTTTATACGAAAGTAAAGAAAAACATATCATAAGAACATTTTGTCTAGACACAATAAATTGCCATCTTAAGTACATAAACAAAAAATGTTAATGTCAAACTTCAACAATTTTCTTCAGCAGAAAGAACATTTTCTTCTCAAAATCTAGTCAGAAAATTGCCCAAATATATATTTACTTAGACCAAAAATGCTACTTGATTTGACCAACCAACAGATAATCTCTCTCTCTTTCTATATATATATATATATATATATATGCAGTTAAAAGTATGAAGACAAAAACAAAATGTCCTGAAAGCACCAAATCCTTTACAAGTCAATCTATTTGTTACACATATAAAGCATTCAAAGTGGTACTTTTTTTTTTTTTTTTTGAGACGGAGTCTCGCTCTGTCGCCCAGGCTGGAGTGCAATGGCCGGATCTCAGCTCACTGCAAGCTCCGCCTCCTGGGTTTACACCATTCTCCTGCCTCAGCCTCCCGAGTAGCTGGGACTACAGGCGCCTGCCACCTCGCCCGGCTAGCTTTTTGTATTCTTTAGTAGAGACGGGGTTTCACCGTGTTAGCCAGGATGTTCTCAATCTCCTGACCTCGTGATCCGCCCGTCTCGGCCTCCCAAAGTGCTGGGATTACAGGCTTGAGCCACCGCGCCCGGCCTAAAAGTGGTACTTTTTAAGAAAAATCCACTGTGTAACAAATATATACACAAGAAGACTCAAAGTTCCAACAAGTTTAAAGGAAACTCCCTTTAATTTCACCAATTAGTAAGACAAGCAACCTTAATTAAAATCATTCCAATCCAGAGGTTACATAGTATATGACAAAGATACATAAAATAGGTTTCATAAAATAGGTTTCATTTCTACCATGCTAGCTCAGACCAATCAGCAAGGACTCCCTGGAACAAGGTATTGGGAAGGAACCTAAGGCATTCTTAGGATAATGTGCCTGAGGGATTCAGCAATGTTTGCTCGGTTATGGTTGTGGGCGGGGGGGGGGGGGGGGGGGACGTTTATCACTATTGCCACCAGACCCAAATTCCTATTTTAGTTCAACTTCTTCCTTGCTATGTGATCACAAACGAATTCCTTACCCTCTCTGAACCTAGGCCGTGAGAAAGTAAAAATGAGCTCGGTTGATAATCAGACTGTGATATCCGAAAGATACAGAGAAGATCAACAGGTAGAAAGTTTTTCCTATGGTCACACTGCAGCTCCAAAATGACCAACAAACTCCCATTCTGTAAGAGATTATGTTTTCTCACCAATGACTTTCCAAGTCCCCCTCATTTACCCTGTCTCCTAAACAAAGACTGCTGAAAGACCCAATTACTAACCCACCTCCACTTGATGTATAAATAGCCTTCAATCCAGGAGTCCCTGCTTCCAGCACAGCCCAAACCCTACTGAAAACTCCTCCCATTCTTTCTTTTCTTTTTTATTTTTTGGAGACAGAATCTCACTCTGTCACCCAGGCTGGAGTGCAGTGGCGCAATCTCAGCTCACTGCAACCTCTGCTCACTGCAACCTCCACTTCCTGGGTTCAAGTGATTCTCCTGCCTCAGCCTCCGGAGTAGCTGTGATTACAGGCTCCTGCCACCATGCTCAGCTAATTTTTGTATTTTTAGTACAGATGGGGGTTTCATCATGTTGGTCTGGGTGATCTCGAACTCCTGACCTCAAGTGATCCGCCCACCTCGGCTTCCCAAAATGCTGGGATTACAGGCGTGGGCCACCGTGCCCAGCCCTCCCGTTCTCTTTTACTGACACTCGGCGGTATCTGGCATATGCTCTTCCTAGCTGCAAAACAGTCAACCTAACTTGTTTCACCACAGATGCATTCCTGGTGGTCTTCACCTGGTGGGTATTAAGAGTTTCTTTATATACCAACTATATTTATCCAGGGTGACTGTAAGGATTAAATTAAATGCTATAATGTAAAACGCCAAGCATCTGCCTGGTATTAGCAAGTACACAACAAATATTAGTTCTCTCTCCCCTATGAGCTCAAAGTAAAGTTGTAAGTGTAACTTTATTTTTTATCACGGAACCAGTTCTTTACTATCAAGACACTGCATATCTGCAAAACACAGCTAACAGCCAGAAAATGAGCCCCCCAAAAAAGAGAATTATAAGCAACCAAAACAGATATGATCAAGTCCATGAAATAAAAGATCATACACTTTACTGTGAGGTAACCCCTAAAATCCTACTTAGACACCATTTGTTCATTTTAAACACATATTATTTTTAATAAACTTTGGAAATATGGTTTCCACACCCATAGCAAATTAAAACCAGCAACTGCAAATGGTTAGGAATAAGTAGGCACACTGATCACAAAAAAAAAACAGCTGCTCAACGAGGCAGGAGACAGAAAACTTGTAACTATCAAACATAAGAAGTTAAAATGTTCAGAAATCTTTTGTCATCTAACGCAGTGGCTTCTATATTTTTTTGATTGAAAATCCCAAACATAAAACACTTGAGGCACATATCCACAGTATATGTGTTTTCATTTATAAACATACATAGAGTATAAAACACATACTAAAAACAGAAGTTAAAAGATCAAAATTTTGTTTTACTTTTTACTTTACTATTTTAACTATCAACTATTTTAAATATTAATTCATTTTAATCTTTCAATCACTAAAAATGCTATTATTAGCATATTGTGAGCATTATTATTAAATATATCTCTATTTTTTAAAATCTTAGTTTCTTCATTTGTGAAGTTCAATGTATTTTGACATTTGGTTTTAAGAGTTGTCATAAGTCATAGCTGAAAAACTTATCTTACAAAGATGAGATCTATATAGAAGAACATGTTACTTACTAATTTCCTAAATCATATTACTTCTCCATTCTATCACCAAATACGCAAACATTTTTATTCAAAGTCAGCTACCTGATGTCAATGTTATTAAAATTTTCTTTTTTTTTTTTTTTTTTTTTTTTTTTTTTTTTTTTTTGTTGAGACGGAGTCTCGCTCTGTCGCCCAGGCTGGAGTGCAGTGGCCGCATCTCAGCTCACCGCAAGCTCCGCCTCCTGGGTTTACGCCATTCTCTCACCTCAGCCTCCCGAGTAGCTGGGACTACAGGCGCCCGCCATCTCGCCCGGCTAATTTTTTGTATTTTCTTTTTAGTAGAGACGGGGTTTCACGGTGTTAGCCAGGATGGTCTCGATCTCCTGACCTCGTGATCCGCCCGTCTCGGCCTCCCAAAGTGCTGGGATTACAGGCTTGAGCCACCGCGCCCGGCCTAAAATTTTCTTTTTCTTAACTGCAATAAGATATTTTTACAAATCAAAATGTTCAGCTTTCCAATAAATGGTCCAAAGTCAATTAAAATTCATTGTAAGGAAGATTTTCAACAGATAGGCAATACCTCAACACGCTTCCAAAATGTTCTCCATAACATTTGTTTCTTTCGAAAAGCAGGTACTTTCTCACTTACTATTTAAAATGTCGATTTTGCCTTGACGTGACAACTTAGGGATTGTTTTCCTAAAAATATCTGCTAAATTTTTATTTGTGGTAGCCTCTTGTCATCATGGGTAAGAACAGTATATAGAATACTCATCTTCTGTAATAAAAATGTGTGATTAATCTTTGAGTTCTACAATTCTTTTAAATGCTTTGACAGCAAACCTCTGTTCCCCATCTCAATACAAAGTATCATAGATTCTTCTTTTAAAAAGTATTTTAAAAGGGACTATATAACAGAAAACTGGAAAAACTCTGCGAAACTCATGATGCTGTTGCTGGCATCTACATTACAGAATTCACACATCTTCCCTCAGTAAACCACACTCTCAGCGACCACCTGAATGCAGGTGGACCTAGGAAAACCTCACAGCCAATTCATATAGTACGAATAGAAAAGCTCAATCCTTTTCCCTTTTGGGGCATAAAATAAACAAATAGACGTTCTCATATTTACTTCTCAAAATCGACTTGCTTCACCTCACTTTGTAAATTACTGATCTAGTGAAGGCACATAAAGCTTCCAAATCTATATTAGGTGCTGAGGGTATTATAGTTATAGCTTATACCTATTAATACTACTACTATATTACACAGACAGGTACCCAATAAACACTGATTAAATGCAAGCAATATTATTCAAATCATAGCTCTAAGTCGCCAAAAATCAGTTAACTTATGCACAGTATATTTCATTTAAGCAAATACAATGGTAATCCAATATTGTTAGATTGCGCTATTTTAACACTCAACCTCCAAGTATTCAGAAAATTTACTGGTTCAGAATGACTTATTACCCAAGGTTTCCAGGTTACCATGAATTCTACAGTCACTCTTCATTTTTCCCTCCCAGAATAAGATGACTTAGAAAATTAAAGAGCACATTTACTAAGTATATGCTTCAGTCTCCTAAAACACATTTACTGTTTTATATTATGAAAACTAATAGCACCATCAGTATTTTATCCACTAATTTAAAATAAATTCAAGCTTTAATACTACAAATATAGTTTTCATATTTCAAGTGATAGCAAAAGCAGACATTATAGACTTCATATTTAACACCACTATTACTACAGAACAGTATTTACTTTTTCCATAAGTAACAAAGACAGTAATACTTTGTGAGTCAAGGAAGTCACTCAACAATTTCTGAATGTCTAAAAACTATCAGAGGTAAAATAAAAGTTATACTATATCCACAGACATTTGATACCTGTGTAATAGGAATGTCAAAAGCACTAAAGGAAAATGGTTTATAGGAAGGAAAGATCACTGTGGCCTAAAATGAACTAAAGACCATTTCAGACACAAGCTGGGGTAGGTAGAAAGAAGTAATTCAAAACTGAGGGAAACAATGTCATCCGTTTTCTTAATAAAAATGTCTAATTCAAAATACCAAACATGAGACACATTCAAGTAAAAATTTAGAGAAACATTCAATTCTTAATATATTATTTATTAAGCTATTCAAGTAACACATATATGGAAACAGTACTTATCTACCCTTTGGCTTTATAAAACCCTTCAACTTAAACCTGAAATGAGAATCATCAGGAAGAGAAAGAAAAATAAAAAGGAGCTGTAAGTCAAGAGGAAAAAGTCCTTGGGCATTAAATCTCAGTACGCTTTTCTCAAAGCTAAAAACTTTCTATTTTCTGGACCTTTTTCTTTCATGGCATTTTCTCCTGGTATATTCAACATATGTCATTTTACTTTAACTTGGAAAAGTGATAAAAGTTCACTTTGAAAGGAAATATATTTTAGTAATTTCCTGTCCACAAGAGGGCTCCAATAATTCTTACATGAATGGAAGTGATACAACAAAAATTATAACAAAAATATTCATTAAGCACATAAAATATACTGGAAAAAATTTGAATTGTCATTATCTCATTCAACTCCTATTACAAATTGTTGTTATCTGCTACCATTTTTACATTAACAGTTGTTAAAGATACGGGGCTTTTCTTTGTTTTATCAACTAAAATGTTCTGAATCACAAAATTGCTCTGCCATTATTCTCACACTGTCAATTTCTCTCTTAAAGTTTTCAATATAATAGATATTATAAAGTATAATTTTAGTCCAAAGCTCTAAATAGTAGCCTAAATGTCGTATACAATACTCTTATGAAAACAAGAATGTATTTCTTGATAACTTTACCAATCCAGAAAACAAAATTACCACTGCTGCCCAGTCTTAGGTCTTATTACTAACACAGGCAGTGAACATTTTCTTGCAAAAATCCTACAGTGGTTAACATAAGTCACACTGCAACTATAAACAATGAATATTGCCGCATCATGAACTATGATCTTGGCTGAAAAATAAATAAATAAATACATCATTTAAATACAATATATTATAATGACACTCTGTTCACGTATTTTCAGATTTCTTCAAAAATAAGTTACTACACTAAGATGGTATTAAATCTAGCTCAAACTCAATCACTCTTAGCAAAGAAAAACCAACATTTCAAGTAAATACATTTATATTTATAGGACATATATATTACAGAATGTAGTAAAAGTACCAAATACAAATTATGTTTTAAAGGGTACAGCAAATCCATTCACTAGGGGTGCCACTCCCTCATCCAAAAAATTGACATTTGGATTATTAAAAATGAGAGTCCTTATGCTAAACACAAAAAATTATTGAATGTTTAAAAATAAATTTTAAATGTGAGTTCTATGTACAAAACAAAAACCAAAGCTAAAAAATCTATTTTAAAGTGAGTCATAATCATGGCCATAAAGACTTTACCAAAAACATCAATTGATTTAGCAATTATTGTAGCTCGAGAATAAATTATCTCTATTGGAAACATGACAGAGGTTGTAACTTCACCACCCCATCCCATCTCCCCAACAGGATTTTCCTATACAACTGACAAGCACCATTAACATATAAAAGATTGACTTCAATAGAAATGACACCACCACCAAAAAGTAAAAGTGTAACATTTGTTTCTAAATAGCACATACTGTCAACTAGGAGAAAGCTTAATTAACATTTTACTGCATCTAGCAAAAATGTGTTTATTCATAAATGCAAGTTTAGCGGATTGTAACAGTACACATCCTGATCAATTTAGAGTTATGCTACAAGGGATATATGTCATTAGCTTTGCCCTGGGAGTGGTGAGAGGGGCTCCTCAAGGTTTGGAGCGGTAAATTGTTCTGTCATGAATGTAAACGAAAATCAATTGTCAATTAATGGTATGAAGAGTTTAATAATTATGAAGCATTTAATCGACAACTTCTAACCAATATTTGTCATGTTATATTTCAAAAAGTTAAGAATTCTAGGCATATAGCAAATGATAGACTTCTTAAGCAAAAATGCAAAGTAAACTAATAAATGAACGTTTAAAAGACTTTCACAAAGAAAAAAATCTTAACCTCTAACCAGTTGAACAGAAAACAAGACATAAAAAAAATACTCAGAACAATCAAACTGTGCTGTACCTTAGTACCCACTCTGAAATAGCATCATCAGGGCATTATATGTTTATTACATAATACTGCTTTGCCCTTGCATATCACCTTTAATCAAAGGATCTCAAAGCACCACAGAATCATCAAGGCCTTAACATACAGTCTGAAACAGATAAACTGTTATATTTTATAATTGCAGATATTAATAAAACCCTGCTCCTACTTCCCAGTCCTCTGATCCTAACATCAGCCTCCAAACCTCTCTCTGACTTGGTAACAGTATTTCCCAAATCATCTCAATCTGTGACTGATGCTACGCACATTACAGCTTTTCTTCACTGGACCTAAAGGAAGTAGTGGCACTGTTTTAATAACACACATCTATTTCATTCCAACTTCCGTGAGAGAATAGATGGTACTTAAGGCTAACCTATCTTGCACTGTGCTTGATGATATAAAATGGAGGCTTTCGAGAGAGCAAATCTTTGCTCGAGGCGATGAACCCACAGATCACTCATCAAACAAGGGAAATAGCATTTCCCAGCTCTGTCTAGAGACCGCTCCCGGCAGCTTCAAGAGCGGTATAGAGGAAACCTTGTCCAATCGTCCTTAACCAGGCAGGAGGCTATTTCATGTGTGCACACCAGAAGAGAAGCGAAAACTAAAAGGACAACGCACGAGTTTTAGGACTCAGGAAGGAGAGTGTAAAGCTGTTATGTGGCCACCCAAGAGACAGAACACTGTGTTTCCTTTGCATTAAATGGGAAATTAAACAAGAGCAAAATGCCTTTAAACCAAGGTCAAAATAAGCCATTTAGAATCATTTAATTTTTATTATAAAATCTGTTTATGAGGTTTGCTCCTATAGAAACATCTGGCGTTTTAAAATTTAATCAGCAGGCCGGGTGCAGTGGCTCACGCCTGTAATCCCAGCACTTTGAGAGGCCAAGATGGGTGGATCATCTGAGGTCAGGAGTTTGAGGCCAGCCTGGCCAACATGGTGAAACCTTGTCTCCACCAAAAAAAAAAAAAAAAAAAAATTAGCCGGGCGCCCGGGCGTGGTGGTGGGCGCCTGTAATCCCAGCTACTTGGGAGGCTGAGGCAGGAGAATCGCTTGAACCCCGGAGGCAGAAGTTGCAGTGAGCCAACATCGCGCCATTGCACTCCAGCCTGGGCAACAAGAGCAAAACTCCATCTCAAAAAATAAAAATAAAATTAAAATTAAAAAATAAAATTTAATCATCAGCAATGTTCAATTTGTTTCCACTGAATACACAAACACTCAAATGTTAACATATGTGAGCACGACTACATTAACTTCAACTCTTTCATAAACAGGATTATTCCTCTTCCTGTTAATTAACTGCATTATGTTTGTCCTTAGGACGGCAAAGTGTAACTTCACACTCACACAAACCAAGCCCTCAGCACTGTAAGGTTACAAGGTTACTGCCAGTCAACAGACTCACAACCTTAGCCTTTGTAAACAAAACAAAAAGAAAGGCGTCAATACACAACAGTACTTTTTGTTTCAAGCTCTCAACACTCAGTGATCGTAATCGAGGCTCAATACTACGTTTCCTTAGCTTTATGTCTAATATGGAATTTACTACTAATAAATATTTGCCATTAAAAAGTCCTGGAATAGTCCCAGTAAGTACCAATACAGGGTCAGCCTACGTTTGTGAAAATCCCAAAATATCTTAATATTTCTGTTGCCATCCATATTCTGACATTTCAGAAAGCTCACTGCAAATTCTAACATACTTTTTCCTGAAGAGATGTGTATCCCTGTTCTTGAAAAATATCAAGTTCGTCCCTACTGCACTGATGATCTTGTCTGTGTCATAAAGCAAGATGCCCGTTTCCTTACCTATTCTCTGGTAGGGACACCCGTCCTCAGCTCTGCCCACTGTCACTGACGTTTTCAGAAACGTTAAAATACTAGTGTTCGGAGGCTTCTAGCAAAGAGGGAGATGTTTTGTCCCCTCAAGCTACCATGATACATCTCCCTACTTCTCCACTGTCTTCAATGATTTAGAAAACACGACCAAATGAGAGAACCTATATTAAAAGCAGTACTTTCTAAAAGGGGGAAACCAGAAGCTCCAACTTCTCCAAATTGCTCAACACGGTGGCTTTGCGACAGTCCCCAGCAAATCTTCGCCCCACGCCTGCCGTCTTTCCGATTAAATAAGATTGGAAACCACAGTTAAATCAGAGTGTCATAACTTATCGTCACTTACCATATCCGCCGGGACATTACTGGACATCTTGCCGTTTGATATATACTCAGATGTTTACGGAAAAACAAAACAAAACAAAACAAAAAAACAAAGAAAAAACAGCAGAAGTCTTCAAGCTACAGAAATAAGCCTTCACGATTTTGACTGGTTCGTGATGTGCTTTCTCCCCCAAAAATAAGTTATTTCGGAGCCAAAGTGCCGGTCAGGCCGAGGTTCTGGTGCGAAGAGGAACAATCCCCAGGAGCTGTGTCGCCGGAGCAGGAAGAAACTCCCGGGACAGCAGAGGCAGCCCCTGTCGTCGTCGTCGTCGTCAGCAGCAGCAGCAGCAGCAGCAGCCCCAGGACCGGCCGCGCCAGGTGGACCGAGCCGAGTGACACACGGACATGTAGAGGGGTGGGAGGGGGTTAAATCCGCCTTCCTCCTTTCCCAGCCCCGGCAATGATTCACACTCGCTCCCGAGTCAAGTCCTCATTAAGCAGGAGAAAAATGCCCCAGCGTGGATGTACACAGATAACTATGTAGCTACACATCGACGCGTGAGCCTTGAGTGGCGGCCGAGCGGTGGCCGGACCCTGGCCGCGGACTTGCCGAGCCGCTCTCGGGGCGCCCGCGCGGACGGCGCGGGTGAACGGCTCAACTCGCGCCGCCGGGACGAAGAGCCGGGCCGCGGAAACCCGCGCTCAAGGGCATTTAACTAGTTGGGGGCCAAAGCGTAAGACCCGGACGGGGGACCGACAGCGCGGGGTGCTCGGGGCCGGCCGGGACACTCCACAGCCCCTCTGGGCTCAGGCCGCGGGCACCTCCGGGCAGCAGCGCGGGTCGGGGCGCATCGTCTCCGGCGCCTCGGGGCTCCTCTTCTGCCTCCGCCTCCCCCGCCGCCGCCTCCGCGGTCTCCGCCTTCCCCTCCCCTCCTCGGCCTCGCGAGCTCCGGGCGACGCCGACTTCGGCTGGTCCCCGGAAGAGGCCGGGTCCTCCCTCTCCTCAGCCCGGGAATGGTTTCCTCGCAGAGCTTTGTTTCTCCTCCTCCACTTTTCAGTCCCACACGCCGCAGCCGCCTCCTGTCATCGCCTCTCAAACCAACATGGCGGCAGTGGCGGCGGCGGCACCGGCGGCGGCTGCCTGAGCGAGAGTAGGGGAAACGGGGAGAGCACGGGCCCCCCTTCGCAGCCACCGCCCCCGTCCTCGTCCTCCCTCCGCCGGCACTAAGTGCGTCACCACGGAGACCACCCTCGAGCATCACGGGAAGTGTAGTCTACGAGGATGGGGGCAGGGAGCCGCCGAATGCGTCCTCGCCCGGCTCCGAAGCCACGCCCCCCATAGCAACAGTTGCGAGGAAAGGAAAGCTCCCTTCCCTTGCTTTGGACAAGCTGCTGCCCAGGAGTTAAGTGATACCTGCTACCAGGAGTGCTGTGATCATGAGAATTGTTGGGAGAAAATAATTCTGCACAGAGAAATTCCCTTATGCACAATATGCACACAGAGCTAAAATATGCTGTACCTCCAAGCAGAATAATTCATTTTAATTACAGCACACTCTCCACATCCTGCAATCTCAATGCATTTTGTAGAGTGATTTCATCTAGGTCTCCTCAACACTACATTTTGAAGAACAAAAGCAATCATTGATTTCCAATAAGGTCACAGAAGTTCAACAGGAACAAGGATCTCATTAAACAGTGAGAATGCTTGAACATGTGTTTCCTTGAAGACCCAGGGCCATAAAGCTACAATCAACTTAACTGAAATTACCAAAACTGTATTACATGCAACAATGTTATTTTTCAGATCTGTATCAGGAAATAGCTACTACAAACTACATGGGGATTCACCAGTTTACCCATCGGGACCCTAAATTCCACTCTATATAACTCATAATGTAATTAAAAACCTATATGCCTTGCAGTGATTAGCAAATAGGAGAAAATAATGCCATCGTTGAGAGACCAATCAGATGGACATTTGTGATTTCTGCATTTTGTTCCTAAATCTGAGGTCAACATCTGAATCTCTATTCATATCTTTCTTAGTCCTTTGACAGAGTACTTTAGAAAGGGCAGTCTCAATATGACACCTACATATAAATGCCAATGAATTTAGAGTCTGAAAGTCACCGCTCCAACCTACAGCTATGTGACCTCATCGGTAAAATGGTCTTGCCTACCTTCCAGGGGTAAAGTAGGGGTAGTTATGAGGATGAGTTCATGCATGGGAAATAAGTCACTTTGTAAATAATAATGCATCATTTAATACGAAATGTCACTACTCATTCTCTCATTCAGCAAACAAATGTGCCAGGCACTCTGCTAGGCACTAGGAGATTAAAAATGAGTCACTGTAGCAAACAGTAGCATCATGTGGCAGAAATGCCAAGGTCTTGGGTTGGCAATGGGGGTTATTACATCCTTGTCTATAGGGCTGTTGGAAAGGGGCAGAATCCAGTCACTGTCCTCAGGGAGCTCATTGTCTAGAAGCCTACGTGATTCCCCACAGCAATCTCTCCAGTTGGGTTTCTCATCAGATGGAAACCCACGGGACATTTAGAGTACCTGCCTCTTGAGTAGCCTGGGTGGAGAAATTCCAAACACTCCTAAGGGACTATATCACTCTGAGGAGGATAGATCAAATTCTCCAAAAAGCCAAAGGCCAGAAGAGAAGACAGGCCCAAATCTCACTGTGATTAGTGTTCAGACTTTGTCTAGATATTTCCAAGTCCATAGTTACATGATTTTCCATGGCCTTTGTTATTTGGTAGCTCATTTGCCATATTTAGCAACCACAGAGTCCCCCTACCCCTCTACCAGCCCTCCAGGAAATAACGGCAGGTGAAAATGCTTCAACTGACCAATGAGCTCAGAAGGAATATTGGAGCACAGTTTGAAAGCTCTAACTCACAGAGTTAGTCCCTCCACCACACCCTTGACTCCAACTTTTATCCAATGACCTCCCTGGCCATGGCACTGCCAGGCCTAAGTGCTACTATAAGTAGAAAGGCAAGAGTTGCTGTCTGCTACAGGTTACCACTGCCACCTCTACAAAAGGCCATGTCTTTCAAAAGTCCCTGTGTTTCCAGTTACTCTTCTAAGAGAGGCTGAGACATTCTTCTCAATAAAACTCATTATAACTCATCCCTAACATTGTTAAGGCATGAGGTAACATTATTGGACACAGTTGCAGATTTTTCCACTCTTTCTTTTCTCTCTGCTTCCCAGCTCAGACGGGTGAGATGGGAGACTGTAGAAAGGAGTTCTGCTGTCCCTAGCAGGAAAAGGTAGCATCTTCCTGACCCTGTGAATCTATTGTCAGCATCAGTTGGAAGAAAGTGAACGACACAGCATTTTTGTAATGGGAAAAACAACTTCACAGGAACTCAAAAGACCTGGCTTTGCCATGGATTAGTTATGTGACCTTTTGCCTCTATGAGTTTCAATTTCTTCATCTGAGAAGCTTGAACTAAATCTCTAAGGTCCCTTCTAAGAGTCTATGAGTGTCAAGTCCTGGAAAAATAGGGCATGACACTCATGGCCTGTTAAAAATATCTTCCCTAAGTGACTACTTATGGGTAGGAGGGATTTGTGGGGGACAGGGAAGGTGGAGTGATGACAACCTAAAATTAGATTTTGGCGATGGTTGTAGAACTCTGTAAATATACTAGAAACCACTGGATTGTACACTTTAAATGGATAAATCTTTATTTTTTAAATTGTAGCAAAATACACATAACATTAAATTTAAGTTATTAGTCTTTTTTATATTTTCAGTTCGGTGGCATTAAGTACATTCACACTATGCAACCACCACCACCATCCATTCACAGAACTCTTTTCATTTTGCTCCCTGAACCCATTAAGCACTAACTCTCCTTTTTCTCCCAACCACCTTTCTACTTTCTGTTTCTATGTTTTTCTTACTACTCTGAATACTTCATATGAATAGGATCATATGGCATTTATCTTTTTGTGACTAGCTTATTTCACTTAGCGAACTGTCTTCAAGATTCATCCATGTTATAACATGTCAGGATTTCCTTCCCTTTTATGGCAGAATAATATTCCATTGTATGTATAAACCACATTTTGTGTGTTCATTTATCCATGGATAGACACGTGAATTGTTTCTACCATTGAGTTATTGAGAAATGAGTGGATTTTTTATTATGTAAATTAAATCTCATACATTTGTTAACAAATATATCTCCCCCATCTACCATGTGAGGGGTCTAAAATGGCTCCCATCTTAAGATCATTCCCAAAGGATCTTCTCAAGGAACCTCGTGAAGTTAAAGTAACTAAATGGAAGGATTGCTTTCTGTGAGACCAGTAAGCTTTTATCATGTGGTTCTTTAGTTGATTATCTCATGATGCCATGCACTGACATTTACAAAGGATCAGAGAGTAGGAAAATGCCATAAGAAGCAGAGATAGCCTTTGCCATCGCCATTCAGTTTTGCTGAAGGCTGGCCTGATCTGCAGGTACCCAGGACCCCAGACACAGTCTGGAGTTTCCCATCGAAGG
The DNA here is from genome assembly GCF_009764315.1 of Trachypithecus francoisi. Lineage (NCBI taxonomy): Eukaryota > Metazoa > Chordata > Mammalia > Primates > Cercopithecidae > Trachypithecus > Trachypithecus francoisi. The sequence goes on along the minus strand of NW_022681433.1, from coordinate 13,502,454 downwards.
GCAGCTGGAACCCTATGTGTCCTGGTCATGGCCCAGGGGTAGGGGCCCAGTGCGAGGGCAATCACAACTCTAACCCTGCCTAAGGTTCTTCTTTCAGTCTTTTATTTGATTCTAGCCAATGTAAGAGTCACTTCAAAGGCTTAGTAAAATTATTCTAAACTTCCCATGAGAAAACTACGTGAAACCCACTAATATAGACGAGGTCTCAAGAAACGTTGATCTGCCATGTGCAGTGGCTCATGTCTGTAATCCCAGTCCTTTGGGAGGCCAAGGCGGGTGGATCACTTGAAGTCAGGAGTTTGAGACCAGCCTGTCCAATGTAGTGAAACCCTGTCTCTATTAAAAATACAAAAAAAAAATTATCCGGGAGTGGTGGCAGATGCCTGTAATCCAGCTACTCGGGAGGCTGAGGCAGGAGAATCACTTGAGCCTGGGAGGCAGAGGCTGCAGTAAGCTAAGATCATGCCACTGGACTCCAGCCTGGGCAACAAGAGCAAAACTCCGTCTCCAAAAAAAAAAAAAGAAAGAAAGAAAGAAAAAAAGAAATGTTGATTCCCTACCGTAAGTGGCCAAGGGCTTTCCTCTGAAACTAGACATAATTTACTGAATGATTTTGTAATGGATTTTCCTCCCTTAGTCTTTACTCTTGCTGGAGCAGAATGAATGTGTGTTTAGATTTGAAAATTGTCCTCTGAAGGAGTTTGCAATATAAAGAACAAAATTAAATTGTGTAAAGCAAAGGAATAGATGGGACAGTCTGGGTGGCCTCTTTGTACTCCCATACACATATGGCAGATACTTCCAGCTTGCTAACCTCACACTTTCCCAACGAGAGATTCTCAACTTGCTTCCCATAAGAATCACTGGAATTTCACATATAAGTGAAATCATGCAGTATTTATCTTTCGGTGCCTGGCTTATTTCACTTAACATAATGGCCTCCAGTTTCATCCATACTGTTGCGAATGACAAGATTTCTTCCTTTTTTAAGTTGAATAGTATGCCATTGTGTTTATATACCATATTTTCTTTACCCCTTCATCTGTTCATAGACACTTAGGCTGATTCCATGTCCTAAGGATGATGGTTACCAGGAGTTGAGGGAGTGGGAGTGGGGAGGAATGGCGAGTTGTCAATCAAAGTGTACAAAGTTCCAGTTAGACAGGAGGAAGAAGTTTTGAGAACTGTTGCACAGCAGGAGGACTATAGTCAACAATAACATAGGGTATGTCTCAAAATCATTAAGTTTCACATGTCTCACCACAAAAAACGATGAGGAAGGTTATGTAAAGGAAGTGATGGTTACGCTAACCAGCTTGATGTAATCCTTCCAGGTTGTATAGACATATCAAAGCATCACAGTGTGTATCCCATGAAAGTGTACATCATGATTTGTCAAATTAAAATATTAAAATAAAAAAGAATCGCTGAGAGTCATTTAAAAAGGCAAATACCTGAGCCCTCCTCCAGACCAACCAAATCAGACTGTCCAGGGCAGGGCCTGACACTGGTATTTTCCAAATCTCTAAAGTAATTCTAATGTGCAGGGGAGAAACACTGCATATGCCAGATTCCTTCTGCCCAGCTCCCCTTCTTTTCCCAGTTAGTTTCTCTTATGAGAGTGCTTACCTGAAGGTACTGTGATTTATAAAGGTGACCCATGGCCACAGTCTTGAGTGGTCTGAGGAACAATCATAGCACACTGCTCTCTCCTCCCACTCCCCACGCCACTGTATTCATGCACCAACCTAATAACTAAGAGATTGACCTTTCCCTGATGCAGCCCTAGTCTCTGTCTCAAGATGCTTCCCTCTTTGCTCAGAGTCCAGTAAGAAACACAGACAAGTAAGGTGAAAATTAAAATGCCATGTGATGAGTTGTTAAATGCTACCACAGGAACATGCACTAGGCACTTTGAAAACACAGAGGAAATAAAGCAAACTAACTCAGCCTTGAGGCGTGTGGAGTTTAACCAGGTGAAGGCCAGGTGAACAGGCAAGGTAATCAGGAAGAAAATACATGGCCCAGAGTGAGGCAGAGAAGGGAGGTGGCTAAAACTCAGATGGCTACTTCTGGGAATCAAGGCAGGACTGGGGTCAGAGAAGGGCAGGAGGGAGAAACTAGAGGTAAATCACCAAAGGCTTTGTAACTTAGGCTGAGCAGTTTGGATTTACCCTCATAGCAAAAGGAAGCCATTAAAAGGTTTTAAGCTGGAGAGTGTCATGATAAGATCTGTTGATACAATAGGATAAAAAGAAAAGGTCTATGAACTCCTACAGTACTTTTTGTCTGTATGTTTTGGCTCAGTTGTCATGTTGTATGACCTCTTGGACTGACATAATTTTAAAACTCTTAAGGGGTCTCAGAGATCATCAAATACCATCTCCTCATTTTGCAGATCAGGAAACCTACCAGTGTCAAGGGCTACCAGGGTTGACTCCTAGTGCAATGCTTTTTTCGCTACCCACCTCCTGCCAACAAAATTCTATAAAAACAAGGAGGACTTTTAGTCATTCTACTACACAATATGTATTTAACCCAGTAAAAATGTATTTCCCCTTCTGTTTTTAAAATAAAGAGTAACATCAGTATATCATAGCAATTCTGGAAATTAGAGGAACTATTTTTGGGTTTTGGTATATTTCCTTCCAGGATTTTGTGTGTGTGTGTGTGGGTGTGGGTGTGTGTACATGATATCACACATTTATAATATACATAAGTTTTTCTCTTAAATATTAAAAGCAAAGTTTTTTCTTTTAAATAAAAATGTGCATTTTTTACAAATGACCATGTCATCTTTCAATTGCTCGTTTTCATTTTTAAGAGCTACACACTCTTACATTGCATATTGATTGGTATATATGTAACCATTTTCTATTTGGCAGGCATAAGATTGTTTGCAATTGTTCACTATTTATGCTTATAAATCTGCATTTTGAATTACCTGTTTAGGTGAGAGTTCAGAAACTGCTATTGCTGGCCACAAAGTCTCTGAGCATTCAATTAGTGCTTGAATTGCATAGCAAAATTACTTTCCAAAAGGGTTTTACCTGCTAAGAATGCTACCTGTGCATGAGAATCCAGCTTTCCCACTACCACCTCCAGCCCTTATACGTGTCTACAGCTGTATCAGCGTGTACATAATATACACGCATAACCTTGACGCAGTGGCAGTGCACAGTGGTGACTGCAGGGAGGTCTTAGCCTCTCAATATCATTGACTCTCCAGGGCTGGGCCTGACACTGGTATTTTCTAAAGTCAACTAACTCTACTATACTCCAGGTAAAGATACAATCCAAGTAGAAATGAGTGTTTGCTATACAAACACAGCCTCAGCAACACCCTCACAGTCCCCACCTCACACCCTCCCACATCCACACGCAAACACACATTCCAACCAGATAGGAAACCCCAAATAATTATAAAAGTTGGAATCATTTCTGCCTATGCATGCTGATTTATTAGATTAAAAAAATGTACTTTGTGATTGTTCGTTTTATATTTTGATGATTTTTATCAGATTCAGCCTTTTATTTATTTATTTATTTGTTTGTTTGTTTATTTATTTATTTTTTGAGACAGAGTTTCACTCTTGTTGCCCAGGTTGGAGTGCAATGGTGCCATCTCGGCTCACTGCAACCTCTGCCTCTCGGGTTCAAGCGATTCTCCTGCCTCAGCCTCCTGAGTAGCTGGGATTATAGGCATGTGCCACCACGCCCAGCTAATTTTGTATTTCTATTTTATTTTTTATTTTTTATTTATTTTATTTTATTTTTTTTGAGACGGAGTCTCACTCTGTCGCCGGGGCTGGAGTGCAGTGGCCGGATCTCAGCTCACTGCAAGCTCCGCCTCCCGGGTTCACGCCATTCTCCTGCCTCAGCCTCCCCAGTAGCTGGGACTACAGGCGCCCGCCACCTCGCCCGGCTAGTTTTTTGTATTTTTTAGTAGAGACAGGGGTTCACAGTGTTAGCCAGGATGGTCTCGATCTCCCGACCTCGTGATCCGCCCGTCTCGGCCTCCCAAAGTGCTGGGATTACAGGCTTGAGCCACCGAGCCCGGCCTAATTTTGTATTTTTAGTAGAGACAGGGTTTCTCCATGTTGGTCAGGGTGGTCTTGAACTCCCGACCTCAAGTGATCTGCCCCCACCTTGGCCTCCCAAAGTGCTGGGATTACAGGCCTTTTTCTATGCATAGCAAACAAACATTTTTGAAGGGTGGATGCTGAGCAAGCAGAAACAGGGCAGCAGGCACAGTTAGTTAGGTTTGGGACTTGTGTGCAACATAAAACCTTGGTTTTAGAATCACTTGAGTACAAATACCAATCTGTTAAACTTTAGAAATGATATTCTTATTCATAGACAATTTCGGTAATACCACTCCTGGGCCGTCCATCATGAATGTAGAAAGAGGCAACAGCCAGTTTTGCTACCTTTTGGCAGCTTTGACATTTGTCTCTCTCTGTCTCTCTTTTTAAATTGCTAGTTATACCAGCAATAGAATGATATTCGTCTCTTTCACCATCATTCATCTTTCTGTCAGTTTGTGCCTGGTGTCTCCAACTATGTGTATACTCCTTAAGGGCTGGAGCTGGGTTTTAGTCATCTTTGTATCCCCAGGGCTTAACCTAGCGAATAGCACTCAAAAAAATCTTCTAAGTGCATTACAGAGATGAACATGTGATGTCTTAAAATCCCTTCCCAGTTCTGTGATTTTGTAAAGTCAAGGATTACCTTCTTAATGTTATCTTCAGACCTAGAGCTGCGTCTGGTTTCCACAGAAATGATATCTAAGGCTTAACTCAATGGCTCTCCCATGACTAAAAGAATATGCCAATGGCAAGAGGAACGATTTTCATGTTAAGGTTGGAGAATTTCACTTTTGAAAAAACGAATTACATTTTTTAATGGTAACGTGTTTTTTGCTATTTTGCCAACAACAATGTGAGTGGGTGAGTCTAAGAATTCATAGGCTACCAGAAAAAGAATCCTCGAATTTTGTGTCTTGCTGATGCCCCTCAATGCCTTTCTTCCTGACCTGACCTCACTTTGCGGACACTATGGGGTCATTGAATCATCCAGTGTTGGAGCTGGAAGGATGCTTCATGATGATATCATCACCTTATTTTTTCTTCCCACAAATGAGAAAATAGAAACTTCTTGAGAAGCAGCCACAATTTCTTTGTAATTTTCAAATGCACATGAGAATGCGTTTCCTTTAAGTTGTTCCAAGAAATAGAAAGACAAAACAAATTCTAGTAACATTATGTAATGTTGAATTATTATATAATTTTATGTTAAATCATGTCAAATTAATATAGAATTTATCATCAAATTGATATCGTAAGACATAATCATTATTACTGGTTTTCATTATCACAGAGATCAACCCATTATCATAGGGCTATTCGACAACAGCAACTTTTTTTTTTTTTTTTTGAGACAGAGTCTTGCTCTGTCGCCAAGGCTGGAGTGCAATGGCGCGATCTCAGCTCACTGCAACCTCCGCCTCCCAGGTTCAAGCGATTCTCCTGATTCAGCCTCCCGAGTAGCTGGGGTTACAGGCATGCACCACCACGCTCGGCTAATTTTTGTGTTTTCAGTAGAGACGGGGGTCTCACCATGTTGACCAGGCTGGTCTCGAACTCCTGACCTCAAGTGATCCACCTGTCTCGGCCTCCCAAAGTGTTAGAATTACAGGGGTGAGCCACCGCGCCCAGCCAACTAAAAAATTGTTCGTGCCAAAAGTAGTAAAACTCTATCAAATGTTGTCTTCTTTTTAAAGTTGAGGGCCTCACCATTTTGCTCAGGCTGAACTCTACCTCCTGGACACAAGTGATCCTCCTACCCTCAGCCTCCAGAATCTTTTGAGCCAGTCCACCATACCCGATCCCTGATTTTAAAAAAATATCCTATATAAGAATTATATTTTCCTCAGTGTAGGCAAGTGTACTGTTAACATCAATCTTGTGTCATGAACTGTAAACACTATTTGTCTTGTACCCCAGTAACCTCTAGCATAGTCGTGCCATAAAGTTTTGACACTAGTTTTTACTGATTACTTGATCGATGGCTTATTCCACACATTCTAATTGTGCTGTCTTATATTCACCAAGGGAGATAGTGGCATGGCTTATCAGCCAGTGCATTATACATTATATTAATATTTGATAGGGCAAAATAAAGAATCAAGGAGAGGTTTCTTGCAAGCCTCGCATTTGCTCTTGAAGGCTTGCACATGAACAGAGGGGTCACCACAGTTGGAGACTGGCTGCAGCCAGAGAGTGGCCTACATCATTGCTCATTAAGTTCCTGAGTCAGGCCTTATTGGGCAACGTGGTTGAGTTTCATGACTGTATTTCCTAAACTGAACAATCTAGTTAGCGTGCACCTCCTCCAGCATGCTCCCGAGAGACTTCAGGGCAGAGCCAGGGACCTAACTCTCTTACAGGGGTAGCAACAACATTAAGAACTGATGACCCTGTTCTGCTTGGCATCTGGTCCAGCATGCCAGGAGCCTTCATATCAGATTACTGGGTCATCTTTTTTAGAAGATTCAGACATGATTAATTGAACACAATCACAACCTTTGACTTAATGCCACAGATAAAAGAGAAGACCTAAAAGGAACTTAAGTAGATTAGAAAGAGAGAGAGAAATGACATATTGGTTGAGTGTGGGCCCTGGATTCACATCCTTGCTCTACCATTTACTAGATATGGAAGCTTGAGTAAGTTTCTCATCTATTCAAAGAAAACGGGGGCCTGGGTGCAGTGGCTGCAGTGGCTCACGCCTGTAATCCCAACATTATATATTGGGAGGCTGAGGTAGGAAGTTCTCTTGAGCCTAAGAGCTTGAGATCAAACTGGGTAACATAGTGAAAGTCTGTCTCTACAAAAATTTTTAAAATTAGCTGGACGTGGTGCACACCTGTAGTCCCAGCTACTTGGGAGGCTGAGGTGGGAGGATCGCTTGAGCTCAGGAGTTTGAGGTTGTAGTGAGCTGCGATTGTGCCACTGAACTCCAGCCTGGGCAAGACCCTGATTCTAAAAAATGTTTTAAAATAAACAAATAAAGTTTTTAAAAGGAATAATAAAATTAAAAGTAGAAGAGTGGATATATTTAGAATCTTACATCAAAACACATAAATTCAAAACTTAGAACACTTTCTAGCACATCGTGTGCTATTATTAGAATTATCATAATGAAATGGGATACTGCTCTTCAAATGTGATGGAAAGTCTGCTAATCTCACTTCTCTTAGAGCCTGTGTTTTCAGTTATTTGTTGATGCTCAGCACAGATCTATCTACATTGTCCACCTTTTCATATAGAGACCAACGGAGCCATATTTATGAAAAGGTTGGCCTCATGACTAACAGAGTAAAGCAAATTGGGCCTGGGAATTTGAAACCCAAACTGTAACCTTAGGGCCACTTACTTCACAAAGAAAGTGGATCAAGTAAAAAAATTCACACATTTGTATCCATTCCCTTACCCGTTGCTGTCCACACTTACTCTGACCTCATCACCTTCCTGCTTCAGGGAAGCCCTATCTCCCTCTCTTCTAAAACCCTCTACCTGCCCCATAGCCACTCCCTCTGTCTCCAGAATCTTATTCTGACAAACAGTCCTTCCATCTCTTACATCTTCTGTCTCCTGCTCCCAGGGTTCTCCTACCTATGGGGGCCACATAATGTATTGTACAAATCAGGAAATATTCCAGGGAAAAGGGCACTATTAATCATTCCTAGCAGCAACAGGTAAGTTGGGGCTACCCCACGCAAACCAATCTTCTTCTTTTTAGAATGGAAACAGGCTCAAGCCTCTCCCATCTTGAAAAACAAGGACTTCTCATTTCTCAGTGATCTTGCTCTAACTCCTACCCTCTCTTGTTATTTCCCTTAACACCACACTTCTTCAAAGTATGTGGGAGTGCCTCCTCTGTACTCCACGTAACCCTCAGGCTCAGGCAGGGCTGCTGCAAAGGGCTATGCAGACTGTGCACAACGTAACTCCAGGAGTTGCTCATACTGTGATCAATGTCAATGGCACCACCTGGAGTTATACAGTGCACATATATCAAGACCACATATGGTGGTTCTATCCACTAACATGTGGCATTCCTCTTTCTCGCCTTCCCTCACACCTCACTCAGACCCTTAAGCTAAGCTAAGATTTCTAATAGCCAAATACCACAGATACATTTCAGGCTTTGTCATTGTTGACCAACGCGCTGATTCCTTGACAGGAGAGGCCACTCCCTTGTCCTTGGATGAGCTCTGGACTCAAACCACATGGGACAGGATTCCAGCTCTACCACTCACTAGCCTTGTGGGCATTGCTGCCTTCATTTAGGTAAAATGTGAGCAACTCAGCTGTAGAAATGGTTAGGAATGGTAGCTACTTCATAGGGTTGTTAGGAGAGCCAGAGGAAATAGTTTGTAAAGCTCTTAGCACAGTCCCTGATAGATAGAAGGCATTCTGGAAAAGCTCACTGTCAATATCTTTTCAAAACTGGCACATAGTTTTCCACAATAACACCCTTTCCAGGCTTTGTGAGTCTCTCTTTGCTATCTTTCCAGCTCCTTCACTAATTTCTGTACTACATCAGACCCTCAAATGTTGATGTTCCCTAGAGTGTTCGTTTCGGTCTCTTTCCCCTCCCCTCTTCCCTCCCCTTCCCTCTATCTCCCTCCTTCCCTTCCCTCTTCTCACTCTGAGCAGCCTCCACAGCAGTGGCTTCCACTGCCTCACTGAAGCTAATGGTATCCAATTTTGCATCTCAGGCATCACCTGCTCCAGACTCATAAATCCCACCATCCCGTGGGACCACTCCACTAGGATGCCCTGCTGGAGCTCCCAAGTCAGCACATTACAAAGAAAGCACCACATGGCTGCTTACTAAGCTTCTTCCCTTCCTGTGTGGTAGGAAGCTTCTTCCCGTCGTCCATCCTGGAGTTTTTCCCATCACACATCCCCAACATCCAAGTCATACTCATTCTACCTTCTTAATATTTCTTGAGTCGATCACCCACATTTCCATACCCATTTGGACAATCTTACTTAGTTCATTCGTTCACAAGTTCTTTCTGGGACCAATTGCCACCCATGGTGCCTCCCTACATCCAGGGTCACTCCCTCTAATAAAGCCTGAATATCAGAGCCTCCCAAACACCAATCCAGGATCAAATTTTTGTTACTCTGGGGGAAAATGTTGAAGAATGCAGTGAGTTTTTCAAAAAGTAATTTCCTTTTTTCAATGTAAAGAAACATTCACCCTTTGTTTGGAGAGAATGTTCTTCCTGCCTACTGGTGGTAAAATCATTTATTCTGAAATGGTGATAACAGGTCATTTTTATTACACATCTATTTTAAGTTGGCTTTCCTGTATTAGTCACTAATGTTTTTATAAATGTTTTACACATAGTATACTAAAAATGTACAGTGTGGCTGGGCACAGCGGCTCACACCAGTAATCCCAACACTTTGGGAGGCCAAGGCAGGAGGACCACTTGCACCCAGGAATTCAAGACCAGCCTGGGCAACATAGGGAGATCTCATCTTAAAAAAAAAAAAAATATCTGGGTATGGTGGTGCACACCTGTAGTTCTAGCCACTGGGGAGGCTTAAGCAGGAGGATTGCTTGAGCCCAGGAGGTCAAGTCTGTAGTGAGCTGAGATTGCACCACTGCACTCCAGCCTGGGTGACAGAGCAAGACTCTGTCTCAAAAAAAAAAAAAAAAAAAAAAAAGAAAACTGATTATGCATCAACTATAATCAATAAAGTTTTAAAAAAGATTTCCCATCATGAAATCTGTACACCTGTCAATGCCTGCTGTGTACCTATGTCAGAAGGTGTTTTCTAAAATATAAACTTTTCATGATATCCCCAATAATAACCTTCCAAACTAAAAGTACTTGCACATTTTTACGTGCCTATCACAGGGCCAAATAACTTTATATACATTACTCTTCACAACAAATGTGTGAGGTGGGGTTTTATCATTATCCCCATTTTACAGATGAAGAAACTGAGGTTTAGACAGTAGAGCACATGCCTTCTAATTAGTAGAACTGGGACTTGGATTCAGGTTTGAGTGACTCAAAAGCCCTGATTGGTCTTTACCGCTGTTTTTTTTGACTCTTTACTTAAAAATCTTTTAATCACATTCCAAATACCTTAGTTTATCTCCCTCAGTATTTGCTCTGTCTCTCTCTCTCTCTTTCTCTGTCTCTCTCTCTCTTTCAACCTATCTCCCTCTTTTTCTTTCCCTCCACTTAATTTTTTACCTCTCTTCACCCTTTAATGCCTGCTTCAGTTACACTAAACCTTTTACAAATCTAAGAGTGTGATACCTTCTTTCAAGGGAACCATGCCTTTGTATGAGCTGTTTCCATTACCTACCTGGGCCCCTTCACCCCTTCTTTGGCAACCTGGTGTTTCCCTGCTCCCGGAAGCTCACCATCTTTTTTTTTTCTTTTCTTTTTCTCTTTTTTTTTTTTTTTTTTTTGAGACAGGGTCTCGCTCTGTCATCCAGGCTGTAATGCAGTGGCACGATCTTGGTTCACTGCAACCTCCACCTCTCCGGTTCAAGCGATTCTAGTTGGGACTACAGGCATGTGCCACCATGCCCAGTTAACTTCTCTATTTTCAGTAGAGATGGGTTTTCACCATGTTGGCCAGGCTGGTCTGGAGCTCCTGACCTCAAGTGATCCGCCCACCTCGGCATCTCAAAGTGCTGGGATTATAGGCGTGAGCCACCGCGCCTGGCTGAGGTCACCATCTTGATGCCAAACTTAGTGCGGACACCCAGTTGGCACAGCCACTACAGCCCAGAATTCCTGGGCACAAGCGATCCTCTGGCCTCAGCCTCCCTAGTAGCTGCACTACAGGCACGCGCCACTGCGCCCCGGGCACGAGCTGTTTCCTCTGCCTGGCATATCTTTCCCCTGCTCCATTACCTGGCTAACTCCTGCTCATTCTCTGAAACTCAGTGCCCTCCAGGAAGGAGTCCACAACCCTCCCCACCCCTCAACCAATCTCAGTTTCAGCCTCTGAAGGACCAAGGGGAAGACATTGGAGTCCGGTGTGGCCTGTGGCAGCCCTTGACTGACAGCCCTTTGGCAAGCGTGTCCTGCTTTGGCATCCATTCACATACCTGTGTCAGGCACCAGGCGAGAGCACGGAGCAGGACAGGTGAGGCCCCGCTCTCATGCAGCCTCTGTTTTTGTTAAGGAGACAGCTGATAAACCCAACAACTAAACACATGAATATGCAAGATAATTTTAGGTAGTCATAGATCTACAAATAAAGTAAAATTGGGTAGTAAAATGAAGAGTGACAAGGAGGGTGGTCAACTCAAGGGCGGATGGTCAGAGAAGGCCTTGGAAAAGATGGCACTTAGCAGAGACCCGAATGAAAAGAAGCAGCTAGCCAAGTGACGCGCTAGGGGCAGAAGTTTCCAGGTATTCTTCACTTAAAGGAAGTGTCATGCATAAACATGTAAGATTCTAACCTTACGTGGCACATCATCAGGGTTCAGCTCAGAGTAGTTGCTCAATTAATGCTATGAATTGGATTGTTTAGCTGAAGAAACTAGGAAGGCTCTGGTGCTGTGCTTTTTATCTCTTAGGAATCGCCTAACATCCCCCTGTTGGGGAGATATCACTACTTTACAAGATTTGTTGAATTGTCTCCGGTAAGCAAAGAATATAGAGTCAGGCAGGAATTGCTATGTTCTGAATTACAAGCACAGCCTGCCTCTGGGCCCTGGGTATGCCCAGTTCTGACATTTTCAAAGTTATCTGGAGATTTGGAGAGGAACTGCTCATCTTGTCTTTGCGGGTAGGTTTTTCATGAAATGTTCCTCTGTATATCTCCTGCTGTTATTTTCTCTATTGTTACAATTCCATCCCCGATCTTATACCCTACTGACCTTACATGACCTTACAGCGGGACTAGAAGTACTTCAGCGAGACCAGGATTTCATGGAAAAGACAGTGATGTAGCAGTTCTGTTAATTTTTTTTTGAGAATTCACATTTATTGAATGACTGATGTGCTACAACATGGAATTTCTGAATTCCAAATAAATACATTTCACTTTTTAAACATTTGTTCTGTTACTTTTTAGCACCAGCAAACTTCATAGCAGCCAGCTGCTGACCTGACCATGGGTTGACAACCTTCCCCCACTGGCTCTTCAGTCTGCTTAATCACAAGTCCTTTGCTGCTTTGTATCCTCCCAGGGGATGGCCTACTGCCCTCCTTTCTGTACAATCTGGGCAAGCCGACTGGGACGGTAAGAGTGGTGTCAATGAAGCGGTCCGCAGAGCTAGAGAGGCAATTTTCAGTGTGAGGATCTAGGCATTTCCCTGGCTTCTCCACACATCCATCCCAGAATAGCTCCAGGAAGCAACACACTGGTGCTGCAACCCTGCTTCAACCACCTCGCCCAGCTCTGTCATTGTCCACGTGTGGCCCAGGACCTCTCGTTTTTCTTAAAGCCCCAGGAACACATTTCACAATTTTATTTCATTGAATGTGTGTCCTGACATATTTAAACGATTGAAATAATAAACCCCCTGATTTAGTCTGAAAATTAAAACATGCGTTGGTCCTAAACCAGCTTCAGTTGAGAAAAAAGTTATTTTCTACTCATAGAAAATCCAATACGAGAGATTTCCCTAAAATACTTTCTTTTGTAACTACTTCAAGACATTGCGGCAATTTGAACAAAGATGTAGTGGGTGCTGCTCATGTGTTGCACAATGCTAGTCTGAAGATTTGAGTTGTTCACTCCAGCAATTTCCACGATCAATTGGAATCTCTATTATTGATAATCCAAGTTGTCGTTTCCCTGAATCCTAGGGAGCTCAGGGCACTTGAATCCAAAAATGTCTGGGTGCTACGTAGAATACAAGTCAAACGTTTACAGAAGGGAAGTGGGAGAGAGAGAGAAGCAGTATAGTCATAGAGGAAGTTTGCAGAAGGGTGAGCTAACTGAAAAGCAGCAGCAACAAGCACAGAGGTCATGGCCCGAGCAAGAGGCAGGAGAGGGTGTCCATACGCTCTGCCTGTTCTGCTTCTCTTCAGGCGAGCCCAGGGCAAGTGTTGTTGAACTTTCCCACCCTCATAGCTCTCAACTTTTGCATTTGTTTATTACGCCTGAGCTGGGGAGTTGCCTTGTCCAAGGGGAACTGAACCAGTCATAAGGGCATGGAAATGAATGGATTGGTGGAGCTCTTTTCCTTGCAATTTTTCATACTGCATGGGGTTTTCATCAGGCAGCAGAAGGGGAAAGAACATGGAATAGTCCCCACAAACCTTCCTGGGCTCTACCACACATCTGCTGTGTGGAGGATGTAGAAGGTAAGGACGAGCCAAAAACGAATAAAAGCAAAAACAAGAGGAGAGCCGGGCGCGGTGGCTCACGCCTGTAATCCCAGCACTTTGGGAGGCCGAGGCGGGCGGATCACGAAGTCAGGAGATTGAGACCATCCTGGCTAACACAGTGAAACCCCGTTTCTACTAAAAATACAAAAAATTAGCCCAGCGTGGTGGCAGGCGCCTGTAGTCCCAGCTACTCGGGAGGCTGAGGCAGGAGAATGGCGTGAACCCAGGGGGCGGAGCTTGCAGTGAGCCAAGATCGCGCCACTGCACTCCAGCCTGGGCGACAGAGCGAGACTCCGTCAAAAAAAAAAAAAAAAAAACTCAAGAGGAGAACAGAAAGAAAAAGGAGCAGAAGCAGAAGGAAAATTGGATGGCACTGACGGTCCCCAGGTGACCTCCATGTGTCAGGCACAAGTAAAATGAACTTGTGAAGCACCAGATTTATTTATTAAAGTAAAAATACTTTATAAAGTATTTATAAACTATAAATACTTCAGTTCACCTAATCACTGCAACAACCCATTGAAATGCCCATTTTTACAGGTGAATAAAAGAGACTCAGAAGCTAAATAACTTTCTTGTGGTCACTGGGTTTCATACTCATGCCTGTTTCAGGATTAAAGAGAAGGGGAGGGGATGACTAGAAAAGGTACCATGTGGCAATTCGCACTAACTCACTAATACAGAGTTAAGACATTAGAAGAACAGTAGCTTCACTCTCCTTAGCTCATGCATATTCACTTTTCTTCCACAAACAGAAAAAGAAAAAAAAAAGGTAATCAGCTCCAGGGACCCAGAAGTAAATTATTCGTTTAATAAAATGCTGGCTTTTGGGTTTACTTTCTTTTAAAGACACAATTTGTCCATCAAATCCACTCTCGGTTTGTCTTATTCCTGGAAGGGCATTCCTACCTTCTGCACAAATGTGATTATAGGCAACTCTGTATTGGAAAGTAGCAAAAAAAATGTGAAATCAAATTTTACCATTTATTTAAAAACTAACCACACCACTAACATTTATTAGTATATAACAATGGCAAGCTTAAACATACCTCCCGACACCATAAAATGCTTGGAAGCCTAGACAGATCTACTGACTTTTTTTTCTTGCCAGCTCTGTCCTGTTTGGATGCAAGCAAGTGGCCCAAAGCTCTTTTTGTTTTTAAAAGTGTTTAGGGCCAGGCACAGTGGCTCATGTCTGTAATTCCAGCACTTTGGGAGGCTGAGGCAGACAGATGGCTTGAGTCCAAGAGTCCAAGACTAGCCTGGGATACATGGCGAAACCCTGTCTCTACAAAAAACACAAACATTAGCCGGGCGTGGTGGCGTGCACCTGCAGGCCCAGCGACTTGGGAGGCTGAGGCAAGAGGATCACTTAAGCCCAGGGGGCAGAGGTTGCAGTTAGCCAAGATTGCACCACTGCATTCCAGCCTGAGTGGTAGAGTAAGACCCTGTCTCAAAAACAACGACGATGAAAACAGTATTCTAGAGATTAAAGATGTGCTGATCAGATTTTAAATTCAAATTTTCTTTCAGGCTGCCTACTGAGGAAAATGAGAGCTGATTTTGTTGGAAGCCTGCGTTGATTTCACCCTCCACCTGGTGATTCTTCTGGACTTATGGTAATTAAATTAACATAGTTTACTCTAAATCAGTTTATTCCTTAGGAATATGCCAAATAATGGTCATGAAGATACTCTGGGGAGCGCTTTGTTGTTATTGTTGGTGGTGGTCATCTTTTCACAAATTTAAACTCCAATTATATTTGAGTATGTGGACGCTCTTCACATAGGCACATGCTAGTTTGTTCCAGATCTTGTGGTAGTAGAATGTGTGAAGGTTCAAGTTTACAAACAAATCATATTAGTGATGATTCTTATGAGGTCAAGGATGAAATTAAAAATCTTAATTACAAATCATCGGCACCTCCATCGTCAGAGGCGTTCTGGGATTCTCTGAACAGCTGTGTAATGATCCTCTGTGCTTCAGTAGCGTTGGCATGCCTTTGAGCTTGTTCCCTATTCACCTTTTATTTATAGCACCATGGGCATGTTTATTTTCATTCTTATAAAAACTTTTTTTGCTGACTGCAAGATATGACAAAGCTTTCATATCAAGGACAGAGACCTGTGATTTTTGGAACAGATTGTCTTCTATGGAACGATTCACCATGGACTCTTTAGTTAAAGCGGATGGACTCCTTTGTTTTTAGCTCTTTTTTTTTAGTTTTTTAAAAATTTGTTTATTGGTTGGTTTTAGCCTTTGTTTTCAGCTCAGCTAACCTGACTAGCTGTGGATCTTGAATTCGCTTTACCAGCATAGACAACTGAGGGAAAGCATGTTCCTGGATGTAGGGTGACATTTTTAGTTTTTGATTAGCTGACATATTCTAGTGGCCCATAGAATCACTGGATCGTAGAGTGGCAAAGCACTTGAAAGTCAACCCACTCAGTTTCCAGCTTGGGTTTCTTGATGCCAGGGATCTGAAGAGATGGTGATGGGAAAGAGAGTAGGCCAGTCTGGGCAACATAGTGAGACCCCAGCTCCACCAAAAATTTAAAAATTAGCTGGGTGTTGTGGAGCATGCCTGTAGTCCCAGCTACTCAGGAGGCTGAGGCGGCAGCAGGATTGCTTGAGCCTGGGAGGTCAAGGCTGTAGTGAGCTGTGACCATGACACCCCACTCCAGCTTGAGCAACAGAGCAAAACCCTGACTCAAACAAATGAACAAACAAACAAAACAAAACAGGAAAGAAAAGGGAGTAGGGGGAATCCAACACTTTTAAAAAGGTAGAAGAAATTGTTTATTTATGACTGATAAGGCTGCCCAGGAGACTCAAGTATCAGATATTTTAGATCTGGGCTGGAATATGATGGCATTGATTATCTCATGGGAAAATCTGTTAGTAAAAACTGAATAAATACAGTTCAGGAAATAGAAGTCTTTTGGAAAATTGGGTACATTGCAGAAAGGTAATAAAAATTTCCTGTTAATTTCTTTAGTACAAACCCTTAGCACTGTCTTTGGAAAGCCACAGTGTTGGACATCCGGGCCACAGCAAGAAATAGAAGACACAAATCCCCTGCTCTTGTGAAGCTGGCATTCTGATATGGAAAGACAAAAAAAAAAAAACAGGGAAGCAAACAAGCAAATAAATAACTGAAATTGATATGGCCACCTGAGATTGTGCTAAGTGGTATGAATAAAATGACCCAGGAAGACAGAGTGAAGGGACAGGTTAACTTAGATTGGGTGATTAGAAAGGTTTCTCTGAGGAAAAATACTTGTGCTGAGTCCTTAAGGGAAGAAGAAAAGTCACATAGGAGTAGGAGGAAAACTGAGGTCCAGAAACTGGATTTTGCTAAGGTTTCCTAGGAGATGTCACCCCAGAGGCCTGCTGGGGAGCCAGTCAGCTGTGTTCCTCCCCAGGCAAGACCCCTGCCCCCACCTCTCTATGCAAGTTTTTAGATCTCAATGTGGCTGCAAAACATCGTGGTCACTCTGCTTAGCAAACTGTTATGATTTTCCAAAGTAATGATATATGGTAATTGTATTTGAAAACCTAGAGTTTAAAAAAAAGAAAAAAAAAAAAAAACTGTGACAAAAATCAAACTAAAACCACAGAGAATTTCTCCAGCAAAGGGACCCTCAAGGTAAGTTCAAGAAACAGGAGAAGTCTGGTGTAGTTTGAGCTTGCTATGTGTGGGAGAAAATGGCATGGTATGACATTAGAGAGGTCAAAGTTAAGCAGTTCTTGCAGGTCCCTGGAGATCTGGCAAAGAGTCTGTGTTGCTGCAATGCATGGGGAAAATGTGCGGGGTTGAAGCAGGGCAGTATCAACATCTGATTTACATTTTATATCAATCACTCTGGCTGCTATATGAAGAATGGATTATAGAAGGATGTGAGGAGAGGCAGGGAGATCATCTGGAGAATTTTATAATCATTTAGGTAAGAAATGGTGATGACTTTTGAGCTTACAAAAGCAGAGAGCAGAACAATGCTTGCCAAAGGCTGGGGGAGCTGGAGGTGTTGGTTAAAGGGTACAAACTTTCAGTTATAAGATGAACAAGTTCTGAAGATTTAAGGTACAGCGTGGGCAGTCATGGATGTGTTTATTCATTCTATTATGGTCATCATTACACAATGAAAATGCATATCAAATCATATTGTATACATTAAATATATTTGATCTTTATTTGTATGAGGTTGGTGCAAACATAATTGCAGTTTTTGCATTGTTGAAATTTGCCATTTGATACTGAAATACATTCTTAAATAAATGTGGTTATGTTATACATCATTTTAATGTGCATTTCTTGCTTTTTTTTGCTAATGGCTTATTACTTGCTGTTTATTTTAGACTATGAAAATGATGTTAGAGAAAATGCAAATTCGAGTGATTTTCTTATTTGAGTTCAAAATGGGTCTTAAAGCAGCAGAGACAACTCTCAACATTGACAACACATTTGGCCAAGGAACTGCTCATGAACTTACCATGCAGAAGTTTTGCAAAGGAGATGAGAGCCTTGAAGATCAGGAGTGCAGTGCCCAGCCATTGGAAGTTGACAATGACCAACTGAGAGCAATCATCGAAGCTGATTCTCTTACAACTACACGAGAAGTTGCGAAGAACTCAACGTCGACCATGCTAGGGTCAGCATTTGAAGCAAATTGGAAAGGCGAACAAGGGTGCCTCATGAGCTAAGTGAAAATAAAAAAGAATCATCGTTTTGAAATGTCATCTTCTCTTATTCTACACAACAACAAACAATTTCTTCATTGGATTGTGACATGCGGCGAAATGTGGATTTTATACGACAACTGGTGGTGACCAGCTCGGTGGCTGGACCAAGTAGGAGCCCTAAAGCTTTTCAAGCTAAACTTGCACCGACAAAAGGTCATGGTTGCTGTTTGATGGTCTGTTGCTGGTCTGATCCACTACAGCTTTCTGAATCCTGGTGGAACTATTACATCTGAGAAATATGCTCAGCAAATCGATGAGATGCTCTGAAAATTGCAACACCTGCAGCAGCATTGGTCAACAGAAAGTGCCCAGTTATTCTCCATGGCAACACCTGACCATATGTTGCACAACCAGCACTTCAAAAGTTGAACAAATTGGCCTACAAAGATTTGCCTCATCTGCCATATTCACCTGACCTCTCGCCAACCGACTACCACTTCTTCAAGCATCTCAACAACTTTTTGCAGGGAAAACGTTTCCACAATCAGCAAGATGTAAAAAATGTTTCCAAGAGTTTGTCAAATCCCAAAGGACAGATTTTTATGCTATAGGCATAAACGAACTTATTTCTCGTTGGCAAAAATGTGTTGATTGTAATGGTTCCTATTTTGATTAATAAATACATGTTTGACCCTAGTTATAATGATTTTAAATTCACAGTCTGAAACCACAATTACTTTTGCACCAATTTAATACTTTTTTTAATAAAAAGAAATGATGATGACTTGGACTATGTGGGTGGCAGGGAGCAGAGGAGGACAAGAGGTTGGATACTGGGTTCATGTAAGATGGAGTCGGCAGGACCAGCCAAATTGCCCCACTGCAGCAGCCACTGCAGGTGGTCACATAAGAGAAAGGATTACAGAAAACACAGCAATGATATTATAGAGACAGAGTTATATGTCAAAATATAAATGTTCCTGAGAAGCTACTGCAGTGGTGATAAGGCATGCCAATTTAATTAGTGTTGCTGCTTGTGGCAGGTGTATCCAGAAGTGTGCTGCAGCAGCACAGAGCCCTGTGACTTTGCTTTTATCTCCTGGAGAGCTTGAAGTTCTTCCTGCTCCCGTTGGCTAAAAAGTCTCTCATACTCCCTCTACTTTCCTCCCTGGGAAGTCATCACCGTGATGGCACACACATGAAGGCCAGTCTTTGTGACCATGGTGAGGAAAACAACTCTCCCGCCATGGTAACTGACAAGGGTGCAATCTGTCCAGGCAGGTGGTTATAGGAAGTAAAACAGAGTCTAGTTTGGTTCCAGTGACTCAGATCCCAAGGCGTGGAGGACTCTGTCCAGCCTCGCGAGTCAGGTCTGTTTTTACTGACTGATTTCTACTGGACTCCTGCAAAGTCTGTGTTCTTGAGTCCCACTCTTCTTCCCATTCAAAGCCAAGCTATTCTTCCTGAATACCAGAGCAGTGTTTCTGCTGGGCTCTCGGTCCTAGTCCCAGGTCTGGCAGAGCCCCCAGTTAAACGTCTCTGACCCAAAAAATAGGTCTCTTCTGATGCTTAGCTTTCATGGAAATAAAAATTAAGTCTCCCTTTTGGAACTATCCTCTGTTTTCTGCCTGCATTGCCCTTTCACTAGACTCTAAGCCATCTGGTTTTTTCTGGAGGAATACAAAGAGTATCTTTTGTTTACTCATTAAAATGTAACGTTTAATAATCAGTGACAGTCATTTAACAGACATACACAATGTACCATGCGCTGTGTTTAGATGAAAACCAGCCTAAGTAAGCCATTTGATCCACATTTTCTGTGCAACTGGGTTGTGACCACAGCAGTTCTTGGGAATCTCTATTTATTATGACAACACCTAGAAGGCTTCTTTAACTCGAACCTTTGCAAAAATAACAAAAGGTTTAAAAATTACTGGGCTAGAGAAGGCATAGAAATGAATTTTTTAAAAAAACTTGGTGAAAAATCACAAATACAAAAATAATGCATCCTCATTAGAAAAATGTGAAAAGACATAAAGCCAGAAAAACATATCCCACCCCTAACCTTCCTAACCCTTACCACCAATCCCCACCCCGTTAGTATTGTTTTCTACATTTCTTTTAGATGTTAGAACTCACACTATATATAAAATTTGAAATCTTGACCTTTTTTCACTAGCATAAACACTTTACCAGCATCATAATTCTTTGTAAATATCATAGTGAATGGCTGCATTTTTCCATTATAAGGCTATGTCACAACACGTAGGTTTTTTTGAAAAAAAAAAAAAAAAACTCTCCCCATTTAACAATTTTATACCAGTTGGAATAGGTACTTGAATATGGCCTTCAAATCACCTGTCTTACTAAACTCAACTTCTTGGGAAACTCATAAAAAGCAATTGCCCAAAGTCTAGGTATATTCAGGAAGAAAAAGAGAAAATCAGCCGGGTGCGGTGGCTCACGCCTGTAATCCTAGCACTTTGGGAGGCCAAGGTGGGTGGGTTGGCCTGAGTTCAGGAGTTCAAAACCAGCCTGGGCAACACGGTGAAATACCGTCTCCACTAAAAATACAAAAAAAAATTAGCCGGGCGTGGCGGCGTGTGCCTGTAGTCCCAGCTACTTGGGAGGCTGAAGCAGGAGAATTGCTTGAACCCGGGAGGTAGAGGTTGCAATTAGCCGAGATCTTGCCACTGCACTCCAGCCTGGGCAACAGAGCAAGACTCTGTGTCCAAAAAAATAAAATAAAATAAAATAAAGAAAAAGCCCATAACTTGCATAAATATTTCTTAAATACAGCTGAATGTATTTTAAATGTTCATTTACTTTCTGAGAATTCCAGCTCAATCTAATATCATTTAGATGGCAGGACTTTGGGCTCTTGGTAATTGATACAAATGTGTATTTTGAATATATATACAATAGTACAAATACATTTATATAATTGGTGATTTATGCTTCTACCTCTAAAAATCCTTCATGCCATGTATCATATTTTTTCAAGTGAAGTGTATTAAACTTTATTTAGGGTTGTCTGTTAAAGGAATTTCACAATATTTTTGAAGTAGCTGGAGGCACCCTGGAATATTACAAACTAGGGTCCTGAAACTATCATGAAAGTGATGTTTATATTATGTCTTACATGTCAGGGACAACATTCCTCTTCTGTTTTGATGGAACAACAGTTTTGAGTAACCAATAGGGGGAAAATGTCATTGTTTGCCTGTCTGATTTGCAAATCTCATTTTCATGGAATGAAATCCATTTAAATGTCATTATAAAGCAGTTTTTAGTTATTACATTCTAGTGATGGAGGAGTTTGTAATATAGTCATAGAAATAATTAAACGTTCATAATAGTGCTGTTGTTCATGATTTTTGAAAACAGCATTCTTTTAAACTATAAAAACTCAGAACCCTCCTATTATTTTTGATTGATCCCCCGAAATGCCCTCTCGCTCAATTTCAAGCAGTAAAGCACACTGAGGATATAGAGAACCCAAAGGAAAGTTCAAAGAGGTTGACTGAGCTGAGCAGTTAGAATTGGAGGTTTCCTTTTGAAAATGCATCACCTTGAAGAACATTCAGCTAAAAATCTTGAAAAAAATTTAGATAGCCGGAGGGCCAGAGCATTTAGGTGGGATAGATTTTCCCCCCTAATTTTTACACGGCTTGGCATAGAGTCCCAGAAAGGAATTCTTAAAGCACGTAGGGTCTAGGCCACCAAAGTAGCACAGTTTCTATCCCTGGGGAGTTGACTTTAAATTTATCCTGTCTTGGTTTCAGGAAGGAAAATTCTTTTTCTGCAAAACCTGCCCCCACTCCCACCATCAGATTTCCTCGATTTGTGGAAACTGTATCAGCATTTTGTGAAGGAGAAAGAGCTCTCAAACAAAGGGCTGCATTTGCTTTGAAGGTCTGGCAGGGAGAAAGCAGGATTCTTTTCCTCCCTGGAGGATCAAATGGCAGCAATACAAGATAGAAGCATGTGAGTGAGGGGCACAAAGGATAAATTTAAAGGACACAGTTTAGCCTTTCTCAAGAGGAAGGAGGTCTTATTTTTAGTTTTATATTCTCCAGGTTAGCAAAACATGCTTCTCCTGCTGATTTTGTCCTTTTCCATCCAAGTGGTTTTGATTTACAACATCCACTTGGATACTTGCTTGCTCTGCCTCTGTATCTCTTCGTGCTAGATTCATCTACCCTTGTTGTTACCACTCTATAAACAGAAGCAGTGGCACGTTTGTTCTTGTTTCAGCGATGTGGAATGTTGGATTTTTGTTTGTTTGTTTTCTTAGGGTGTAATCTCCCAAACATCCTGGTAACTTTAAAGAGAAAATCAAAGTATGCAAACTGTGGCTGTGCTCCAATCTTGGCCATGTTGCTTTG
The DNA here is from genome assembly GCF_009764315.1 of Trachypithecus francoisi. Taxonomy (NCBI): domain Eukaryota; kingdom Metazoa; phylum Chordata; class Mammalia; order Primates; family Cercopithecidae; genus Trachypithecus; species Trachypithecus francoisi. Next base: position 13,479,990 of record NW_022681433.1, on the reverse strand, counting down.
AGGCACAGTCTGCTCAGCCCACCTCCATACCTTACGTTCCCTTCCACTGACACCAAATTACTCTTTACACATTAATCAGCAATGCTGCCAAAATAAGAGTCCAATTAGAGCATTCTTTCTTGATTGTTTTATTCTTTAAATTAACACTAAGCCAAAAGACCAACCCTCAGATGAGCAAATAAAGATCTACCTGCTTTAAGCAAACCTGATGGATTAAATTCCAGATCTGCAAAACCATGCATTAGGAAGTAATTATTGGCTTTGTAAGAGAATCCTTCACTTTGCAAAGGAGCAACTAAAGGATTTATTTGAAAGCTCTATTGCATTTAAAATAATTTGGCTTACCCACATTTAATTTATACCAAGAGCCCTTCTACTGGTAAAGCCGGCAATACCATGCAAATGACCAAAGATTCTAACCACTTACTAAAGAAAGTCTGAAAGATACAAGTTATTGGAACTTTTACAGAGATCAACTGGTTCCACAGCAACTTCTTTAAGAATGACTGAGCCGGGCGCGGTGGCTCAAGCCTGTAATCCCAGCACTTTGGGAGGCCGAGACGGGCGGATCACAAGGTCAGGAGATCGAGACCATCCTGGCTAACACGGTGAAACCCCGTCTCTACTAAAAATACAAAAAAACTAGCCGGGCGAGGTGGCGGCGCCTGTAGTCCCAGCTACTCGGGAGGCTGAGGCAGGAGAATGGCGTGAACCCGGGAGGCGGAGCTTGCAGTGAGCTGAGATCCGGCCACTGCACTCCAGCCTGGGTGACAGAGTGAGACTCCGTCTCAAAAAAAAAAAAAAAAAAAAAAAAGAATGACTGAAAAGCAGACGTCCACTACATATGCACTAAAACACCTCAACTTTGGAGAGACAGAATGGTTTATCAGTCAATGAAGACCTGTTTGATGTGGAAAGGTAATTATAAATTGCAAACCCGAGATTTTGGCTGAAATAATATAGTTACTAAAGTACATAAAGGAGAATTTATTCTAATGCAGAATCTTGAGATAGGTAACAGTTATAGGGAGGGTCCAGTAGAATTTAAAAATGGAATGTTTTCAAATAGTTCCCAATGTGCATTTAAACTCATTTAAATGGGAAAAAACAGGATGAGTGAGTTAATGAAAAACTGGGGATGTTCAGTAAACCTGTATCACTGCAGATTACAACTTTATTACACAGTTTTGTTAAAAATAGTAAATCAGCCAGGCACGGTGGCTCACGCCTGTAATTCCAGCACTTCGGGAGGCTGAGGCGGGTGGATCACCTGAGATTGGGAGTTTGAGACCAGCCTGACCAACATGGAGAAACCCCATCTCTACTAAAAATACAAAAAATTAGCCGGATGTGGTGGCCCATGCCTGTAATCCCAGCTACTCAGGAGACTGACGCAAGAAAATTTCTTGAATCTGGGAGGTGGAGGTTGTGGTGAGCTGAGATCATACCAAAATCTTGAGCCGAGATTTCCTCCCTATTTTATTGAATGCAAGTTATAAATTAATGGATCTGCACAATTTAAACCAAGTTTTAAAGGTAAATTTTATTTAAATATAGAATTAGAAGTAAAATCATACTTCTTTTGGACCGGATTTTTCTTCCTACTGGCAAAAATTATACATTTGCAAAGGGACAAATTGTTTTGAACTCATGTGTAATTAAATATTGACTTTAGTGCATCTAAATTAATGCTCATTTTACAAAAAGATTAGAATTAGACATTATATATGCATAATATGGCTTGAAAGTAAGATTAAAACCTCATTTCATGTTCGCTTATTTCCCTCTAATAGCTTTTTAGTGGAAGTAGCTATCTTTCCTCCCCGTCCTTGCATCCTGGATTTGGTTGGAGAAGAAGACATTTGCAGGTTACCCCTATGCTGTCACCTGAGTGGCTTTCCCACTTGTAGGGAAGTAATAAAGGGCACACATCAGTCCTTTTCCTTTTAACCAGTGCTGAATGCCTCAAAACTGAGAATTCACAAAAGACCTGCAACAGGATTAAGTTCTGACCTAAATAACTGCCTTTAGCAGTTCTGCATACTCTCTCTGAAGTTGGCATGGCTCACACATCCCCCACTGAACCTGCTCTGTTCTTATACCTCTCTACCCACCTAATTTCTTACTCACCTGAGCTCTATTTTTAGACATATAGGTCATTATTTCAAGGACTGATTTATAGCGTGACATCATGGTTAATTACCTTCCGTTGGCATTGTTCTTGGATTGTTTCATCCATTCTGCCTTGCCTCCCACAAGACTACCAGTTAATTGCGGCAGTCACGGCACGAGACGTCTTGTCCTCCCCGACAACGCCTAGGAGGGTGCTGACAGCTAACCAGTGTTCTTCCAGTTCTCAACTGTGTGTGTGTCCAGGGACTCTGAGCTCAAGGTTCATTCTGATTTGGTGAGCTTACTAGGTAAGGGCTTAGAACAACAACCATAATTACATAGTAAGGGACACTTCATAAAGTGAAAATAAGAAGAGAGGAAAGTAGCTTAAGAAATATATATATGTTTTTTATTGTGGGTAACTTATTTTAATTTTTGTAACACATTTCCTGCCAGGAGTCTAGTGTTGTAAATAGCAGTGGCATAAAAGAGAGAGGGAGAAGGAAGAGGATGATAAGATAAGGGGCACTGAAAGGAAAGATAAAGGGTTTACCATGAGGTTACTTGCTTCCCTAATTTCCAAGGCCAGTCCTGCATTTCAAGGCATTGCTATCTTTAAGGAAGTTGGTTTACAATTACACATCTTTTGTAAACTGTTGCTTTGAGGTCCAGGACATAGGCTCAAATTACTGTATTTCTACTGGAAGTGAGACCAATGGAAGCTAAGCAAAAGTGCACATTTATTCAGGCAGTATTTGATGAGCTAGGCAGTCTCCGATGAGCCAGGCAGTCTCCTGAACTTCTTTATTATATATTTCCCTGCCTGTTAGCTGGCTATAAGTTATAAGATGTTAAAGAAAAGTCCACTAGAATATGCTATGGAAATAACAACAAACCATTACCTTTTCACCAATTATTAGTAGATTTAGATTCGATGATGAATAAGTAAGAAACATGATATCGTGTCAGTCAACGGGAGCCCCATAATTTCCATATAGAAGGGCATTGGGGGGTGGAGGGTCACAGTTTTCTTGGAAGGATCAGGAGTCAGGGGATATCCACAGGTGGTGTTTTCATATGAAGCACATTGTTTTTACTTAGATTGGATACTTATTTGGAGTTGTTGAGGGCTAGCTGATACAGATTACAGGAGGAACCTAAGATTTTTAACACACATTGTTATGTTAGATATGGGGGTCTTTTTAAAACACCATTTCTATAGGTTGATGCAAAAGTAATACTTTCTAGAGAAAGCGAAATTAAAAAATACATCATTTCTGAAAAAATGGAAAGTTTTCAAACTGTCAATTTCCATACTTCCTCCTCTTATTTTGAACATCATTGGTATGGTTTTGCACTAGCAAGCAATATAAGGGGAAAGCTAAGTATCTGGAAATCCTAATTGAATCTGACATGCTATGTGTGTAAACCTGGAGCTGCTTGACAGTCTGCAGAACTGTATTTCTTATATCAAATGTCAATAAGACTGCTTATTTAAAAATCTCTCCATAATTACCTGCCAGAGTGTCCATGTTAGTCATTCCTTGGGTCTAGTCACTCAAGACCCTGTTAGGATGCTATGTTGGAAGAAGAACACCCATTATTTCCCGTTAATAAATTAGTATACATTTTATTATCACATTACCTAGCCAGTCACTGCCAGATCCTGAAGGAATGAGATATAGGATGTGTAAGTCTGGATAGAAGACAAGTGATTAGAAAATTGCAAAGCAGTGAGCTGCAAGGGAGAGTATCAGTGTAGAGGGGACAGAGGGCATCCAAGGGTCTGGGGGCTTGGGAGAAGGATCAAAAGAGAGGCCCCAGAAGATGAAAACCCAATTTATACAGTCACTATTTTGACTATGGCCAGTTGTATGTTTTTAGTATATAGTAAGGATTAAATTTAGCTTAAGCTAACATGTAACAGTCCTTGCTTAAGCAGGAAAGAACGTTATTTCTCTCTTATATTCTGGAAGTTCAGAGGCAGTTAGTATGGTTATGAGCTAGATGGTACTCCAGACTGTCTGGAGAACCCAAACTTTGTCAACTTTATTTTTCATCTCATGCATAATTTTCACTCTCTAGGCCATTTCATGGCTCCGAATAGCTGCCGGAGCTCTGGTCACTGCCTTTACATTCTCACCAACAGAAGAGAAGAAGCAGAAGCAAAGGACACAATTTATCTCTTTCATTTCCACTTATGTTCTTACTGGCCAGAACTTAGACATGGACTCTTAAATTTAGCCGCAGGAGGCCAAGCACAGTGGCTCACACCTGTAATCCCAGCATTTTGGGAGGCCAAGGCGGGCGGATCACAAGGCCAGGAGTTCGAGACCAGCCTGACCAACATGGTGAAACCCTGTCTCTGCTAAAAATACAAAAATTAGCAGCAGAGCATGGTGGCACACGCCTATAGTCCCAGCTACTCAGGAGGCTGGGGCGGGAGAATCGCTTGAACCCGGGATGGAGGTTTCAGTGAGCCGAAATCGTGCCACTGCACTCCAGCCTGGGTGACAGAGCAAGACTCCATCACAAAAAAAAATTTTTTTAGCTGCAGGAGAAATTGGAAAATGTAGTCTTTATTTTGGGTGGCCATGTGCAAAGCTGAAATTATGAGTCCATTACTATGGAAAGGGGGAGAAAGGCTACCGGGAGACATGAGTCTCTACCGTGGGATTACAGCCCCCATCTAAGCTGGTCCCACGGTTGGGGATCACCGTGCTTCATCATCTCTACTGATTTTAGCCAGTGCTGGCCAAAAGTCTATGATTTGTGTCATTGAGGAGCAAGACTAGGGAGCCTATGAGTGACTAGCAGAGGCGGCAGGTTGCCAAGGGGAGCCAGGACACACAGAGAGGTGGCAGTCAGTAGTGGAGAGAGGGTCAGGATCCCTGGAAGACTGAGGAAACAAGCAAGACTGCGGCAACCTCCTGGAGTTTAACTAGGCGGGGATACCCTGGGAACCCAGAAACTCGGGACAGGGAAGGGGACTTTGCCGCTGATCAGGATCTACCTCAGACATTAGGGTGAAGAAAGCAAGTGAAACACGGGCTCCAACAGTTAACTTCAACAAGTCTCAATTTAAAGAGCAGTTCTTTGCATGTGTTTGGGTATTACTTGGGCAGGACGTAGAGAAGAACTTTCCATCTCATGAGAAAATGTATCTGTTCTCTGCTTGGGAAACCTGATGGTGGTTTAATTATGCCCAATCGAATATTAGCAGTAGGTGAGGTTTGAACTGCTGCTCTTTTAACTCTGCCAGGTGTTAACATCAAAGCCTCCTTGGACTTTGTTACTGTGTTCCACACGCTGGCTTTTCCACCCCACTGTCTTTCTTCCTTTTATGCATAAAAACTAAAGACGAAGTTATTTCAAAGTTATGATCTGAAAAATTAGCGTTCTCATGGTAACAATAATTTATTTCCCTATTTTCTATGTCCTATTCTCAGATTTTGCAATTAGCAGGATAATTGGAAATTTAAAATACCATGGTCAATAGGACCAATTTAATGGATTTTTTAATATGTAAAAATGTAGATGTCCTAATTCTATAGCTTTTAGTTCTTTATAGCTTTGTTATTTCCTTTGCAAGGGTTTTGTCTTAATATATATGAGAGTTTGTAATAGTCATGTCTACGAACATCAATTTTACTCGTGTTTTACACTAACAAGCATTCAAAAGATGAGATTAGCACTTTACAATATACATGACTGAAAGAATGTTAGTGATGTGAATAATATTATTTGCACTTAATGGCTTTTGTTTCCATTATCAGAGGACACGGATTATTACTTTTGCAGCTGTAGGTAGTATATTTCTAGTAGGACAGTGCCTTGGGCACAGCATGTGGTAGGCTACAGAGATTGCTAGGGGTCACCCCACTGTCCATTCTAGACTCTTACTTTTGAATCAGAAGCCTGATGGGGAAAGGATGACATTTCCCAGCCTCTGTTGTAGCCAGGTGCAGCCAAGGACTAAATCCTGCCCAGTGAGATTAAGAGGAAGCCTCCGAAATGAGTGAGGGAATGCTCTTCTTTCCTTTTCTTTCTTCCTGTCACTTGGAAGGCAGATTTTTGGTCAGGAAGTAAGGCACTAAGGTTTTGGTGAAATAGCAAAGTGGAAGCAGCTTGGATTCTAGAAGACCGGGAGGTGTCTGTATTAGTCCTGAAGGTTAACTCTGGCTTTTCAGCTGAGAGAGAAATTGTCTGTCTTGTGTAGGCTACTATTATTTAGGCTTCCCACAGTTAGGCACCCAGGATGAATTCTAACTGATAGACTGGGATTCAGGAACTTGGAATGGAGGATGCACATCAGAGGTAGCAAGGAGCCAGACATCTTCTATTCTGGAAGGTGCAGGTTCACGTGGGAATTACATAGTGTTAAATCAAACTAAATTTGGGCTTTAGAGGCCTCTGTGGGAGTCCTACGTAAAGAACTGCAACCTAGCTTAGTCCATACACAAACTGAAAACCTAACTTAGGAGTATATTCTGGTAACAAAGAGCTAAAAGTCTCAGCCAATCACAGAAGCCAAGCTTCAGTCAATTCCTTGTAGTCAAATGTTCAAACTGGGTTCCAATAAGGCAAATGCCAAGCTGAAACCAGTCCAGCTCTCTCTGTACCTCATTTCTATTTTCTGTACATCATTTCCTTTTTCCTGTCTATAAATGTTATCCAGCCACTTGGCAGTTCTAGAGTCTCATTAAACTCTCCTGGTTGTAAGAGTTGCCTGATTCTTGAGTTGTCCCTTCCTCAATTAAACTGTGCTAAATTTAATTTGTCTAAAGTTTTTCCTTCAACAATGGTTATCTGCCAAGCTTCTAGACCAAGGGGTATTATTCAACTTTGTTGAGACTGGACAATCTTGAGTAGGTACACAAAAGTTGCTGTTGAATGAATAAATAAGCAAAGGAGTAAACAAAATGAAGAAGTTTTGTTTGAGGTGGCAGATGTGGATGAAATGATTTTTGCTCGTTAAACCAAAAATACACGAAAAAACTCACTTTGGGCACTTAAAAATTAATTTTAAATTCATGATGGATGAACATACTTCAGGGTGATTCAAATATGTTAGATTCTAATTCTAATGTATTAAAATATTCTTAAAATGATCTATAATTTAACCCATCAGACATGGTAGTGAGCACTTATGGGCCCAGCACCATATTGGGTACATAGTGGGGAATGTTTAAAAGTAGTTTCTCCTTTATGATATCTGACATGTGGCAAGGGACTGCAGAGCCTTACTTCTGTTCTCACACCCAAGGGGCTGTGTTGTGAGTATGTGAGGAGTAAGCCAAGCAACGACGTCAACAATGTGTGTCTCCATACTTTATGTATCTCTCTCTCTCAATCTGCCCTAACCGGTTTAGTCCGTATACTCTCTCCCAGTATGGAGAATAAAGAAGGTATCTGTAAGGCCCAAAGGAATAAATCTCCAATGGTGGAATGTTAGGCATGTTGATTAATAAAGTGCACATAAGCAGCAAACTAGTCTGGCTCTGCCTAAATGGGTAGTAATAAAGGTGGTACTCTGCTGTTCCTTGAATGTCTTTTCTACACTGCTGTGAACCTAAATCTTCTTCACTGATGATCCAACTACCTGGTGTCTTTGGAGCTCTAGATAGCCAGAATGGGGCTAATAGGCATTCAGGAGTCATCTGAAGGAACTCTGAACCACTCCTGGAACTATCTCAAGAGAATGCTAACAAGATTGTTTCAGACTTTAGGGATTTCCATTTCACACGACTTGGATTGAGGGAACTGCGGAAAGATACTAACGTCAAATTGGTCAGCCCATTGGGGTTGGGATGAGACTAAGAGTGTCTCTAAGTCAGTACTGTTCAATAGTACTTTCTGCAATGAAAGGAATGTTCTATATCTGTGCTGTCCATTGCATATAGCTATTGAGTACTTGAAATGTGGCTAGTGCAACTGAGGAACTGAAATTTTTAATTTAATTTAATTTAATTTAATTTAATTTTTATTTATGTATTTGTTTTGAGACAGAGTCTCAGACTCATGTCCCCCAGGCAGGAGTGCAATGGTGTGATCTCCACTCACTGCAACCTCCGCCTCCCAGGCTCAAGCAATTCTCCTGCCTCAGCCTCTCAAGTAGCTGGGATCACAGGCACCCACGACCACACCCGACTAATTTTCATATTTTTAGTAGGGACAGGGTTTCACCGTGTTGTCCAGGCTGTTCTTGAACTCCTGACCTCAGGTGATCTGCCCACCTCAGCCTCCCAAAGTGCTGGGATTACAGGAATGAGCCACCACGCCCAGGCTATTTCATTTTAAATAATATAAGCAGCTGCATATGACTAGTAAGTACCATATTGGATAGCACAGCTCTATATTTTTTTATTCTTAGCTATCATAAATACTTCTGGAGAGCGAGTGCTTAAAATCATATCCAAAGGAGAATGCTGAGGTCAGCCAGGAAAAATGCTGCCAAAATAAGTGGTCACGCACGAGAGGTGATGGCAAGGAATTTGCTGAGTACAGAGGGCAGGCTAGGGCCAGAGAGAGACAAGGCCAAACCCAGAAGCTGAGAGCAGAGTCCCTAGTGGGACACACAGGACCACTATAGATTTTTCATAGCTCCTGACTTACATTTGATTGCCTTGGGCTTTTTAGAAGGTCCGGCCCTAAGTCCAAAACAAAGCGAATTAGATTGGTGATAGAAGGAGAAGATAAGACCACATTTCAGAATGCCCAATGCTAATTCATCTGTTGATATTTAAACACCAACACACATATTTAAATAAAATTCAGTTTTTTGCTAATACGTCATTTTTTGGTCTTTCCATAGGGTCTTTTTTCCCCTGGTGTGAGAATTTTATTTGGCTATGGAAATAAAAAAAAAAAAAAAACACCAAAAAAGAAAGCTTGCAATTAAATCAAAGACATTTTCGGTTCAAAGTATTTTGTAATTGCACCTAAATATTTATGAGTTAACTTTCTCTTCTTTAAAATAACAAAGTATGTGCAACTCTATTTAAAAAAAATTCATCAGAAAGTCCACCTGACTGTGACTGGCATTTTCTGTTGCCCTGGAGACAGGCTCAAGACTCTGCTCCATTGTTTCAACTTAATGGGACAATACAATAGTCTAGTGTCTTTGGGATCCCGCTGTTTCCTGTGTCTTTAAATTTATCACTATAGATACTGAGTACAATTAACAAAGACTTTGGAAGGAGGAATCCTGAGAGCACTTGACATCACTGAATCACGCCTTTCTAGTTTTTCTCAATGTGAGGCTTTCTTTAGAATTGTAGAAAGAAAAAAATAAATCGGGGAAAACGTAACCATACAGGGAGCTGGTCTTTGAAAATCCTTAAAGTGAAAGGAGTCCTCTATGAGAATTCTTTTTTCTCAGCCAAGACTCAGAGCGGCTGCGTTACTGGGGATCAGGACTTTGGGGAAGAGAAAAAACATCAATGCTACTTCAGCCTTATACTTGTCAGATCAGAAGTGGTTTTTATCCTTCCCCAAAAGGCTCATATTTACGCATATTGCCCACGTCTACACGTGGCAAGAGAGGAAAGCCTGTGATTGATTATAAGGGATTATGTCATTGGAGGTGGGGTGGAGGCAAGAGAGCCAATCCTGTACATGCAGAGTGTGATTGGCAGACAAGTCGGCCTATCTGGCTGTGGTGGAGAAAAACCATTCAGGGTAAGTATTCACCACTGAGGAGAACTCTGATTTTACTAGCCCATTTTCTGGGTCTTACTATGTAGATCACTTGGGTAATGGATGAATTGGAAGCACATGAGAAAGGATGGATTGATTTGTACTGTAAAGGGCAGAGACTCACTCTATGCTAATCCCCAGGCCCGCTCCCAACACTGTACGTTAAATCAGAATCTCTGCGATTGAGGCAATGCTGTTTTTGCATTGGAAGAGTCCCTCAAATTATTATTATATTAATTTCCAGTTAAGGGCCATTGCCTTCCTGGGTGCAACCATGGACTCAGCCAGATTTGAAGGTTTATTCAAATAGGCCTTCAAAAGCATGTGTAAGAGAAGGTAGGACAACAGCGTGCATAGGGGTCAGGCGCAAGGGATTTGGCAGTCAGAGATCATAAAGAGTAGCCGCAGGAGCAGTGGCTCGTGCCTGTAATCCCAACACTTTGGGAAGCCCGGGAGGGAAGAACACTTGAAGCCAAAATTTCAAGATCCGCCTGGGCAACGTTTTGAAACTCCCATCTCAAACAAAACAAAACAAACAAAAAAATTAGCTGGGTACTGTGGTGAGCACCTATAGTCCCAGCAACTTGAGAGGCTGAAGTGGGAGAATCATTTCAGCCAGGGAAGCCCAGTGGTGATCGTGCCACTGCACTCCAGGCTGGGCAACAGAGCAAAACTCTGTCCCCCCCCCAAAAAAAAGGAAAAGGAAAAAAAGAAGGTAGCTATAGTGAGATAGGAATTCAGTACGACTAATTTCCCTGACACAGGTGACAAGATCCCACTGATAAAACAGGACGCAGTAGAGAAGCCAGCAAAAACCCACCAAAACCAAGAGGGCAAGGAAAGCAACCTCTAGTCATCCTCACTGCTCATTATACACTAATTATAATACATCAGCATACTAAAGGAACCTCCCACCAGCACCAGGGCAGTTTACAAATGCCATGGCAACTTCCTGAAGTTACCCTACATGATCCAAAAGGGGGAAGGACCCTCAGTTCCAGGACCTCCCCACCTCTTTCCCAGAAAACATGAATAATCCACCCCCTGTTTAGCATCTAATCAAGAAGTAACCATAAGTATAGTCAGTCAAGCAGCCCCCAGTGTGACTCTGCCGAACGCATAGCCACCCTTTTTATTCCTTTACTTTTTAAGTAAAACTCAATTTCACTTTACTCCATTGGCTCACTCTTGAATTCTTTCCTATGTGAAACCAAACACCCGCGTGGCCTCCTGGGCTGAGTCCCAATTTGGGGGTTTGCCCTGTGACAATAGTATAGAACATCATTACTCACAGCGGGGTCTGCGGTCCCATGGTTTCAGTGTCACCTGGGAGCTCATTAAAAAATGCAGAACCCTGGGCCATGTCTCAGACCTGTGGGGTCGGAATCCACATTTCAACAACATCCCCAGGTGATTCACAGCAATGTGCACATTCAAGTTTGAGAAGTACCAGCCTGGTGGGAAAGGTGGTCTAGGATCTCCATTCAAATTCTGCCTTTGCCAATTTCCAGCTGTGGCAGAGACACAGAAGAGGGAAGGTTGTGAGGTCAGGCTCCCCACTTCACACACTACTGGTGTCCCACACATGCAAGCCTACGGTCAAGATGTGGGCACGCTCTCAGCTTCCTCATCTGTATCCTGCAGACAACAATACGCCTACAACACTGGGTTGTTATGAGAATAATAAATCCAAATAAAGCACTTATCTGGAAAGTGGCGAGCACTCAATAAATGCTAGATGCTAGTGATTTTTTCTTTAGATGGTATGATGTTGGACAAGACTGTCAACCTCTCTGGACCTCAGGTTCTGCAGTGAGAACATAAGAACAATGATAACTAGTCCCTGGCCTGTGGGGAGGGTTAACAGGTGTGTGCTGTGTGGTCTGTAAACCTCTACAGAGATGATGATGCTGTTATCAGCAGCCTGTCAGAGGAAGAAGGATAGGTGTGAAGGTGACTCGTGCAGCCAGTCCTGGCAAGAAGGCAAAACTTCCAACTGTGGGAGGAAGCCCTGACCTGTGCTTGGGCCACTGAGGTTTTTCTGCAGCTCAGTGAAAATCAGACCACCCGCAAATACGTGACAAGGTGAAAGGTCAGTGGGCTCGTGTCACCCTGTCCTTTGTCTTATTCTCTCCACTTCCACCTAGGCACTGGACTAGACCGCCCAAGAAGGGACATTTGCTTAGTGGCTGCTGGGTAAACAACTTTACAGGATTCTGGCCCGTGTGAAACAAGAAGCAGCACGAGTTTTCTACCCCGCAGCTTGCCTCAGAGTCCCCCAAGACTTCTCTTGCTTTTTTGCCTCACTCCTCTCTTCTTCTGACATATCCAGTCCCTTGTCGTCTTGACTTTCCTCTGAGGGTGCTGCCAAGTGTATATGGGATACATTTCATTATTTGCGGGACTATGAGACACTCACTTCCTGTGGCTTGTTTAGTACCTGAGGGGCAGAAAAAGTGACCCTAGATTTGCTGCTGCTGCTGGGGAGACTTTGAAGGTTTCTGCAGCGAACATCACCTTCTTTGTCTACCACAGCTCTGCTGGACAGAAGCACTGTGAGTCTCAACCCTAAGCGCCCTGTCAGGGCCAACATGTGAATGCAGCCACTACTGGAGGCCCCGAGAGGCTCCTCAAAAATCTGCCTAAGAATATGCCTCCTTTTGGAAGGAAAGTGATCCATGCAGATCCTCACCCCGCTCACTGATTTTTTTCCTGGTGCTCTGCCACCACTTGCCGTTGAGAACTGAGTCCACAGCATCTCTTTTTTTGTCTTCCTGCTCCTCCAAAACAGCCTCCAAAACAGGATGTGTGTCCCGCATCCTCTAAACTTACAGTTGCAAAATTTAAGACTCAGGTCAACGCTTGAGAAGTGTAAGTTCTGCCAAGCAAGGCTTTGCATTTCCCTTTAATAATTTGTTGCCGCATCTAGAACCATCCATAAAACCTTTGACAGCAAAATGCCCACCTCATAGAGATCTATGTAAAATTTGAATTTTAGCCAGAGCAGAAATGCCAGCCCTGACCCTGATCCCTGGTCAGAGTCATCTGTCTCCTGATGGAGACCCTAAACCCTTGCCCTGCCCTGCCCTGCCTGAGCTGTCTTATTATTTTTCGAGCTGGGTGAAGGACTCTTTCTGCCTCAGGAACAATATTAGTTACTGTTCAGGATAATGCACATTTGTGGTGCTCCAAGATATTACGTAATAATGCCCTGATGCTCTCTGGGAAGACAGAGTTCTGAAACTGACTCAACTATTTACTACTTCATGTGGAGAGGACTAGATTGCTCAGTGTATAGAAGTAGCACCCTTCTGGTTTCAACGGCCAGGTGCCAGTAGCTTCCTCCCTGCTGGGCAGCTGCAGATCCTCTTCCTTTTCAGAAAGCAAGGACGGCACAGCGTGTTGGGAGAACTGGTTCTGTAGCAGGCCATCCATCTGTGTGTGTAGGTTGGTTTCTCTAGCATCTTCTAAGGGGATTCCATGTCAGGAGGCGAGTTATCCGAAGGAAGGAGGGCCCTCATGACTTTGTGCCCAAGTTGATGACCTGGAGCAGCTGACTGGCCCCCATTTGCCAGGGTGGGGTTAGCTTTGCAATCCTTCCCATGCTGCTGGTGACCCTGGCCCTGGTCAGTCCGGTGAGCAGCGCTGCCATCCTGATCAGCGGGGAGGGGAGGCTCAGGTTCCATCCCCGTGGAGCATCTCAGGCTGCTTGCTCTGAGACAGTTTTATCCCTCAAAACAAAAGTGTCCCTTGATTTAAAAGAAAATGCTGGTCCCAACTCCTTAGTTCACTCTTTGTGGGTAATAAGCCTCCCATTCACTGTCCAGAGGGTCTCTTTCTCTGGGGCCTCAGAGAAGGCCTCATTGTTAGAAGACTAGAAAATGGCAATGTGGGACAATGAGGCCCCGCGCTGCAAGCGCTTATGGCACTTGAATAGTTGGAAACAAGCCCCTCCCTCTCCCCCAGTAGAGACTTGCTCAGGTTTGAGACTCCAAAGCTTTTTTTTCTTTTGTGATGTAGACTCTTGACTGTAGACTGTGTCATTAGTGTTTTCTCAGACCAGGTGAAAAATGGCTGCAATAAAAACAAAGCTTGGCTTTCCTTGTTTATGATATTCCCCTGCTCCCAGACACGAACAATTAAGTCTTCAAAACCCTAAGAGAGAGTTACATAAAGAATAGGGAATCAAGTCAGGTGCAGTAGCTCATGCCTACAATCTCAGCACTTTGGGAGGCTGAGGTGGGAGGATCACTTGAGCCCAGGGGTTTGAGACCAGCCTGGGCAACATAGTGAAATCCCGTCTCTACAAAAAAATAAAAAACAGCTGGCCATGGTGGCACATGTCTGTAGTCCCAGCTACTTGGGAGGCTGAGGCAAGAGGATTGCTTGAACTTAGGAGATGGAGACTGGAGTGAGCTATGATTATGCCATTGCACTCCAGCCTGGGTGACAGAGTAAGATCCTGTCTCAAAACAAAACAAAACGAAAAAGAAAAACAACAACAACAACAACAAACAGAATAAGGGAATCATTTGAAGACAGGTGATAGGTTCCTTAAGACAGCAAATAATGTGTTACTGGGATAAGAATGAAATTTCCATTGGTTTATTTTTGCTGTGGGTACAGGGAAAGAAGGCTCTGGGTTAAACTATTCTTAAATCATGATAGCAGACAACATGCAAAAAAAACAATTTTCAAGGGAAATGAAAACACAAACTTTGAACTACACCCTCCCAGTCCTGTCCTTTCAACTTCCATTTCTTTGTGGGCAACTCCAATGCCTATGTCTCTGGATGCTTCTCTCCAAGCTCCAGCTCTACCATCCCAATGTGTGCTGGGTTTGTCCAGCTGTGCATCCGGCTTCCCAAATCGATCATGTCCCAGGCTGGACTCAGTCCTCCACTTCAGAATGGCACCTCCCTCCTGACTTCCCTATTCCTGCTAATGGCATCATTGCTAAATGTTTCCAGTTTTGTCTCTTTAGTAATTCCAGAATCTTCTCTTTCCCTGTGTTTCTACTACACAAGGTGAGACCTTATTACTGTTTCCCTTGACAGTTTCTATAGGCTTGTAACTTGTCTTTTCACATCCAACCTTTTTCTACTATAGTACTTTATTTTATTTATTTATTTATTTATTTATTTATTTATTGAGACAGAGTCTCACTTTGTCACTTAGGTTGGAGTGCAGTGGTGTGATCACAGCTCACTGCAGACTTGACTTCCCCAGGCTCAATTGATCCTCCCACCTAGGCCTCCAGAGTAGCTGGCACTACAGGCACACACCACCACACCAGGTTAATTTTTGTGTTTCTTGCAGAGACAGAATTTTGCCATGTTGCCCAAGCCAGTCTTGAATGCTGGGGCTCAAGTGATCCTCCTGCTTTGGCCTTCCAAAGTGCTAGGATTACAGGCGTAAACCACAGTACCTGGCCTACCCCAATCTTTTCTACACAAATCATGGCAAATTACTTTTCCTAAAACATAGCTACAGTGGCATCATTCTTGTAGTGGAAACTTGTCATTTGTGCAGATCTGCAGAAGATCTTTGAACATCCTCCAATATTCTGGGTCATGCCTGCCTAAAGTATAAGGCTCGTATTCCCAGACTCCCTTGCAGCTAAGGCTCAGGTATATCATTTCAGTTCTATGAATCACAGTTACCTTGGGCTCCTGCAAGAGAGGTAGAACCAACAGTGAGTACTATGAGGAGGTACTGTTTATAGGGATCCATTCTTCTGTCAACTGCAGCGTGGGAGGTTTCTGGAGCCTCAGGAGTGTTCATGAGATGTGTTTTCACTGCAGCAGCTCTTTTTACCTTGCTTCAGAGCCTGACTGTTTATTCACCTGAAGATTCCATAAGCTACCCAATATTGTTTGATAACTTCTCTTTCAGCGTGGACTAGGCAGAGTAGATTCTGTTGTTGGCAGCTAATAAACAGAAAATTAAAAAAGAAACACCGAATGGCTCCTCAGTGCCTAGTGAAATAAATACATGTTCCCCAGCCTGGTACCTAAATTTCTCCCTAAGAAGGTCTCAAACCCACAGGCCTTTCAAGCCTATCACATTTGTTCATCTATTTCCCACTGGCGCCCTCTTACATATATGCCTTTCCTCCAACTTCATGATTTTTCCCCCTTGATCTTAGTTTTTTTGCATTAGCTTCTACTTTTGTTTAACAACGTATTTTCTAAAACAACCACCAGGAACAAGCTTTTCATGATGAGGACATTGCAAACTCCAGTCTGCAGCTCTTTCCTCTTTGATTTTTAAACATTGAGATCAGCAGCTTCTAAAGGTCAAAAACATGCTAATATATGTCCTATATAAATATGAAACCCATCAAATCTTGCTTGGGAGAAAACTCTAAAATATTAAAGGGGAACTTTATTATCATCAAAAAGCATTTTTGATGATGTATTTTTGCACACCTTTCATTTTCTTCTCATATTCTTATATCCGTGACTTTGTCTATAACATCAAACATCTGAATGAAAAGTGAAAAATTCAATCAAAGAAGTTTTTCATGTTATGCAGATAAAACATCTGGAAAACAGTTTCTTCTTTTCTCTCATATGGTTGGACCAGTATAGGCATAGTCTGTGTCATTTGCCAAGATAATAAGAACTTCCTTGTATCAGTTCATCCTTCCCCTTCATATGAATTTTTTAAAATCTTTAATTTTTGAGAAACTCATTTTCCATCCTTGAAAGACAAAGGCTTCACGGAACCTTTCAGAACACCAATGGAAAGGGATGCAATATTAACTGAAAGCTTGCCCCTTCCCAGCAACACTTTATTAATATTGGAAATCATAAGGCAGAGATTTCCCTTCATTCAGAAGAAGAAAATGGAGTTTAGATCAGAACAGGATGCTCCTGGTTTTACTAAGCCCCAGGAGTATGGAAGTAATTGCTCAAAATCAATGCTGACCCTCTGTTGAATGTGGCTTATGCAAGGCCTAGATAGGCACAATTGTGCATTGTCTGCCTAAAGAGGCGAACGCTGCCTGTGATCGTGGCCTCGGTCTGGCTGATGGCACGCTGCTCACACTGACTCTGAACCACACTGTTCTCATTAGCAGCAACGGGAGGCCCTAGCAACTGCCATGGTTTCCCAGGTGATTGTAGCAGTACTGCCCCACTCCGTGTTGATTTTCAACACTCTATATGAGCTCTATTCACAGTTTAAAAGCTTCCTTTCTCTTGGCAAAGAAAACACTTTCCTAAGGTCTGCACTTATCATTAATGCCAAATTCATTTAAACTCATTATCTGTCTTCTTCACCCATTCTCACTCCCCAGGTCTGCCACAAATATCACTCTGAACTGGCAGCATCAACAACACAATTGAAAACCTAAGTGTGCCAATGATGAACACCAATAATTTTTACCCTATCAGGTGATGGCTTTTTTGGATTACATTTTTAAAAAGATTTTAGCCATATCAGAATTGTTATACAGGTGGCAAATGCCACAGAATCTACTGCCAATATTTTCTATGTTAAGTCTTTATTGATTGAATTCTACAAAGAAAAGACAAAGCTGTTTTTAATTTATTTCAAGTTAATTTATATTTTCTTTATTCTGCATAGATTAACTGTCATTACCATATATAGACCACTGTTTCTGTCTTCACAAACTTATTGGAAATTCCCATGATAACGCACTGTGCACATTAAGGGGCTGGCATTTTATATATATCATATATAACATGTGTGTGTGTGTATATATATATAAAAGACATTACATATATGTTATATATCTAAGACATTATATATTATGTAAAACATATTATATATGACACTATATATTGTATGTGACATTATATAACATAGATATAAAAACATAAATATAAAAAATTATATCTATAATATATAAAAACCATATAGAATATACACATTATATATTATATATAAAACAGATATAATGTATTTGTAACATATAATAAAAAGCATTTATATATTGAAATATTTATATTAAAATACATCTATTTATAGATTAAGTTAATATATTTAGTTATAAATTAAATGTATTATTATTGAGCCTTATGGAACAATTACTTGTTGGTTAGGAGGGAGTCATGTTTGCATTTACTTCAAACTTTGTTAATTGTTTGGCCTCACAATCACCAATAAGCCGGATATGGTAACTTGGGGCCTGTTAGAGTCAATGAGAATTTACAAAAGAGGCATTCACCATCTCTCAACATGCTTCAGGAATGGTCAAGCTTCCCCACATGACCTACATAACAGTGTTGCTGAGGCAGATTAAATTTGTTAACTGGTTAATCATCTACCCCATACATACTTGAACAAAACTGAAAATTTTGTCATCTGGTTGCCAGATGCTCTAGAGAAAAGTGAGATGAAAATTCCGAAGTTCAGTTAACACTTTAGTAATTTGAGTTTTATTATTTTACAAAGCTTTCTCAGGGATCAGATACGTGTGTGTGTGTGTGTGTGTGTGTGTACATATACATATATATTCATGTTGCCTGACTCCCTGTTGGAACATTTATTAAAACACAACTTCTTTCCATTTAAACGACTGGAATACTACTCAGTTCTCACCATCCCCCTAACCAGGTGGTCTCCGCCTGTGTGAACATGGGCACACGCCCACCCGTTCTCTGGCCACTTGCTTTCTCCCTGGACCCCACGCCTCTGCATCTTGCCTGTCCCATTAAGTGTCTACATTCCTGCTTCTTTCTCCCTTGGCCCCTAAGGTGCTCCTCTGCTGGTTGCTTTCTCTTCCCTGGCACTTCCCATCCCAGCGTTGTCATGGACAACTATTTTCCCTGGCTTCCCTCAGGCTGCCTGTGTGTTGCTCGTAGTGCTGGGACACCTGGCCTTGTTGGTCCTCAGTGAGCACAGGGGCAGTGCCAGGCAGAATATCAGTTATTAGGCAAATGTGGTACAGACCCATTGCCCTTCTGGCAAGGTGAGGAAGACAGCACTTCCTGCCACTAGTTTGGCCTCTGTCTCCAGGGACCATGAGCCAGCCCAGCCGCTTTCTACATGTAAGGAGGTAGCAACAAGGGGAGAAGGTGAAGTGAAGTGCCAGCTCATGACTGCAGAGTCCCTTGCTTATCCCTGCATTCACCTCCTCGATTCTCACCATGTCATACTGGAACCATGCAAAGCAGGTACAGGTGGGAGAAGCAGAACAGAGAGAACCATATATAATAAAGGGGAAAAGGCCTGGGGGTAATGGGTCAGTTGATTTGATTTCATATATAGTCATAGCAGTTCTTCTATGCAAAGGCAGAAAAACATCAGAACGTAGGGGCAAGGCGAGACAGGGAGCAAATGCAGAGAAATCCAGGCTGGAATAAAATGCTTTTTAATACTCTGCCCTTCCTTTCCATGAGGGAGCCATGCCTTGGGTAGAATGCTGAGTATATCCTGTTTCAGGACTGTTCTTCAAACAGGGTCACTACCCATTAGTAGATTTGCAATCAATTTAAGGGCTAAGAACCAACTACTTCAAAATATACATATACAAGGCCGAGCGGAGTGGCTCGTGCCAGTAATCTCAGCACTTTGGGAGGCCGAGGTGGGCAGATGCTTGAATCCAGGAGTTTGAGACCAGCCTGGGCAATATGAAGAGACCCCAACTCTACTTAAAAAAAAAGAAAATTAGCGGTGAGTGGGGCACATGCCTGTGGTCCCAGCTACTTAGCGGGTGACCGGGAGGAGGTGGAGGGTGGTACTGAGATGGGAGAATCGCTTGAGCTTGGGAGATCAAGGCTGCAGTGAGCCCTGATCATGCCACTACACTCCAGCCTGGGTGACAGAGCAAGACCCTTGTCAAAAAGAAAAGAAAACATAGAAAAGAGAAGAAAAGAAAAGAAAAGTGAGGAAAGGAAAGGAAAAGACAAGACAAGACAGTTTTTAGAGATGGGGTCTTGCTATATTGGCCAGGGTGGCTTCCAACTCCTGGGGCTGAGCAATCTTCCTGCCTTGGCCTCCCCAGATGGGACTCTAGGCATATGCCACCATGCCCTGCTTAAAATATTTTTTATTGAAGTATAATTGTGATATCATGATGTATAATACAAAGTAGATATTTGGTTTTTTTCCTGTCTCCTGACCCAGAGCTCCTAAAACCCCTGGAATCTCTGAGTAATAAGTGCCTTTTTGGAATGTTAACAAATGACTGATGGCTGGGGGCTCCCAGATAGCCTCAGGATGGGAGCTGGCTCCTGGGGGAACCAATCTTGTGATGTGAGGGCTGGAACTTTCAGCCCCATTCCCTGACCTCTGGGGAGGGGAGAGGGGTTGATGGTTAAGTTGATCACCAATGACCAATAACATAATCAATCATGCCTATATATTAAAACCTCCATCAAAACCCAAAGGACACGGTTCAGGGTTGCTGAACCTGTGGAGGTGTCTGGAGGGTGGTGCACCTCAAGAGATCATGGAAGCTCCTAGCTCCTTCCCACATACCTTGCACTATGTGTCTCTTCCACCTGGCTGTTCATCTGTAGCCTTTGTAATGTCCTTTATAAAAAATGGATCAACACAAGTATTTCCCTGAGTTCTGTGAGCACCCCTGGCAAAGTATTATTATTATTATTATTATTATTGTTATTATTTTGAGATGGGGTCTCACTCTGTCACCCAGGCTGGAGTGCGATGGCGTGATCTGCACTGCAACTTCTGCCTCCCAGGTTTCAAGTGATTCTTCTGCCTCAGCCTTCCAAGTAGCTAGAACTACAGGCATGCCACCACCCCTGGCTAATTTTTTGTATTTTCAGTAGAGACAGGGTTTTACCATGTTGGCCAGGCTGGTCTCAAGCTCCTGACCTCAGATGATCCACCCAATTCGACCTCCCAAAGTGCTGGGATTACAGGTGTGAGCCACCAGTGGCGCCTGGCCTCTGGCAAATTATTGAACTCGATGAGGAGGACATGGGAACCCTGATTTATAGCTGGTTGGTCAGAAGCACAGGCTGCAACGTGGGGCCTGTGATTGGTGTCTGAAGTGGGGACAGTTTTGTGGCACTGAGCTCTTAACCAGTGGAGGATCTGACACTATCTCCAGGTAGTGTTCAAATTGAGTTGAATTATAAGACACTGGAGAATTGCTTTGTGTACAGAGGAAAACAAACAAACAAACAAACAAAAAAAACCCCACACATCTGGTGTCAGAAGTGTTCTGTTAAGAAAACAATAGGAAAAAACAGTTAGTTTGTTTTTTTCCTATTATACAGTTTACAATAATGCACATAAATCTCAAATGTATAACTGATTTTTTTAACATGTGTATATACCCATGTAACCAACACCCAAATCATGATACAGAACATTTCCAGCACCCCAGAAGTTTCCTTAAAGTGACTGCCCAGTCAATAATCACCCACCTCTAGAGGCAACTTCTATCACCATAGATTATCTTGCCTATTTTTAATCATGGTATAAGTGAAATCACACAGTATGAACTCTTCTGTCTGGCTTCTTTCACTCAAACATTATGTTCTTATGGTATGAGTTTATTCTTGTTGAAAATAGCTGTATAGTATTTTATTGTATGACAACACTATCCTTTAAAAAAATTAATTCTACCATTGGCTAACACTGAGTTATTTCCAGTTTTGTGTTGTTGTATTGCATATTCCTTCATGGACATATTCACGCATTTTCCTTGGGTATTGTCAAAGTCAGAATAAAAAGGTAGAGATGAATAGATGTAAAGCTTCCCCTGGGGAGAAAGAATACACACAGACTGGGTAGTCTTTGGTAGGTCTGAAGAACAAACGAAGGTTGGAGGTTTTGTAGGAAAGAGAAATGTTACATATTACTCTTTGAGAAAGTTCATTGACACTAGGATGGTTTTGGGGAGCTGGGCAGCGCTCATCTGTGGGCAACAGCAGCGGGCAAAATTGGTCCTAGAGTTGAATACGTTATTTCAGCAGTTACAGATAAAACCTGTCTCAGGTTACAACAGACAGTTTCAGCAGCCAGCCTTGCAGAGAATTCCATTTCTAGAACAGTGTTATGTGACCCGAGTGCTTTTCCCCCTAGGAGCAGAATGGCTGGGTTCTAGGGTAGAGGCGTAGTTAGCTTTATTAAATACTGCCGAAGAGGTTTTCAAAGCTGACTTGTTCAGTACAATAGCCACTGGCCCATCCTCATGGCTCTTTAAATTTAAATATGACTATTTACCTTTAAATGTAATTTTCTTTAAAGTAAAATTAAAATTTATTTCTTCAGTGCTCATTAGACATTTCCAGAGCTCAACAGACACACGTGGCTGGTGGATTCTGTAACGGACAGCGCCGCTGTAGAACGTCTCCATCATCACAGAATGTTCTGTTAAACAGTGATGTTCCAAACTGACTTGCAGCATGTTTCAAAAAGCAAAATCAAATAGAAAACATCAGAGTGCATCCTACAGAATAAGGATAACTACTGTTTCTTGAGACCTTTGTTTCAGTAAACACATGTAGAAGCGTGCACCTGGTTGTAGTCGACCTGTGTATTTTATCATGGGGCATAGCAAAGCGGTGATTACAGGAACAGGCTCTTGTCATCTTTGGCTGGAGATGTGAAGAGCAGCAGAACAGGGAACAGGGGGACCATGAGGGAAGTAGATAAATAAAGACTTTTTTAGATCAAAAAGATTTTATTTAGCCTAATGTTTTAAAATCTAATGCTTTTTAAATCTAATATTTTGTGCAAGACTGTATAGAATATAAATTAATTTCTTCTTTTTTTTCCTCCTTCAGTATGAAGTAGTGAAAAAGTTAATTTCTGTAAGTACATATTGCCTCTGGTAAGGTGATTCTTCCAAATGATTAGGGGACACTGTGCTGTACAGCTATAGATGTTGTTCTCAGCTTTCTATACCCATCCTGGCCCATTGCATCCAGTCCCTCTGTGAGAGTTTATTGGCCATGCATGGGGCTGGTTCAAAGGATTGCTTCAGTGACCACTGGGTACATCCAGGATGTTGTGAAGTACCATGTTACCCAAAAGAAAACTGCCTCTGTAAAGTCACTGTCAATGGTAAGTGAAATGTCACATGAACTTTGCATGCTTTAAAACTCGGATTGTGTGCCATATGGTCACCTCTTCAGAAGAAGTAGTAAAGTACATTGCAGATGTACTTTGAAAGCACATTAAATGTAAGAGTACCCCCCAATTATTTTGAATTTACAAGATGTTCTCAATATGAAATTATTGCTTTAATTAGTGAACAGTGATTCTTGCGTGGTTTTAATAGTTGAAAATATGCATAACCAGAAGTAGAAGACTAAACAACTTTTCAAAGTATCCTGAGCAAAGTTACACAAAACTCTTGTTGACTTTTGCACACTTGTATAGATAGCATCAACCCCCAAGTCTGGCCTGGAGAAAGCCATTCTCAGTTGATGGCCTCATGTGGGTAGAAAGGTAACATTCCATCCTGGGTTACCCTCAGCCTGGACGCCTTGGCATAATGATTTGATTCCAGAGGCAGGTTTGCTCCATCCACAATGTGCCAAACCTTGCTGGAGATGTCAGACCACATGGAGGATGCAGCATCATCCGAGTCCGAGGCCATGTTGTGAAAATCAACTCAACTCAAGATTGACCTGAAGATTGTGAAGATTTGGTATAAAGATCTTTCTCACCTACCGACATTTTCTTTCACCTCAAGAATATCAATAGCGAAGCCTTTCATTGATAGATGTATTCTGGAAGGTGGAGCTTGCAGTGAGCTGAGATCACGCCACTGCCCTCCATCCAGCCTGGGCGACAGAGAGAGACTCTGTCTCAAAAAAAAAAAAAAAAAAAAGGTGTGCGCATAAATTTTGCTTTTTGTTTTTAGAGACAAGGTCTCACTGTTTTTCCCAGGTTGGAGTGCAGCGGCTACTCACACGGACAATCATAGCTCACCATAGCCTCGAATTCCTGGGCTGAAGCAACTCTCCTGCCTCAGCATCCCAGGTAGGTGGGCTCTATACATTGAATAATAGTTTCTTTTGCCTAATACTCCAGCATCAGTTTCATAAATGCGCATTCCTGATTGCTCTTCAATAAGTAGTCTCCCAACACTTTAGCTTCGTTTATTTTTAAGTTGACAAATAAAAATGTTGTATATTTATCATGTGCAACATGTTGTTTTGAAATATGCATATATTTTGGGAACAGCTAAATTGAGTGAATTAACATATTACTTACCTCATATACTTTTCATTTTTTGTGGTGAGGACACTTAAACTCCATTTTCTTAGCAATTTTTAAGAATACAATGTATTGTTATTAACTATAGTCAGCATGTTGTACAATAGATCTCTTAAACTTACTCCTCCTGTCTAAGTGAAATTTTGTATTCTTTGACCAACATCTTCCCAACAACCCCACTCTCCAGTACTTGGTAACCAACATTCTCCTCCCTACTTCAGAGTCCAACTTTTTCGGATTTCACATATAAGTGAGATCATGTGATATTTGTCTTTCTGTGCTTGACTTCTTTCACTTAACGTAACGTCCTCCAGGTTTATCTGTGTTGTCACAAATGACATGATTTCCTTCTTTTCATGGTGAATAGTATTCCCTTGTGTATAAATATCACATTTTCTTCATCCATTCGTCCATCAAGGGACACTTAGGTTGATTCCATATCTTGGCTATTGTGATTAGTGGTGCAATAAACATGGGAGTGCAGATATCTCTTTACCATACTGATTTCATTTCCTTTGGATATATACCCAGTAGTGGGATTGCTGGGCCATATGGTAGTTCTATTTTTAATTTTTTGAGGAACCTCCACATCGTTTCCCATATTGACTGTACTAATTTGTGTACCCATTAACAGCATTCCCATTGACGGTGTACAAGGGTTTCCTTTCTCCACATCCCTGCCAATGCTTGTTATCTTTCATCTTTTTGATAATAGTCATTCTGACAGATGTGAGGTGATATCTGATTATGGTTTTAATTTGCGTTTCTCTAATGGTTAATGACTTGAGCATTTTTCATATACCTGTTGGCCATCTGTATATCTTCTTTTGAGGAATATCTATGCATATCCATTGCCTATTTTTAGTCTGACTATTTGCTTTCTTACTGTTGAGTTCTTTGCATTCCTTATGTATTTTGAATATTAACCCCTTATTGGATGGTTTGCAAATATTTTCTTCTATTCCATAGGTTGTCTCCTCACTCCATTATTTTATTTGCTGTGCA